>NW_027309870.1:0-733504 GCF_047496795.1 Chiloscyllium punctatum
CCTCTCTCCCTCTCTCCCCCTCCCTCCCCTCTCTCTCCCTCTCTCCTCCCCTCTCTCTCCCTCCCCTCTCTCCCCCTCTCTCCTCCGCCCTCTCTCCCTCCCCCTTCTCTCCATCTCTCATCCCATCTCTCTCCACACTCGTCCTCTCTCTCTCCCCCTCTTGTCCCACCTCTCTTACCCTCTCTCTCCCCCCTCTCTCCCCTCTCACTCCCCCCTCTCCCCCATCGTACCCTCTCTCTCCACACTCGTCCCATCTCTCTCCCCCTCTTGTCCCACCTCTCTTACCCTCTCTCTCCCCGCTCTCTCCCCCTCTCACTTCCCTCTTCCCCCATCATCCCCTCTCTCTCCCTCTCTCGTCCCCTCTCTCCCCCCTCTTCCCCTCATTCTGCCCCTCTCGTCACCTCTCTCACCCCTCTGTCTCACCTCTCTCTCCCCTCTCTCTCCCCTCTCTCTCCCTCTCTCGTCCCCTCTCTCCCCCACTCTCGTCCGCTACCTCCCCTGTCTCGTCCACACTCTTTCCCTCTCTCTCCCCCCTCTCATCCCCACCTCCCCCCCTCTTGTCCCCTCTCTCCCCCCTCTCGTCACCTCTCTCTCCCCCCCTCGTCACCTCTCTCTCTCCCCTCTCTCTCCCCCCCATGGGCCCCTCTCTCTTTCCCTCTCTCTCCCCCTGTGCCCCCATCGACCCGTCTCTCCCGCCCATTCGTCCCCCTCTCTCCCCCTCTGGCGCCCTCTCTCTCCCCCCATCGTCCCCCTTCTCTCCCTCTCATCTCTCTCCTATCCCTCCCCATCGTCCCCTCTCTCTCCCCCTCTCGTACCTTCTCTCTCACCCCCGTCCCCCCCTCCATCTCTTGTCCCCTCTCTCTACCTCTCTCATCCCCTCTAATTCCCCCCCTCATCCTTTCTGTCTCCCCCTCTTGTCCCATATCTCTTACACTCTCTCTCCCCCTCTCTCCCCCTCTCACTCCACCTCTCTCCCCCCATCGTCTCCTCTTTCTCCCCCTCTCGTCCCCTCACTCCCCCCTCTCATCACCTCTCTCCCTCTCTCTCCCCTCCCTCTCACCTCTCTCGTTCCCTCTCTCTCTCTCCCTCTCTCGTCCCCTCTCTCTCCCCCATCATCCTCTCTCTGCCCCCTCTCTCCCCCTCTCTCTCCCCTCTCTCTACCCCCATCTTCCCCCTCTCTTCCCCATCGCCCGTGCTCTCTCCCCCTATCATCCCTTCTCTCTCACCCCCATCCCCACTCTCTCCCCTCTCGTTCCCTCTCTCCCTCTCTCCTCCCCTCTCTCTCCCTCCCCTCTGTTTCCCTCTCTCGTCCCTTCTCTCTCCACCCACGTCCTCTCGCTCTCCCCCTCTTGTCCCACCTCTCTTGGCCTCTCTCTCGCCCCTCTCTCCCCCCTCACTGCCCCCCTCTCCCCCATCGTCCCCCTCTCCCCCTCTCGTCCCCTCACTACCCCCTCTAATCACCTCTCTCCCCTCTCTCCCTCTCTCTCCCCTCCCTCTAACCTCTCTCGTCCCCTCTCTCTCCCCCTTTCTCCCTCTCTTGTACCCTCTCTCTACCCCCATCATCCCCTTTCTGCCCCCCTCTCCCCCTTTCTCTCCCCTCTCTCTCCCCCTCTTGTACCTTCTCTCTCACCACCGTCACCCCCTCCCTCTCTCGTCCCCTCTCTCTCCCCCTCATCCTGTCTGTCTCCCCCTCTTGTCCCATCTCTCTTGCACTCTCTCTCCCCCCTCCCCCCTCTCACTCCACCTCTCTCCCCATTGTCTCCTCTCTCTCCCCCTCTCGTCCCCTCACTCGCCCCTCTCATCACCTCTCTCCCCTCTCTCCCTCTCTCTCTCCCCCCCCACCTCTGTCATCCCCTCTCTCTCTCTCCCTCTCTCCCTCTCTCATCCCCTCTCTCTTCCTCATTATCCCCTCTCTGTCCCCTCTCTCCCCCTCTCTCTCCCCTCTCTCTAACCCCATCGTCCCCTCTCTTCCCTATCGTCCCCTCTCTCTCCCCCATCATCCCTTCTCTCTCACCCCCGTCTCCACTCTCTCCGCTCTCGTCCCCTCTCTCCCTCTCTCCTCCCCTCTCTCTCCTCCCCTCTCTCTCCCTCTCTCGTCCCCTCTCTCTCCACAGTCGTCCTCTCTCTCCCCCTCTCTCCCCCGCTCACCCCCCTCCCCCATCATCCCCTCTCTCTCCTCTTGTCCCCTCTCTCCCCTCCTCTCTTCCCCTCGCCCCCTCTCATAATCTCTCTCCCCCTCTGTCGTCGCCTCTCTCTCCGTCTCTTGTTCCCTCTCTCTCCCTCTCTAGCCCCCTCTCTCTCCCTCTCTCGTTCCCCCTCTCTCTCACTCTCTCGTCCCCTCTCTCCCCCCTCTCGTCCCCTCATTCCACCCCTCTTGTCACCTCTCTCTCCCCTCACTCTCACCTCTCTCGTCCCCTCTCTCTCCCCCCTCTCGTCCCCACGCTCCCCTGTCTCATCACGTCTCTCCCCCTCTCTCTTCCCCTCTCTCTCTCGTCCACTCTCTCTCCCCCTCACGTCACCTCTCTCTCCCCTCCCTCGTCCGCTCTCTTCCCCTCGCATCCAATCTCTCTCCCCTCTCCCTTCCCCTCTCCCTCCCCCTCTCTCTCTCCCTCTCTCAGCCCCGCAGTCTCCCTCTCTCTCCCCGTCACCCCCATCGTCCACGCTCTCTCCACCTCTCGTCCCCTCTCTCTCCCCCCAATCATCCCTCTCTCTCTCCCCCATCCTCCCATCTCTCTCCCTCTCTCGACCTCTCTTTTCCCCCTCTCGTCCCCTCTCTCTCCCCCCATCGACCCTTCTCTCTCACCCCCATCCCCCCTCCCCTCTCGTCCCCTCTCTCTCCCTCTTCCCTCCCCTCTGTTTCCCTCTCTCATCCCTTCTCTCTCCACCCTCGTCCTCTCGCTCTCCCCCTCTTGTCCCACCTCTCTTGGCCTCTCTCTCGCCCCTCTCTCCCCCTCACTGCCCCCCTCTCCCCCCATCGTCCCCTATCTCTAACCCTCTCGTCCGCTCACTACCCCCTCTCATCATCTCTCTCCCCTCTCTCTTCCCCTCTCTCCGTCTCTCTCTCGGCGTTATCACCTCTCTTGTTCCCTCTCTCTCCCTCTCTCGCCCCCTCTCCCTCCCTCTCTCCTCCCCTCTCTCTCCCTCCCCTCTCTCCCTCTCTCAATCCTCTCTCTCCGCCCTCCTCCTCTCTCTCTCCCCCTCTTGTCCCACTTCTGTTGCCCTCTCCCTCCCCCCTCTCTCCGCCTCTCACTCCTCCACTCTCCCCCATCGTCCCCTCTCTCTCCTTCTCTTGTCCCCTCTCTCTCCCCCCTCTCGTCCCCTCACTACCCCCTCTCATCACCTCTCTCCCCTCTCTCTTCCCCTCTCTCCGTCTCTCTCTTGGCCCTATCAACTCTCTCGTCCCCTCTCTCTCCCCCTTTCTCCCTCTCTTGTCCCCTCTCTCGACCCCCATCATCCCCTCTCTGCCCCCTCTCTCCCCTCTCTCTCCCCTCCCTCTACCCCCATCGTCCACTCTCTCTCCCTCTCTCATCACCTCTCTCCCCCTCTCATGCCCTGTCTCTCCTCCCATCGTCCCCTCTCTCTCTCCCTCTCGTACCTTCTCTCTCACCCCTGTCTCCCCTCCCTCTCTCGTCCTCTCTCTCTACGTCTCTCGTCCCCTCTCTCTCCCCCTCATCCTCTCTCTCTCCCCCTCTTGTCCCATCTCTCTTACATTCTCTCTCCCCCCCTCTCCCCCTCTCACTCCACCTCTCTCCCCCCATCGTCCCCTCTCTCTCCCCCTATCATCCCTTCTCTCTCACCCCCGTCCCCACTCTCTCCGCTCTCGTCCCTCTCCCTCTCTCCTCCCCTCTCTCCTCCCCTCTCTCCTCTCCTCTCTCGTCCCTTCTCTCGTCCCTTCTCTCTCCACACTCGTCCTTTCTCTCCTCCTCTTGTCCCACCTCTCTAACTCTCTCTCTCCCCCTCTCTCCCCCGCTCACCCCCCTCCCCCATCGTCCCCTCTCTCTCCTCTTGTCCCCTCTCTCCCCTCCTCTCTTTCCCTCGCCCCCTCTCATAATCTCTCTCCCCCTCTGTCTTCCCCTCTCTCTCCGTCTCTTGTTCCCTCACTCTCCCTCTCTCACCCCCTCTCTCTCCCTCTCTCGTTCCCCCTCTCTCTCCATCTCTCGTCCCCTCTCTCGTCCCCTCATTCCACCCTTCACGTCGCCTCTCTCTCACCTCACTCTCACCTCTCTCGTCCCCTCTCTCTCCCCATCTCATCACCTCTCTCTCCCCTCTCTCATCCCCGCTCTTTCCCCCCCTCTCTCCCCCTCTCGTCTCCACTCTCTCCCCCTCTCTCTCCCTCTCTCGTCCCCTCTCTCACCCCCCATAGTCCCCTCTCTCTCCCCATCATCCCCTGTCTCTCCCTCTCTCGTCCTCTCTCTCTCTCTCCCATCGAGCGTCTCTCTCTCTCCCATCATCTCCTCTCTCTCCCTCTCTTTCTCCTCTCTCTCGCCCATCGTTTCCTCTCTCTCCCCCCATCGTCTCATATCTCTCCCCCTCTCATTGCCTCTCTCTGTCACACTGTCTGTCTCTCTCTCTCAGCTCTCCATCCCTCTCTTACCTCCACTGTCTCTCTCGTGCCCCTCTCTTTCATCCCTCTGTCTCTCGTTCACCTCCCCTCTCTTTTGCTGTCCCTCTCTCTCCCACTTTCTCTCTCTCTATCGCTCTCTCTGTCCCCCTCCCACACTCGCATTCTCTCTCTCTTACTCTTCCTATCTCTCTCTCACTCTCCCTCTCTCGCTCATCTCACTCTCTCTCTCGCTCACTCACTCGTGCTCTGTCTGTCTCTCTCTCTCTTCCTCTCTCTCAGTCCTCCCTCCCTCTCTCACCTCTTCTTTCTCACTCTTACTCTATCTCTCTCTATGTCTGTCTGTTGCTCTCTCTCTCTCCTTATCTCTCTCAGTCCTCCCTCCCTCACCTCCTCTCTCTCTCGCAACTCTCTCTCTCATCTCTCTGTCTCTAGCTTGCTCACATCTCTCGCTCTGCCCTCCTCTCTCTTGCTCTCCTCGTCTCTGTTTCTCGCTCTCCCTCTCTCACTTGCTCGTGCTCTCTCTCTCTGTACCCCTCTCCCTTCCCCCTCGCAGTCTCTCCCCTCTCTCTCCCTCTCTCTCTCCCCATCGTTCTCTCCCCCTCGCTCTCTCTCTCTCTCTCTGTCGCCCCTCTCTCGCCCCTCTCTTCCGCTCACTCTCTCCCTATCTCCCTGTCTCCCTCCCTTGCTCTCTCCTCTCTCTTGCTCTCGCACTCTCTCTCTCATATCTGCCCCCTCTTTCCCTCTCTCTTGCACCTTTCTCCCTCTCTCTTGTTCTCTCTCGTTCTCTTTCGTTCTCTTTCTCTCTCGTTCTCTCTCTCTCGTTCTCTCTCTCGTTCTCCCTCTCTCGCTCTCTCCCTCTCTCTCTTTATCCCTCTGTCTATTACCCCCCCTCTCTATCTCTCGCCCCTCTCTCTCTCGCACCTCTCTTTATTTGGCCCCTGTCTGTTCTCTCTCTCTCACCACTGTCTTCCTCATTCACTCTTGCCTCACCCCTCTTTCTCTGTCTCTGTCTGTCTCTCTCTCTCTGTCTCTTATGGCCTTCCCTCCGTCTCTTGCCTCCTCTCTCTCTCTGTCATCTCTCTACCTCTCACTTGCCCCATTCCTCCATCTCGCTCTCCCCTATCTCTCGCTCCCTCTCCCTCTCTCGCGGCCTCTCTCTCTCACTCCCCCCCCCCTCTCTTTCTCTGTAGCCCTCTCTCTCTATCCCACCCCCTTCTCTCTCTCTCCACCAATCCTCTCTCTCTCGACCATCTCTCTCCCTCTCTCTCGCACTCTCTCTCGTATCTGGCCCCTCTCTCCCTCCATTTTGACCTCTCTCTCTCTCGCCCACTCTTTCTCTCGCTGTCTCTCTCGTGCACACTCTCTCCCCCTTGCTCACCTCCTTTCTTCATCTCTCTGCGACTCTTTCTCTCATTATGGCTTCTCTCTCTGTCATCCTCTCCCTGTCTCCATCTCTCACTCCCCTCTATCACTCTTGCCCTCTCTCTCTCTCGACACAACTCTCCCTCCTTTGCGCTCTCATCCCATCTCACTCTCGCTCTCGCACCCTCTCTTCCTCTCTCAACCCTGTCGCCCTCTCTCATCTCTCTCTCTCTCTCTCTTTCTCGCTCTCCCTCTCTCTCTGTCTCTCTCGACCGTCCCTCCCACTCCCGCCTCCTCTCTCTCTCTACCCCCTCTCTCTCTGTCTCTCTCTATCTCTCTCTTTCACACCCCCTCTCTCTCATCTCTGTCACTCGCTAGCCCCCCTCTCTCTCACTCTCCCCCCGTCTCTCACAAACTCTCTCCCTCATTCCCGCTCTCTCTTCCCCTCTCTCTCGCTCTCGCAACCTCTTCTCCTCTGTCACCCCTCTCCCTGTCGCTCTCTCTCGCCCGTCTCTCTCTCTCTCTCACCCCCTCGATCTTTCTTTTGCTCACTCTCTCCCTCTCTCTCTCTCACCCATTTCCTCCCTCCCTCCCTCTCTCTCTCTGTCTCGTCCTCTCTTGCCCCTCACGCTCGCTCTCACCCTCTCTCTCTCTCTTGCCCATCTCTCTCTCGACCACCCCCCCACACACTCCCGTCTCCTTCTTGCCCTTGCTCTCTCTCACCATTTCTCTCTCCCGCCCTCGCTCTCTCTCTCTCCCGCCCTTGCTCTCTCTCTCGTCCAATCTCTCTCTCTCCCTTTCTCTCTTGCCCCCTCCCTCACCCCTCTCTCTCTCTCCCTTTCTCTCTTGCCCCCTCCCTCACCCCTCTCTCAGTCTCACACTTTCTCTCGCCCACTCTCTCTCTCTCTCCCAACCCTCACTCTCATTGTCTCCTCCCGTGTATCTCTCTTTCTTTTCCTCACCCGATCTCTCTCTTGCCCCTCTCTCTCTCCCTGCCCCTCACTCTCTCTCCACCTTCTCCCACTCTCGATCCCCCTTCCTCGGTGACTCTCTCTCTCTCTCTCCACCTCCTTCCGTTTCTCTTCAGCTGAATCTCTCTCCCACCCTCCCTGTCTATCTGCCACACACTGTCTCCCTGGTCCTTCCCTTCCCCTCTGACCCAGAGACTGGGGTATTGGTGGTGAGGCTGAGTGTGCGATGGTGGGGATGGGATATGGGAGAAGGGGGGGGAATGTGGTAGAGATGGAATTGCAGAAGGGAGACAGAGGCGGCAAGAGAGAGAGAGTGGGGGGAGGGGGAGAGGGAAGAATGGAGGCAGGTGGAGAAACCTGTTTTGGGGGTGTGTGTGAGAGAGGGGGATGAGGGAGAATGAAGAGGAGAGGTGATGGAAGAGAGAGAGGGAGAGAATTGAGGAGGAAGAGAGGAAATGGGGAGTCCAGGTTGGAGTGGGAGGGACAGAGGGATGTAAACCCAGCTCCTGAGCTCAGGGCGCGGTGCCCTCCCCTTCCCTGAGGACCAGGACTTGGGGCTGAGTCTGTCTCTCTCCAGCTCAGCTTCTCCAACACAAAGACACACAACAACATCGGTCACTCTGCTGCTCGGCACGCTTTAATCAACATTGTTATTGGTTACAAATGGAAGTGATGGATACAGTCAGTGGGATGGTGCCTTTTCTCACTGGCCCCTGAGTTGTGAGAAACATTGAAATGTTTCCCTGTAACCCCCCTGTGGGATAAGGATGGACAAACCAGCGCTACCCTCAGTCTGTTACCATAGCGACAGGCTGCTCCATCGCTGAAACACTGAACTGAAATGAGAAAATCCCGGATGGATTGATTAATGAGGGAATTTGATGGATGGATGGTTTTGGGTGAAGGGATATTTCAGCACATTCTTCAGCTGCTGCCTAAACTTAGTCTGGGTCACGGCATAAATCGCGGTGTTTGTGCAGCAACTGAGGAGCTGCAGCATGAAGCCCAATTCCTGCACAAAGTTATCGAGATACACAGAGTAATACCCAATCCACCACATCCGGTTCCATATAGAATACAGCATGAACATTGACCATAACAGGATGAAATTGGCCGAGATCACAAACAGTAAAATGATGGATTTTTTTCGGTTTCTCATTTCAGTGTCAGACTGAGCGTCCCCATTGGTGTGAGCGCGGAGTCTCCTGCGGGCTCTGCTGGTCACTAAAATGTGTCTGACGGTGAGAACATTGAGCAGCAGAATCAGGAGAAATGGGACACACGGGGTTAGAATGTGGTGGAGGAACTCGATTGTGACCCAGACAATGGAGGATTGAACAGCGACTGTTACATCACAAAACCACGGGCGGTTCATCAGCGAATACCGAGCCTCGAGCATAAAATACCAGGAAATGTTCTTTAAACAGCTCAGCACAGTCACTGCTCCCAGAACCACAGCCGCCGTTTTCTCACTGCAATATTTACTTTTCAGCTTCCGGCAACAAATGGCCACAAACCGATCAAAGGTGAAAGTGACGGTGAACCAGACAGAGCAGTCAGTGGCTGCATAAAGCAGGACGGCGTGGATATTACACACGGGGACGGAGTCCCTCAGGAAATAAAACTGTTCCCAATAAACAATGGGAATGTGTCTCAGGATCAGGTCGAGGATAATGACCAGGAGATCCGCCGCTGCCATGGCCCCCAGGTAACGTCTGACACATGGAGACAATCCACAATCTTTATAAAGCAGGACGTAGATGGTCACTACGTTAACTGTGAGGAAGGAAAACAAACCCATTATCCATCAGCCTGGAGGCAAAGGGACCCGTTTGATCGGGGACCCAGTGAGATTTTCAAATGTGTCCCTGTATTCAGGGATTTATTAAAATAATTGGAGCTGGAATAATAAATGGGAAGGTCTGAATTACTGACAAAAATATGACAAAAAACACAAGAAACCCTCCCTCCCCAAACACACAGAGACACATCCATAAGGAGAGATGATTTCTAGAACATTCCCACACACTCGATCACTCGAGAGCAGACACAGGTCACTCCTTCCCAGTTCCTAATACGGAGGGTGGAAACGTTGCTGTCCTGAAGGATTCTCTCCCAGTTTCCTGAAGACAAACGGAGTTTGGGAATTTCTGTATTTTGGTCTAAATTGTGGTTGATCCTGCGTCGTGGAGAAATGTAAACGCAGGGAAAACGTATTCACCCCTTTAACTGCCTGAGGGCCCTTCGGAACAGAGTCTCCTTCTCCCTGGAACGGGATCTCTTCCCTCGGGATCTTATCGTTTGTTCAATTCACTGACGTCCAGCCGTTCACAAACAATGTCAGGGACAGAACGTTCCGGGGAATGTCAGTTATAGAATGTCAGGGACAGAACGTTCCGGAGAATGTCAGTTATAGAATGTCAGGGACAGAACGTTCTGGAGAATGTCAGTTATAGAATGTCAGGGAGAGAAAATTCTGGGAATGTCAGTTATAGAATGTCGGGGACAGACCATTCCGGGGAACCCCATGACCTGTCCATGACCTTTCCCCCCTACCCACCCCACCAACATGATGTACTGTGCCTGGACACTATGTAACATTAATGGGGTGAGAGACGGAGGGTCCAATCACAGGAATGGGAACTAAAGGCATTGCCAGAAAAGCTGAGATATTTCGATATACCACATTCTCAATCCACCTCCCAGAACCAGCCCGGACACCATCAACCCCGGGGAGATATCTGTTCACCGTGGAACACTGTACAGACCAGGCCAGTTTACTGCTCAGTACAACACAGCAATCTGTCCAGATTCATCCATTGCACTGCTCAATACAATCCAGCAATATGGCCAGGGTGAAGCAATGTGCAGATTCAGCCATTACACTGGGACAATACAATCCAGCAATCTGTCCAGTGTGGGACACTGCACAGACCACAGTAGTGCATTGATCTATAAACCCAGACCATATATCTGTTCCGCACTGGGAGCTGTGCAGACCACAGCAATGCATTGATCTATAACCCCGGACTAGATATCTGTGCAGCACAGGGAGCTGTGCAGACCACAGCAGGGCACTAATGTGTGAACCTGAAACAAATATCCATCCAGCATAAGGAGCTACCGAATCCATATAATTGCATTATCTATAAACCTCAACTAGATAGCGATCTGTGCAGTGATCACCCGGGAATTAATCTGTCACCCAGGAGCAGTTACCCTCCCAGCATGGAGGGCTGTGTAGCCCACCCCAGTGCATTGATCTGTAATTCAGGAGCAGTTACCCACCCAGCATGTCGGACTGTGTACACCACCCCAGTGCATCGATCTGTAAACCAGGAGCAGTTACCCTCCCAGCATGCAGGACTATGTACCCCACCCCAGTACATTGATCTGTAACCCAGGAGCAGTTACCCTCCCAGCATATAGGACTGTGTACCCCAACCCAGTGCATTGATCTGTAAACCAGGAGCAGTTACCCTCCCAGCATGTAGGACTGTGTACCCCACCCCAGTACATTCATCTGTAAACCAGAAGCAGTTACCCTCCCAGTATGTAGGACTGTGTAAACCACCCCAGTGCATCGATTTGTAACCCAGGAGCAGTTATCCTCCCAGCATATAGGACTGTGTACCCCACCCCAGTGCATTGATCTGTCAACCAGGAGCATTTACCCTCCCAGCATGTAGGACTGTGTACCCCACCCCAGTGCATTGATCTGTAACCCAGGAGCAGTTACCCTCCCAGCATGTAGGACTGTGTACACCACCCCAGTACATTGATCTGTAACCCAGGAGCAGTTACCCTCCCAGCATGTAGGACTGTGTACTCCACCCAGGTCCATTGATCTGTAACCCAGGAGCAGTTACCCTCCCAGCATGTAGGTCTGTGTACACCACCCCAGTGCATTGATCTGTAACCCAGGAGCATTTACCTTCCCATTATGTAGGACTGTGTACCCCACCCCTGCGCGTTGCTCAGTAACACTGTGTTAGACCCCTGCCCAGTGTGGGGAAACTTGCAGCCCGGGATGGAAGTGACAGGATGTGCCGCTCCCACCCATTTACAGCTCCATAATCTCCTTTGTGCCGTGATAAGGGGTTGCTATGGGTGCGAACATCACTGCCAGAGAGAGATGGCGGGGGAATCAGTTTACATATCACCACATGGGGGTGGGTTGGGAAGTAGACAGAGAAGGGGAGATTGAGAGACAGTGTCATGGAAGGATGTGTTCCCAGGTTTCAGATTGCTGAAATGTAGACACTTCGATAGCATCCTGTAACAAGAGCCTGTCTTCCCAGGAAAGATGGGAAAAAGGGATATTGGTGTGAGGTGAAATGATGGAGAGTTTTGTATGAACATTTGTTCTACAGCTTTGTAAATGGGACTGGTTTCAACAGAGTCCAATATTCATTGGACAGATTCTGACAATAATTTCTCTCAGTGCCATTTTAATTGACTGGGACAGAGGGATCAACCGCAACAGACTGAGCTAGTTTTCTTATGCTATCTTATCATACTCACCTCATTAATTACCCACACCACCCCATAGTGTCCCTCTCATTCAATACCAGCCAGATGATCTCACCCATCATGACTGGAGGTGCACACCATCGTCCGGATGCCCCTGGATATTCCATGATCTCTGGCACTAGTGCCATGTTTAAAAGCCCAATGGGCACACAGTTGAGCTTTCTCAGTTTGGAGCTGCCCTATACAGTTTACCCCGAGTATGGCAGATAAGTGACTTACACTAGGGTTTGTTGACAGGGGCACGGAGGGCCTGGTGGATGGGCTAGTACAGAGGGGGACCATTCTCTTCCCAGAGGGGGCCACACCACCTGACCCACCGGGCATGGTTTGAGCTCCCCACCCAGCTCAGTGCAGTATCTGCGGTCTGAAGAAATGTCCAGCAATACAAGACAAGCATCAATAACCTTCCCCACTCTGTCAGGATAAGGGTCACTGTATTCTCTCTGCTCCCTCACACTCACGGTATATCTGTTATAGCACCTTCCCCACTGCCGCGCGCTTTCTCTCTCTCCCTCTCTCCTGCTGTCTGTCTGTCTGTCTCTCTCTCTCTCTCTCTCTCTCTCCCTCTCTCCTGCTCTCTCTCTCTCTCTCCCTCTCCTTCTCCCTCTTCATCTCTCTCACTTCCTCCCTCCACTTTACCCCTCACGTTAATAACACTGCATGGGAACAACACTGTGGTCTGATTCTATCATACCCCTCCACATGTCCCCCACCTACACCAGCACTAACAGCAGGATCACATACTCCCACCCTCCCTCCCTTTCTCCCATTCCAGGAGAAACAGCCTGGAATAGGACAGAAAGGGCCAAGCCGGGTGGTGGAGTGCCCGATATCCGTTCCCTCACCCCCTTCCCCCCGCCATGTGGGAGGACCCTGGTAGGAGCTGGAGAGGACCGGGACATCTCGTGTGGAGATTCTGAAACATCCACGTCCCAGCGACCGAGTCAGGAGCAATGTTCAGTGAAGGGCAATTCTCACTTTAAACCCACTGGCAGCTCCATTTCCCCCCGGCACAACTTCGAAGCCGTGGCCCTGATGCCATCTCCCTTTTGTGTCGAGCTGGTACAAATGGAATCCCCACGGTCTCGGTGGGCAGGAGGGTGGGCTCACATCACATCGTCACCACCACCTCCCAGGAAGGGAGCACGGAGACTCCCTCCTACACCTCCCCCTGTAAACAGCTCAGATACTGAAACTAATCTGTGATAGTTACTACTCTCCCCACTTGTCCTGACATCTTCAACAATCTGTGCTCATATACACCCAGCGCTCTCTGCTCCTGCAGCCCCTTTATAATGGCACAGTCTGTTTTAAATTGTCTTTCAATGTCCTTCCTACCACAGTGCATCACCTCAAACTGCTCTGCATTGATCCCCACCTGCCTTACACCTGAACACTACACCAATGTGTGATTGTCCTGTTCGAGTTCCACACTCTCCTCCATAGACTTCAGAGTTCTTCCAGGTTTGGTGCCATCTACAAACATTGAGATTGTTATAGTGTCACAGTCCCCATGAAACAACTGAAATCCTGCCCCACACACATGAGTGTGAGTAAGTGAAATACTGATATATTCCTATGGACAGAGTCGAATAATGACATGCTGTCAATGGAGCAACAAAAGTCCTGACACACACCAGACGGAGTGAATGAAATATTGACAAAACACAGAGCAAGAGAAATCCGGATAGGTCTCACTTATCGATATTCATCAGGGTATAATGTGATGAAGTTGAAAGGGTGTACTGTACCTTTAAGAGAGAGGGAATGCTGTTCTGAACTGAGAGCTTACAAGCACCTGTGGTATGAGAGGATGGCAGACCCTGAAACAGTATATTGCTGTAGAGCTGGAGTCGGGTAATAAGCAGTTAAGAGAAAGAGGGTCCCAGAGTTGTGAATAGTTGATGTCAAATGTTCACTTTCAGAGTGAAAAAATAAATTGATGTATTTATTTAAACATTGGAATTTGGGAGTTCTCTGTCACTCATATTTTAACAGTTTACGAGACGAATTGAGCATTTCTTTATGTTACATTTAAGTTACCAGATGAGCTTCACGCCGTGCCCTAACCATCCCCGTGTGTGTATCTGTGTGTCTGTGTGTGGGGCAGGTCTGGCAGTCTCTGTGGTGCTTAAAGTGATGCAATGCCACCCTCTGCTGGCCTCCCCACGCCACTGCACAGGCATTGACAGAGGGTGAAAACCAACTGGGATTCATTCAGAGAGAGGGAGGGAGAGGGCAGCTGCTCACAGCAACATCCAAACTGATGTCTTATCCATGGACAGATCTAAATGTCGTTTAAATGTTGTAACTGTCCCTACTTTCACCACTTCCTCTGTAAGTTCATTCCACACACAAGCCAGCTTCTGTCTAACATTATTACCTCTCATGACTTTCGTAAATCTTTTTTCCTCACACCTTAAAAATCCCTCAGTTTTGAATCCCCAACTCTCGAGAAAAGACATCAGTCCTTTAGCTTCTCTGTACCCCTCATTATTTTATAAACCTCTGTAAAGTTACTGCTTAATCTCATATTCTTCAGTGAAAAAAGTCCCAGCCGATTCAGCCTCTCCTTATAGCTCACTCCCTCCTTTCCCAGCAACATCCAGGTTAATCTCTTCTCAAAACTCTCCAGCTTAATAATATCAATGTCAGTAATATCAAAGTGAATAGTCAAGGTATTTTCTAAGGGTACGGGGAGTCCAAAACTAGAGGACATAGGCTAAAGGTGAGACGGGAAACATTTATTAGTGACATAAGGGGCAGCTGTTTCACCCAGAGGGTGGTGTGCCGATGGAATGAGCGGGCAGGATGACCAGACTGGACACAATATTCCAGAAGAGGTCTCACAAATGTCCTGTACAATCACAACATGACGTCCCAATTCCGATACTCAAAGGTCTGTCCTATGAAGACATGTGTGTTAAACACCTTCTTAACCACACTATCTATATGAGATGCAAATTTTAAAGAATTAAACCTGACGGCCTAGGTTTCTGTACTACAGCACTGCCAAAGGCTCTACTTTTAATTGTATAGGTCCTGCTGTTGTTTGATTTACCAAATCCAGTACCTCGCATTAATCCATACTAAACTCCATCAGCCACCCCTCAGCCCAGTGAGTGATATTACTGCCACCTCCCCCTCCCCCTTCAATTTTAAAACACCCATCCGTCTCCAGGAGGCCTGCACACTCCGGCCTTGATTTTCACAAAGACCCTGAGCTTGGTTTGCCTTGTGTGGTTAGGGAGAGGAGGGACAGATTGCAGACACAGTCAGTGGGGAGGAGAGGCTGGACAGTAATCACCGGCCTGGTGTCATTTCATGGTTTTAGGAAAAGGGGAGTCACACGTGAGATTTGAGTAAGAGTGATTGGTGCTTTGGGGTCAGAAATTAAGCTCTTCCTTCGTCTCTGGTGATCAGTAATAAATATCTATTTGAGACCCTTCATTGGGCAGAGTGTGTCTGCAGGATTTCTTTCCTTAATATTGCAGACTACAGATAATAGCAATTAAAGATGTTTATATTTAATTTCGATGGCATGGCACGTACACTCAATATCCTACAGTTGAGACAAATATCTTGCATTTGTTTAACAATGCAAAGTGTTGTTTGTAATTCAGTAATGGCAACCTGATTATAATAAATCCACACTGAGCTTAAAGTGGGCACTAAAATATGACCCAAAATCTGGGTATGGTAGTGTGGTGGGTAGTGTCCCTGCCTCTGAGCCAGAGCTCTGGATTTGATTCCAATTCCTGAACTTGTGTGGTAGTGTTCCTAGCTCTGGACGAGAAGTCCTGGATTCAAGTCCTGCCTATTGCAGAGGTATGTCCCAGCATGTCAGGACAGTCTGATGAACAAACACACAGGAGAATACTCTTATAGCTTTATGGATATTGCTGAGTGATGCTAGTGTCCCTGCCTCCGGGCACAAAGGTCTAGGCGTAAAGCCCACAGAGGTGTCTCAGGATACATCTGAACAAACTGATTAAAATGGATTTAGAATTGTGACTTGATGGAGAAGGAAGAGGTGTCAGTATTGAATTTCAGAATTTAGGCCCAGGATGACTGAAAGTACAGCCATTCGTGTTGATTGGGGTCACATTTTGCAGCAAAGGTTTATAAAATGAAAATGGCCATAGATAGGGTGAGTCGTTAGGGGTTTTCCAGCAGGTTAGGGACATCCAAAACTAGAGGGCTTTGGTGGAAAGTGAGAGGGGAAAGATTTTGAGGAGGCCTAAAGGGCAC
Source organism: Chiloscyllium punctatum (assembly GCF_047496795.1). Lineage (NCBI taxonomy): Eukaryota > Metazoa > Chordata > Chondrichthyes > Orectolobiformes > Hemiscylliidae > Chiloscyllium > Chiloscyllium punctatum. Next base: position 15,682 of record NW_027309870.1, read on the forward strand.
CATTTCACACAGAGGGTGGTGTGTGTATGGAATGAGCTGCCAGAGGAAGTGGTTGAGGCTGGTACAACTACAGCATCTGGGTACTGAGAGACCTGGTGAGCTTTTCCAGCAATTTCTGTATTTCTTTTAAAAATGCATTCAGTTTAACGCAGGTATACTGAATAAAGTAAACATTTTATTTTTTAATGATGCAGGGACATGTAAACATATTTCAAATTGACCGAGACCTTTTTCTGCTCAGGGTATGGCTCTGTGTATTACAGCAGCAAAGATGCACCTACATGGAACAGGGAATGTGATAGAGACATAGTTTGGACAATGTACAAGGAGACCTCACATGGTCCAGTTTGGGAGAGGATGACATTACTGTGTGATTCAGCTCAGAGAGGGAGAAAATGTAATCTGCCTGAGAAGGAGTGGCCTATTGCACTCTCTCTCCTTCATTGTTCCTCACCACAGCAATGTGTGCGAGCTAAAAAAAAAACTCTACAGTCATCGTTGCCGTTCTTATTTTTATGGAATCCCTACAGTGTTGAAACAGGCCCTTGGACCCAACAAGTCCATACCAACCTTCCCAACCCATTTCCCTATATTTACCCCTGACTATTGCACATAAACTAGAAATCTCTGAACACTACGGACAATTTAGCATGACCAATCCACCGAACCTACACAGTTTGTGGTAGGAAACAGGATCACCCATTAGGAGCTCACACAGACAAGGGAAGAATGTGCAAACTCCACACAGACAGTCAACCAAGTCTGGAATCGACCCCACATCCCTGGTGCTGTGAGGCAGCAGTGCTAACCACCGTGCTACCCTTTGGATGATCCATAACCAGAATTCACTGGAATCTACTCACTGCATAAAGCAAAGGGAATTCAGTCAAATCCAAACTCTCCCAGGATGAAATCCCATTGCTAGCAGCTTGTGTGAGTACAATATCTTCAGAAGCAGAATAATGTTTTGGACAATCTCACAATTTTTCCTTTGTCATGAGTTCCAATAATATTTGGACAAAGTTCTTTCAAGTTAAAAGTGTGTGTGTGTGTGTGTGTGTGTGTCAGTGTGTGTGTGTGTCTGTGTGTGTGTGTCTGTATGTGTGTTTGTCTGTGTGTGTGTGTCAGTGTGTGTGTGTCCGTGTGTGTCTGTGTGTGTGTTAATGTGTGTGTGTGTCAGTGTGTGTGTGTGTCAGTGTGTGTGTGTGTGTGTGTGTCTGTGTGTGTGTCAGTGTGTGTGTGTCTGTCTGTGTGTGTATATGTGTGTGTGTCAGTGTGTGTGTGTGTCTGTGTGTGTCTGTGTGTGTGTCTGTGCGTGTGTGTGTGTGTCTGTGTGTGTGTCAGTGTGTGTGTCTGTGTGTGTGTGTCTCTGTGTGTTTATATGTGTGTGTGTCAGTGTGTGTGTGTGTCAGTGTGTGTGTGTCTGTGTGTGTGTCTGTGTGTGTCAGTGTGTGTGTGTATGTGTGTGTGTGTGTGTGTGTCTGTGTGTGTGTCTGTGTGTGTGTGCGTGTGTGTGTATGTGTGTGTGTTTTTAGAAAGGGAAATATTGATTATATTATTGCAATACTCAAACAGTTTGCCATTCATCTTTCCATCATAGTTTGAGTAACATTGCTCTGGATCATAAACGTGTTGTTTTAGCAGATTAAAGAAACTAGCCTAACTTGTTCCTAAAACTGACCCTGACCCAGTCTGAGACCGATATCATCTGCCATATCACCAACCTGGTTACATTTAATATTTGTTGTGAGCAGTGGAGGAGTGGGACTAGAAAAGGAAACAGTGACCCCAAAAAGCCGGGGAACGAAACACGGGTGAGCCTGATGTCAGTGGTGGGTAAGTTGTTGGGGGGGATTCTGAGGAATAGCATTTACATACATTTGGGAAGGCAAGGGCTGATCGGGGTAGACAACGTAGTTTTCTGCATGGGAAATCATGTCTCATTAATTTGGTTGAGTTTTTTGAAGAGGTGACAAAGAAGATTGATGAAGGCAGTTTGGTAGACATTGTCTAAATGGACTTCAGCAAGGTGTTCATTTAAAGACCAAAGACCAAAGAAAATTTACAGCCGAGGAACAGGCCCTTCACCCTCCAAGCCTGAGCCGATCCAAATGTACTGTCTAAATCAGTCGTTCCATTCCTAACCATCTGTATCCCTCTGCTCCCCACCTCCTCATGCATCTGTCCAGACGAATCTTAAATGAATCTACCGTGCCTACATCTACCACCTCTGCTAGCAACGTGTTCCAAATGCCCACTACCCTCTGTGTGAAGTACTCACCGCGTGTATCCCCCTTAAACTTTACTCTTCTCACTTTGAAAGCACGACCTTTCGTTATTGAATCCTTCAACCTGGGAAAAAGCTTGTCTCTATCCACACTGGCTATACCCCTCATGATTTTGCAAACATTAATCAGGTCCCCCTTCAATCTCCTTTTATCTAGTGAAAATAAACCTAACCTACTCAGCCTCTCTTCATAGCTAGTAATTCATTCTGATTGGTAGACAGATTAGTAAGTTTCAGTGACATAAGATACAGAAGGAGCTAGTCACAAATGTCTTGAAGGAAGAGGGATATTTTTCAGACTGGCGGCTTGTGAGCAGCAGTGTGCTGTAAGAATCAGGACTGAGTTCACTGTATTTTATCATTTATGTAAAGGATTTAGATGTGAATATAGGGGCAATAGTTAGTAAGTATACAGATGACATCAGAATGGTGATGTAGTAGATTATCTCAGAGTACAACAAGACCTCAATTAGATGGGACAAAGATGCAAGTAGTAACAGATAAAGTTTTATTTAAAGAAAAATGAAGCTTTGCATTTTGGGAAGGCAAATCAGGGCAGACATTATATTCTTCATGGTCAGGTCCTGGGGAGTGTTGTGAAACAAAGGGGCATAGGGCTGCAGGTGCATTGTTCCTTGAAAGTGGAAACGCGGTAGAGAGTGTGGTGCAGAACACATTTGGCACATTTGCCTTAATCAATCAGAGTATTGAGTATCGGAGTTGTGGTGGTATGTTGTATCTGTACAGGACGTTGGTGAGGCCACTTTAAGAATACTGCGTACAACTCGGTTTTCTGCAGAAATGACTTACACAGATGTCCCAGGACTGGAGGTTTGAGCTTTAGGGAGAGGTTGATTAGGTTGAGGTGTTTCCCCCTGGAGTGTCAGAGGCTGAAGGGTGACATTATAGAGGTTTATAAAACCATCAGGGGCATGGATATTCTGAACAGCCACCTTCTGCTCTCCAGGATTGGGGAGTCCAGAACAAGACAGCATAGGTTGAAGGTGAGGGGGATTGATTTAGAAGGGACCTATAGGTAAATGTTTCACACAGAGAGTGGTGTGTACAGAAAGTGCTGTCAGAGGAAGTGCTGAAGGCGGGTACAATCGCACATTTAAAAAAGTAGGGATATTTACCAAATGCTGGCAAATGGGACTGATATCTGATCGGAGTGAACAGATTGGACTAAAGGGTCTGCTTTCATTCTGCATGACTCTCTGATTCTATAAGAGGGATGATGAAAAATTCTGTAAGGTCCTTTCAAGTCGTACTTCTCTTCTCTGGAAGTTTATCGTGACTCTATGTTCACATTGATTGAAAGCTGCATTACTAAATATTTGACAGAGAAGTGAGTCACGGATAATGGGATGAAGACAGGAAAGTGAGGCTGAGACCACAACCTGATCAGCCACGAACTTAGTGCCAGGTGGAGAAGGCTCAAAGTATCTAATGACCCACTCCTGCTCCTCAGTCCAATGTTCCTGTGTTCCATTCAGCCCCTCATACCTGCTAGACAGGAACAGTTGGAGGACGCTTACTCCTATAACCTGGTGCACAGAAACAGAGGAGACAATTCAGTCCCTCAAGATGGTCGCACACGCTTTGAGGTGATTTGGGAAATGTAATTGGAAAACCCAGGCATGGGTATGAAAGAGGCCCCTCATCTTTCTTTAGAAAGCTTCCCCTATCTGCAGCTTGTGCTCCATTTGTTCGTCATGTTGCTTCACTGTGAATACAGCCCACATACCTCACCCAGAGATGGCTCACAAAATCATCTGGTCGCCCTGACTGCAATATGCAATAACAGAACATTCATTAAAATAACACCCACTAACTTTCCAATAACAGAATGTGAGAACATCAGAAACATGGGAATGTCGTTCACTCCCCAAACCTGCCTTGCCCTTCACTAAGATCATGGCTGATCTGCTCCTGACCTCAAATCCTCTTTCATACCTAATTCTTCATAGCCCTCAACTCTCTGACAGGTCAATATCCATCGACCTCCTCTTCAAATACTTTCAGTCATCTAGCTCCCCAAACACTCTTGAAAAGAGAAATCCTGACATTCAATCCCACCTGTTTGAAGAAAACACTTGCTGCTCCTATATCATGGCCTATTGATGTGAACAAAAGAGGTTGGCTCAAGGGTTCAGGTAAAAATGACTGGCCCCGATATCCAGACAATGGTTGACCTCTGTTGACATCAAGGAGCTTAACAAACTGGACTTAATGGGAATCAGAGTAACCTCTCCAGTGTTTGGGGTCAAACATGGCACAAAGGAAAATGTTCACCATCTCAGTCCTGGGTCACCTCTGTGGAAGTTCCTTAGGGTAGCTTTTTCTTCACAAACATCTTCTGCTGCTTCATCAATGTCTCCCCGCCCCCACCCTCCCCACCATAAGATCAGAAGTGGGGATGATCACTGAAGATTCCACAATGTTCAGAACATTTTGTCCCCCGTCAGCTCCTGAACTGGTCTTTGTCCATGTGCAGCAAGACCCAGACTCCATTGAGGCTTGCGCCGTTAAAGTGTCCGTAACATTCATGTAACAGCACTGGCTGGAACTGTACATTGCCACAGTAAAACAAGAGTTCATTCAGCACCTCACGCTAGTTTCACAGGAATATGAGGAAGCCATTCAGCCCATTGACTCTATTGGAGAATAACAGAGACAGCCCTTTCAGTGCCTCCAGCCTATTACTCAGGAAGACAGGGAGTCTGGTGTGATGGACCACACAGAGCCCCTCGAAAATATTTGAAGGCGGTAGCATGGATCCTAATGTTTTCTTATTTTAAAGGAAATGTAAAATGTCTGTACCAGATGCCATGTGACTGGTCAAACTACTCAGTGTGAAGCAAAACACCATCTACTTAAACACGAAAGGTGAAATGAAACCAAAGAAAGAGGAATTTAGAATAACGTAATTCTATTGGACAAGTTAGCAGAAAAATACATCTAGGAACTATTACTAATGAACAGTTCCAATATAGGAAAATCCCATAAACACAGCCCTTGGCAAAAAGGAATATTCAGACACAGAATGTCACAAACATTTCTCCAATCCAGGAATTAAAAACAGCATCAAGAGAAATTTCAGAGAGAGTAGCAACCAGGAAACATTCCCTGAAGCTTCCAACTCTGTGGAGACCCCAATAGTTTCTGATGTTACTGAGAAAACAAACCCCAGTGATCCTAATCTGGGAGAGCTGGCCACGCCCATTCAGGCTGCATTAAAATAAACACAAGGCCTCCCTAGCTGTTTACTCAAGTGGTCTTTACTAACCAGCTTGGTAACGATCGTTCAATCTCACTCTTAAAAGAAACCAGGACAAAATAACCTCTTAAAGCTGCAGCATTGTCACACTAGTCAGTACAATGAGCTGTCAAACAGGAACCAGGGTTAACCAGTCAGGCCCTTGGCCCGGTCCAATCGGACGAGTTTGAAGCCAATCACTCCCTTGAGTCACTTACACAGGAACAGCAGGAGGCCATTCCCACCTCAATGCACTTACACGGGGGCAGAATGAGGTAATTTTTGCTGATTCCTGATGAATGTCTTATGCCCAAAGCGTCGATTCTCCTGGTCCTCGGATGCTGCCTGACCCGCTGTGCTTTATCAGCAATTGATACTCTCCTCTGATCTCCAGCATCGGCAGTCTTAAGTGTCTCCTAATTGATGCTCTAACATGATGAACAAGTGGGGCAGAGGCTGCACAGACAGACTGATCCACGTTGTTCCTCTTGGCTCTGTTGCTGATGATACACATGTGGGACATTAACGTGGTTTTCTAGTGGTGAGGAGGGAAGCCATATGTCTTGTGTGAAGTCTCAAGACGGCATGTTCCACTCCGAGAAGCCAGCATGGTGTTCTCTATGCAGGGAGGAAGCTGGTGTGAATGGCTACCTGTTTCAGATGGAAGGTATTGTGGCTGCTGTTGCGGATTGTGAATAACCTGATGTTCAGTACAGGGTTCACTCGCCGACTGCACAATAATGTGGGAAGAGTTAATTTAGGCATATAAACTATTAGGAAAGTCACGTTAGACTGATGAATGGACTCTCTAAGTTCAAATAATGGTGGTCTTGTTCATGTTGACCTTGTCGAGTGCACGTCCTGTTCAGTGTAACCTGTGTGCCTTACTCTGTACAAGTCTATTTCCACCCTATGATCTGTCTGGCCACGCTTACTATGATCTGCCTCCACTGCTCATAAATAAAGTGTTTCCCTGTACTGAGGTACACGTGACAATAAATCAAACCAATTAATCCTGGGTAAAGTATGGAATTTGTCACCCTCTCAATGTCTCTTTTGGAAATAAGTGATCACTGCCACTCCTCGTGTTTCAGCATCGCCATTTCTTCGTCTCTCACAGCTCTACAGATTAAACACTCAGCTTATTCACTCTATCGTCATGTTACCATCACCAGTGTCTGTGGTAAGGAGATCATTCCTTATAAAGGAGATCAAATCTGTACAGAGTGCCCCAAATGCTCTCTCAGCAAGGCTCTACAACAGCAGGAAGATGGCTTTACTTATGTACTCGAATCATCTTACAATGAAGGACAGCGTACCATTGTCTGCACCCATGACTTACACAGGGTTTGATTCGGAGCAGTCAGCATCGATTTGTGAGGGGGAGATCATGCTGCCCAAATTTCTTAGAGTCCTTTGTTGAAGTTACGAGGACGTTTGATGAGGGCAAAGTGATAGACATAGTCTCTATGGCGTTCAGTAAGGCCTTTGATAAGGTTCCACATGGCAGGCTGCTTAGGAAGGTTACATCTCGTAGAATGCGGGGGGAACTGTCCAATTCGATACACAGTTGGGTTGATGGTAGGAAGCAGAGGGTTGAGTGGAAGGATGTTTGTCAGACCGGAGGCTTGGTCCATTGCTGTCTGTCATCTATGATTTGGTTGAGAATGTACAAGGTATGATTAGTAAGTTTGCAGATGACACTAAAGTAATTGGGAGCATGGTCAGTGAGGAGGTTTATCAAACATTGCAGCAGGACCTTAATCAGGTGGGAAATGGGCCGAGAAATGGCAAATGGAATTTAATATAGAAGCGTGAGGTCTTGCATTTTGGAAACTCAAATCAAGGTAGGAGTTTCATGGTGAATGGGAGGGTCTTAATGGGTGCAGTGGGCAGAGGGACCTTGGTGTTCAGGTGCACGGTTCTCTAAGAGTAGAGTCACAGGTAGACAGGGCAGTGAAGAAGGCTTTTGGCACATTGGCCTTCATCAGGCAGGATATTGAGGATAGAAGTTGGCACCTTATGTTGCAGTTACACAGGACTTTGGTAAGGCCGCACTTGGAGTATTGTGTTCAGTTTTGTCAACTTGTTATAGGGAGGAAGTTATTAAATTAAAAAGAGTGCAGAAGAAATTTACAAAGACGTTGCCAGAACCCAATGGTCTGAGTTACAGGGAGAGGTTGGACAGGCTAGGACCTTTTCTTTAGCGTGTAAGAGACTGAGGGAGCCCTTATAGAGCTGTATAAAATCACGAGGGGTACGGATAGGGTGAATGCTCTCAGTCTTTTTCCAAGGTATAGAGAATCGAGGATTAGAGGGGATCAGTTTAAGGTTAAAGGGGAAGGAAGAATAGGGAACCTGAGGGGCCACTTCTTTATACGGAGGGCTGGTACGTGGATGAGTTGCCAGCAGATGTGGTTGAGGGGGGTACATTAACAACATTTCAAAAACATTTGGATAAATTTGTGGATAGGAAAGGACTGGAAGCATATGGGCCAACCGCAGGTAAATGGGGTTAGGGTGGATGGACATTTACAAGGTGGACTCGAACCCCTCTGTTAATTAAACCCAAACACCCAGAAAAGCTGGCCCCACCTTGTAATCTGTTAAAATATGAGCGACACCGATCTCCTACATTCCACTATTTAAACAAAAATTATCAAGTTAGTTTCTTAACTTTAATAGTGAACACTAAACAACAACTATTCACAAATACAAGCCCCTCTTTTCTTAGCTAGTTACTATCTGACTCCAACTCTGTAGATATGCTGTTCCAACAACCCACATATGAAACATTAAAATCTTAAGACCACACAGTCTCTATCTTCCCTGCTGTGTTCACTCTTTCAGCTGCTGATCTCCCTCCGTCATTTTCTTGTTAATTGCAAGTAGGTTTAAATGAACATGTATCTTTGATAGAGAGTGTTTGAGATGGCCAGTTAGCACTCCTGCTCTACAGCAGTTACTCTGCTGTTGGATGGCAGTGTCTCTCCCTCTATTTTCAAAATGCTGGGTTTATATACTCCCCATGATATAATAATTCTCATAATTTGATTGCTGTCCAGGTGTCCAAACAATAATATTCAAATTCTGTTGGTTTTGGTATCCTGAGCGTTATTGAAACTCTTTGGTTGGATTTAAATTGCTGTCAAAACAGCAACCAAAACTCAGGTATCCATTTCTCAGCCAATGGTGACATGTGAAACAGTGTGACCTTTAGCTGGCATCTGTGGCTTTAAGTTCTATTCAACAAAACCCGATCTGTCTTAAAGTGCCCATACATGTTTTTGTTTTCATAACACCTTCCCACTTCAGAAAATAAAATGAACCAGCAGAATGAAAAGATGGCTACATTTCTTTTCCTCTAATTCTGAATCCCAACTATATGAAATATAAAAGTATTAATCTCAGTTATATCATTCATATTAATTCTGCACACCAATACAACACTGGAATAAGTCAAATTTTATCTAAACGTTTTCCTTTAAATCCGCAAAAACCCATCTGCTATCACATTGTAGGAGCCACAGCCTGTACATTTTGTGAGTTGAAAGTCAGGAAGGTAAGACTCCAATTAAATACTCTCATATTCTGGTCTTTAAATATTCCAAAAAATGCCAGAGATTTGTCATTGTCCACAACCATATCCGACAATTTGTTTGTCATATACACATTAAAATATTGTCAGGCCAGTGTGAAACTTAATCATTCTTGTTCAATAATGGAGATTTTGTATTTTTTTTTCTGGTGGATAATGAGTTTTTTTAACAAGTAACCAATTATCCATTCAATTCCATCATTCTCTTTCTGTATCAATACATCTCCGACCCCTATATCCCGAGCATCAAACACAATTTTCGAAGGGTTTCAGAATATTTGGTGTAGCTAAAGCTGGTGCGGTGATTAATCCTGCGTTAACATTCTCAAATGCCTCCTGGCATTGTTCTGTCCACCACAATTCAGTTTCCTTCTTTAGTGAATCCATCAGTGGTGCCAATACGCTGCTGAAGTTTGGAACAAACTTCCGATAGAATCCACTCAGTTCCAAAAATCGAAGCACCTCTTTCTTCGAGGATGGTTGTGGAAATTCCTCAAAGTCCTTCGTTTTTATGTTCCATGGGATCAATCTTCCATGTCCAATGTAATGTCCCAAGAACGTCACCTCTGCCTTCGAGAATTCTGTTTTCTTTAAGTTTATTACCAAGTTTGCTTCTTGTAATCGTTCAACATGCTCAGCCAACGGTAACATGTGAGCTTTCAATCACTTGCTAAAGGTCACTACATCATACAGATAAACTACACAATTTGTTCATCTGGCCACAACTCTGTTTCTGAGTCTTAAATGTGGCTGTGCATTATTCATCCATATGAAATACTCGATAAAGTTTTTTGTCATCTCTGGTATCTTTACTAGAAAGTTTAACTGACTCCACGTTTTTTTTTATTTGAAAGTGGCCACTAAACCTGGCTTTGAAGAGATTTCTTACCACTGGTGGCAATAATAATACATCATCCCCACGGGAAATCTTCAAAGTTTCAGTGTTTTTATCTGCCACCTGCATCATTCTATGCTATGCTCTTCAGATACTGTTTAGCAAACTCACCTACTCTGTCTACTCTTTCCTTCACTTCATGCACATAATCCAGGTGTGAGATTTCCGACTTCGGTCCTGTCAATTTATATTTAATTAATTTCAAAGGACCTCTCACTTCATGTATGAATATTATCTCAAAGGAAGCAAAGTGAGTAGATTTATTTGGGACATCTCTAATGGCAAACAATTTAATGGGGCACCTTTTTCCCAATCATTTGGCCAACCCTGACAGTATGCTGTTAACATAGTCTTCAGCGTCTGATGCTAACTTTCCAAGGGTTCCTGGGATTCAGGATGGGACGCCCTTGATTTGAAGTGCTGCATGCCTAAGCCATCCATGACTTCCTTTAATAGCTGAGTGGTAAAATGAGACGCTTGGTCTGACTGAATCTCTCTGGGCAGTCCACAGCGAGTAAAGAAAGCTACCAACTCCTCCACCTCCCTTTTTGCCTTGACACTCCATGAATGAAATTGCCTCTGGAAATCTGGTAGACACACCCATTATGGTCAGCAAATATTGGTTTCCACTTTTACTTTAGAAAGGGGAGCTAGGCAATTAATCAGAACCCACGTGCAAGGTTCTTCAAATGCAGGAATTGGCAAGAAAGGTGCTGATTTTATTACTGCCTGTTCCTTACCTACCATTTTGTATGTATGTCATATACAACAAAAATTAACAGCATCCCTGTGCGTTCCAGGCCACTAGAAATGCTTCTGTACCTTATCCTGAGTCTTCTGTACACCTAAGTGACCGCCTGCAGTTAGTTTATGAGCTACCCGTAACACTGTACGTTGCTGCTAACACAATCTGGTGCACTTCGGCCCATTTCCCTTCTGCACTAACCTATTGGGGTCTCCATTTTAATTTTAGCATTCTATCTTTAAGTTAATAACGTTCGACAATATATTTTGATTCCTTTTCTGTGTGAGTGCATGTGTATGTGTGTGTGAATGTGTGTGTATATATCTGTTGTAAGTCCATTAGCCTTTCTGGACTAAACCCCTCTGCCTGATCCTCTGCCTGTTCAGGGTTTTCCTGCACCGTGACATCAAACAGGGTGTCAGTTCACTGAGCGTCAACCCATTTTTTTTTTCGTTTGTTTTTCCTTCCTGCTGTAACTTATGACAGTGGGATCTTGTTACTACACAGTCTGGAAAAATTCCTGGGTAATTTTCTTTTAACTCACCAATTCCCTAGTCTTCCTTTGGCTTCTCCACCACAAGGGATGCCTATCCCAACTCGCCTCGTGCTAAATCGTTCACAAGAACAAACTGTATTCCTGGAACTGACACTCTGTTACTCACTGTCACTGTTACTTCCCTAATCTTGATTTGGCATTCCATCCTGACGTTACAAGGGAATGCTTAATTTCTGTCCCCATTCCACAAATTAACACGCTCTTGATTAACATGCCAGAAAGTGTGAAAATACTTTCATCTCTTCCTATTAGAGGGTGAGAGAAAGTGAGGGCTGCAGATGCTGGAGATGAGAGTTGTAAAGTGTGGGGCTGGAAAAGCACAGCATGTCAGCAGCATCCGAGGGGCAGGAGCATTGGCGTTTCAGGCAAAAATGCTTCATCAGGAAAGTGGGAGGCAAGGGAGGGGCAAGGATGTTGAGAAATAAATGGGAGGTTGGGGGTGGAGCTGGGGTGGAAGGGAGTTTGGGGTGCAAGATGCAAGTGGGATGTGATGGTGGTAGGTCGGACAGGAGGGTGATAGGACTCCTATCGGTGGTAGGACAGCTGGAACCCTCAAACTGTTCCGCATCAATGTTGACTTCACCAAATTCCAAATCTCCCCTCCACCAACCTCTCCCAGATCCAACCGTTCAACATAACACTGCCCTATTGGACAGCCCTAACTAGCCATCTTCCTTTCCACCTATCGACTCCACCCTCCCCTCCAACATATCACTATCACTCCCACCGACATCTTCTTATTGCCTTCCCAGTGACCCTCCCACCAGCTCAGCTACTACCCTCGTATTTATCTTTCACCCCCCTTGTCCCCCCACCATGTTCCTGATGTTGGGTTTCTGCCTGATATTCGATTGTCCTGCTGTTTGGATGCTGCCTGATCTGTTGTGCTTTTCTGGCGCCTCACTTCTCAACTATTACAGACTGAGCAGATCCCGTATCTCACAAAATTATAACTTCTTGTCCTTCTCCCCCTGTTCTTTCTGAGTAAACTTTATCTACAGAGATGAATTCTTTAGATAGATCAGGCACTGCCCCCATATCCAGCCCTTGCCGAGGCTGTGCAATTTCCTGCAGCTCCTCGGCTCCACTTGGGGTCTCCTTTACCAGTTTCACTAATGCCACTGGGCTTAGCCTCTTCTACCGCATCTTTCCCCAAAGTGTCTTCCTTTAACGCCGAGCACGGTGTGTCCTAGCTTACTGCAGTGAAAACAACTTTTTCCCTGTGCCCTTCTTAAACCACCATCACTGTAATTTTATATGTTCCACTCCCTTATAGTGAGAGCACCTGAGGCCTTTCACCACCTTTCAACCCCCTTGGGCTTCTTTCTTCACCTGTGGTAAACTATTGTGAACGACTGTTCGCTTTGTAATGTGTGATCGTCCCTTCTCCCAATTTCTATCCCTCACAGGATGAAATTCCTGCCAGAAGCTAAATTTCATCACATGCCACAATGCATATTTACCTGCCATTTCTGCCGTGCTTCTCACTTCTTGAACTTTCTATTCATTCACATTAATTCTTACTATCTCTGGAAGTGAGTCTTTTAACTTCTCCAGCAGATTATTCTCCCTCAAGCCTCACAGGTCTTATCTATTTTTAAGACCAGCACCCACCTGTCAAAATGACTGTGGTTAATTCTTTCAAACTCAATATAAGTCTGACCTGGTTCCGTCTCTATTTTTCTGAACTTCTGTCTATATGCTTCTAGTACCAATTCATAACCAATCAAAATAGCCAATCTGACATCTTGATAATCTCTTGATCCCTCATCTGACAGCGCTGCACATACCTTACCAGCTGTGCTTACCAGCTTAGTCTGAACTAGCATTACCCACAAGTTCACTGGACACATTATCTGCCTAGCCATTTTTTCAAATGAAATAAAAAAGGGTTTGACAATTTTCTCACCGAAATATGGCAAGTTACTCACCTAGTTGTATACATCCCTACATTCTCCCTTCATCTCCATCCTGTTAATTTAAATTTCTTGTCTAATTCCCAACTTCTGAATTTCAAATCCCGTCTCTCTTTCTTTTTCTTGTCTTTCTCTTTCGTCTCTCTCTATTTCCGTCCCTTTATTTATCTTCTAACTCCAGTTGCCACATTTGCAATTTATGTTTTTCTAACTCTACTGCAGTTGCCTATTTCTCTGATACATCAAAGTGCTTAACCAACTCCATTACAATTTCAGCTTCTCTTTTCTCCCTGGTTAAACCCAATTCCAACCTATTTGCTAATTCTAAAAAATGTCCTCCTCCTGTCTTTCTAAACTTCCTTGGAAAATTTGGGAACCTTTTAGTAATGTTAAAAGCTATTTCCCTCACTTTTCATTTAACCAACCACAAGTAATAAAATTAAACGAATTTTCCCACTGGTTTTATTTGAAGATCAAAGTCACTAATTGCAATGAGTTGGAATTTGCTGGGACCCGTTGTATCTCAAATCTGTTCAAGTCGGTCCAAGTGCCACACGGCAAGGCCCCAAACTGTTATGACATCAATGTCGAACCCCTTTGTTAATTAAAACCACACACCTAGAAAAGCTCACCTCACATCATAATCTGTGAAAACATGAGCTACAGAGAACACCTAAATTCCACAAATAAACAAAAAATAACAATTTATATCTGTGCAAGTTAGCTCGCTGAGCTTAAAAGTTTGTTTTCAGAAGTTTCATCACCATGACTAGGTGACATCATCAGTGAGAGTCTCCGCTGAAGCTCTGGTGGTATGTCCCACCTCTCTATTTATAGGTCTTGGTTTCTTAAAGTGGGTGATGTCATTTCCGGTTATTTTAACAAGAGAATGTAGACAGGATCTAAATTGATCCGTTTATAGAATGGACTTCTGGTTATAATACCATTCCTCTAAGAAGGTCCTTGCGTGTCTTAGTATCTGTGTGTGCTTTGTCCCAGTCAAAGTGGTGCCTTTCTTTGTCTGTACGTATGGAACATAGTGATAGTGCGTCATGTCTTTTGGTGGCCAGTTGGTGTTCATGTATCCGCGTAACACAACAACAGGACAGTTTCAATGGTGGAAAAATGATTTTATATACACTGTTTAATCAATGTGTGTGTGCAGATAAGTCGCATTTTTCATATGTGCACAATACATTTTAAATGAACAACAGAGACACAGTGAACGAAAAATGATGCATATGATGTATAAAATTGATAAAACATTAAAACGTGATTTGATCCTCTCAACGAACCCTCCTTTTCTGGGATTCCCAACTCTAATCTCTCATTCTTACCAGGATGTGTGCTTCAAATTCTTGATTCTGGTGTCCCAACTTATTTCAGTTAATCCCCTTTCTACCGGGACTTCAATATGTTTGGCCTGCTGGGTTCTTTCCAAAGCTAGTGTCAGTCATATTATTGGAGATAAATATTCTGGCATCAGACTCAGCATTTGAACATAATACTCTGTTGTACATGCACTGTACCAAGAACCACAGCACACAGGCATTGCCAAAACATTGGGGGATGTTCATCTACTTCTTTCGATAATGTAGTTTTCTCATTTTCCACATCTCCAGATCTCTATCCTCTCTCTCGTTCTCCCTTTGTATCTAGTTAAGAAATCCACCAATTATTCTTTGTGTCCCGTCTCCCAAAACTCCTTGTTTCGGTTTATATCTAATGCTCTCTTCAAGATGTAATGTGGTTATAATTAAGCAATGTAACTACAAAGACATGCGGGAGGAGCTGGCCAGAGTTAATTGGAAGGGGAGCTGAGCAGGAAAGACCATGGAGCAGCAACGGGAGGAGGTTCTGGGGATAATTCAGAAGATAATACCAGAAATGCAAACCCAAGAACTTGAAACATACTCATGGGAGGACAAGGCAGCCATGAGTGATAAGGCATCAAACCAAAAGAGAAAATATACAATGTGGTGAAGATGATTGGGAATCCAGAGAATTCATTGGCTCTGAGACTGCATAACGCTGGCATCACTGACACTACAGAGCTCTTAATCATGGTCAGGGAGAGAAACAGAGGAAACACATTCACTTTAAATACAGAAGATGGTATTTCTCAATGAAAAAGATTTGGGTGAATTAAACATTTGAATTCAGATCAGTTAAATGCTTTTGCGGAATGTGTCAGATTGGAAACAAGACCCGGGGAGAGAGACCCTCAGCAGAATGAGAGTATGAAAATGGAAGTATTTCCACATCAGAAACCAGGTTAGGGCACTGAGTGCAGGGCTGATGGGTGAATGGGTCTCAGTGAGAGTTGGGGAACAGACAGCACAATTGCATTGCAGGTATTGCAGCTCGAAACTGCGTATTCATGTAGTGCTGTAGACCACAGAAGCAGGAGAAGCAGATCTGCATTTAACCACAACCTGTAACTTTTTGCCAGGGTAACACCTCAGTCTGTCATTGCCATCAACACCATCTATGGCTCAGTGACGAGTGTGGGTGAACATGTCAGAGTCAGAATCACGTGGACTTTACCTGATGCTAACTCATTAAAGCTACCAGACTTGACCAACAGATCTGTTCGAAGCAAACTACTCTGCGGTCTGAAAGGATGAAAACAGACAGAACACCCGGCCTCAGCATCAGTGTCGGAAAAGGGAATGGGAACACAGTCCTGTCGACCCTGCAGAAACCACCTTCCTAACATCTGAGAGCTTGTGACAGCATTTACAGAGCTTTCCACAGACTGCACAGAAACATAGGGAATGGAAAACACTTTGAGCCTCCCCATTCTAGTTCATGTAAAAAATCTCTTAAAGCACTTACCCCACACGATCTACATATCCGTTAATGTGAGTAATCTTGGGAAGCTATAAAATAGGTGGTGCAATAGTACGTTTGGTCCATCGAGTTTGCTACCAATTCAATATAATCATGGTTGGCCCTTCATTTCCATACCGTACTCCTGCTCTCCCACCATCCCTTTACTGTCTCTAAATCCTTATTTATAATCAGTGTCTCGGTTTCCAGGTACGAGCGTATTACCCAAGTTCCCCAGTCAGCGAGAGCAGACATTTATTATCATCTCAATGCAGAGTGACTGCCTGTACCTAATACTGTGGCCCCTTGTTTTAGAAGTCCCAGCCAGGGGAATTATCATCCCTGCTTCCAACCTGACTCACCCTGTCAGAGTTTTGTATATTTCACTGAGATCGCCACTCATTTTCCTAAACCCCATGGAACACTGGCCCAGTCACCCCAAACTCTGCTCCCACAACAAGCCCGTCATCCCAGAGATTAGTCTGGTCATCCTTCACTGCTCTCCCTCAATGTCAGGTTTGTCCTTTATTAGGTAAGGAGACCAAAACTACACACAATACTGCACAATGTTCAAGATGATATCTCACCAAGGCCCTGTACAGCTGCAGTAAGACACCCTTTCTCCTGGACTCGCATCCCCCTGAAATGAAGGTCCACACACCATTTATCTTCCTCACTGCTTTCTGTATCTGAAATATTACTTTCAGCGACTGGTGTACAGGGAGATGCAGATCCTTTTCAGTGTTGCAGCTCCCCACTTGGTGGGTCTGTGTACACTGTGCGGCGTGCCAATGCCATGGCCAGTATTGACTTCTGGTTGCAGAATTCACTGCACTGCAGGGACCTCAGAGGTTTATGCAGAAGGAAACAACAAAAAGCAGCATACGCACCTTTGTAGATCAACATGTTTCAACAAATCCCTTTCAAATGGTAGGCTGCCAATTTATCATTTCCACCAAAGAGCACACCGTCACCTCTATCCACATTGTTCTGCATCTGCCACGTATTTACCCATTCACTCCACTTGTCTTAGTCTTCTCGGTGCTTTTTTACAACCTCCTCACCCATTCACAATTCCACATCCGTTAGTGCTGTCAGCAGGCTGGGATATATTGTATCTGATTCCAGTAACCAACTGTTTAAAGGGCATTGTGAACAGCTGGGCCCCAAGCACCGGTCCCTGCGACACCTCAGCAACCGTCCTCTATTAATTTCTACTTATTTATTTCATGAATCTGGGTGTCACTGGCTGGGCCAGCATTTATTTCCTGTCCCTAGTTGCCCTTGAGAAGGTGGTGGTGAGCTGCCTTGTTGAATGCTGCAGTCCACCTGCTGTGGTTGACCTCCAATGCCATTAGGGAGGGAATCCCAGGATTCTGACCCAGTGACTGTGAAGGAGCGGTGATAAATTTCCAAGTCAGGTTGGTGAATGGTTTGGAGGGGAACCTGAAGATGATGGTATTCCCATCCATCTGAAGCCCTTGTCCTTCTAGATAGATGTGGTCGTGAGTTGGGAAGATGGTCTCTGAGGATCTTTGGTGAATCATTTCATTGCAGCATGTAGATAGTAAAACACTGCTGCTGCTGCTGAGCGTTGATGGTGGAGCATTGTGGGTGAAGGGACAGTCAAACTGGCTGCTTTGTCCTGGGTGGTATAAAGGTTCTTGACTGTTGATGGGGCTGCACTCATCCAGGCAAATTGGGAGTCTTCCATCACACTTCTGACTTATGCATTGAAGACGATGAACAGACTTTTGGAAGTCAGGACGTGAGTTACTCGCCGCAGTATTCCTAGCTTTGGACCTGCTCTTATAGTTACTGTGTTCATGTGGCGAGACCAGTGAGTTTCTGAGCAATGATTACCCACCAGGAATTTGATAGTGGGGATTCAGTGATAGTAACACCATTGAATGCCAAGGGGCAGGTTAGATTGTATTTTATTGGTGATGGTCATGGTCTGGCATTCGTGTGGCCTCAATATTATTTGCCACTTGTTAGCCTGGATACTGTCCAGATCTTGTCGCATTTGAACATGGACTGCTTCAGTATCTGAGGAGCCACAAAAGTTGCAGAACATTGTACAATCATTGGCGAACATCCTCACTTCTGACCTTAAAATGGAGGGAAGGCATTGATGAAGCAGCCCTGAAGAAGTTTTCGGTCACTGCCCGAGGGACCCCTACAGACTTGGAGCTAACTTGACTGACCTTTATCAACCATGACCATCTTCCTACGTGTTAGGTATGATTCTAACCAGCGGGGAGTTTGCCCCTGATACACATTGATTCCAGTGTAGCTAAGGCCCCTTGATACCACACAGGGTCGAATGCAGCCTTGATTTAAAGGGCTATCGCTCTCACCCCACCTCTGGAATTCAGCTCTGTTGTCCATGTTTGAATCACGGTAATGAGATCAGGAGCTGAGTGGCCCTGGTGGAGCCCAAACTGGGCGTCATTGACCAGGGTATTGCTGAGCAGGTGCTGCTTGAAAGCACTGAGACCTTCCACCACTTTACTGATGATCGAGAGTAGACTGAATAAATGTTATATTTGGTCGGATTGGATTTGTTCTGCTTTTTATATACAGGAGATACTTGGGGTAATTTTCCACATAATCGGGGAAAGCCATTGTTGTAACTGTATTGAAATAGTTTGGCTAGGGGAGTGGCAAGTTATGGAGTACAAGTTTTCAGTACTATTGATATAGTCAGATTATGCACCTTTTGGAGTATCCAGTATCTGCAATTCTTTCTGTATATCGAGTGGACTGAACCAAATTGGTTGATGACTGGTACCTGAATTGCTGAGGACCACTGTAGGAGGCTGAGATGGATCATCCACTCAGCACTTCTGACTGAAGATTGTTGCGAATGCATCAGCCTGATCTTATACAGTGAAGTGCTGGGCACTTCCATCATGGAGGAAGGGTTTATTTGTGGAATCTCTTCCTCCAGTGAATTGTTTAATTGTCCCCAACGTTTCTCGGCTAGATGTGGAAGGACTGCAGAGCTTAGATCTGTTCCTTTGCTTGTGAGATCACTAAGCTCTTTCTATCACTTACTGCTTATGCTTTTTGGCGCACAAGTAGTCCTGATTGGTGGCTTCACCAGGCTGACACCCCATTATCAGGTATGCCTGGTGCAACTCCTGCCATCCTGCACACTCCACTGAACCAATGTTGATCCTCTAGATTGATGGCAATTGTTGCGAGGGGGATATGCGGGAGGCCATGAGGTTATGCAGGAGTACAACTTGGCTGCTATTGATGACTCACGACACCTTATGGACATCCAGATTTGAGCTGCTAGATCTGTTCGATGTCTGCCCTGTTTAGCAACGTGATAGTACCACCCAAAATGCAGGTTATTCTCAATGTGCAGGTGTGAGTTTGTCTCCACAATGACTCTCTTACCGATCATGTCATGGACAGATACTTCTGCAACTGGCAGATTAGTAAGGCTGTGTTCAAGTATGTATTTTCCTCTTGTTGGTTCTTTCCACACCTGCTGCAGAACCAGTCGAACAGTTATATCCTTTGGGGCCTGGCCAGCTCGATCAGTAATGCTGTCGCTGAGATACTCTTAGTGGTGAACATTGAAATCCCCCACCCAGAGTATATCTTGCAGCCGTGCTACCCTCAGTGCTTCCTCCAAGTGTTGGTCAGCATGGAGGAGTACTTATTCATCAGCTGAGAGAGGCTGGTACATGGTAATCAGCAGGAGGTTTCCTTTCCCATGTGCAAACTAATGCCATGAGACTTCATGGGATACGGACTCACTGTTGAGGACTCCAAGAGCAATTCCCTTCCAACTGTATCCCACTGTGCCACCACTTCTGCTGTGTCCGTCCTGCTGATGAGACAGGAGATATCCGGGGAAGGTGATGGGGAGTCTGGGACATAGTCATACTCACAGAATCATACCTTTCAGAAAATGTCAGGCTGTTGCTTGACGAGTCTGGTTATTTCTATTCACCGTTTCCTGCCAGCTGTCCCATTCTGGAAACATAGCCATATATTAGCCCCCAATCCACTCAGATTTGATTTTGCAAATTGTGCTTGGAGCTTCACCAAAATCTTTCTAAAAATCCACATGTTTTACATCCATTGCTTCTTTTTCATTTGTCTCCCATTCTGTTTCTCAAACATAATTCCCATTTCAAAAATCTATGTTAGTGTTGCCAATGACCAATACTTTCAGCCACAATAATTTCTCCTAAACCATTTCCTAACTATGTTCTATGATCAATGTACTCTATCATTTTTCCACACCAGACTTGGTTTTCCTTGTATTGTTTGAAAGTTCTGTGAAGACAGAACTGAAGTAGTGGCTTCATAGTTCTGCCATTTCCCTGTTTCCCATTCTCTATTCTCTGGTTTCAAACTGTAAGGAAACTGCACTTGTTTTCTCATATTTCTCACATTGACATAATTTAACAAGCTATTACAGTTCACTCTTTTAACCCTTGTGAATATACACTTCAGAAAGCCATCAATTCCTGCCTTAGACTGCTCAATAATTGACCTGCCACACCATATACTCACAGGAGCATAGAATCTGTGCCAACAGAAATACAGCACGATCTATATAAGTCCCACTTTCCTACCCCAGGCCCATAGCCTGGAATGTTATGATACTTCCAAGTGCTTGTCCAAGTACTTTTTAATGATTGTGAAGTTACCCGTGATAATTCCCCTCTCAGAAAGTAATCCCAGAACCCCACATCCTCGAGGTGAAAAAATATTTAAATCCTCACTGAACCTCAAACGTTTCACTTTAAAAGTGTGCTCCTTTGTTCTTGACCCTCTGACTAAAAGGAACAGCTGCTGTCTATCCACCCTGTCCATGTCCCTCATAATCTTATCCTCCTGAATCACGGACCCCTCAGCTTACTCTGCTCCAAAGTAAACAACAAGAGCTTATCCAGCCTCTCTCCATAGCTGATATGTTCCATCCCAGGGAACATCCTGGTGAATCTCCTCTGCACCCACTCCAGTACAATCACATCCTTCTTGGAATGTGGCTCCCAGAGCTACATACAGTACTCCATTTTGGCCGAACCAAAGCCCTGCATTGTTCTTATAATCTACGCGCTGATTAGGAAACACAACACCCAAGGTCCAATTCTTAACTAGTCCATTAACCTGTCCAGTCACATTCAGGGATGTGTGGAGAAGCACACCCTGAGCTTCCCAGTGTGCTGCCATTCATTGAGTCCTCCCCTGTCTGGTTCCTTCTCCCAAAGTGCATCACCTCATATTTTTCAGGGTTACATTCCATGTGCCATTGATCTGCCCATCTGACCAATTATCTGCATCTTCCTGTAACTTAAGGCCTTCCTCCTCACTGCGAACCAACCAGTCAATCTTTATGTCAAACATACACTTACTAATCACACCTTCCCCCCTCTCCATCTAGCTCCCTCCACATTCACATCTTTTTTTATGAATAACACAAACAATAAGGGACACAGCAATGATTCCTGTGGTACACCAGGGGACACTGGTCTCCAGTCACAAAAACAGCCTTCTCCCACCACCCTCTGCCTCCTGCCACTAAGACAATTCTCCTTGTAACCTGTCCAGGTATCCTTCATATTGTGAGATTTTACATTATTTCTCAGTATCCCAGCTGGAAATTTGTCAAAGGCCTTCCTACAAAACTAAAGAGTCGACCTCCTCAAACGAATTCAATCAAATCCATTAGATGCGACTCTCTTCTGATAAAGCCATGATAATTATCCCTGATCAAACCTTGTGACTCTGATTGGAGTTCGATTTTCTCCTTCCCTATTTTATCCAGTAGTTTCCTTAACAGTGATCTAATACTCGCTCATCTATAGTCACCTAGACTATCTCTCCCACCCTTACTGTGAAGTGTAATCGTATTAGCAGTCCTCCAGTTCTCTGGCACCTCCCCTATGGTCAGATTCTAATTAAAATATTCAATCAGGGTCATTCCTCCGTTGACCCCAACAGCCGCCTGTGATACAACTCATTCAGACATGGAGATTGGTCCAAATTTGTACAGAACAAAGCCTCAAATCCCTGCTCGTATTTTACATCAATCTGTTCAAGAGTTGTCCAGTCCATCTTCTTGAATTCTGCACCTGCATCCTCCTTCTCCCAAGTAAAATAGATGTGAAGGTCTCCTGTTACAATCCATCAATGTTCTCCAGCTTGACACACAGATTGCCCCTTTGGTTTCTAATGTACACTGACTGTTTGCTGATTATTCTGTTCTACTTGTCCGTGTAGAATATCGTGGGATTCTCCCAGATCTCGCCTACTTGTACTTCCTCATGTCCCTCTGTTATTCAGTCCTTTCGATGTTTCTAAGATTCACTACGATCACCTCTCATGTTTCGAAACTCGAGATTACAGGCTGAGTTACCCCGTCAGACAACCTTGCCAACTTAGGGGTTAATTTGGAGAATACCTTTTGCAGTTCCTCTGTAGTCAGTATATTCTTTCTTAGATTGGGACTCCGAGCGATACACAATGGTCTAAGTTTAGTCTCACCAATGCTCGATGCAACTGGTGCACGACATCCTCTATCTTCCAATTACATTCACATGAATGTAAACCTAATTTTTACTTTCCCATTTGCATATGTTCTTCCTAATACCTCTCGGTTTAACTTTTCTTATGAGCTCAGTGTGTGAGTTCATTAAAAAAGCTCATGAATATCCAACTATACGTTATCCACTGGTTCTTCATTGCCTATGTCCACAAGGATCATCTTCAAACCATTCCAAAAAAATGTTTGTCACTTCTGGTTTTCCTTTCACCGGTACATTCTCACACTCCCCAGTTATGTTTTTACCTTCTAAATATCTAGTAGCATGTTCTTTGTAATCGAGTCCAAGAGATACCTAACTGCGGATGACAGGTTATCTGGTCTGTAGTTTACCATTCTCCAAATTCATCTCTCCTTAAACTGTTGAATAATATTTATAACCTTTTCCTTATCCAGATTGGCAAAATGTCTTTCGGGAATGTGTTGGAAAATAATGTGAAAATCCGCGATGCAATCAACATGTCTGTTGCTGCTTCCTCTGAAATTTTTGTATGAAGTACATCTAGTCTGTCAGATTTATAAATACTCAATCCAGCTTTATTTTCAAAGATGACCTAAACACTGATAAGAATGATCTTCGACGTTACTTGCACAAGTCCCATGGTCACTTGGTATTTCTGGGAGAATTTCTGGACATTCTTCCATGAAGATAGACACAAAGAAACTGTTTCTTTTCCCTGCGATTTCTCTGTTCTCTGCAATAAATTACCCTGTCTGCACACCAACAATTCCACATTTGGCCTTGTTTTTATTTTTTGATACATTGATAGACGCTTTTGAGCAGTCTTTATGTTTTTCTTTCGTTTGCACGCTTTTTCTCTTTTTGATTTTCTTCTCAGTTTCTTGGTCATCCTTTGCTGGGTCCTACATCTCTCTGAATCAACTGGCTTACTGCAATACTTGGCATTTTTCTAAGCTGCCTCCTTTCATCTAATAGGTAGATGAAGGTGGGGTTGAAAGTGTTCGTCGGAGAGGAGGGTGGACCAGATTGATAGGAAGGACTATGGACATATAGGAACATTCAAAAGGGCGGTGCTGACTTAGAAGGTTGGAGTAGGATAAGGTGGGATTAGGGGAAATGGGGAAATGGGGAAATCCACTATGATCCCCTGTGGTTGGAGGGTCCCAAGGCAAAAGATGAGGCTTTCTTCCTCCAGGCTTCTGGTGGCTCGGGTTTTGCGATGGAGCAGGCCCAGGACTCTCATGTCCTTGGCAGAATGGGAAGGGGAGTTAAAGTGCTCAGCCACTAGGCGATGGTGTCGTTCAATGTGGTTGTCCCAGAGATGTTCCCTGAAATGATCTACAAGTTGACCTCCTGCCTCACCAATGTAGAGAAGACCACATTGTCTTTAATGGATGTAGTAGATGAGGCGTTCTGTCTCCCTTCATCACCTTTCACTTTCAACCCCACCTTCATCTACCTATCGTAATCCCAGCTACCTCCCTCCTGACGCACCCTCTTGTCATTTATCTCTCAGCCCCCTAGGCCCATAAGCTTCATTCCTGATGAAGGGCTTATGCCTGAAACATCGATTTATCTACTCTTAGTATGCTGCCTGACTGTACTTTTCCAGCACCACACTCTTCGACTCTGATCTTCAGCATCTGTAGTCCCCACTTTCTCCTCACACCTTCATGGTCTGCATGACTCAGATTTCAAATGGTTACTTCAAATACAACAAAAACTGTCGTGTACTCAAACAGCATAAAAGAAAACCAATACATTGTGGTCAGTGTTCCCAAAATATCCTTTCCTGCAATATTGTCAATTAGCACTTCTGATCACTCAACACCAATTCCTCAATAACCTGATCTCGAGCTCAGTGCTCGACATAATGTTCATGTAAACCATCTCACACGCGGTCATGAAATCCATTTTCCCAGCATTAGCATTCAATTGGGTTAACACAGTTTAGATATAATGTAAGCAGTATATTATTACTGCAGTACCCACAAATGTGTATATCTCATTTCCTGTTTCTCACATGTCCAGCATTTGTATTGCAGCTTTCACTTTGATATATAACTCCCATCAATGTTTGCTCCATCTTACTAGATTCTGTGGAATCTTAGCGATGTGGGCTCTGGAGAGATTAATGGTAGAGATCATTTCGCCACATCATTTATGAACTTCTCAAACTTTAATTTCTCCAGATCTCCCGTTATGCTGATGGAGGAGAGAAGGACAATGATTTTCCAACAATGCTCTATATTCCCCCAGAGAGCTGAGACAGCTCTAACCTGGGTGGGAACCTTACAACAGGCTGGTAAAATGCTGCTGCTGCTGTACAGGATCTTAGTGAGATCACATCTGGAGTAGTGTGTACAGATTTAATCTCTTCAGTGAAGAAATGATGTTGTTATATTGGAAGAAGCTCAGAGATGGTTCCCTCAACTGATTCCTGCAATGAAGGTGCTAGCTTATACCGAAAGGATGATCAGGTTGACCCAGTAGCCATTGGAGTTTGCAAAACATAAGGTGACCTTATTTCAACATAGATGACAGATGTAGTCAACGAGTGAAGCGAATTACACAGATAGTGGAGGAACCATTCCGTTCTCCAGTGTGTTACACAGGAACAACAGGAGGATATTCAAGCCTTCAACCCTGTTACACCAAAACAGGATGAGGCTATTCAGCCCCTGGAGCCTGATATACATTTACAGAAGGAGGCCAATTAGCCACTCGAGCCTATAACAGTAGGACATGCTGCACCAGTATCCAGTTAAACAGCAACAGGATCAGTCCATTCAGCCTCCTCAAGTCTGTAACATAGGAACTGGAGGAGGTCACACAGTGACTGGAGATTGTTACACCTGGATAACAGGAGGCCATTCAGACCCACCGAGCCTATTGCAAGGGAATTGGATAAGGATAAAAACTATCTGAGACTTCTTTAATGAGAAAGGAAGAAGTAATTTCGACACGTGTCTGTTGTATGGGAACAAGAGAAGACCGATCAATGCCTCGGAACCATCTCCCGGATACATGAGGAGACCGTTCAATATTTCGATGGAGAAGTATGAGAAAACCTATCAGCCCATCAAAATGTTAGAGAGCAACAATAACATTCCATAATCTCCAAATCCTCTAAAGGATCAATAGGAGGAGGTCATTCTGGCCTTGGAGACGACAACATGGGAACACCAGAAAGACGTCAGCCCATCGAGTTTGTACACCAGCAGGATGATGAGTCCATTCAGCCACACATGGCCCTTACACAGCAACTGGAGCAGATCTCTTAAAAACGTTTGCCCATTAAATAGGAATTCAAAGAAAACGTAAAGGCTTTCGAAAGGGAAGAACTTATAATAATGGTATACATTCGGGACTAAAGTGTAACAATAAACCATTGTAATTTAAGGCAAATTGTTAGAGTCCATTGTTCAAGACATTTGCAAAGTTAAACCACAATCCATCATAGTCAACATGGTTTTACAAAGGACAATCAAGTTTGAAGTGTTTGCTTGAGTTATTTGAAGATGTCACAAAAAAGGTGGATCGTGGGAGATGGAACATATCTGGTCTTCCTGAAGGCATTGGATGTGTCGCTTCTCCAAAAAGTAAGTGGTAAGATCAGACAACATGGGTTTAGGAGTAGTTTATTCGCTTGGATGGAGGATTGGTTAACCAACAAAATGCAGTCAGATGGAATAAATGTGTCATTTTATTTTGGCAAATGCAATTTGTGGGGTGCCATTGATTTCAGTACTCATGCCTCAACCATTTGCAATCATTGGTACTACTGTACTCGGTTGACGGGAGAGAAAATACGATGCCACATTTTCAGATGACTCTCACATCGGTGGGAAATTACTTCGGAATGATGATGCAAGAGATTTTAAAACTATATGGATAGGTTGCGTGAATAGGCCAACATTTAGCAAGGAAAATTAAAGGGAATAAATATGGGGCTATTCAAGTTGGCCAGTGTAATAGAAAGACAAATTATTATCTAAATGGAGAGAAAGTTCAAAGTGCTTAGGTGCAGAGGGATCTGGGTGTCTGCTTGCATATCACAGAAATCCTGCCTGCGGGTACTGCAAGTAATGAGAAATGCAAGCATAATTTCAGTGTTTATTTATAAAAGGATAGAGTAGAAAGGTAGGGAGTGTTGCTGTAGCTATGCAAGGCATTAATGAGGATGCAACTGGAGTATAGTTTGGGTGTCCTGCACAATGATGCATTTCCATTGGAGGCAATTCAGAAGAGCTTCATCAGATTGATTCCATATTTGAAGTGTTTGCCTTATGAAGAGTAATTGAGCAGTTTCGGCATATACTCTCGAGTTTATAAGAATGAAAGGAGATCTCATTGAGGTATGTAACATTCTAAAAGTAATTGAATGTGTCGATATGGAGTGGATTTTTTTTTCATGTGGCGCAATCTACAATAAGAGACTAGAGTTTTAGGATGGAGAGATGTCAGGAAAGTGGAACAGAGGCCGTGTTGACATCAGTGTCATCGAGGGGTTGGATTCCTCACAGATACTCCTTGTTCTTATTCAACCCTTCGACAGTGTTTCACTGGAATGGGGGAGGACTGGGTATCATACACGAAGCAGGCACTCAGGAGAAATCAGTCTCAATCAGTTAGACAGAACGTAACCAGTAGGGTCACACAGTGACCAGCGCTGGGTTCTCAACTATTTACAGTCTATATGAATGATCAGGAGGATGGAACAGATATACAGATGCTGAGTTTGGTGATGTCGCTGTGGTAGGCAAGAAAATAAATTATCAAGAGAGGGTGGAGAGTCTGCAAATAGATTCAGAGAGGTCAAGGCAACAGATAATAGTTTGGCAGGTGGAATTTAACATGATATAACCTGTCATTTCATTTACAGGAATAATGGAAGGCAGTATGCTACTGAAATTGAGAGGGATTACAGGGATTAATGATACTGTGTACTGGGGGATTCATTCAGCCCCGTTCAGACATGGGAGGTTTTGCTCTATCCCTGATCGTCTGCTCCCAGACACTCCAAGTGACCCCATTGCTCTCCGTACACATGGAATACTTTGATGTGGTTGTTTGGTGGTGGGGATGGTGTTTTGAAACGTGCATCAAGGGGACGGCCTTTATCCAAAATATATTCATTCCTTTCTACGTGGAGACCCGATGACGATGGGACTGGCTGACTGCTTCTGAATGAAGAGACCATGACTGCTGCCAGGACAGTAGGTATTCACCACATGATGTACTGTGATGGGCACGCTGTGACATTAATGGAGTGAGAGAGAGCTCCTTCAGTTCCTCTACATCTCTGCATTAATATGGATACTTTGCAGATGCATCGGGAATCCCACTATCCAGTATAGATACAACCGGCAGCTCCCTGCTGAGAGAGAAACAATCTATTTACCTCATCAACCATATATATCCTCCATCACCGAATGGTAACATTGATGTTGAGATACTGGGAGATGATGGATATGTCACCTCGTCCTGCTTGGAAAGTTCTGGTTCATAGAAGCTGAATGAAACAGTGACCCTCACAGCCCCTGGCAACACCATCCTCCCCCTGGTGATAGACTGCAGGTCGTGTTGAAGGAGGTGACACCTCTCTGTGACCAGCTCCTTGTTCAGTCAGGGTCCCCTCATACTTTGATCCTGGGTTAAGTGGAGTTTGGGAAATTGTTCCTGGAAAACCCGGGGTGGATACAGCAGATCCCTTTCCCCACACACACTCACTGTGTGATTTCAGAGCTTCCCCTCTCTGCAGCCTCTGCTCCATTTGTTGTTCATGTTACAGACCCAGATGCTGTAACTACAGTCCCCAGGCTCCATCCAGAGTTGGGTCGCTAAATCCTCAGGTCTCCCTGAATGTCTGAGGCAACTTACAGCACAACCTCCAGCAAAACCTCCCCTGACCCTCCACTAAATTTTCAATTGCAGAAGCCAGTCAGAAGCCCCTCGCTACAAGTGTTTTCGACCAGACCAGATTCCCTCAAAATATTTCCAGAAGGCCGTTTAGACCCAAACCTTCCTTTACTTTAAATATAGATGGGAAGTGTGCGTTCCAGTTATGTTGTGACTAGTCAAACCACTCGACATTGAGAAAAATATAATCTATTCAAATGCTTTAGTTAAACTACAATCAAAGAAAAGAACGTTTTGGGATAGCTTATATGTTGGAACACTTACACAAACAATAGATACCGTACCTGTTTGGTTTACACCGCTTGGCACAAAGATATATTCAAATTCAGATCCTTACAGCAGTTTTCCAATCCAGGAGGAAACAACATCAACAGAGATCTCAGAGAGAAAAGCAGCTGGGGATCATGTATTGAAACTTCCAACCCTTCTGGGATCCCCAGCAGCTTCTGAATGCTGCAGCTAAAAGTAAAATGAGGTAATCTGGTCTGGGAGAGCTGGCTACTGCCCTTCCATTTTTACCACCGTTTTAATAAAACGTAAAATCTCAGTTATTTATTTAAACTGTTTTCAGACAGCAGTTCTGCACCTCTGCCTTTAACACCTCTCTTCAAAAGAAAAACCCAAGAGAAAATAACCTTTTTACAGTGATAGTATCCTCACAACTCCATCTTTAATAAAATAATCTATCAATACACAAAGGTGGATTCATTTTAGACCTCCTAATCTTCCTCTATTAGTAGACTGAAATGCATATATATTACATTGACTCTGAGCATACAAATATTCACATCTATTTCGATTTCAATCATTTTACTCCTGCCACAGAATGCCTTTGTCTTTCTTCATCCAAGTCTCCACACTTAGGTTTTATCACCCTGTCGCCTGTATAGTTTCAAACTGGATGGCAGCAATAATAAGCTCAATCGAAACAGACTGGTATTTTTCTCCCTAAACTTAACCAAAAACTTTAAGGGGTTATGATCAGTGATAAAGATTTGTCTCAGGTGTGTTATTGGCAATGTAAATCTGAAATGTTGCAATGCCAACACCAAGGCCTCCTTCCCCATTGTGGAATAAATCTGTTGATGTTTCCACTGGACACTCCAATCACACGTTACATAATGTAGCGCTTCTAATCTCTCCACTACTCCCTCTGAATGACATAGCTCCTCATGTCTCAGCATAAAAGAATTACATGCTTCTGTACCTCTTAATGCTCTAACCTCTTTACCTGCTACTCCTGGCCTATGCCTGTAAACCTTAACAAGACCTCGCACATTCTTCTCCATCTCTCACAGAAACCAAACTTTGATTTCTGAACT
The DNA here is from genome assembly GCF_047496795.1 of Chiloscyllium punctatum. NCBI lineage: Eukaryota > Metazoa > Chordata > Chondrichthyes > Orectolobiformes > Hemiscylliidae > Chiloscyllium > Chiloscyllium punctatum. Next base: position 45,553 of record NW_027309870.1, read on the forward strand.
CAATCATCATCATCAGCCATTTCAGCCTCTAATCTTGCCGTTTTAACTCTGCTCTTCCACACGAGTTTTCACGGCTGCAGGAAGTGAATTGTTGAACTTCTCCAAAATAAGAATCTCTCTAAAAGTGTCATAGGTTTGCTCTGTTTTTAATACCCTTACCACCTTTCAAAATTACTTTGTTTGATCCTTTCAAACTCAATGTGCGTTTAACCAGGGACCCTCTTTTAGATTCCTGTAACGCTGTCTGTCAGTGTCTGGCCCAAGCTCATATACACTTCAGATGGCTTTCTTCACCACTCCATACTCCCCAGATACCTCCTCCGATAGGGATGCATATACCTGTCAGCTTTGGATCAAATAAATTCACATGGTCACTGGTGTCTGCATTTGTTTAGCCACTTTCTCAAATGAAATTCAAAAGGCTTCCCCATCCTTCTCATCAAATTTAGAGAATGCCTGGATGCATTTAAACGGAACCTCGTTAGGCCATTGGTTACAATAGGGTTGCTCAACCGCACTATCCTCCTCATCCCACCGACATTCTACCTTCATCTCCGCCTTCTATATCAACTTTCGTCTCTAATTGCTAACTTTTTAAGTTGAAACTCTCTGCTTTTCTTCTACCCTTTTCTCTCTTTCTTCTTCGTTTCCCTTTCTTTTATTTCTACTTTTCATCATAATTCAAACTCTTTCAATTCCTTCTCAGGTTCAAAGACCATCATTTGAAATTGAATTCCAGCCATTTCCAAAGAGTCTGATGGCGGTTCTACTAAACGTAATTGCCGATCTATTGCTGTAATTATCTCTCATTTTCTCACAGACAATCGCAACCCTAACTCCAGGTTGTTTGTCAATTCCGAAAACTTTACCATCATTACCTTTTGTAAAACCGCCAACTTCACTTTTCCACACTCAGAGAACTCTTAAGGACTGAATCTTTTTACACAAAATACTGTTTAAACCAACCAAATTCAACATCCAGAAAAAAGACACTATCAACTACCATACACGACCTTTGAACCCAATAGCCTCCTGGTGCATACTCTCCAGTGTCTGCTTGAGCTTATTCTGGATGATTTGGTTTCCTCCCACATCCAAAGATGTGCATATCAGGTGTATTGGCCATGATAAATTGTTCATAGTTTTCAGGGATGTGTAGGTTAGTTGCCTTGGTCGGGGTAAATGTGTAATAATAGGGGAGAGGAATGGGTCTGGGTAGGTTACTCCTCGGAGGGTCGGTGTGGACTTGTTGGGTCGAATGGCCTGCTTGCACACAGTAGGGATTGTAATTCTAAACCCAATTTGGTATTATCGATTTAGAACCGGACAAGAGTCCCCAGTTTGCTATAGACCAACCAGACTGCCTCAAACTACTTTAAGAAGGTAGGTTGGATGCCAACCTTTCCTTATTTTAAAGGTAGATGTGAGTTGGATGTTCCAGATGTCAAACTATTCAAACCACTCACCATTAAGCAAAACACAATATATTTAAACACTCTAATGAAAATCCAATTAGAAATGAAGATGAATTTAGAATAATTTTTCTATTGGCAATCTTAACCGAATAATGGATACAGTACTATCTACTAATGAACTGTTCCAATATATCAACATCCCATAAACACACCCCTTGGCAAAAAGGACCATTCAGACATGCATTCTTGCATACAGTTCTCCAATCCAGGAGGAAACACCATCAAGTGAGGTTCCAGAGAGAATAGCAGCTGTGGATAATTTACTGAAACTTACAACCCTTCTGGGACCCCAAGCACTTGGTGATTGTTGTAGCTACAATATAAAAAAACCTAGAAATCCTGGTCTGTGCCAGCTGGCCATTCTATCTGCTATTTATTTAAAAAACCCTAAAAGCCCCATAAGTTATTTACTTGAGCCGTTTTCAGTAGGCAGTTTTGCCTTTAAGGTCTCTTACTAAAAAAAGGGAGAAAATAACCTCTTATTTAAAAAGTGACAGCATTGTCAGGCAATTTATATGCGTGGTCCTTTACTCAGTGGGCTTCCTTTTGTTACTAATCGCATGGTCACCTGAGAGCGACAGCCACAGGTACAGACCAAGTTACAAGGATGTTTCTCATAACTTCTGAAACACGCTTGTCCATGGACCATCACATGGGACATACCAGGAAGTGAACAACAGCTTGACACACCCCATTTCATTATTTCTGAGCTACACAATGCCAGCACTCGATATATTAGGGAGGCCAAAACCCAAGACCAGGGAAAGAAAGAAAGGGACAAGAGATTCACATTAAAGACAGAAACAGACAGTTAATTAACTGAAAAGATGTTTTGGAAATATGTGGAAAACGTCAGGGCAGTGGGACTAACTGGCGAAGTGAGATCTTCGAGAGTAAAATTACAAGAATGAGAACATTGAATAAAGGCATTGTCAGATCAGCTGAAATGGTTTGTTACATCAAGTTCTCAATCTGCTTCACAGAACACCACAAACAACATAAACTGGGACAAGATGACAGGCCAGCATGGAGAGCTGTGCAGACCATGCTAGTGTGTTGCTCAGTAAACTGCACTATCTGCACAGCATGAGAGTATGGCAAACTTTACTATCATACGCTAACTATACTCGCAACAGATTTACTGCTTACACTGGGAAGGTTTGCTCTCTCTGCGCGCGCGTGTGTGTGTTCATCAGAGACTGAGGGAGAGTGCGTGTGTGTGTGGGGTTGAATGCAAAACTCATTGTTTGAGAAGGAACACACATGGAGGAAATTATTTTAAATACGAACAACAAGCTTTTTGTTAATCAGTAGAGAGAGCGAGAGAAGTTTCATGGACAGATGAGCTAAAGTGTTTGAGAATGTTAAAATAAAGGCATTGCCAGACACAACAGCAATATACATCGGCGTGCACAGGAATGACAGATGGATGGGAGTGTGGTGTGAGTTCAAATCAGATTTGTTTCGGCAGGTTTGAAGCCGGGAGCGTCAGCAGCAGATTATTGGCTTTATTAAGACTGTATTTCATAGCTCAAGGTTCAAACAGCAGATGGAATAAACCAGTGAGATATATTCTGGAGTAGTGAGTATTTCAAATTAGAAATGTCAGGGAATGGTGTCAAGAATCAGCTCATAGTCAAAGGGATCTCCCACAGTTGTGACCTGACTGCTTCAGCTGCAGATATTGGCCAGGAATGGGATGGAAACAGTGGAAGGAAGTGGAGTTTGTAACCAGAGCAGTAGACAGTGACCTCCATGCTCTTAACAGTAAAGGAAATGAGACAATGCATTTGGTTCTCCCCTGAAACTGAATAGATCAACATACAGACCCATGAATAACACAACCAGAACAGAGAGCGAGACAGTAATTGAACACCTTCATTAATGTAGTTCGTAGTGGTCTGTAGAGTGAATATCTGGATGGAGAGATTCAACAGGAACAATAATAGTGGCAGGAAGTGTAGATAATATGAAATAACAATAATACACTCATGACTGGTTTATAGAAAACAAAATCTGGATAGTGACACTCACCAGGAACACCAACGATAGCCAGGAAGGGATAATAAAAGTATTGAATAATGAGAAGAGCGAAATAGATCCGCAATGATAATGACATCCAATCAAATTCAGAAAGATACCAAACATAATCAGATAAGCTCCTGTATATTGTTGGAATATTCCTGTCTAATGTTCTCAGATTCTGATCCATTGTTGGAATATTTCAGTCTAATGTTCTCTGATTCTGATCCATTGTTGGAATATTTCAGTCTAATGTTCTCTGATTCTGATCCATTGTTGGCACATTCCAGTCTAATGTTCTCTGATTCTGATCTCTCCTCACCCTCTCTCTGGATCTGCTAATCCCTGTCAGTGCTGTCAGTGATGCTCCCGCTCATGTTATGGGTTGACACATTGAACGGAGCCCATTTATCATTAAAAGATGGAAAGCTTCCACTGAGATAATTAGAATCCATGGAGATTGGCATTAATCGCAGTCACTGAACAAACAGGCCCAGTTAACCAATTCATCACTTTTCATTTACTGGTTTTGGACGGAATGGATAAGGTTGCTGAGGGATGGACCATAAATCTTTCAATATTTTTAATCTTTTTTCCCCTTGTACATGAGAGTATTAACAGAACACTGCAGCGGTCTATATATGTTCCACTCTGTCTATGAAAATAGGCAGTTATAAAATGACAGATCTGCTGCGTAAAAAAAAACGTCTGGTGGGCAAGTTTCTAGATACCTGAAACAATGTACGGTACTTATTGACAAGTGTGAGGCTACTCCTGGTTTTAATGTCCTGTTTTCAAATCCTTTCATAACCTTGAGACAGAGCATTGCGACTGCTGCTCAGTAACAGGCCAAAGCAATTCTGTCCCTATGGGCCCCTGACAGAGGGATAGGAGAATGCCATTCAGCCCATATTAACCTGTTGCTACTTGAAAAGGTGGAAAGTTGGAATATTGGCACATTTTGCCAACAGAATCATTCAAAACAAAGAGATTTGTCACTGCAGCTGTATGAGGTGTCACTGAGAGGGCACCTGGAGTACATTGTGTTGTTTGTGTTTCTGTAACTGAAAAGGAATGGGTCTCCATTAGATACAGTTTACCGGCTGCTCGGAATCCACAGGTTGCTGTGTCTCGGATCTGTCACACAGGGACAGGAGGAGGCCATGCAGCCTCTCGAGTGTGTTTAGAAGAACTGGAGGAGGCCATTAAGCCTCTTGGGTCTATTACAGAGGGACAGCATTCCAGTGTAATACAGAGGGACAGGATGAGCCTATTCAGTCTCTCGAGCCCGTTATAGAGGCACAGGAAGTGTTTATTTAACTTTCAAGTTTGTTTTGCATAAATATTAGTTTTAAATTAATTATGGAATCGGAAATACCTGATGTCAACATTAAAGTTCTAACTTTGAACAAGGCCAATTTTGAAAGTGTTAGGTGAGCCCTGTGAAAGGCTGATTGGAATACCCTATTCACAGGTAAAGGGATGGTTGGTAAATGCAAGACCATCAAAACTTGGTTTCAGAGAGTCCAGAGCAAACGTGTTCCTATTAGTGAGAGGGGCAAGGCTGGTGGGTGCAGGGAGTGTTGGATGGCTATATATATTGATGTTATGGTCAAGGTAAGGAAGGAGGCATATGTCAGGTAAACAGAGCTGAGATCAAGTGAATCCCGAGAGGAGTATAAGGGCAGCAAGTGTATCATCAATCGGGAAATCGGGCCAGGAAAATGTGGACAAGAGATTGCTTTAGAAATTGGGTTAATGAGGCATTGAACAAATTCTACAAATCCTTCAATGGCAAAAGATTAACTAGGGAGACAATAGGGCCCCTTAAAGATCAGTAAGGCTACCTATTTATGGAACCACAACAAATTTGAGGGATACTAAACAAGTATTTCTCCTCAGTATTTAATGTGGAGGAGGTTACAAGAGCGAGAGAATGAAGAAATATGCAATGATACCTTGAAAAGTGTCTATATTACAAGGAGGTGTTGGACATTTTAAAACACATAAAGGTGAACTAATCCCTGGGACCTGATCAGTTGTATCCCAGATGTTTGCGGGAAGCTAGGAAATAGATTGCTTATGCATTTTGCTGATATATTTGTAACATTGATTTTCACAGGTGAGGTGTCAAAAGACTGGAGGCCTGCTAACATAGTGCAATTATTTAAGAAAGTAAAGAAAAAACAGGTAACTCTAGATTGGTGAACATGACGTCAATGGTGACTAAATTGTTGGAGGGGATTTCGAGGAAAAAGATCGATATGTATTTGGAAAGACAAGGACTGAAGAGGGCTATGTACATTGGAGATCACGTCTCACTGACTCGGTGTAATCTTTTGAGGAAGTGTTGAAGATAATTGATGAAGACAGGACAGTGGATGGTGTCTTTATGGAATTCAGTAAGATTACCAAAATGGTCTACATGGTAGACTGGTTAGCAAGGTTAGACTTCCTCGGATCCAGGGAGAACTCGCCATTTAGGTCCAAACTTTTCTTGAATATTGGAGACAGGGCGTGACAGTGACATTTGTTCATTAAACGTGGAGACCTGTGACCAGTGGCGTGCCGCAAAGATCAATAGGGGGTCCACTGCCTTTTGTCATTTATACAAATCATTTACATTTGAGTATATGAAGTATGGTCAGTAAGTTTGTAGATAATACCAGATTTGGTGGTGTCGTCGACAGTGATGAATGATCTCTCAGACTATAATGGGACTTTGTTTAGGTGAGCCGAGGAGTGGCAGATAGAGTTTATTTTAGTGAAATGTGAGGTGTAGCATTTTGGCAAAAAAATATCAAGGCAAGACATGTAGGTAGGGTCCTGTCGAAAGCTGCCAATCAAGGAGAATTCCATAGAAGTTATCGAATCCCTACAGTGAGGAAACAGGCTTTTCTGCCCATCGAGGCCACACCGACCCTCTAAACAGTATCCCACTAGACAAACCCCTCCCCTATCCCTCTGAGCCTGCGTTTTCCATAGCTAATCGACCTCTCCTACACATCCCTGGGTACTTTACTCAATTTAGCATGGCCGATCTACCGTTATCTGTATATCTTTATACTGTCGGAGGAAAACATAACATCCGGAGGAAACTCATACAGACACGGGGAGAATGTGCAAACTCCACACAGGCAGTCATTCAAGGATGGAGTTAAACCCAGATCGCTGCGCTCTGAAGCAGCAATGCGAGTCACTGAGCTACTGTGTCACCTTGTGGGGCAGGTTCTCTGTTCCTTGGAATTGCCGTCACAGGTAGACAGCGCAGTGAAGAAGGCACTTGGTGATCTTCCCTTTATTGGTCCGTGCTTTGTGTCTAAACATTTTCACGAGGCGTTGCATCTGTACAGGACATTGGTTTGATCACTTTTGTAATATTGCCTTTAATTCCAGTTTCCCTGCTGTCGGAAAGATGTTGTCAAACTTGAAAGGGTACAGAAGAGATTTAAAATATTGTTGCAGGTGTTGGAGGGTTACAGCTACAGGGAGAGTTTGAATAGGCTGGGGCTATTTTCAAGTGTTGAGGCTGAGGGGTGATCTTAAAGGGGTTTATAAAATCATGAGGGGAATAGATAAGGTAAACAGTCAACGTCTTTTCCCAGGATAGGTGAGTCCAAAATTAGAAGACAAAGGTTTAAGGTGAGAGGAGAAATATTTTAAAAAGGGACATGAGGGACAACATTTTCACACAGAGACTGCTGTGTGTATGGATTGAACAGACAAAAGAGGTGGTGGAGGCAGGTACAGTTACACAATTTAAAAGGCATTTGGATGGATACATGAATGGGAAGGGTTTAGAGGGAGATGGGCCAAGTGCTGGCAAGGGGGACGAGATTTATTTAGGATATTTGGTTGGCATAGACGACCGGACTGAAGGATCGTTTTCTGTACTGTACATCTCTGAGACTCTATTGCCATTTGAGTGTATAACACAGGAACAGGAGGAGGCTACTCAGCTTCTGAATTCTGTCAGTCAGATTGTTTGCTCATTTACTGAGAGCAAAATACAAAAATACATCATTCAGACTTTGATGGTGATTTACAGAATCAGGAGAATTGCTTTTAGTCAACAGAAGCTGTAAGGAATGTGAAGAGGCCATTCAGTCCCTCAGTTCCATTCCACAGGAGCAGGAGGTGAGCACAGAGCTATTGGAGCCTGTTACACAGGACCAGGAGGAGGACATCCATTTTCACAGACTTGGGATCAGGAAGCAGTCATTCAACTGCTTGAGAATGGGACACAGGAACAGCTGGGAGTCATTCAACTGCTCGAGGCTGGGACACGGGAACAGGAGGGAGTCACTCAAATGCTCGAGACTGGAACACAGGAAGAGAAGGGTGTCATTCAACTGCTCGAGGCTGGGAAATAGGAACAGGAGGGAGTCACTCAACTGCTTGAGACTGGGACATGGGAACAGGAGGGAGTCACTCAACTGCTCGAGACTGGGACACAGAACAGGAGGGTGTCATTCAACTGCTTGAGACTGGGACACAGGAACAGGAGGCGGGCATTCAACTGCTTGAGACTGGGACACAGGAACAGGAGGGAGTCACTCAACTGCTTGAGACTGAGACACAGGAACAGAAGGGTGTCATTCAACTGCTTGAGACTGGGACACAGGAACAGGAGGGTGTCATTCAACTAATTGAGACTGGGACACAGGAACAGGAGGCAGTCATTCAACTGCTTGAGACTGGGACACGGGAACAGGAGGGAGTCACTCAACTGCTCGAGACTGGGACACAGGAACAGGAGGGAGTCACTCAACTGCTCGCGACTGGGACACAGGAACAGGAGGGAGTCATTCAACTACTTGAGGCTGGGACATAGGAACAGGAGGGAGTCACTCAACTGCTTGAGACTGGGACATGGGAACAGGAGGGAGTCACTCAACTGCTCGAGACTGGGACACAGGAACAGGAGGGTGTCATTCAACTGCTTGAGACTGGGACACACGAACAGGAGGCGGGAATTCAACTGCTTGAGACTGGGACACAGGAACAGGAGGGAGTCACTCAACTGCTTGAGACTGGGACACAGGAACAGAAGGGTGTCATTCAACTGCTTGAGACTGGGACACAGGAACAGGAGGGTGTCATTCAACTGCTTGAGACAGGGACACAGGAACAGGAGGGAGTCACTCAACTGCTCGAGACTGGGACACAGGAACAGAAGGGAGTCACTCAACTGCTTGAGACTGGTACACAGGAACAGGAGGGAGTCACTCAACTGCTCGAGACTGGGACACAGGAACAGAAGGGAGTCACTCAACTGCTCGAGACTGGGACACAGGAACAGGAGGGTGTCATTCAACTGCTTGGGACTGGGACATGGGAACAGGAGGGAGTCATTCAACTGCTCGAGACTGGGACACAGGAACAGGAGGGTGTCATTCAACTGCTTGGGACTGGGACATGGGAACAGGAGGGAGTCATTCAACTGTTTGAGACTGGGACACAGGAACAGGAGGGAGTCACTCAACTGCTCGAAACTGGGACACAGGAGCAGGAGGGAGTCACTCATCTGCTTGAGACTGGGACATGGGAACAGGAGGGAGTCACTCAACTGCTCGAGACTGGGACACAGGAACAGGATGGAGTCATTCAACTGCTTGAGACTGGGACACAGGAACAGGGAAAGGAACAGGAGGTCGTCACTCAACTGCTCGAAACTGGGCCACAGGGAAATCTGTAGGCTAGTGAGGCCCCAGGATCCTGTTACACAGGAACAGGAGTAGCTGACTCACTTCCCACTAGTATGGGACATTGGGAGAGAAGAGGAGTTTGCTTGGAACAAACATAAATACATGAACAAGTTGGATTAGTGGTCCATTCAATCCTGCCCCACCATTCACTAAGACCACGGCTGATCAGACTGTGATTTCCTCATTCCATTTTACGGAGACTGTGCTCTCTGCAGCCTCTGCTCCATTTGTTGGTCATGTTACAGACCCAGATGCTGCAACAACAGTCACCATGACTCATCCAGAGGGTCGGGTCTAACCGGATGAGTCAGGATTTGAAGGATCCAATCACAAGAATGAAAACACAAAATAAAGGTATTGCCAGATGTTTAGTTCTCTCACATTCGCAATCAAACTCACATAAACAGCCCATCCATAATGCATTCGGGATGGAGCACTGTGTAGATATGGCTCGTGTACTGCTGAATACAACCCAGCAATATCCAGAATGGAACTCTGTGCAGCCCACACCAATACTTGATCTATATTCCTGGGATAAATGTCCAGCGTGGGGAGAAGTGCAGACCTCACTGGTTTATTCATATATAAACACAGGTTGTTCCAGTTTTCGGTAACACTGTGTTAGATCACTGCCCAGTGTGGGGAAACTTGCTGGAAGTGACAGGATGTGCAGCTCCCATCCAGTTACAGCAGCATATCTCCACTGTACCTTGACAAGTTTTGATGCAGATGTGAAAATCATTGCAAGGGAGAGATGTAAATGAAAACAGTTGAAACACCAATAGTTCTGATTAAGGCGAGTATCCTACAAGTAGTTAAAGATGAAATAACTGAGGTATTATCCGATGAGGTTCTGTGAATGGTACAAGGAAGTAAGAGGAGGTTCATGATGTTGTAGTGGTTGTACTATAAGCCTCCAAATCATCAATGGGAATTAGAGGAACAAATATGCAGGGAAACTGGTGAGGGTAGCAGGAGCATTAGGATTGTCATAATAGGTGATTTAAATTTTCCTAACATAGACTGGGACATCCAGATGGTTAAGAACTTCGATGGAACGTAATTTCTTAAGTTTGTTCAAGAAAGTTTCCCAAGCAGTAAATAAAGGGTCCGACACGGGAAGGGACAAACTGTTGTGAAATAGGGATGGATAGGTGACGGTGGTAAAGTGGGGGAGTATTTTGGGAAAAGTAACTGGCGTTGTAGTAATTTTAAAATAGTTATGGGAGAGACCAAATTGGTCCACAGATTCAAGTTCTGAATTGGGCCAAGGCATATTTTGTTGGAATTAGACAGAGGATTGCAGGGGTTAATTGGAGTAGTTTGTTTTCAGGTAAAAGGATATTAGTCACGAGGGAGGGCTGTAAAAGTGAGATAGCTCGAGTTCAAGGTTTACATGTTCCTGTGAGGGTGAAGGGAAAGTGAGGCTGGAAGAGAAAACCCTGGATGACAAGAGATATTAAGGCTCTAGCCAGCAAAAAGGAGGCGTGGTTCAGGTACAGGCAGCTGGAATTAAGGGAATCCCTGGAGGTATACAGGGGATACAGGAGTTTACTGAAGAAGGAAATCAGGAAGGCGAAAAGGGAGTATGAGATAGCCTTGGCTGAGACGATTAGGGTGAACCCAAGTTCACTATAGTAAAGAAAAAGAACAACTGGAGAGAGAATAGGACGCCTTAAAAACCAAAATAGGCACGCATGTGTAAAACTACAAGAGAGGTTGAGGTCCTCAATTTCCCCTCTGTGTTTACCATGAAGAAAGACATGAAGACTTGTGACCTTTGGGAGGTTAATTGTCATATCTTGGTACTGTCGAAATCACAGTAGAGGTGCTGCTGGACATATTAGAATGCACAAAGTCAGGAAAATCTCTTGGTCCTGACCAGATATATCCAAGAGGACTGCAAGAGGTGAGAGAAGACAGGGGCCAAGGTCCTGGAAGACTGGGCGGTAACAAATATATAGTGCCCTTCTTCAAGAAGGGCTGCAAATAAATGCCTGGGAAATACAGACCAGTAAGCTTCACATCTGTTTGCGGTAAACTACCTGAGAAGGTTCTGAGATACAAGATATGCATGCATTTGGAAAGACAGAGTTTGACTTGAAGCAGTCAGCATAGCTTTGTGCGTGGCAGATCATGCCTTACAAATTTTATTAGGGTTTTTTAAGGAAGTGACCAGGAAAGTTGTCGAGGGCAGGGCGGTCAACATAATCTATATGGATTTCAGTAAGGCCTTTCGTAAGATTCCACATGAAAGGCCGCTCTAGAAGGTTAGATCGCACAGACTCTAAGGTAAGCTGGCAATTTGGTTACGCAATTGGTTTGACATTATAAAGCAAAAAGCTATGGTGGAGGTATGCTTGTTGGACTGGAGGCCTGTGACTAGTGGAGTGCCTCAGGGGTCCGTACTGTCCCCATTGCTGTGTGTTATCTAGATCAATGATTTAGACGAGAGTGCACAATGCAGGTTAGTAAGTTTGCAGATGGCACTAAAATATTGAATGGTACAAGGAAGTAAGAGGGGGTTAGTGATGTTATAGTGGTATTGTTTACAGTGAGCAACATTATCAGAAATTGCAGCACTACCTTGATCAGCTGGGGAAGTGGGCTGAGAAAAAGCAAATGGAGTTTAATATAGATAAATGCTACATCTTTCATTTTGGAAAGTCAAATTCAGGTGGGAGTTTAATGGTGAATGAGAGGGCCTTGAGGAGTGTAGTGGAACAAAAGGATGTTGGATATCAGGTGCATGGTTGTCTGAATTTGAGTCGCAGATATACAGGACAGTGAAGAAGGTTGTTGGCACACTGGCCTACATCAGGGCATTGAGTATAGAAGTTGGGACGTTCTGTTGCCGTTGTACAGGATGTTGGTAAGGCTGCAGTTGGAGTATTGTGTTCAGGTTTGTTCACCTTGCCCTAGAAAGGATATTATTGAACGAGAAAGAATGTACAAGAAATTTACAAAGATGTTTCCTGGGCTAAAGTGTCTGCGTTATAGGGAGAAGTTGGGCAGGTTAGAACATATTTCCTAACAGCGTAGAAAACTGAGGGGGATTATATTGAAGTGTACCTCTTATCAAATCATGAGAACCATGCATAGGGTGAATATTTCAATTTTTTTCGCAAGGTTGGGAAGCCAAGGACTACAGGACATCTGTTAATGTTTGGAGGGGACAAAAATAAAAAGGAACCTGAGGGTCAACGTTTTTACACAGACTGTGTTTTGCCTTTGGACTGAGCTGCCAGTGGAAGTGGTTGAGGTGGGTACAATAACAACATTAAAAAGGTATTTGGATAAATACATGGATAGGAAAGAAGCAAGGGCAGGGAATTGGGGTGAGTGTGGATGCACATTTTGGTCGGCATCTACCAGCTGGGCCGAAGGACCTGTTTCCATGCAGTAGAATCATATGACTGTAAACATGTGTGTTTCAGGATAGAGACAGAGAGGGACAGACTGAGAAAAAATGTCATGGAAAGATATGTTCACAGGTTTTAGAATGCTGATATGAAGACATTTCGATAGTATCATGCAACACGGGTCAGTATTATGAAGAATTATGAGTGAATGGAATAATGCTGTGAGTTCAGGCGATGGGGAGTTTTGAATGAGCATTTGTTCTGCAACTTTGTAACTGGGAGTGAGGACAGCAGAGTCTTCGGCTCATTGAACTGTATAAAACAGGAATTTGTCTCAGTGTCATTTTCATTGAGTGTGACAGAGGGATTGTCTGTACGAAGCTGAGCTAGTTTCCTGGTGCTGTCCTATCGAACTCACCTCATTAAATATCACCCACCCCACCCACCTCTCATTGAATGCCAGCCCGATTCTCCCAAACATCATGATTGGAGGTACTCACAGTCGCCAGGATTTCCCTCGATATTCCGTGTTCCCTGTCACTGGTGCCATCTTTAAAAGGCCAAGGGGCACACGGCTAAGTTTTCTCAGTTTGGAGCTGCCCTGTACAGTTTACCCCGATCATGGCAGATAGTTTGTTGACGGTGCATGGTGTGCATAGTGGATGGGCTAGTGCAGAGAGGGGCCATTGCCTTCCCAGAGGGGGCCATACCACCAGACCCACCGAGCATGGTCTGTGCTCACCACCAAATTCAATGCAGCATCTGCGGCCTGAAGAAATATCCAGCAAAACAGGACAAGCATCAATAACCTTCCCCGCTCTGTCAGGGTAATTGGTCTCTCTACTCCCTCACACTCATTGTATATCTGTTATAGCACGACCAAGGCGCATGCTCCACCACTCTCACTGCCACATGCAACAGCTTCGCTCTCTCTCTCTCGCCTTTGTAATACCCCTCACACAGTTAGAGAACATTCTGGAGAACACCGAATATGGAATGTTCCAGATAGTGTTCCAAATAATGCCCAGTTTAAGGAAAATTAGCAGTGCCCCAGTGTGTAACCACAAAAGAGGAAGGAGTAGAGATGCACGTTTTCCAAATCACACATATTTCAAACCATGTTGAGGCCATTCAGCCCTTCAAGTGTGCTCTAGCATTTAATAACTTCCCAGCTGATCTGGTGCTTTTCTCAGATACAGGAGCTTTCAGTTATTCAACCCTCTGCGTTCCTGTCACTGTCCAGACGGCACTCAGGCACTTTTACCCCAATTATCTTCAAGCGCCTGCTTGAGGGCATTTCTGATGGAACGCGCTCTCCTACCAGTATAATCCATCAACTGTATACTTTCATGCAACAGTCAGCATGCTTTACACAGACCAAACAAAAATATACTTTTATTTTATGGTTATAGATATCCAATCACACTGTGTAATTCTGGTTATTTCAGTTGACTCACCATAATGATATTAAACCAAAAACAACTTCTAAACACGTCTTGTTATAAAATACAATTTCGAGCAGAGAATGTTTTTACCCTTGCTGGGCCCAAGGGCTTTTATCCACACTGTAAGGATTCTACTAATTATAAATCACTCAAGTAAGACACACCCCTTGCTGCCCACAGTTTAAACCTGGAATCCATTATCATAGGATGCTAATTATAGGGGTAAGAAACATGATTTTGACTGTATTGCCCTCAATGTGACGAATTGTCATTCATGCTTTAACAGTCTTGATAATTATTGAGTTATGACAATACTCCATAAATGTTATATCCGTTATCTGAACTGTACCACTTTCCTTGTTATGAGTGCTTCTCTTGCCCTTTGTCTGTGACTGTTTCTGTGTGTAACAGTTACACAGTCTCCCACTCAGTTGGCTGGACGGCACGTTTGTGATGTAGAGCGCAGGTTCAGTTCCTCACACTGACAGAGGTTACCAAGAAGGGGACGCTCTCTCAACCTCACCCCATCACCCGAGATGTGGTGACCCTCAAGATAAACCACCATGAGTGGACTGTGTAATGAGAGTTCTTTGGGACTCTATTCTATCAATGTTAGCATTTTAATGCTTTTAAAAATATCTTTATTGAAAAAGAGAATTTTAATTTTATAATAAACCAATAACAACACAACTCCAGTAACTGATCTAAATTGCACCCATGTGCATGTACATACAAAACAAGTTAAAAAAAATAAACAGACAGAAGGAAAACAAAAATTAACAGTAAATAATGAATAAATAATACTGCTCAGTGTAACAAAATGATAGCTCTCGTTCTTCAAGAGCATTAGCTGATATCCCTTTTTATGTTCATTATTCCTCCTCTTTGGATATAAGATTCATTAGATAATATCGTCATGGCTGTATAAAAGCCCTTCTGAGAGTGGCAGATAAGCCTGTATCAAGGTAATTCAAAAAGGTCTGCCATGGTCTTATATAAATCTGTTTTTGGTGCACCATGCTGGTGAGAATGGCCAAATGGATATTCTCCATGAAGAGCTTACGACGACCCAACAGACCCGGGCGGGGGGTGGGGGAGGGTGTTGGGTTTTTTTTTTGGGGGGGTGGTGATTCAGACACAACAGAATGCTTTTCCTAGCACAGAAACTAAGGATATTTTTTCACTTGTGCATCTGTGTAAAGTACCCTGGGCAGGCCCAGGAAAAGAGAAACCAGGTCCATCTCCAATTCAGTCCCCTGTACCACTCTCTCACACCTAACACATTGCTCCAATATTTATGAAGCCTGCAGCAGGACCACATGCAATGTGTAAGAGTGCCTGTAGTCATTCTGCATTTCGGACATGCTGAAGATAATCCCATTTTGAATTTTGGGAGATAATCTAGGGTCAGATAGGCCCTATGAAGAATTTCCAACTGCATGGAAAGGGTCCTATTACAGATGAAATTCTTCGAGCATTTTCACAAATATCCTCCTCTGGCTCCGAAGTGTTCTGAACCCCCAACTCTCTCTCGCAGACATCACAAAGCTGCACAGTTTCGTCTGAGGGGACACTCTCCAACTAATGATAAAGGGTACTGTGGGAGAGTGTATTCTAAGCAATAAGCACCCTCTTCTCTCTATTGGATCTGTAAGAGTCTGGTAAAAGTGTGTTTTTTAAAATCAAATCTCTGATCTGGAAAAGAAAGAGAAGAGGTCTCTCCTAGCCAGTCCATACATACGAGTTATTTGATCAAATGACATCATTGTTTCTCCCTCAAAAAGCACGAGGTGCCTCAGTAGTGAGCATTGCTGCCTCACAGCACCAGGGTTCCGAATTTGGTTCCGGCATTGGGTGCCTGGCTGTGTGGAGTTAACATATTCGAGGCCTGTCTGTGTGGGTTTCCTCCCACAGTCCAAAGATGTGTTGATTATATGAATTGATTACTGATAAATCACCCATAGTGTTCAGTGATGAGTAGGTTGGGTCATTAGTCAGGGGAAATATAGGATGGTACGGGAATGGGTCTGGGTGGGCTACTCTTCAAAGGGTCAAAGTGGACTTGCTGGGCCCAAGGGCTTTTATCCACACTGTAAGGATTCTACTAATTCTAAATCACTCAAGTAAGACACACCCCTTGCTGCCCACAGTTTAAACCTGGAATCCATTATCCCAGTATGACAACCCGGCATACCAATTATAGGTGTAAGAAACATGGTTTTGACTGTATTGCCCTCAATCTGACGCATTGTCATTCATGCTTTAACAGTATTGATAATTATTGGGTTATTACAATACTCCATAAATATTCTCATTTTGTCTAAGACCAGCGGACCAATAAGGGTTCACTTTGAGAGGGTTCAATATCTAATCCTATTGACGCCGAGTCATCAGCGGCCCAGGCACTAACATAGGATAAAAATGACCTGAATTCATAGCTTTTAATCTGGGAGATCTACTCCCCACAATGTGGGGCAGTTAAAATTTGGTTAGCTTGATAGAGAGTCGCTTATGGTTCCTAAATGTCTGTCTGGGAACCATAAAAGGAAGCTTTCACACGGGTTCCAGTAAATGAGGAAGAACATTCATTTTAAGAACAGCTATCCGACCTAGCCAGGATATTGGAGGTGCCTCCCTTCTTTGAAGGTCTTGTTTAATTTTTCAAACAAATAGACATAGTTCCTGTTAAATAAATGATCAAAAACGGATGTAATGCATATACTGAAATAGAGAAACCTCCCTCCCCCCACCCACCCCCGTCCATTTAAAAGAAAAACAGGATTTACCCTCAAAATCTGGTATTTCCCTAAGGCCTCCCATAGGCTTGGCCTCCAACTTTGTAAAATTAATCTTAAAGCCCAAAAAGGTGACGAGCGAATTAATGCATTGCATCACGTGAGCTGCCGAAATTGCGGGATTTGACAAAAACATAAGACCTTCATCTACAAACAACATAATCTTATGTGACTTCTATCCCATTACTGGGGCAAGTATGTTGGGGTAATATTCCCAATTGTGCAGGATGCCAGCGAACCTAAGATTGTTTCAGGGATGGGGAAGAGATCAACCCTCGTGTGCTATTTATGCGGGTTCAAGAAGAAAATAAAATCTCTTCTTGTGAAGTCGAACTGCCTCCAGACATCCACCAGCTCTGATTCTGCACACAAATCCACTAATTACGTACATTATAACGAGGGTATTGGGGACCTTTGGTCATTCTGTCCACAGTGGGGTGCATAAGACAGTTGAAATATCCTCTACAACAATGTGCCACGATGCAAGATAACTTAATTTGGGAAATGCATCTACCAGGATTTTCAGCGGGTGCACTGGGTGGCAATTCAAAACACTGTATTAATTCCTATAGTTCAAGGTTTTGAGGATTATGATCCTTCCATGAGTGTTTAATGCAATCTAGTGATTTAAATGGAAGATTCTTACAATCCATTCTGACTTTTCCCCTACTCGTAGTATTAAAAGACGCGAAATAAACCCGATCAAAGCCGCCCTGCTGTAACATCAAATGTTCCTTGTCATCATGGTGCATCTCCTGCAATAGGCAACAACCACCCTCTTTGATTTTAAGACGAGAAATTACATTTTTCCTCTTGACTGGCAGATCACTGCCCTTAATGTTTCAGGTACACTATTTAACCACATTATAATCCATAACACATTGCAGCAACATTTGAATTCGAGAGAGTTTCACATCGAATTACACATCGCTGAACATTAATGATAAAACACTCAGCGACCCTTAAAACGATACAAACTATTACTACTACAACTAACAAGCTCGCAAAACTTTCCAAAGCTAAACACATAAAAAAAAACAACGAACGAAACAAAATCCCAAGTGCCAATGACACGTTATATGGAAATTTACCCCGCCCCTTGGAGGCGCTTACATATCCCAAAACTTTATCTTCTCCCCCCGACCAATATGGCATTCAGGGCAATTCATAACAAAAACCAGGCTTCAACTGTCCTTAGGTCAGCAGTTTGTCATCACAACTACTTTTGTAACTCCCTCCAGCTTGAGCCACACCTCCGACACAAGCAAAGAAAGAGAAAACAAGTAGTAATACTAATGAAGAAGTTAAAAGTGTGCACTCTACCCATCCCCGACTATAATTCAACACTGGTTAATACCAGAAAAATCCAACAAAATTTCTTTAAGGGAGAAACATGATTATCTCAACATCCAGCTTTCTTTAAAATATCCACAAAGTTTTCGCTTTCTCTGGAGAATCAGACGAGTTCATTGACCCATTCAAAGCAATACAGAGCATAAGGAATACTGAATCCCGAGTTCACTTACTCTTCTCTTGATATCATCAAAAGATTTTCTTTCCTGAATCACCGATGTTGAAAAGTCATAAAAGAACATAATCCTGGAGCTCTCGTGAATTAAAGCCATCGGAAACCACACTGAGCTTCCATCAGTCTTTGTTTATCCCTGTAACTATGTAACCGTACAAGGACAGGGCAAAGGCGTTGGTCTGAGTCTTACCACCGTGCCAGAACCCAATGAACTTCAGCTTCTAAGTGAAGGAATCACAGCAGCCAAATCAAAGCTGACCACCTGGCGTCGGGCCCAGCAGATCGACGATGTGAACACTGTTCGTCCTGTCCCTGTTCTCGAGGAGGTCATCTTGTTCAGTTAAGGTATGAACCTGTATTTCAAGGGGGAGGATCCTCTCCCGAGAGGAATTGATCGCAGTCTCTGTCAATGCAGTTCGGCACTTGACATTGTATGTTCTGTTTCCAAGGCTATCTAGTTGCTGGTCATGTTTTTGGAGCACGTCTGAGAGCGGTTCTAGCCACAGCTAGACTTCTGTTCAGTCATGCCTTCAATCATTTCACTTAAGTTGGTGAACTCAGTGACCAAGGCCTGGTGAGTAACTGGGTCCATTGAACGAGCAGAGTGGGTTGCAGCTACAGCCTCAGGCCTGCTCGATGCTTCTGACGGGTGCACTGCATGTTGTGACTTGATCGATCCTTTCCCATGTTTTGTCATTTCCACTTGACGAAACGGGATTAGGAAAGATTCTATCGCTCTTTTTAGTGTTGAATGTTAAGTAACTGGCAGGGATGGGGTGGGTTAGAGAACCACTTTGCCTGTGCTCTGATGCAGACCCCATTAAAACAGACCTTCCAGATCGCCACCATCTGGGCTTCCCCCTTAACATTTTATCGACATTACCATTTCGTTTTGAATTATATTCCTGGATGTTCTGGAGCAATGTCATTTGGTACCACTGTCTACATTTACCCCCATACCGCATATTACTGCCAATCCCTGATAATCCTCGACACCGTTGTTATTTATGAACCTTCTGTCTGTTCCTCAAAATTATTCAATATCTCTGCCTCCAATGTTCTGTGGGGAAGAGAGTTACAAAGAACCACAACACTGAGAAAAAAAAAATAAAACTCAAGATCTGAGTGTGAGATTATTTTTTCTTTGTCTCCTTCTCTGAGAAAGAATATAATTACGTTAGAAGCAGTTCGGTGATGTTTTACTTCACGCATTCCAGGAATGAGTACCTTATATTATGAAGAATTTAACAGGTCACCCTTGGAAATAGAGATGATCTTATTGAAACATACAAGACCGAGATGAGAGTGGATCAGATAGATACCCACTGGGTATAGTCTAAATTTCTTGTCATTTTCACATAATCTCTACAGTGTGTAAGTAAGACATCCCATCCATCAACTCCACACTGACCCGCCAAACAGCATCCACCGGACCTGCCCCCCTACCCTATCCAAGTAACCCTGCATTTCCCATGACTAACCTACCTAACTTACATATCCCTGGGAATGATGGGCAATTTAGTAAAACCAATCCACTCTAAGCTGTGGATCTTTGGACTGTTGGAGGAAATTGGAGGATTGGGAGGAAACCCACACAGAAAACTGCAGAGAGAATGCTCAAACTCCACACATAGCGTCGCCTGAGGTTATATGGAAAGCAGATCCTTAATGATGGGAGGTAGCAGTGCTAACCAGATATCCACCATGCACATCCGACAGTTCTATTAGTTATTTGTGGCTGACTAAAGAAATCTGCCTGACTTGTTCCTTTCACTGAACCTGACGCAGTCTGAGAACTTTATGATTGGCCACATCACCAACCTGGTTACATTTAAAGTTTACTAGGAGAATAGTTCATCTACTTTACTAACACCTTCCACCCCGACCTCAAATGTACCTGGACCGTCTCAGACCCCTCCCTACCCTTCCTAGACCTCTCCATTTCTATCTCAGACGACCGACTCAACACGGACATTTACTATAAACGGACCGACTCCCACAGCTACCTAGATTACACCTAGATTAAACCTCCTCCCACCCTTCCCCCTGTAAAGACGCCATCGCATGTTCCTAATTGCTTCGTCTCCGCCGCATCTGCTCCCAGGGAGACCATTTCCAATACTGAACAACCCAGATAGCCTCCTTCTTCAAAGACCGCTATTTCCCCTCAGACATGGTTGACGATGCTCTCCACTGCATCTCCTCCACTTCCCAATCCTCCGCCCATGAACCCCACCCCTCCAATCGCCAGAAGGACAGAACCCCACTGATCCTCACCTACCACCCCACCAGCATCCAGATACATCGTATCATCCTTCATCATTTCTGCCACCTCCAAACGGACCCCACCACCAAGGATATATTTCCTTCCCCACCCCTATCATCGTTCCAGAACGACCAGTCCCTCCACAACTCCCTCGTCAGATCCACACGGCCCACCAACCCAACCTCCGCTCCTGGCACCTTCCCCTGCAACCGCAAGAATTGCAAAACATGCGCCCACACCTCCCCCCTCACTTCCCTCCAAGGCCCCAAGGGATCCTTCCATATCCATCAGAAATTCACCTGCAACTCCACACTCATCATTTACTGCATCCGCCGCATCCGATGTGGCCTCCTGTACATTGGGGAGACAGGCCGCCTACTTGCAGAATGTTTCAGAGAACACCGTTTTGACACCCGCACCAACCAAACCAACCGCCCGGTTGCTGAACACTTTAACTCCCCCTCGCACTCCGCCAAATACACGCAGGTCCTTGGCGTCCTCCATCGCAAGACCGGAGCAACACGACACCTGGAGGAAGAGCGCCACCTCGGAACTTTCCAACCACAAGGGATGAATGCAGATTCCTCCAGCTTCTTCATTTCCCCTCTCCCCAACTTTTCTCAGTCCCTCAGACTCAGCACCGCCTTCTTGAGCTGCAATCTTCTTCCCGACCTCTCCGCCCCACCCCTCTCCGGCCTATCACATTCACTTTAATCTCCTTCCAACTATCGTATTCCCAATGCCCCTCCCCCAAGTCCCTTCTCCCTACCTTTTATCTTAGCCTGCTTGGCACACCCTCCTCATTGCTGAAGAAGGGCTCATGCCCAAAACGTCGATTCTCCTGCTCCTTTGATGCTGCCTGACCTGCTGCGCTTTTCCAGCAATACATTTCAAAGCTACATTTTAAATTTGTTCAGAGCAGTGGAAGAGTGGGATAAAAATGAAACAGTGACACCCTCTAACCTCAGTCAGAGCAGGAATTTGGAGAAATTCACCAAGTGGGAATTTATTCCAGTGGGAATTCTCTTTCCCGGAAGTTTGGGATGTCGGAATCTTTACATTATATCGAGGCTGGCTTCGATATAATATAAAATGATTTTCCATAAACAGGTGAATCAGGGATAATAGTGCATCGGGAGCAAAGTGCAGCTGGGAACACAATGAGATGAACCACAACCTTATTTACTGGTGGAGTAGTGTCAATGGGCTGAATGGCCCACTCATGTGCCTCAGCCCCATGTTCTGATGTTATGTTCAACCCTTCAGACCTGCTCACAGAGGCACATCGAGGCCACTCCGATGGTGAGGTGTAGTTTCGGAAAACTACTTGGAAAATTCAGGCTGGGTCAGGAACTGACCCCCACCCCCAAGCTCTCTTTCCAGGCTTCCCCTCTCTGTAACATCTGCTCCAGATGTGGGTCATGTTCCAGACTTAGATACGCTGGGTATAAAGCCCCCATACCCCACCTACGGTTAACCTAAACAATTCATCTGCTGTCCTTGAATGCAACATTGTGCAACACGACTTCCAGGAAAATAACCTGTTAGTTTCCAATAGCGTACCATGTGAAATTAATAAATAGGAACGGAAGTAGGTCATTCGCCACCTCAAGCTAGCCCTGTCATAAAATAAGAACATGGATGATCTACTCCAGGGCTCAACTCCACTTTCATGCTGACTCCTGTATCTCTCCACATTTCTCTGGGTTAGGGAATTCCAGATATTCACTACCTTCTGAGAGAAGGCATCACTTTGCATCTCAGATTGAAATCGATGTTCCTTATTCGGTATCTTTATCCTCGAGTTCGACATTCTGCCCACGATTGGGAGCAACTTCTCAACATCTACCTTCTCAAGCCCGCTCTGTATCTTATATATTTCAACAGTATCCCTCTTCATTCATTTAAACTCCAATGAATAATCACCTCACCATTATAGAGATTCTGAATAACACAACCCTTTCATCTCTGGAAGCCAGTTAATGATCCAACCGCATTACTTGCTGCATCAGCATGCTGACGTGATGCTTCATACTCAGGAAGACTCCAATCACTTTGAACTCCTCCTTTTCTGGAAGTCCTCTCCATTAAATAACAGCCAGCCTTTTGGTTCTCAGTGTCTTCCACAAACTCGGATGTATATTGCACTCAGCTCCCTCCTTCAGGCTGTCAGTATAGATTGCAATAACTGATGCCATTGGACTGATATGTGTGGTGATCCAGCAGATACACCTTTATCATAAAGATCCATTAATCCTGACTCACCGATTTCTATGTGTTAACCAGTCATCATCGCATGTTAATACATTATCCGTCATCCTACGAGCTTCCGGCTTGAGTAAGATCTTTTATTTTGTAATACCCTGCGGAAAATCTCTGAAAAGCCTCTTGTCTACCAGATCCCCTTTATCAAGTTCGCTTGTTATATTTCCAGGCATCTCCATAAATCTTTGCATGATCTTACAGGGCAAAATATAATTTCCTTTCACAAACCCTCACTGACACTGCGTGAAGCTTTTCTTAATGTCCATGCTGGCCAGGTTTTCCAATCTAAACTAGCCCCATCTGCTTTCATTTGACCCATAGGCCTCTACGAATGTTTCCCATTCGTATGTTTGTCCAAATGAGTTTTAAATGTTATAGCTATATTGGCATCTACCACTCTTCCTCTGAAAGCTCATTCCATACCCGTACCACTCTGTATAAAAACACTGCCACTGCGTCCCTTTTACATCTTCCCCCTTTCACCTTAAACCTATGCCTCCTATGGTTGAACTCTCCCCTCCTGTGGAAAAGCCCTTGGGTATTCACCCGATCCATACCTCTCATGATTTCATAAACTTCTATAATGTCAGCCCACAACCTTCTCCACTCCATCTGATACTAACTTCAAGAACAAACATGTATAGATAAGTGCTGCAAATTTGAAACTATATTAAACATGACAATAAAACAATACACAACCAAAACTTCATACTATTATTTGTTTTTCTCCATATTCCAATACTGAGGCAGCATGAAACGCTTATTTAGTGCCAATAACAAGTCACGCACCTGAATATATTTGTCTAACGGGGGTGATGATCTCAACAATGAAAATATAACTATGGCCAGATCTATATAATACCATATAGTCAACATTCCCCCACCTGGCGTCCCATTGAACTTCTGTGCTTGTATCTTCCTTATCTTGCACTCAATAGAGAGAACCCCTTTCCCCATCGCATCTTAATTTAAACTCATTTCACAGAATCTTCTTTGATCTTTTGCCACACCCTCTTTCCCCTGTCACCCATTCCCCAACTCTGGTTAGGGATTTAAAGCACATTTTCCAATCATTTTGAGTTCTGAAGAAATGTCACACTAGACTTGAAACACTAATCCTGTTTCTCTGTCTCTGCAGATGCTGACAGACCTGCTGAGTTTCTCCAGAAATGAATAGCGGCATTGAACATATTTTCAATTACAAAATAACGATCGATACTGGAAATAAAAATACCAAAAATTGCTAGAGAAACCGGCAGCTTTGTAGAAGGTTCACTGGACCTGAAAGTTTATATCTGCATTCACTCCATAAAATGCTGCAACATCTTCAGCAATTTCTTCAGCAATTTCTGTTTTTGAACAATTTCCAACGATGAATGTCAAAGATGCCCAAACATCCTGTCCAACATGGAGTGCCATACACTGGGAACTGAACGATAACGCATGGTGACAAGTTCCTTGACTCTGAAACTGCATAAGGCTGGCATCACTGACACTGCAGAGCTCTGAATTATGGTCAGGGAGAAAAACAGAAGGAAACACATTCACTTCAAATACAGAAGATGGCATTACTGAAAGGAAAAGATTCAGATTCGTACCTTAAATTGATTGAGGTAAAGTAACAAATTGGAGGCGTGACACCATGGAAAGAATTTCAGCAGAATGAGAATATGAAAATGGAAGGGTTACCACATCAGAAACCAGAGTAGGTCACTGAGTGCAGGGATAATGGGTGAATGGGTCTCTGTGTGAACTGGGGGACAGTCAGTAGGATTGAATTGTAGATATTGCAGCTAAAACTGGGTTATCATCTGATGCTGTAGGTCACAGCAGCAACAGCAGAAGCAGAATTGTATTCAATGACAATCTGTAACCTTTCCCTCAGGATAATGTCTCAGTCCACCATTACCCTCAAGCCGATCTATAGTTCAGTGATGAGTGTGGGTGAACATGCCAGGGTCAGTACTATGTGTACCTTTATATGATGAAAACCCATTAAAGCTACCGCAATTGGCTGGTTTCTCTCGAAACAGCAGAACGAACATCTGGTACAGAGGCAGAAATTATACCACGCGTAACAAATCAGATCTAAGCACTGTCATCCTGCCATATCCAACCATGAAGGTCGACGGACCATTAAACAACTGACTGGGGGAGAGGACTCCACAAATATCCTCATCCTAAATAATGGAACAGTCCTGTACATTAGTGTAAAAGTCAAGTATGTGGTGTCTGCACTATCCTCAGCCAGACGTGTTGAGTGGATGTTCCAACTTACCGTATCATGATGCCCACAGAATCACAGATGCCAGTCTTCAACCAATTCGATCCGCTGCACGTGACATGAAGAAACCGCTGAACACAGTAGATACGACAAAGGCAATGGGCCCTGACACCATTCCTGCAATGGGACTGAAGACTTGTGCTGCACAATAAGCCGTGTGCCTGGGGAAGCTGTTTCATTCCAGCTCCAACTCTGACATCTCCCTGGCAACGTGGAAAATTACTCAGCTATGTCCAGTTTCCTAAGAGGGGAATAAATACAATCTGACTAATTACCACCCCATCAGTCCCATCACGACAGTCTAATTGGTGGGAGTTCTATTTGACAGAGCTGTCAAGTAGCACAGAAATAACCAGCTCAGTGTAGTTTTAGATAGGTCTCCATGTGGAGATGGTGCGGTCGTGGAATTGTCATTGGATTACTAATAAAGACCAGGCTCATGCTTGGGCAGCTGGTGGAAGATAAAAACAATTATTAACATATTAAGATCTAAAATCTGGTTCAGTAACAATGATCTTGAGTCCATCGATCTCCTTCCCCAATGTACGTTCAGGAAGTGAATCTCCATGTTTTCCTGGTCTGTCCTAACAGTGACTCCAGACATACAGCCATGTGATAAACTCTTCAATAGTCTCTAAAACGGCCAAGCAAGAGACTCAATTGTATCAACTGCTCCGAGCTCTTAAAGGATATACCCGGAGAGAACACCTGGCTACAACCTTGGTCTCAGAAAAGGGAACGGGAAACATAGTCCTGTTGACCCTGCAGAGACCTCCTTCCTAACGTCTGACGGTTTGTGACAACACTTACTGAGCTTTCCCACAAACTGTACAGGAACTTCGGGAAATGAGTACGTCACACAACACATTGAGCTTTCTCTATGCTAGTTAATGTTCGAACATCTCCTTCATGCAGTTTTACCCATACAATATTCATATCCCTTAATATGTTTAAACATTGTGAAATATAAAATTAGAACTGCTGTAGTCCCTTCAGCCCATCAATTTTGCTCCTCCATTCAATATACAGGCAGTTCTCAGATAACGCGTGTTGATTAAATAAAATTTGGCTGCAATGTGATTCATGAACCTTTTTCCATAAAGTGAACTCCCGTTCATTGTGACGCAATTCCTTGCCGGGAACCAACTGAACAGCAAAACCCAGCCTCAGGATCCTCTGTCTGCAAAATGTACAATCAATGTGTTCAGCTAAAACAGGAATGTAATCCGCTCTGGAAGCCTTGAAACTGAGCCTGAAACGGGGAATTGTATTATCCACTTAGAAAGAACTTTATTTCAAACTGTGGGGAGATTCTTGAGGAGAACTGGAATCTCCCCATCGACATGACGTGGTCAGTCAGCCTCACGCGCTTTCTGGTGAAGAGTGTGGTGAAAGGTACACTGCTGTAGTCAGTGACCTGTATTTTGAAAGTGTTACATTTACAGCACTGTTTTATTACAATATGTGACTTAAAGTTTTATTTAGACTTTGCTAGTATGTGTGTTAGACTAAATTAAATTTTTGGCTTTACTAATAATTTTGGGGGTTCGCCCCTTACCCTCTTTTTCCCATAGACCCCATGATTAATATTGCACGATTTTGCACAACACGGTGTTGCACAGGAACACAGCTACTGAGTTATTGGAGAACAACCTGGATTGATAGCTGATCTTCTATCTTCACACGATACTCCGCTATCCTTTTAATTTCCAGAAATCCTTATTTATATTCAGTGCCTAGGTTTCCACAGCCTGAGCTGGGAGAGAACACTCTAGTTCACCAGTCTCAGAGTGAAGACATTTATTCTCATCTCAATGCAAAGTGGCCTGTCTGTACTGAATGCTGTGGCCCCTTGTCTGAGGCATCCAAGCCAGCTTCCAATCTGTCGCGCCCTGTCCGAGTTTTATATATTTCACTGTGATCACCACTCATTTTCCTACATCCCATGGAATACAGGTCCAGTCGCCCAAAACTCTGCTCCCACAACAAGTCTGTCATTCCAGAGATCAGTCTGGTCATTCTTCCCTGTTCTCCCTCAATGTCAGCTTTGTCCTTTATTGGGTAAGGTGCCCAAAACTGCACACAATACTGTACAATGTTAGAGATGGGGTCTCACCAAGGTCCTGTACAGCTGCAGTAGGATACTCTTACTCCTGCACTCAATTCCCCTGTAATGAAGGTGAAATACATCATTGATCTGTCCACCTGCTTTCTGCTCCTGCAATATTGCTTTAGTGACTGGTACAATGTCATCTTTCAATGTTACAGCTCCCCACTTGCTGGGTCTATATACACTGGTCAACGTATCAATGCCATTCCCAGTATTGACCTCGAGCTTCAGACTCACTGTCCTGCATGTACTCAGAGGGCTGTGCAGAAATAAACGAAAATGCAGCTTAAATTCCTTTGTAGAACAACATTTTTCAACCACTCCCTTTTCAAATGAGAGGCTGCCATTCTATTGTTCCCATCAAAGTACACAACATCACATCTCTCCCAATTGCTCTCCATCTGCCACATATTATCCAAGTAATTTCACTTGTCTCAGTCACTTTGGAGCATTTGTACATCTTTCTCGCCAACTCACAGGCTGACAATGTTTAGTGCTGTCAGCAGACTTGGGAATATTGCATTTGAGCCCGTCAACCAAATATATGATTTGTATTGGGAATAGCTGGGGCCCAAGACACGAACCTTGCTATATCCTCCTAGCCTTCCATTTAAAAAAAATGTTGTTTTATTCCTGCCAGCTCTCCCATTCTAAAACCATGACCATACGTTAGACCCAGTCCCACAGGATTTGAATTTGCACAATAGGCTTGGGGCTTTATCAAAAATCTTTCTGAGATTCCACTCGTATTACATTGATACCTTCTCCATAATGTTGCTAAAAGCCACTTTCTCAAATATGATTCCCATTTCATAAATCTCTGTTGACTTTGTCTACGTCCATTAATTTCATTCCGATACTTTCTCTAAACTGTTTAGTTGCTAATTTCATTCTATTCCCATTTTCTCACCAGACTAAAGATCCCTAGTATTGCTAGGAAGATTTCTTTTTTATTTTGTTTTCCTCTGTGAAGGCATGACTGAAACTTTTGTTACATAGTTCTACCATTTCCTGGTCCTCAATTATCTGACATCAAACTGTAAGAAAGCTGCACATTTCTTTCTCTTAATTTTGCCATTAACATATTTTCAGAAAATATCGTAAGTTCTGTCTTATAGACTTTGTTAAGACATTCTTCAGAAACCTATCAATTCCTATTTTAAGGTACTCACTGATTGGCCTTCTACAGCCATACAATCACAGAAGCAAAGACTCTGTACTATCAGAAATACAGCATGGTCTACATAAGGCCCACTTTCCGACACAATACGCCTAGCCGTGTATCTTAAGGCACTTCAAGTGCACAACCGTGTATTTTCGAATGATTTTGAGTTTGTCATGACATCTCCCCTCTCAAGAAGTGCACTTCAGACCCCAATACACATTGGCTGAAAAGCAATCCTCAAATCCTCACTAAACCGCAAACTCTTCACTTTAAAAGTGTGCCCATTTGACTAAAAGGAACAGCTGCTGTCCATCCACCCTGTCCATGCTCCTCGTAATCCTATGCTTTTGAATACGTCCCCCTCAGCCTCCTTTCCTCCAAACTAAACAACTCAAGTTTATCCAGCCTCTCTCTATAGCTGATATGCTCAATCGTAGGGAACATCCTGGTGAATCTCCTCTTCAAACCCTCCCGTGCTTTCACATCCTTCCTGTAATATGGTTCTCAGAACTACACACAGTATTCCATCTTGGCGTCACCAAAGTTCCGCATAGCTCTTATAATCCGTGCCTCAATGAATCAAGGTTATGTTTACAGTCCTCTGTGCTTTCCCAAATTGTGTATGAACCTGTCCATCACATTCAGGGATGTGTGGAGAAACACCCTATGACCTTCCCAGTGTGCTGCCATTCATTGAGTCCTCTCCTTCTTCCAAAGTGTATCACCTCATATTTATCAGGGTTACATTCCATCTGCCATTGATCTGTCCATCTAACCATTTCATCTGTATCTTCCCGTTACTTAAGACCTTCCTCCTCACTGCCAGCCAATGGCCAATCTGTGTATCAAACACAAACTTACTTATCTCACTCCCCACCTCTCGTCCATATTCACAGCGACATCATTTATGAGTACCACAAATATTAAAGTTGAAAATCACACAACATCAGAATAGAGTCCAACAGGTTTTTTCGGAGGCACCAGCTTTCAAAGCGCGACTTCTTCATCAGGTGATTGTGCGCTTTGATGAAGAAGCAGCATTTAGAAAGCTAGTGCCGCCGAATAAACCTATTGGACTATAATCTGTTGTTATGCGATTTTTAGCATTGTCCACCCAGTGCAACACCAGCATCTCCGAATCACAAATAATAAGGGATACAGCACTGATCCCTGTCGTATACCATTGGATACTGGCCTCCAGTCACAAAAGGAGTCAACCACCACCTTGTGTCTCCCACCACTAAACTTTATTTTGATGCAATTTGGCCTAATGAGACCTACCTGTTTCTTCGTTATTCTGTTCCGCTGGATACACTTGTAGAATAATTGGGAATCCATAATCTTGCCCTGCCAGCAGGTTTCCATGTCCCTGTGTTAGTTAGTCCCCAACGCATGCAGAATTTCCTCCTTATTGCAGTCTTAAATGGTCTGTCCTTTATCCTGCCATTATTTCCCTTGATTGTGTATTAGGCAGCCGGAGAAACATCCTGTTAATTTCCAACTTGTCACATGTTTTGTGAATTTTATGCATTTCACAGTGACCCATCTGTAATTCTTTGAAACTCTAGAGAACACAGGCCGAGTTTCCTCATCGCGCAATCTCACCAATTGAGGGATTAATCTGGAGAATGTCCATTGTACTTCCTCTGTGGTCAGTATATTCTTTCTCAGATTTGGTGACCAAAACTGTCCTCAATATTCCAGGTACAGTCTCACCAACACGCTGTTAACATGTCTTCAACATGTCTTTACATCTATATTCTGACTCCCGTAAAGCAATGCAATCCAAACTTTAACTTACCACTTGCATATATTCCTCCAAATACCCTTCACATTCATTGCATTTACAAACTCATTGTTTGAGTTCTTATAGAAAACCTTCTGATAATCTGAAGTATGCCATTTCTACTGGTTCCCCATTATCTGTGCTGTAAGAATCAACTTCAAACAATTCCAAAGCTTGTCAAGTATGATTTCCCTTTCAGAAATACATACTGATTCTCTCCAATGTTGCTGTTAATTTCTCAATAACGAATATCACATCCTACATAATAGATTCCAACAGTTTCCCCACAAATGTCAAGTTAATTAGTCTGCAGTTCTCCACACTATCTCTTCTTCCCTTTGTAGATGCTTGGATCACTCCCGTTCATCTGTAGTGCTTGGTTCCAGACTATGCAGAATGCACTGGGTAATGGTGCACAGTCATCGACAGTGCAACTAATACTTCAATTAGTGGTTTATTTCTGAAGATTTTGGTATGAAGTACAACTAGTTTGTCAAGGTTAGCAAAGCTCAGTCCAGCTGCATGTTCAAGTAGAGCCTTGTTACTGATATAAATTGACTTTCTGTCTTTCGATCCACAAGTCCTGTACGATCACTTCGTATTTCTGGGTGATTTTCTGGATCTTCCTCCATGAAGACAGATGTGAGGTAACTGGTTATTTGCTTGGCCATTTCTCTGTTATCCATAATAAACTCGTCTCTCCTGATTGCAGATTTCCACATTTGACTATGCTTTTCTCTTTCCTTTGAAATATAGATCATAGATTTATGCAGTCCTTGTGTTCCTTTTTGTTTGTATGCATGTTCCCTTTTTGATTTCCTTACCCGTTTCATGGCCCTGCTTTTCTGGATCGTAATTTTCTGAGAATTCTCAGGATTCCACAATGTCTGGAATTCTTCTGAAGTTACTTCCTGTGATTCGTGTGATCTTTAATTTATTATGCTAATCATTGTTAACTCACTTTCTCACTCTTGGGTGTTTTACCTGAAATAAATAGACATATTTTTCAGACTTTGTAGTATTTCTATCAATCTCCTGGTCCTGACCATATATATTCAGGAACACTGCAGGAGGACAGGATAGAAATAGCGGGGGCCCTGGTTGGTACTCTTGCATCATCGGTCGTCAATGGGTAAGGTCCTGGAGGACTGGAGGGTAGTGAATGCTGTGCTGTTATTCAAAAAGGGCTACAAATAAAAAACGGGGAACTATAGACCAGTACACCTAAAATCTGTAGCAGGTAAGTTATTTGACAAGATTCTGAGGGAGAAGATATACATGCATTTGGAAAGACAGGGCCTTGTGAATGGAGGATTATGGGTCACAAGTTTGTTAGACTGCATTGATGAAGTGACCAGTAACTTTGGCAAGGACATGGCTGTATATATAGATTTCAGTAAGGCCTTCAATAAGGTTCCACATGGTACGCTGCTCTGGAAGGTTAGATCACATGGAATTGAGGGGGAGTTGGCAAATTAGGTCCAAAATTAGCTTGATGATAGGAACAAGAGGGCAATCGTGAAAGGATGCTGGTTGGACCGGAGGCCTGTGATGAGTGGAATGCCTTAGGGATAGGTGCTGGGACTATATATTCATATATTACACATATCTATGATTTAGATGAGAATGTACAGGTATGATTTGTAAGTTTGAAGGTGACACTAAAATAGGTGGTATCGTGGACAGTGAGGAAGGTTATCAGAAATCTCAGAAATTACAGCAGTACCTTGATCAGGTGGGGAATTGGGCAGAGAAAAGACAAATTGAGTTTAATTCAGATAAGTGTAAGTTCTTGCATTTTAGAAAGCAGGAGTTTCATGGTGACTGGCAGGGCCTTAAGGAGTGCAGTGGAACAGAGTGACCTTGGAATTCAGGTGCACGATTTTCTGTAAGTGGAGTCCCAGGCTTTTGACTCACTGCCCTTCATCAGTTAGAGCACTGAGTATCGAAATTAGGGAGTTATGTTGCAGTTATACAAGATGTTGGTGAGTCCATACTTGTCGCGCCATGTTCAATTTTGTTCACTTTGCTCGAGGAAGGATGTTATTAAACTGGAAAGAGTGCAGAAGAAATTTACAAGGATGTTGCCAAGACTCAATGGTCTGAGTTATAGTGAGAGGTTGAACAAGCTAGGAGTTTGTACTTTAGAATGTATGAGGCTGAGGGGGATCTGATAGTAGTGTGTAAGATCATGGGAGACGTGGATAGAGTCAATGCACTCAGTCTTTTTTTCCCCAGGATTGGGCAATCACGGTCTAGAGGGCATCAATTTAAGGTCAGAGGGGAAAGAGTAAAAGGGAACTTGAGGGGCAATTTCTTTTACACACAGGATGGTACGCATATGGGATGAGCTGACAGCTGTAGTTGAGGCGGGTACATTCACAAAATTTAAAATACATTTGGACAAATACAGAGTTAGGAAAGGATTAGAAGGATACAGGGAAATGGCGGGGAAATGGGGTTAGTGTGAATGGATGCTTTTTCCGGGATGGACCAGTTTGGGCCGAATGGCCTGTCTCCGTGCAGTAAGACTATATGGATCTAACAACCATTGTTCTCCTACTGAATGTTATATTGTATTTTCCCAATTCACTGGAGTGAACTTGACCCTCTAACCTCTGGGCTTCCATGATGTTTGACCAGAATGTTCAAACATTCCACATTGAATGCAGACGCCGTGTAAAATACAACATATTAATGTCTCTATTCCTCCAAAGCTGCTTCAGAGGAAGGTAAGTAATTAGTCCTTTCAATCACACAATAGATAATAAACAATAGGTGCTGGAGTAGGCCATTCTGCCTTTTGAGCCTGCACCACCAATCAATATGATCATGGCTGATCATCCTTAATCAATATCACACAACACGAAATCCGAAATAACCTGCTCTCTAGTTTGGTTCACAACATACTCTCCAACCTACCTGATATACACTTAAGGAATTTATTTTTCACAACATTAGCAGTCACTTAGTTAACTCAGTTTCAATGCAACTTGACACCATTCATTATTACTGCAGAACCCACGAGTATTTGTTACACATTCACAGGATGGGGGGCTTAGCTGGATAACCAGCATTTAATGGCCATTCCAGACGGCAGTTAAGAGTCAACAGCGTTGCCTTGGATCTGGAGTGACATGCAGGCCAGACCAGATAAGAACAGCCGTTTCCTTCCCTAAAGGACATGAGTGAACCAGATGAGTTTTTCCAACAATCAGGAATGGATTCCTGATCATCATAAACCCTTGATTCCAGATACATATTGAATTCAAATTACACAATCTGCCATGGCAGGATTTGAAACCATGCCCCCAGAACATTACCTGGGACTCTGGGTTAAGAGCCCAGCGATAATATCACTATGTCATAGCTTCCATTTGAGTATTGTTGCAAATATAATTTCCAGAGCATATGATGCAAAATATTTGCGCGACAGTTTTGGTTCAGATATATAACACAACAAATTTGTTTCTCCTTGCTATTTGTAAGACCCACCCAAACCCATTCTATGGAATCTGAGGGACAGAGCCTATGTCGTTATTAGTGATAGACTTGGATAAGACATATGGGGAGGCTCACCTCGATGCTGAGATGATCTGAAGACATGTCCAGCAATACAGGACAAGCATCAATATCCATTCCGCTCTGTCAGGATAAGTGTCACCGTATATTCTCACTGCTCCCTCACACTCACTGTATGTCTCTTATAGCACCGACCCTCGACCAAGACTCACACTCTAACTCCAATAAGGTTCAAGCACGACCACTCTCACTGTTGAATTTAGCACCTTCCATCCCTCACATTTTCTGTCCCTGATGCAATAGTCCCACACACTAATAGCACGACATGGATACAACACTATGGACAGACTCCCTCCGGCCACCTCAACAAAACACATCACCGAGTCCAGCACTAACAGCAGGACCATCCACTTCCACCCACACTCCTTCCTTCCGTTTCCAGGAGAACCAGCCTGGAATAGGACAGAACGGGCCAACCCAGGTGGTGGAGTGCCAGATATCAGTTCCCTCATACCCCTACCCTGATATGTGGGGAGGATCCTGGAGTGAGCCGGAGAGGACCAGGAGGCCTTGTGTGGAGATTCGGAAACATCAACGTCCCACCAACCGAATAAGGAGCAGTGTTTAGTAAAGAGCAATTCTCAATTCAAACCTACTGTCAGTTCCAACCTCATCTCTCTCACTCGCAGATGAACAGATACCCCATTGCACAGAGATGCAGGCATTGAAATACACAGACGTATTGGTAAACACCCCAATATACTAACATGCACAATGCATACAAGGAGATAAGCATGCACACACGGAGAAGCACACAAAGACATAAACAGTCACACACAAATAGACACAAACACAGATAGAAACACACAGGCTGATACAAAGACAGACAGATATAGTCACACAAATACAAAAGTAACAAGTACATGGACAAACACACACTTAAGTACACATTAAGACACAGACGTCAGTGCCATTAGGACACAAATAAATAAGTTTCTGATTTATAAGGAGATCAAGGATTCTGGGAGAAGGTAAGAGAATGATGTTGAGGAACATTATATAAATGGCTTTAAAGTATATCAGACTCGATAGGCCAAATGGTCTAATTCTGATCCTTTTTTAATGTTTGTGTAGTGTTATGCTATCAGGTATTCTCTTCCTGAGACAGCAGCAGCAACATATTTGATTGGAAACAGTCAGTGGTAATGTGGGAAAAGATTGGAGGGCAGAATTGTTAATGTCTATTCCTAGTTATTGTACCACTATATTCGAAAAGGGGCAGTGATTTGATATGAGGTTAACACAGTTTTTAAAAAATGTGTCCCACAATGAAAGAAGGATGTCCCTTTCCCTTTAATGTTGTGCTATCTGTGGTGTCCTCATCCTCAGGGAGCAGTGGAGACTCGGTTAATTTAGGTATTTTAGTTTGAGTTTGACTGATCTTTGCCGGACAGGAGAGTCAATGTTTATTGGGAACAGACAGGAGACGGATGGTCAGACACACTCGGATCAGCCATGAGCATTCTGAATGGTGCCGCTAAATGGCCAACTGCTGCCCCTATCCAATGTGTTGTTCCTTCAATCCACGCTCCCGGCCGTTACAGAGATATACTGCTGTCCCTACCCCATGTGTTGTTCCCTCAATCCACCACTGAGTGCGATTACAGGGTAGAGGACTATCCCATTCAGCCTGACTGGATCGTTACAATGACACGGGAGGAGACCATTCTGCCCCTCCAAAGAATTACACAGAAATATATGATGAAGTAATTCAGCTCGTTGAGTACATTACACAGCCCAGGATGAGGCCATTCAACCCGCCTGAACTGCTGCACAGGAACAGGGAAGCTGTCGCTAACAGGAAATAGACAGTAGTGATATATGACTTTTTTAAACAAAACTGTAACTAGTTTTGACTCAGAGATCACTGTAGGGTCATCACTGATCAATAATCTATGTAAAATATCTGGATGAAGGGACAGAATGGATCAAAGCTGAACTACCTCGGACACCAAAATGATCATTCAATTGATCTTCAAATGGAGGTAGCGAATCTGCATTATGATGTAGACAGGGTAGGTTAGTGAGCATACCCTCAGCAGGAATAATATAATGTGAGTTGTCTATTGCAGTCGGGAACAATTTAAATGGAGACAGATTGCAGAACTCTGTGATGCAGATGTTTTTCATATTCTTGGTACATGAATCATATGAAGTCTGTCTGCAGATGCAGCAAGTGATTCGGAAAGTAAGTGGAATGATAATGTTTGTGGCAACGGGTATTGGGTTTAATTAGGAATATTTCACTGTATCTGTGCAAGGATTGCTGACACCACATCAGATACACTGGGTGCAGTTCTGATCCTCTAAACTAAAAAAAAGGAGACAATTCCTTTCAAAGATGTTCAAAGATGCTTCCCTTTACTCATTCCTGAAATGAAGGCCTTTTGTTATCGGGGATTATCTGTTTAGATCTTAGATGAGAAATCTTACTGAACCACGATTTTCAGAGAAGTCTTTCAGCTGGATACATATTTTCTCTTGTTAAGAAGTCTAAAGCTAGATAATAATTTTTTTGAATGAGATGCATTGGTATTAACACAAATCTTATGAAGATATCAACCCATTTTTAAAAATTACGCTGATGCATATAAGGACCTCATCAAATCATAAAACGGGCACATTAATTTATTTTGCTAATGAAATGCACTGTACACAACAACAGCAATGATGCTGCATACAGTCTATTATCATCCATTCCAGAGAATGCACATGGAGAGTGCACATGGTCCAGTTTGGTGTTCAGTTGACATTCTTGTATTTTTCCACACAGAGATGGAGAAAAATATTACTTGCTTCAGAAGCAGCAGCCAATTGGTGTCTCTACCTTACTTTGTTCTGCCTGAAAACAAGGTGTAAGAGCAGAAACTCCTGAGTCATCTTTACCATTCGTGGAGGATTCCTGATGAGGATTCATAGGAATCTCTGCACAGCTCGAAACAAAGGGAATTCAGCCAAATCCAACTGTTCCGGGAAGAAATCCGCATTCCCAGACATTTGTGTGAGCAGAATAAGTTCAAAGTCAGAAACATATTTGGGACACTCTATGATTTTACCATTTGTTTACAGTTCAACTTTCTGTGTCTCAGATTTTTCCAGAAAATTACCCAGTCCGATACCTATATCATTGGGCACAGCACTCAACTGGTTACATTTAAAATTTGCTTTCACCAATAGAGGAGTGGGAAAAGACATGAGTGACCCTCCAACATTGGTCAGAACACAAACAAGTGATTCTCAAAGGGTTGTTAAGGTGTGAATTCCCTTCCACAGACGATTGTGATGCTTGGATATTTCCATTTGTTCAAAGTCGTCTATGTAAGACATTTGAAAGAAAAATGAATGTAGGGAAATGGTACTGACAGAAAAGTGCTGCTGAGACCTTAATCAGATGATAGTTCATGGAAGAGCAGTGACAAAGTGTCTGATGACCCACTCTTGCTCCACAGTCCCGTGTTACTATGGTGCAGTCAGCCTCATACAGCTCCTGCAAGGTGCAGATGGGGGCCACTTGCTCCAAATACCTGGTCCACAGTAACACAGGATTTCATTAAATCACTCACAACTGTCACACTCAGATTGGTATGGATTGGAAAATGTTATTTGGAAATCCAGGCTGGTTTTGAAAGATGACACTGGTCTGTTTACAGAGTGTCCCCTCTCTGCAACTTGTGCTTCATTTGTTGGTCTTGGTCTAGACCAGGATTCGTTATGAATAAAGCTCCATACCTCACTCAGAGATGATGCAAAAATGCTTTGTTCTCTCTGATTACAGCATACAATAACAGTACATCCAGGAAAATTACAGCCATTTACTTTGAAATTACAGAAAATGAAAACATAAGGAACAGGAATATGTAATTTGGACGGTCAAGCCATTGTATTTGATAATGGCTGATCTACTGTTAGCATTAACTCCTCCTTAATACCCAGTTCTTCACACTCCCCAGCTCTCTGGCAGGTCAAAGATTCATGTACCACCTCTTTAAATACTTTCAGTGATGTATCTCCCCTAACTCTCTAGTCCAGATAATTCCTGACATTGATTACCCTCTGTGAGAGGAAAACACTCTCTACACATACACTGTCACCTATTGATATGAACAAGAGGTGAACACAGGGGCTCAGGATAGAGTGAATGGCCTTAATATCAATGCAGTAGATGACTGCGGGTGTTATCGGGACCACCTACTTATTTGAGCTTAATGAGAATCAGGTCTAACCTCCTCACTGGTTGGGGTCTGTCAGAGCACAAAGGAAGATGTTTGTGGTCGGTGGCCGACAATCCTCTCAATCCCGGGACATCGCTTCACGAGATCCTCAGATTAACTTTCCTCAGCACAAACATCTTCAGTTCCTTCGTCAACGTCTATGTGCCCCCATTCTGACGCCCCCCATTTATCTCAAGATCAGAAGCGGAGTGATCACTGAAGATCACACAATATTCGGAATATTTTGTCCGCACTCAGCTCCTGAACGGGTCTGTGTCCATATTCAGCAAGACCCGAACAACATTCACATTTGTGCTGTTAAAGTGTCGGTAACATTCATGTAACAGAACGGCCAGGCACTGCACATTTCCACAGTTAAAAGAGGAGCTCATTCAGCACCTCAAGCTGGTTACACCCGAATATGTAGAAACTATTCAGCCCATCGAAATGACTGAACAAGAAGAGGGACAGCCCATTCAATCCTCCTGCGTGTTCCACAGAAGAGGAGGCGTCTGATCAGTACATTGAGCTGTTAAACAGGAACAGGCAGAGTCCAGTAAGACCCCTAAACCTGTTCTATGGAACCAGTAGGAGACCATTAACCTCTCGAGACACTTACACAGGAATAGGAGGGTGTTATTGATGCTGCAACCTGGAAAACGAATGGAGCAGAGACTGCACTCATAGACTGCTCACAATGTTCCTCGTGGCTCCATTGCCTGTGGAACAAATGATACTTTAACGTATTTTGCGGACAGTGAGGGAGGAAGCCAAATGTTTTGTGCCAAGCCTCAAGGAGGCATCTTCCATCTCCAAGAAGACAGATCCATGTTCTCCTTGGGGGTCAGAAGCTGGTGGGGATTGTTAAATTGTTATAGAATGAAGGTATTGTGGCTCCTGTTGCGATGGAGGATAATGTGAAGTTCTATGTATGATCACACACCAAATGCACTGTATTAATGTTGGAAGAGTTCAGTTAAAGACTGGCTCTCTCTCTCTCTCAATCGAAATGGGGAGTGGTGTGGAGTGAGAGGAACGTTCTCAGAGTCTTTTAAGCCATCGAGAATCATGTAAACCAAGTTAAAAAAAACATGGAATTTATCACCGTTTTAGTTCTGTTTGGAATATAATGAGTGACTGTCCATCACCTTGAGTTCAATGCAATCACCTCTTATTCTTCAAAGCGCTACAGATTAATCCTCATGCATTCCCGATGGTACAATCATTCCAACAATTAGTCAGGCGAAACTCCTTTATACTCTTTCTGCCAAGAGGATTGTTCCTTATAAAGGAGAGAAAATCTGTGCACAATACCCCAAATACTATCACAACAACACTCTCAGGGTTGATCACAATAATTCTGTTCCAGGAACACCAACTATAGCGAGGATGGGATAGTAACCACCTTGAATAATCCAAAGGATATCTTCGATCCGTGATGCTAATGACATCCAAGGCTGAGAAAGGTAGAAAAAAACCACAGGATAAACTCCTGTCTGTTGTAATATTCCAGTCTAAGGTTCTCAGATTCTGATCCATTAATGGAACATTCCAGTCTAATGTCCTCAGATTCTGATCTCTCCTCCCCCTGTCTCTCGAGCTACTGATCCCTGTTAGTCCAGTCATTGATGCTCCCGCCAATACTGGGATAACACAATGAACCGAGTCCTTAATTAATAGAAGAGGCAAACCCTCCAGTGACTCATTGTTTATTTTGAAGGATTGCATAAATTCTATTCTCCATTGGGCAGGCTACCACTTCTCACATTTTACATTAAAAAGTTGATTCTGATACAAAATTCGTAATATTATTATTATTTCTACTGTTAATCTTTTTCTTAGCGAATTAGACAAGACATGCCAGGCATCTGTTTAAGGTTTTATAATTACGTTGAAATCTGTGTCCATGATTATTCACCAAATATTTAACTAGAACTTTTTACGATTGTAAACAGTTTCAAAGGCCAAGCTGGCTTCTGAAAGATAACTTGAGTTGCTGTTTTTGAGGATGAAAAGAATCCTTACTGAGATCAGAATAAGTTACCTTTTGTAGTGATTCTTCAGAGTTTTTGTGCTACAATTTCATTATTTCATCTGTGTTCTGTTACAAATCATCAATTTTTCGCAACAAGAACCTTCTTTATCACTATGTTAGCATGTTTCAGAATCTTGCGAATCAGATTATCCATTCTTTGGCCTTGGAATTATTTCCTTCTCAAAGTCACTTTTTTCGCGAATGCTGAAGCAATCTATTTTAATGTCTGGCTATTTTGTGGCTTTTCAAAAACAGACAACTGAAGTAGACTTTTAAATTTTGGCCATTTCATGTCTCTAAAAAAAGGCAGCTCCAACTCTCACTATCCCTGTCCCTGGGGAAGCTGTTTCCTTCCAGCTCTAACTCTGACATCTCCCTGGCAATATGGAAAATGACTCAGCTATGTCCAGTTCCTAAGCGGGGAATAATTACAATCTGACCAATTCCAACCCCCTCAGTCTCATCACGATAGTCAAATTTGGAGTTCATTTTGACAGAGCTGTCAAGCAGCACAGACATAACTTGCTCAGTGTGGCTTCAAATAGGTCCCCATGTGGAGATGATGCTGTTTTGGAAAAGTCACTGGATTAATAATCAAGACCAGGCTAATGCTCTGGCAGCTGGTGGAAGTTAAAAGCAATTAATAAAATATCGAGACCTTGAAGTGACCTTGAAGTCAATGTCGATTGTAAACAACAATTTTCTTTTCCAATGTACTTTCAGGAAGTGAATCTCCTGTGCTTTCCTGGTCTGGCCTAAATGTGACACCAAACACACAGACATGTGATAAACACTTGAATGGTCTCTGAAAAGGCCAAGAAAGACACTCTATTGTATCAAACTGCTCCGAGGTCTTCAAGGATAAAACCGGACAGAACACCCAGCCTCAGTATGGAAAAGGGAACTGGAAACACAGTCATGTTGAGCCGGCAGAGACCCCCTTCTTAACATCTGCGAACTTGTGACAACATTTACAGAGTTTTCCCACAGACCGTAGAGAAACATCGGAAATGTAATAGGCCATACAGCACATTGAGCCTGCCCCATTCTAGTTAATGTCTGAACATCTCCTCAATGCACTTGCCCCACTCACTGTTCACATCCCTTAATGTGATTAACCTTGTAAAGCTATAAAATAGGAACTGCGGTAGTCCCTTTGATCTGTCGAATTTGCTGTCCCGTTCAATATAATGATGACTGAACATTTATTTCTACACCATACTCCTGCTCTCTCCACCACCCCTTCGGTGTCTCGACATCCTTTATAGTCTTTAATGCCTTGTCTTCCACAGCCTTATGTGAGAGAGAATTCCCAGGTTCACCAGTCACTGAGTGCAGATAATTATTCTTATCTAAATGCAATGTGACCTGTCTGTACCTAATACTGTGGCTCCTTGTTTTAGACGTCCCAGCCAGGGGAATTATCATCATTGTTTCCAATCTACCTAACTCTGTCAGTGTTTTATATATTCCTCTGAGATCTCCACTCATTTTCCTCAACCCCATGGGATACAGGCTCAGTCACCCCAAACTCTGCTCTCACAAAAAGTCTGTCATCCCAGAGATCAGTCTGGTAATCCTTTGCTGCACTCCCTCAATTTCAGGTTTGTACGTTATTTGGTACGGAGGCCAAAACTGCACACAATACTGCACAATGTTCGAGTTGCGGTCTCACCAAGGCCTGTACAGCTGCACTGAGACACCCTTACTCCTGGAGTCAAGTCCACCTGAATGAGGGTCAACACCCCATTTATAGAACATAGAACATAGAACATAGAACAATACAGCACAGAACAGGCCCTTCGGCCCACGATGTTGTGCCGCACTTCTATCCTAGATTAAGCACCCATCCATGTACCTATCCAAATGCCACTTAAAGGTCGCCAATGAATCTGACTCTACCACTCCCACGGGCAGCGCATTCCATGCCCCCACCACTCTCTGGGTAAAGAACCCACCCCTGACATCTCCCCTATACCTTCC
This sequence comes from Chiloscyllium punctatum, assembly GCF_047496795.1. Classification (NCBI taxonomy): domain Eukaryota; kingdom Metazoa; phylum Chordata; class Chondrichthyes; order Orectolobiformes; family Hemiscylliidae; genus Chiloscyllium; species Chiloscyllium punctatum. The sequence goes on from NW_027309870.1 coordinate 87,575, forward strand.
ACCCTTCACCTTAAATTTATGTCCCCTTGTAACACTCTGTTGTACCCGGGGAAAAAGTTTCTGACTGTCTACTCTATCTATTCCTCTGATCATCTTATAAACCTCTATCAAGTCACCCCTCATCCTTCGCCGTTCCAACGAGAAAAGGCCGAGAACTCTCAACCTATCCTCGTACGACCTACTCTCCATTCCAGGCAACATCCTGGTAAATCTTCTCTGCACCCTCTCCAAAGCTTCCACATCTTTCCTAAAGTGAGGCGACCAGAACTGCACACAGTACTCCAAATGTGGGCTAACCAAAGTCCTGTACATTTATCTTCCTGACTGCTTTCTGCTCCTGCAATATTGCTTCAGTGACTGGTGTACAACGGAGATCCCAGATCCTTTTCAATGTTACAGCTCCCCACATGATGGGTCTGCGTAAACTGGTCTCTGTGTCAATGTATTTCCAGGATTGGCTTCTGTCTTCAGAACTCGCTGCCCTGCATGGATATCAGAGGTCTGTCCAAACAATAATAGAGGAAAAGTGTCTTCATAGATCGACATTTCTCAACCACTCCCTTTTTAAATGGTTGGCTGGCATTTTAGTGTTCCCCAACAAAGTAGACAACATCACATCTATACACACTGCTCTTCATCTGCCACATATTTAATCATTCACTCCATTTGTTTCAATCGCCTTGAAGATTTTTTCACATCATCCTCAATTTTCAAAATCCTAGTTCCGTCAGCAGACTTGGAAACTTTGCATTTGATTCCCTCAACGAGATGTTTGTGATGTATTGTGAATATCTGGCGCCCAGCATCAATTATTGCAATGCCTCATGAGCCTTCCAAACTGTAAACCATCCATTTATTCCTCCTCATTGTTTCCTGTCAACACTCCCATTTTATCACCATGTTCATATATTACCCCCATCCCAATTGCATTTACTTTGCACACTAGGCTTGGGACTCTATTACAATTCTTGCTGAAAATCCAAGTTCAATGCCTCTATTATTTTTTTCTGTAATTAATCCACCAGTCAGTTTCTCAAATATCTTTCCCATTTCATCAATCTGTGTTGATTTTTTTTCTATGCCCGTTATTTTTGGTTCCAATAATTTCACCAAATTATTTTATTTACTAATTTCATTCAACATAATTTCCTCCTCAGACTCCTATTGCTGGGAAGGCTTTGTTTATGTATTTTTCTGTGAAGACAGAAGTGAAGTAGTTGTGTCATGTTTCTCTGTTCTCCATTCTCCATTTCCTGTTTTCAGACTGTAAGGAAGCTGAAACTTTGACTAAAAAGAACAGCTGTTGTCTATTCACCCTCTCCATGCCCCTTGTAATATTATACCTGAATTACTTACCAACTCAACTTCCTCTGCTCCAAATAAATAACTCGAGCTTACCCAGCCTCTCTCCACAGCTCATATGCTCCATCCCAGGGAACATCCTGGTGAATCTCCTCTGCACCTCATCCAGAGCAATCACATCCTTCCTGTAATGTGGCTCCCAGAACTGCACACAATATTTCATTTGTCCTAACCAAAGTGCCATATAAAATTCGTATAACCTTTGGGTCAATGAATAAATGCTTTGTCTACAATAATGCTGAACTCATCAATTATCACTTCCAGTCACATTCAGAAATGTGTGGAGAGGCACCCTCTGAGCTTCCTAGTGAGGTGCCATTCTTTGAGTACTCCCCTGTCTGGTTCCTTCTTCCGAAGTGTATCACCTCATATTTATCAGGGTTACATTCCATCTGCCATTGATCTGACCATCTGACCATTCCATCTGTATATTCCTGTATCATAAGACCTTCCTCCTCACTGCCAACCACCCAGCCAATCTTTGTGTCAAACACAAACTTACTTCACACACTCCCCCTACCCACTTCACATTCACATCACTTATGAATACCACAAATAATAAGGGGCACAGCATTGATCTCTGCGGTACACCAGGGGAAATTGGGTTCCAGTCACAAAAACACCCTTCTACCATGAAGTTGAGTTTGGATGCAACTTTGCAAGTCACTAATAGGCCCTACATGTTCCCTGGCTGTTCTGTTTTACTCGATATACGTGAAGAATATCTGGGGATTCTCCTTTATCTTGCCCTGCCAACAGGCTTCCATGCCCCTGTATTAGTCAGTCCCCTCCGAGGGAAAAATTTCTGCCTTATTACGGCCTTAAATGGCATATCCCTTATCCTGTCATTATTTGCCTTTAATATAGAGTAGACAGCTAGAGAAACATCCTGTTTATTTCCACCTCATCACATGCATCATAGATTTTTGAAATTTCACTGCGATCACCTCTCATGCTTTGAAACTGGAGAGGTTGCAAGACAACTCGCTCCATCAGAAAATCTTGTCATCTGTGGAATTAATCTGGAGGATGTACATTGATCAGTGTAATCTTTCTTAGATTAGGTCACCAACACTGCACTCAATAACTCAGGTACATTCTCACCAACACTCTATGCAACTGCGACATGATGTCTTTCCCTCTATATTCCTATTCCCTTAAACAAAATCCAACCTAAGTTTAACTTTCCAATTACACGTATTCCTCCAATTACCAATCAAAGTAATTGCATTTAAGAACTCACTGTGTGAGTTATAGAGTCGTAGAGATGTACAGTATGGAAACAGACCCTTTAGTTCAATCCGTCCATGTCTAGCAGATATCCCAACCCAATCTCGTCCCACCTGCCCGCACCCGGCCTATATCCCTCCAAACTCTTCCTATTCATGTAACCATCCAAATGCCTTAAAATGCTGCAATTGTACCAGCCTCCACCACATCCTCTGGCAGCTCATTCCATACACGTACCACTGTCTGTGTGAAAATGTTGCCCCTTAGGTCTCTTTTACATTTAGATCAGATTTCTTACAGTGTGGAACCAAATCCACACGGACCCGCTGAAACGCAACCCACCCAGACTCATTCCCCTTCACCTAACACTATGGGCAAATTAGCATAGCCAATTTACATAACCTGCACATTTTTGGATTGTGGGAGGAAACCCACGAAGACACGGAGAAAATGTGCAAACTCCACACAGAGAGTCGCCTGTGGCGGGAATTGTGAGGCAGCAGTGCGAACCACTGTGCCACCGTGCCACCCAACATCTTTCTCCTCTCACCCTGAACCTATGCCCTTTAGTTCTGGAGTCTCCCAACCCAGGAAAAAAAACTTTGTCTCTTTACCCTGTCCATGCCCCTCATAATTTTGTACATCTCAAGAAGGGCACCCCTCAGCCTCCGACGCTCAAGGGAAACCAGTCCCAGCCTGTACAGCCTCTCCCTTTAGCTCAAATCCTCCCACCATGGCAACATTCTTGTAAAACTTTCCTGAACCCTTTCAAGTTTCACAACATCTTTCCGATAGGAAGGAGACCAGAATTACAGGCAATATTCCACTAGTGGCCTAACTCGTGTGCTATACAGCCGCAACATGACCTCCCAACTCCAATACTCTAACCAATAAAGGAAAGCATACAAATCGCCTTCTTCACTATCCTATCTACCTGCGACTCCACTTTTATGTAGCTATGAACCTACACTCCAAGGTCTCTTTGTTCAGCAACACTCCCCAGGACCTTACCATTAAGTGCATAAGTCCTGCTAAAATTTGCTTTCTCAAAATGCAGCATCTCGCATTTGTCTGAATTAAACTCCATCTGCCACTTCTAGGCACATTGGCCCATCTGAAGATCCTGTTGTAATCTGAGGTAACCTTTTTCGCTGTCCACTACACCTCCAATTTTGGTGTCATCTGCAAACTTACTAACAATACCTCCTACGCTCGCAGCCAAATCATTTATGTAAATGACAAAAAAGAGAACCCAGCACTGATCCTTGTGGTACTCCACTGGTAACAGGCCTCCAGTCTGAAAATCAGCCCTCCACCTCCACACTCAGTCTTCAAACTTTGAGCCAGTTTTGTATCCAATTGGCTAGTTGTCCCTGTATTCCGTTAGATCTAATCTTACTAATCAGTCTCCCATGGAGAATGTTGTCGAACGCGTTACTGAAGTCCATATAGACCACATCTACTGCTCTTCCCTCATCAATCCTCTTCTTTACTTCTTCAAAAAACTCAATCAAGATTGCGAGATATGATTTCCCACGCACAAAGCCATGTTGACTATCCCTAATCAGTCTTTGTCTTTCCAAATGCATGTACATCCTGTCCTTCAGGATTCCCTCCAACAACTTGCCCACCACTGACGTCAGGCTCACTGGTCTATAGTTCCCTGGATTGTCCGTACCACCCTTCTTAAAAAGTGGCACCACGTTTGCCAAACTCCAGTCTTCTACCACCTCTCCTGTGACTATCAACGGTCCAAATGTCTCAGCAAGAAGCCCAGCAATCACTTCTTTGGCTTACGACAGAGTTCTATGGTACACCTGTTCAGGTCATGGGGAATTATCCACGTTTACCCATTTCAAGACATCCAGCACTTCCTCCTCATATGGACATTTTTCAACGTGTAACCATCTATTTTCTGATATTCTATATCGTCCATATCCGTTTCCACAGTAAATACTTATGCAAAATACTCGTTTAGTATCTCCCACATTTTCTCGCCTTGCTGATCTTTGAGGGGCCCTATTCTCTCCCTAGTTATGATTTTGTCATTAATGTATTTGTAAAAACCCTTTGGATTCTCCTTAATTCTACTTGCTACAGCTATCTCGTGTCCCCCTTTTGCCCTCCTGATTTCCCTCTTAAGTGTACTCCTACTGCCTTTATATTCTTCTAAGGATTCGCTCAATTTAACCTGTCTATACCTGACACATGCTTCCTTCTTTTTATTAACCAAACCCTTTAGTCATCCAGCATTCCTTATACCTACCAGCCTTTCCACTCATCCTAACAGGAACATATTTTCTCTGGATTCTTGTTATCTCATTTCTGAAGACTTCCCATTTTCCCGCCGTCCGTTTACCTGTGAATATCTGCCCCCAATCAAATTTTGAAAGTTCTTGCCTAAAACTGTCAAAATTGGCCCTTCTCCAATTTTCTACTTCAACTTTTAGATCTGGCCTACCCTTTTCCATAATTACTTTAAATCTAACAGAATTATGGCAGCTGGCCCCAAAGTGCACGTCCACTGACACCTCAGTCACCTGCCCTGCCTTTTTTTCCCTCGGGTGGGTCAAGTTTTGCACCTTCTCTAGTACGTTCGTCCACATACTGAATCAGAAAATTTTCTTGTACACACGTAACAAATTGCTCTCCATCTCGACCCTTAAGGCTATGGCAGACCCAGTCTATATTTGGAAAGGTAATATCTCCTACCATAATCACCCTACTTTCTTACAGATAGCTGAGATCACCTTACAAGTTTGTTTCTCAATTTCCCTCTCACTATTAGGGGGTCTACAATACAATCCCAATAAGGTGATCATCCCGTTCTCATTTCTCAGTTCTACCCAAATAACTTCCCTGGATATATTTCCAGGAATATCCTCCCTCAGTACAGCTGTAATGCTAACCCTAATCAAAAATGCCACTCCCCCTCCTCTCCTGCCTCTCTTTCTATCTTTCCTGTCGCATTTGTATCCTGGAACATTTAGCTGACAGTCCTGCAAATTCCTCAGCCATGTTTCTGTAATTGCTATGATATCCCAGTCCCATGTTTCTAACCATGCCCTGAGTTCATCTGCTTTCCCTGTTAGGACCTTGCATTTAAATAATGCAGTTTACTTTATTAGTACTACCTTGTATTTCCCTGCCCTGACTGTTGGACTTGTTTCTGTTCGCAGTTGTACCAATCTCAGATTGATCTATTTCCTCACTATCTCCCTGTCCCCCTCCACCCCACCCCCCCTTACTCGATTAAACCCTCCCGAGCAGCTCAAGCAAATATCCCTGCTAGCATATTCGTCCCCTTCCAATTTAGGTGCAATCTGTCCTTCTGGTATAGGTCCCTTCTACCCCAAAAGAGATTCCAACGATCTAAAAATGCAAATCGTTCTCCCATACACCAGCTCCATAGCCATGCATTCATCTGCTCTATCCTCCTATTCCTGCTCTCACGAGCTCGCAGCGCCAGGAGTAATCCAGATATTACAACTCTCGAGAACCTCCTTTTTAAATTTCTGCCTAACAGACTGCAATCTCCGTCAAGATTCTCAAAATTTCCCTTCCTATATCGTTGGTTCCAATGTGGACAATGACCTCTTGCTGGCCCCTCTCCCCCGTGAGAATATTCTGCACCCTTTCTGAGACATCCTTGATCTTGGCATCAGGGAAGCAACAATTCTCTTTTATTCTCTGCTGTCCACAGAAACGTCTGTCTGTTCCTCAGACTAGGGAGTCCCCTAACACAATTGACCTCATGGAATCCGACATACCCCTTGTTGCATTAGAGCCTGTCTCAATACCAGAAACTTGCCTGTTCGTGCTATGTTCCCCTGTGAATCCATCACACCCCACATTTTCCAAAACAGCATATTTGTTTGAAATGGGGACAGCTCCAGAAGACTCCTGCACTAATTGCTTACCTCTCTTACGTTTCTTGGAGTTAACCCATCTATGTGACTGCATCTGAGACTTTCCCCCCTTCCTATAACTGTCATCCATCACATACTGTTGCTGTTACAAATTTTTCGTTGTCTCTAACTGTCTCTCCAACCGATCCATTCGATCTGATAGGATTCGCAACTAGAAGCATTTATTGCAGATATAGTCCGCAGTAACCCTCAAATCCTTTTTAAACTCCTACATCTGACAAGAAGTGCATATGATTCTACCAAGGCCATTTGTGCTCCTTCACAATCTACAGACCCAGAAAAACAAAACTGTCTTGTTCCTCTACAAAACACTGCCCCAGGTTAAATTAATATTTATGGCTTATATTTTATGATTAATCAAGGGACATATCTCAAAGAACATATAATTAAGGAAGAATCCATTCTACTAAATTCTGAAGACTTTCTGTAGGACACAGTTAAAACAATTCACTTATCTGGCTGGGGACTTTGCCCAAACAGTTCCTCCAAACCAGTTGTAAATTTCACTGTTTGTTAATTTTTCTAGACGCACTCTGATCTCCAGCAATACATGAATTCAAACAGCAAAGGCAGTAACTGTGCAGGTACGCTATCCTGTCAGTTGCTTCCCCTCACCGTGTGCTTCCTTTGTATGTTCTTTTCCCTTTTAAAACTGCTGTTGCTTTGACTTTTTTCCCCAAAGTTCCAAATCAATGCAGCAGCATACAAAGCAGAAATTGCTGCTCCTGGAATTCGGGGAAATCACCTTCGACACCTAAAATACCTCAAAAAAGGAGCAGCTGTTACAGCCAGAAATGTTTTCCCGCCCAGACTTCTGAAAATCCAAATACACTACTTCCACTAGTTGTCCGTGGTCTATGCGGCAAGAAATAAATTCAAATAAGTTTGTCAGGCATGATTTCTCTTTCAGAAATGCATTGTGATTCTCTGCAACATTGCTGTTCATTTCTTAGTACCCAGTAAGACTTCTTATATAATGGATTCTAATTGTTTCCCTACATATGTCAAATTAATTGTTCTGCACTTCTCCACATTATCTCTTCTTCCCTGTGTACACAGATGGATCACGTTCACTACCTTCCAGTGATCTACAAGGGCTTATGGTCTTTGCAGGATCTACAGGAAAATAAAACACAGTCACTGACAGTTCAATTAATATGTTGTTTTATTTCTGACATTTTGATATGAAGTATATCTGGCCCATCAGACTTAGCAATGATCAATCTAGCTCCATTTTCAAGTACTACCTTGTTGCTGATATGAATTGACTTTATGTCTTTAGTTCCACAAATCCCAGGTGATTGCTTGCTTTACACAAGGATTGCCTGGCGCTTTCTCCATGAAGATAGATGCAAATTAGATGGTTAGTTTCTCTGCCATTTCCTAGTTCCCCACAATGTATTGTCCTAACCCTTATACATTTCCACATTTGGCCTTACTTTTGTTTTCTTTGGTGCATGGATCCTAGATTTGAGCCGTCTTTGTGTTTCCTGTTTGTTTTTATTTGAGCAGTCTGTGTGTTTCCTGTTTGTTTGTATTCATGTTCTTTTTGATTTACTTAACACTTTCTTCGGCCTTATTTTCAGCAAAGTAAATCTCTCAGAATGTTCAGGTTTGCACAATATCTGGAATTCTTCTGAAGCTGCTTCCTTAGATTTAATGCAATCATTAATTTCTTACGTAAACCATCAATGAGTCACCTTTCCTTTAATTGGTGTTTGTAACTTAGTGTTATATACGTATTTTTCAGACTTTACAGTATTTCTATCACTAATAGGCAAAGTCTGTCTCACACTAAATGTAATATTGTATTTTTCCAATTCACTTGAGCCTCTAGCCTTCGGGTTTCCATGATATTTGAGTGTAATGTTCAAACATTCTATATTGCTTGCAGGCGCCTTGTAAAATGCAACATATAATGTCACGATTGCCCAATAGGTTCCTCAGAGCACGGTAAGTAATTAGTCCTTCTGACCACACAACACCACGCCCGAAATAATCTGCTCTCTACTTTGGTTCATAACATACTCTTCAGCCTACCTCATACACACTTATGAAATGTATTTTTCACAGCATTAGCAATCATTTCGTTAACGCAGTTAAGTTGCAATTTTAGATCATTCAATATTACTGCAGCACCCACGATATTTGCATATCTAATTTCCAGAGAATCGGATGCACAACAGTTTTGGTTTAGATATGTAAGGCACCAATGTTTGTTCCTCCTTGTTGTTTGCAAGATCCACGCAAACATATTCTGAAGAAGCTGTGGGATGTGCTCTGTGCTGTTATTAGTGATAGACGTGGACAAGACATTGGGGAGGCTCACCCCGATGCTGAGATGATCTGAAGAAATGCCCATCAATACAGGACAAACATCAATAACCTTCCCCGCTCGGCCAGGACAAATGTCTCCCTATTCTCTCTACTCCCTCACACTCTCTGTATATCTGTTACAGCACCTACGCCCAAACAAGGCTCTTGCTCCACCAGTCACCCTGTTGCATGCAACACACTCTTTCCTTCACTCTCTCTGTCACTGAAAGCAAATCGAGATTGAATTTATTGTTTTGCCAACATTGAACCAGTGAGACAATTTGATGCTGAGTATATAAAAATGCGAACATTTTGAAAATTGGGGAGGCAGCAGATGCAATCGAGACGGAGAAGCCTGGGATCAACCATCTTGCTCTGCAAGAAATTAGGAAATACTCACTATCATAGATATTTTTTCATATGAAACATATTCACAGTAAACAGAAATACGACGACCCAGGGAATTCAGCAGCCAGGAGAGTAACATCACAGAGGACGGCAGTGGCTGTGTGGTTTTTAAATCAAGTTGATGCAATCTTCATAAGTGTCTAATTGAAACAGCATATTGTTATAGAGGTGGGTGCAGTTGTGTGGTTGGGGTGGGGGTCGGAGCTGGATAAAGTTGTAAATAGTTGTGGTGTAATGTTCACTTTTACAGTTAAAAATAAATTGGCGTTATTTTCTTTAAATAATGGAATTTGGGAGTTCTCTGTCACTCATATTCTAATAGATTACGAGGTGAGTTGAGCTTTCCTGGATGTTTGGTTTAATTAATAGAGGCATTCGCCACCATGTCTTAACACTTGTAAAGACCAACAGAGAGCAAAAAAAAACAGAAGTAAGGAGTGAGAAGATTAAATAAAAAGAAAGACTGTAAGAGCTTCTTTCGACATGGAAAGGGCAAATTAGAGGCAAAAATGGGCATCTGATCGCTAGAAATTGACACAGGAGAGATAGTAATGTGGAACAAGGAAATGGATGAGGAGCTGAAAAATTACTTGGTGTCAGTCTTCACGGTTGAAAACACGAGCAATATCCCAAATATTTAAAAGACTTAGTGGACAGACCTGAGTAAGGTGGCCATCACCTCAGAGAAGGTGCTGGGAAAACCGAATGGCCTGAAGGTAAGTAAATCACCTGGACCAGATGCACTCCATTCCAGATTTCTAAGGCAGATAGCTGATGAGACAGTGGAGGCGTTGGTGGTGATCATTCAGGAATCTCTCAAATCAGGGAGATTCCCAGTGGACTGGAAAATCGCTAACGTTATACCCCTATTTAAAAAAGGGAGTAAAGCAAAAAACGGAAATCACAGACTGTCTAATCAAAACTTGAGCTCTGGGTCAGATCCTGGAATCCATTGTGAAGGATGAGATTTCTGAATAGTTGGATGTGGATGGTAAAGTTACCATGGTTTCTTAGAGGGGAGGTCATGCCTGGAAAAGCTGCTAGAAAACCTTGAGGACGTAACGAGCAGCTTAGAACAAGGAGAGCCAATGGATGTCATCACCTGGACTTCCAGAAGGTCTTTGACAATGACTACTGAGTAAGCCAAGGGCCCATGGTACTAGAGCAAGGTGCTAGCATGGATAGAAATTTGGCTATCTGGCTGGAAGCAGAGAGCGTCGATAATAGTGTCCTTCTCAGGATGACAGCCAGTGACAAGTGGTGTTCCTTAAGGCTCGGTGTCGGGACCACAACGTTTCATTTTATACATTAACCATCCAGATGAAGGAGCTGAAGGCATTCTGGTTAAGTTTGAAGGTGATACAAAGATAGGTATAGGGACAGGTAACGTCGAAGAGGCATGGAGGCTTAAGAAGGATGTGGGTAAGTTAGGATAATGGGTAAAGAAGTGGCAGATGGAGTACAAACTGGGAAATTGTGGGAGCATGCACTTTGGTAGGAAGAATAAAAACAAGGATTACTGAGAAAATTCAGATGTCTGAAGTGCAAAGGGACTTGGGAGTTCTACTCCAGGCTTCTCTCAATGTAAACGTGCAGATTGAGTCAGTAGTTAGGAAGGCAAATGCAGTGATGGAATTTATTTTGAAAGGATTTGAATGTAAAAAAAAAGGATGTACTTCTAAGTCTCTATAAGGCTCTGGTCAGACCACATGTCGAGTATTATGCGCTGTATTGAGCCCCATGCCTCAGGAAGGATGTGCTGACCTTGGAATGGGTTCACAGCAGGTACAGGAGAATGGTCCCAGGAATGAAAAGCTTAATATTTGGGAACGTTTGAAGACTCTGGGGCTGTTCTTGATGGAGTTCAGAGGGATGTGGGTGAATCTAATTGAAACATACAGAATATTGAATGTCCTGGACAGTACGGATGGTGAGAAGACTTTTATTGATAGGAGACTCTAGGATCCAAGGACACAAACTTAGAGTAAAGGGAAATCCGTTTAGAATGGAGGTAAGGGGAAATGTCTTCAGCCAGAGCGTGGGGAACCTATGGAATTCATTTTCACAAAAGGCAGTGGAGGTCAGATCATTGAGTATATTTAAGATAGAGATAGTTTGCTTCTGGAGTATCAAAGGGATCAAGGGTTACAGGGAGAAAGCAGGACAATGGGGTTGAGAAACTTGTCAGCATAATTGAATGGTGGATCAGACTTGATGGGCTCAATGGCCTCATTTCTGTTCCTATTTTCGATGATCTTATGGTCTTAAGCTGCAGTCTGATGCTCCCGTTCTCTTACCTTGACCCTCCTGTCAGCAAAGTGTGAGATTAAAAAGTCCCTGAATCATCTTTAACAAACGTGGAGGATTCCTATTGAGGATTCATGGGAATCGCTCCACTGCTTGAAGGAAAGGAAATTCTGCCAAATCCAACTGTTCCAGGAAGAAGTCTCATACCAGCAGCTTGTTTGAGTAGAATAACGTCGGAGACAGAATAGCAGTTGGGACACATTATCTCTTTTCCATTTGATATGATTAAAAATACTATGAAACTTTGGAAACCATTTCTTATTCTTTATCGTCTTCAGACATGTGCGTTGGTGTATGTGTCTGTATGTGTGTGACTTTGTGTCTCACATTTTTCGAGAAAATGACCTAGGTTACACTTCAAACTTGTTGTAATCAGTGGAGAAGTGTTGGGCTGGAAAATGAAACAGTCACCCTCCAACATTGGTCAGAGCAGGAATGAGAAATTCTCACGGGGCTGTTCAAATGGGAATTCTCTTCCCTAGAAGTTTATTCCCAAGATGCAGCTCAACATCACTACTTCCAGCGTAATTAGACATGGTCCATAAATGTTGGCCTATCAATAACACCCACATTCCATGAATAAATAAAAAATGATGAACTGCAGCAGAATTAATTGTATGGGAACAAGACTGTTAGACAAATGCCTGGCGCCTTCCAGAATTGTGCTGCCTGTGTAGTTTGACTTTGTGCAGTTCCCTAATATTGTGCCTGGGTGCTTGCATTTATTCAAAGTTGAGTTTATTCAACATTTAACAGACATGTGAATGGCGTAAAATTGTGGACAGACAGAAAAGTGCTGCGCAGACCACACTCAGATCAGCCATGATCTTATTGTCTGGTCGAGCAATGACAAAGTGTCTAATGACCCACTCCTGCTCCTCAGTCCTATGTTCCTATGTTCCATTCCGTCCTTAACACCACCTGAACAGGACCAGATGGAGACAGGATATTATTGAGTCCCTCAACACTGGGTGATTTGGTGTGGGTTGGAAAATGTGATGGGAAATCCAGGCTTGATACAAAAGAGGCCTCTCATCTCTTTACAGAGTGTCTCCTCGCTGCAAATGGTGCTTCATTTGTTGGTCATGTTGTAGACCCAGATTCACTGTGAATATCAGGTCCATATCTCACCCAGAGATAGCTCACCAGATACTTTTCTCTCACTGTCCTCAACATTCAATAACAGCACTTCTAGGTAAATTACAACCATTCACTTTCCAATGACAGAATATGAGAGCATAAGAAACAGGAGTAGATAATTCCGATGCTCATGCCATTGTATGCGATCATGTCTGACCTACTGTTGGCATTAACTCATCTTTAATGCCCAATTCTTCCCTCCACTCAGCTCTCTGACGGATTAAAACTCCATCTACCTCCTCTTTAAATACTTGCAGTGATATCGCTCCCCTAACTTTCTAGACCTGAGAATTCCTGACATTCACTACCCTCTGTGAGAAGAAAACACTCTCCACACAGACACCATCACGTATTAACATTAACAAAAGTGTTTAACTGACCTGCTTAGGTAAGAGGGATTGACCCCGATATCAAGGCAGGATTTGACTGAAGGTTTTAACCTCAGAGGCACTTAAATATCCAGAATTATGCATCCTGAGTAAAATAAAAACTACAAGCCATGGAATTTATCACCTTCTCAGTGTGTGTAGAACATAATGAGTGATTGTCCGTCACCATCAAGTTTCAATGCAATGACCTCTTATCTCTGACAGTGCTACAGATTAACCTTCACTCACTCCTCTTTTACCATCGGCGCAGGGATTAGTCGGGTGAAATTAGTCTCTATAGCAATGAGATCATTCGTTCTAAGGATAAGAAAATCTGTCCATAATACCCCAAGTACTGTCTCAACCACACTCTCAGTGATGATCACAATAATTTCTTTCCCACACTTACGGTCTCCATATCGTTATTATGACATAAAAACCCATTCCTTCTCTATGTACTGCCATCGATGTGGAATTTAAAAGTTCCTTAGATCTGTATGTCAGCATCAGTAAATCCAGAACCAAAGGTGCCTGTGGAGATGAACATCACTCTTGGGTAGAGACTCAGTCAGAAAGATTGCATTTGCAATAGGGAATGGTCACCTACCCGAATGGAAATGTGGTGTAGAAATAAGGAAAACAGGCAGAGGAAAGGAGCTAACTTTACTTTTGTTCTTCCCTCACGGGATGTGTGCAGCCATGGTCAAGCTAGCATGTTATACGGATCTTGAACTGAGTGCCTGGTTCCACAGCACAGTAAAGAGTAAAACACATTGATGTGGGTTTGCACAGCTATGACTGGGGAAGAATAACCATTGACTTCTCTGAAGGACAGGAAGCATGCAGATGAGCCTTTTTTAAATTACAAATGATGATGGTTCCACTTCAATAACATCAATTTCCTTCTTGAGTTATCAACAGATTATTATTCTGTGGCTCTAGATTATGCGTCAATGACTTAAGCAGCATGCAGTGTCTGCCTGTCTGACAGGTTCTGTGCAGTGAACAATTCAACATACTCAACAGCAATTATTCTGCAACTGACATGTGGTTACAAGGGACTTGTTAAGGTATATCCAGATTGAACAAAGGCACAATTGATGGTTTATTCAGAAGATGCACTGAGGCTGAGGAGGAGTCGCGGATATCATAATGGTGATATTGGACAGGATTAGTGAGTGGGGAAGATATAGAAATGTTGATCTGTGCAGGTATAGAAGTATTACGGAGTTTGAGAACAGTCTGGTTCCTCATCGCGTATTGGTGAGTAATTTGTCAATAATAATCTGCTCGTTATAATTTGTGAGGAATGGAATATTTCATTGGAATTGAAAATATTGACGTCCACCTTTCTAAACTTTAAATAATATGAGCAGTAATTCAGTCCAACCTGGCTTTATGAACAGATAGAATGAATTACCAGGAACACCAACGATAATGAGGATGGGATAGTAACCATTTTGAATAACCATCAGTACACCATAGAACCGTAATGCTAATGAGATCCGAGGTTGAGAAAGCAAGGAAATACCCTCGGATAAACTCCTGCCCATTGCTGTAACATTCCAGTCTAATGTTCTCAGATTCTGATCCATTGTTGGAACATTCCAGTCTAATGTTCTCAGATTCAGATTTCTCCTTCCCCCCTCTCTAGATCTGCTGATCCCTGTTAGTGCTGTTGGTGATACTCCCGCTGATACTATGGGATAACACATTTAACCGATTCCCTCATTAATAGAAGAGGAAAGCTCTCCAGTGACATATTTAGGTTCCACGGAGATTGAGATCAATCTCAATCGCTGAACAAATATCTCCAGTTAACCCATTTCAATTCAATACTTTTTATTTTTTTTAAAAAAAACCGTATGATTAAAATTTACGCATTCTGGGTGGGATATGTGGGGATGATAGAGGGAACAAATGTTAGGGTTGGTCGATCAATCATGTGTAAGCATTCAATCTGCCTTGGATATGGGAGCAATGCCAGAGGTTTATTAGAACATGAGTATGCTTCTCTGTTTATAAATTGAAACGTACGTTCTTTAACTACTGATCAGGAATTACAATATCAGTAAAACGTTAAAAGAACTTTTATCGTCCATGATCTGAGAAGAAAATGTCCCTAAGACTACGTGCGGTTGTAACAGACAACGACATGGTTTTTTTGACAGGGAATTGTACCTGAGAGATAATGGAGACTGCAGATGTTTGATAATTTAGAGTATGTAAAGCATGGCGGTGGAAAAGGCACAGCAGGCCTGGCAACATCCGAGAAGCAAGAGAGTCGAAGTTTCAGGCAGAACTTTCAGCGGAAAGGTAAGTAATAGGTGAACGAAGGTAGGAGGTGATCGTGATAGATCGATGGGGAGTGTGGGATAGAGCGGTGGGAATTAAGATGGGCATTAGGTCTCCTCAGGAGGGCAGATGTGAGTCTGGGAGTTGGATCTGGGATCTGGGTTACCCAGGGGAAATTTGTAAATCAGTGGATCCAATGTTCGTGCCGCATGTTTGTTGGCTCCTGAGGCAGAAGATGGTGTGTTACTGGTGACATCCTGGTACATCTCTTCTGAACCCTCTTCAGCTTAACAATCTCCTTCCCATAACAGAACTGCACACAGAACTACAGAACAGGCTTTATCAATGTCCTGAACAATCTCAGCATGCCTGCTCAACTTCTAAACTCAAAGGTCTGAGCACTGACGTAATCTGAAATAACCTGCGCCACAAACTTCAAAGAATTATACCTGCGCCCCCGGGTCCCTCTTTTCTATATAACTACCAAATCCCAGCATTCATTGTGTAAGCCCTCCCCTTGTTTGTTTTACCAAAAAGCAATACTTCACATGTATCCAGGTTAAACCCCATCTGCAACACCTCAGCCCAGTGAATGATATTACTACCCCCTCACACTCCCCCTTCGGATTAAAACCACAATCCACTCTCCATAATGCCTACAGACACCAGCCTTGAGTTTCCCAAAGACCCAGAGCTTGGTTTGCCTTGTGCAGGCAGAAGGAGGAGTCGGTAAGCAAAAGCTGGATAGGAAATAGCTGTCTTATCTCAATTAATGGTTTTCGTAAGAGGGAAGCCACATGCTCGAGATTTGAAATAGTGACCGGTGTTTTGGGCACAGAATTGTGTTCTTTCCTCGTCTCTGGTCGTCAGTATTGATATCTACTCGAGATCCCTCATAGTGCAGTGTGTTGCAGGATTTCTTTCCCTAATATAGGAGACTACTGGTAATAGACATTTAAACCGGAAATCATAGCCAAGCAATTACAGATGTTCATAGTTTATCTCAATAGTACAGCGAATGCACTCAACATCCTATAGTTAAGGCTAATAATTTGTACAAATTTTCAATGAGATTTGTCCCCTGTATAATTTGGTATTGTTAACCAGAATTTAATAAATCCATACACTTCAAATATGACCCAAAATCTGGGCATAGTTTCGGCCTTGTTTAATGGATGGTGCCCACGTTTCTGAGCCGGAGCTCTGGATTCGATTCCAGTCCAGGAATGTCTGATAGTGCCCCTATCTCTGGAGAAGGTGGAGTGGAGTCATGTCCGATGGAAGTGTGTCACAGCGTGTTACAACAAGCTGATGAACAACATATAGGAGCATCATGTTGCAGCTTTAGGGGCTAATGCTGAATGATGGTAGTGTATCTATCACTGCGCCGAAAATTCTCGTTTCAACTCCCACAAAGCAGTTTCATAATATGTCTGAACAAGTTGATTAAACTTTTTGGAATCATGCCTTGATGGAGAAGGAAGAGGTACGACTATTGAATTTGAGACTATAGACCCAGGATGACTGAAAGCACAGCCAACCGTCTTGATTGGAGTCATATTTACACTTTCTAGAGGTTTATAAAATTATGACGGGCATGGATAGGGTGAGTGGTCAAGGTTCCATCCCCGCAAGGTAGGAGAGTCTAAAACTAGAAGGCGTAGGTTTAAGGTGGGAAGAGAGATATTTGAAAGACAATGAAGAGCAACTTTTTTTCCCTGCAGAGGGTGGTGCTTCTATGGAATAAGCTGCCAGAGAAACTGGTGGAGGCTGGAACAATTACAGCATTTAAAAGGCAACTGGATGGCTTTATGATTAGTGGGATATGGGCCAAATGCTGGCAAATGGGAGTGGATTAATTTAGAACATTAGGATGGCATGAGCGAGTTGAAGAGTTTGTTTCCCTGTTGTACATCTCTACGAATGATTGATTCAATTAATGAAGGTCTCTTTGTAACCTTCAGCTGTTCACCATTATACAAACACTGTCCACATTAAACCCAAACTTGACGTCATCCTCAAATTTGCGAAATATGCCTTCTATAATTCTCATCTCAATCATTTATATAAATGACAAACAAAAGTGAACCCAACAATTTTGCCTCTGGATCATTGCTGCCCACCGGATTCCAGTTCAAAAAACAACCATCCACCATCACCCTTTCTCCTGCCAGTAAACAGATATACACAGAAACACACATGCAATCACACACACATACAGAGACACCGACGCAACCATGTCTTTTAGACAAAGGTTAGATTAAAACCACGATCAAGGGTTACGGTGAGAAGGCGGGGAAATTATATTGATACACACCAGACAGGATCAAACTGCAAAGTAGACCTTATGAGCCAAATGGCCTGATTCCAATTTCCTATGCTCTGTGGCATTAAGGTGGCAGGATTATTTTCCAAGGGTGCAGTAGAAGCTGAGTTTGATAAATACTTGACTGAACAGGAAATGGGACTGTGGATACGTTTGAGGGGCTGAATGGTATATGTTTGTTCGTATTTGCTGTGCCCTTGTTTCTGAAAAGTGTAGGTGACTTGCTGTGAGGTTAACACACTTTAAAATGAAAGGGTTCTTCCTTTTCCATTTGAGATAAGATTGCTCCTTTCTTCTTTGGATTGTGTGATCTGTGGCGTTCTCATCCCCCGGGAACAGGGAAGACTGGGTCATTGAGGATATTCAAGGCTGACCTTGACTGACCTTTGATGGACAGAGGAGTCAATGTTTATTGGGAACAGACAGGAAAGGGGTATTCAGCTACAATCAGATCAGCCATAATGTTTCTAAACTGAGCATCAAGTTGGAGGGAACGAATGGCCAACTGCTGCTCCTACTTCACTCGTTGTTCTGTCAGTTCACACCTGAGGCTGTTCCAGAGGGAGATAAAGATCCCATTGAGGCAGTCAGCATCGTGACAATACAGCAGGGGGAGGCCATAATGCACTTCCATGGGGTTAGACAGGAATAGAATGAAGTATTCAAATCATTTCAGTAAATTACACAGCACAGGAGGATGCCATTTAACCATCCCAGGCTGCCTCAGGAAATACAGACAAGAGATCATTACTCATTTTGTGTTTGGTAAGCTGTAACCAGTGGAATTCTTCAGGGATCTGTGTGAGGTCATCAACAAATGACAATCCACACCAATGAACTGGATGGAGAGGATGGAGCTCAGTTTGCTCATACATCAGGATAGTCAATCAATAAGATGTCAAAGGGAGACAGAGTGTCTCCAATGAGATACAGACAGGGGGAGGGCAGCACATCGGCAATGGGATACAGATGGGGAAGGCATAGCGTCTACAGTGGAATACAGACAGGGGAAGGGCATACCGTCTACAATATGATACAACAGGGGGAGGGCAGAGCTTCTGCAATGGGATACAGATGGGGGGAGGGCAGAGCGTCTACAATGGGATACAGACAGGGGAGGGCATAGTTAGTAGGTTTACAGGTAACATCAAAAAATAGTGGGGCGGTGGACAGTGATGGTTATTTCAGAGTACAACGGCACCCTTGACAAACAAAGGGTCAAGGACTGGCAGATAGAATTTAATGCAGACATTTGTGAGGTTTTGCATTTTGGTAAGTTAAAGCAGGGTGGTACCCTAGGGAATGTTGCTGAACAAAGAGACCTACGGATGCAGGTTCATAGTTCCTTGAAAGTGGAGTAGCAGGTAGACAGAGTATTAATGTTCAGTCAGAACATTGATTATAGGAGATGGGGTAGCATATTACGTTTCTACACGACATTGCTGAGGCCACTTTAAGAATACTGCGTACAATTCAGTAGGCACTGCTAAAGGATGGATGTTGCTCAGCTTGAGAGGGTGCAGAAAAGGATTTTCTGAAACCTGAGAAATTGAACTGCAGGAGAGGATGAGCAGGTTGGGGTTTTTGTCCCTGGACTGTTGGAAGCTGAATAGTGACACGACAGAGGTTTATAAAATCCTGTGGGCTATTTATAGTCTCAATGGTCAACATTTTTTCCCAGTGTTCGAACTTCCAGAACTATATGGCAGAGGTTGATGATGACAGGGGAAAGATTTAGACGGGACCTGAGGGGAAACCTTCACATGCAGAGGCCCTGGGGGTACGGAAAGTGCTGTCAGAGGAAGTGGTGAAAGCGGGTACAATTACATGTTTAAAATATATCTGGATAGATACATAAATAGGAATGGTTCAGAGGGATATGGGCCAAATGCTGGCCAGTGAGACTAGGTCACGTTAGGATGCCTGATCGGCATTCAGAATTTGGAAAAAAAGGATGTGTTTCCATGCTGTAAGACTCTGCTATTCTATCACAGTGATGAGGAAAAATGCAAAAAGGGCTTTTGAATGGGAATTCTCTTCCCCAGAAGTTTGTGGTGTTTCTCTGATTGCAAGTATTCACAGCTGAGTTAGTTAAAGATTTGACAGAGACTGCGTCATGGATAATGGGATACAGACAGGAAAGTGGGGCTGAGACCCCAACCTGATCAGCCACAATCTTAGTGCCTGGTGGAGAAGGCTCAAAGTATCTCAGGACCTACTCCTACTCCTCAGTCCCCTGTTTCTGTGTTCCATTTAGAGCCTCAAACCTGCTGGATCTGAGCAGTTGGAGGCCACTTACTGCTATCACCTGGTGCATGGAAACAGAGGAGAACATTCACTCCCTCATGACTGTCACACACGATTTGGGAGATTTGGAAAATGTACTTGGAAAACCCAGGCTGGATATGAAAGCGGTCCCTCATTTCTCTTTACAGAGGTTCCCCTCTCTGCAACTTGTACTCCGTTTGTTGGTAGATGCAGATTTACTGTGAATACAGCCCCCATACCTCACCCAGAGATGGCTCACAACGTCCCCTGGGCTCCGTGACTGCAACATTCCATAACAGACCTTCCAGGTACCTTCCTGTAAGTAATCTAATCGAATCTAATCTAATCAAATTTTCCAATAACAGAATGTGAGAATATCAGAAACAAAGGCAGGTCGTTCGCCTCCCAAGCCTGTCTTGCCTTTCACTAAGATCATGGCTTCATAGCCCTCACCTCTCTGATACATCAAAATCCCTCTCCAACCTCTATGAGCACTTCCATAGAACACAAAACAAAGAACATTAGAGCACAGTACAGGACCTTTGGCCCTCGATGTTGTGCCACCCGTTTATCCTACTCTATGATCAGACTATCGTCCGTGCTTCCGTTCACTTTCTTCCATATGCCTATCCAAGAATCTCTTGAGTTTCACTCACGTATTTGATTCTACTTCCACTGCTGGCAGTGCATTCCAAACCCGCACCACTCTCTGTCTAAAGAACCTACCTCTGATATCTCCCCAAACCTTCCTCCAATTACCTTAAAATTATGACCCCTTGTGATAGATATTTCTGCCCTAGGAAACAGTCGCTTGCTATTCACTCTGTCTATGCCTCTCATCATCTTGCACACCTCTATCATATCACCTGTCATCTTTCTTTCCTCCAATGAGAAAAGCCCTTGCTCCCTCAAGCTTATTTCATAGAACCTTCCGTCCAGTCTGGTGAGCATCTTTGTAAATTTCCTCTGCACTCTGTCTAAAGCTTCCACATCCTTCCTATAATGGACTGAGTAGAACTGAGCACAATAGTCCAAGTGTGGTCTAACCAGGACTCTATAGAGCTTCAGCATAACCTCACGGCTCTTAATCTCAATCCCCCTGCATATGAAAGCCAACACACCATGTGCCTTCTTAACCACACCATCAACTTTGGGAGCAAATTTGAGTAATCTGTGGACACAGATCTCAAGGTCGCTCTGTTCCTCCATACTGCCAAGAATCCTGTCTTTAACCATGTATTGTGCATTCATATTCGAGCTTGCAAAGGGAACCTGATATTGGTGTGAGTTCAGATGATGGACAGTTTTGAATGAGCATTTGTTATGCAGCTCTGTAACTGAAAGTGGGCACAGCAGAGTCTATGACTCATTGGGCTGAATATAACCATAATTTATCTTTGTGTGATTTTCACTGAGTGTGACAGATGGGTTGTCTGCACGAGGCTGAGCTATTTTCCTGGTACTATCATATCGAACTCACCTCATTAACTACCCAGCCACCCCATGGTGTCCCTGTCATTCAATGCCAGTCCGATCCCACCCATCATGGCTGGAGTTATTCACGATCGGCCGGATGCCCTGATATTCCGTGATCCCTGGCATTGGTGCACAGTTTACCCCGAGCATGGCAGATAAGGGGCAATTATACCACGGTTTGTCGACAGGGACACGGAGCTCCTGGTGGATGGGCTAGTACAGAGGGGACCATACTCTTCCCAGCGGAACCACACCACCAGACCCAACGAGCAGGGCCTGAGCTCACCAACCAGCTCAGTGCAGTATCTGCGGTCTGAAGAAATGTTCAGCAATACAGGACAAGCTTCAATAACCTTCCCCACACTGTCAGGATATGGGTCACTGTGTTCTCCCTGCTCCCTCACACTCACTGTATATCTGTTATATCACCGACATCCGAACACGATTCATGGTCCACTACTCTCACTATTGCATGCAAAGCCTTCTCTCTTTGTCACACACACACGCACACACACACACACACACACACACACACACACACACGCTCGCCTTCGCAGTACTCTCACATGTTGATAGAATATTCTGAAGAATGTTGATTGTGGAATGTTCAAGTTCGTGTTCCAAATAATTCCCATTTTCAAGAAAATTTCAATGCCCCAGTATGTAACACAAAAGGGGAAGGAACAAAATTGTACAGTTTTCAAATCACATGCAATCCACTATGGGGCCATTCAGCCCTTCAAACGCATTCTAGCATTTAAGAAGATTGTGGCTGATCTGATGCGTTTCTCAGTTCCATGTTACATGAACTTTCAGTCATTCCACCCCCTGGGTTCCTGTCACTGAGCAGACAACACTCAGGCACTTTTACCCGGGTTTTCTTCAAGCGCCTGCTCGAGGACATTTCCCAAGGGGATGCACTGTCCCAATAATATATTCCATCAGCTTTCTCCATCTATATAATGGTAAGCACATTTTACACAGACCAATCAAAAATCTACACTCATTTTAGGGTTATCGATATCCAATCACAATTAGTAATTCTGGTTATTTCATATGTCTCACCTTACCGTATTCAGCCAAAGATGGCTTTGAATTACTTGTCTCATTATAAAATACAATTTCTAGCAGAGAACGTTTTTACCCTCAGTCGTTATTTTGACCGTTATCTGAATTGTACCTTTTTCCTTGTTATGAAAGTTTCCCTTATCCTTTGCCTTTGACTGTTTCTGTCTGTAACAGTTATACAGTCTCCCACTCAGTTGGCTGGACAGCTGGTTTGCGATGAAGATGGAGGCCAACAGTGCTGGTTCGATTCACCACACTGACAGAGGTTACCATGATAGGGATGCTGTCTCACCCTCAACCCATCACCCGAGGTGTGGTGACCCTCAGGTTAAATGACCACAAGTGGTCTCTCTTTAATGACAGAGCAGCTCTATGGTCATTGGAACTCTGTTCTATCACTGTTGGCATTTTAAAATGTTTTCTAGATTACCATTTCGTTTTCACGGATGTTCTGAAGCAGTGTCATTTTGTACCACTGTCAACATTTCCCCATGCTGCACATTCCAGTCCATTCCCTGATAATACTTGACTCTGTTGTTACTTATGAATCTTCCGTCTGTGCCTCAAAAATATTCAATAACTCTGCCTCCAATGGTCTGCGGGGAAGAGATTTCCAAAAATTCATAGCACTGAGAAAACAAAGAAAAAGCCTCACCTGGGGTGTGAGGTTATTTTTTGTCTACCTCCCTGAGATTGGATATAATTACATTGGAAGCAGTTCAGCAATGTTTCACTTCATGTATTCCAGGAATAAAGGCCTTATATTATGGTTACTCATAGAAAGAGAGGTGATCTTACTGAAACATACAAAACCTTCAACAGAGTGTATCAGGTAGATATCCACTGGGTATTCGTATAGTCCAAACTTCTTGCCATTGTTCTAGAACTTCAACCGTGTGGCAGCAAGGCATTCTGCCCATCAAATCCACACTGACCCAGTGAACAGCATCCCAGCCAGACCTGCCCCCACCCTATCCATGTAACCCTGCATTTCACATGACTAACGCAACTAACATACACATCCTTGGGCACTATGGGCAAATTAGCATGGCCAATCCACTCTAGGCTGCATATGTTTGGACTGTGGAAGGAAACTGGAACACTGGGAGGAAACACAGACACAAGGAGAATGTTCAAACTCCACATACAGGACGCCCGAGGTTGGAATTGAACCCAGCTCCTTGGTGATGTGAGGCAGCAGTGTGAAACACAGATCCTCAGTGCTCCTCGATTAGTTTTATAAGTTACTTGTGTCTGACTAAAGAAATCGGCGTGACTTGTTTACTGAACCAGACCTAGTCTAAGACTTTTATCATCAGCTATATCACCAATCTGGTCACATTTAAAATGTGATGTGAGTAGTGAAGGAGTGGGACTAGAAAAGGAATCAGTGACACCCTCCAACCTCAGTCAGAACTGGGGTGAGGAGAAATTCACAAAGTGGGAATTTATTGACGTAGGAATTCTCCTTCCCAGAAGTATGGGATGGCTGAAGCTTTATATTATATCGAGGCTGGCTTCATCTGATTTTCCATCGACAGGTGAATCAGGGATAATGGTGCTTGGAGAGAAGAGTGCAGCTGGGACCACAATGAGATGAGCCACGACCTTATTAACTGTCGGAGTAGTGTCAAAGGGCCGAATGTTCCACTCGTGTTCCTCAGCCTTATGTTCTGATGTTCCATTCAGCCCTTCGGACCTGCTACACAGGGGCAGATTGAGGCCACCCCGATGGTTAGGTGTAGTTCGTGAAATGTAATTGAAAATCCAGGCTGAGTCAGGAATTGTTCCGCACCCCAATCTCTCTTTTTAGGCTTCCCGTCTCTGTAACTTCTGCTCCAGATTTGGGTCATGTTACAGACCCAGAATCGCTGTGAATACAGCCCTCTACCAGTGTTAGCTCAAAGAAATCCTCTGCTCTCCCAGAATGCAACATTGTACAAAACCATTTTCAGGAAAATAACATAAGAATGTAAGAAATAGAAACAGGAGCAGGCTATTCGGCCCCTCAAACCTGTACTGTCATTTAATAAGAACATGGATGATCTACTTCAGGGCTCAACTCCACTTTCCTGCTAACCTTTTGTATCCCTCAAATCACTAATCTATCAAAACCCAATCCAGCCAGTCTGTAAATGTATTAAAAAAAACCAGTCTCCACAACCTCTGGGTTAGGGAATTCCAGGCATTCACTCCCTTCTGAAAGAAGATGTTTCTTTGTATCTCAGTTTGAAATCGATATCCCTTATTCTGTATCTACAACCCTGAGTTCGACTCTCTGCCCTGGAACGGATCCACATTCTCGAAATCTACCTTGTCAAGCCCCCTCTGCATCATGTCCATTTCAGTAATATCATCGACATTCATTTCAACAACAATGAATAAACGCCTCACCATTTTAGATGTACTCAATAATTCAACCCTTTCACTCCAGGAATCCGCCTAATGAACCAACTTAGTTACTTGCTGCATCAGCATGCTGACATTATGTTTCAGACACAAAGACAATTCCATCCCTTTGCACTGTTCCTTTTGTGGGTGTCCTCTCCATTAAGTAACAGCCCGCCTTTTAGTTCTCAGTGTCATCCTCAATGAAGTGGGGAGGGACCATAATGTGAGAGAATGTGCTCTGTAATTGGAGATGGAGAACTTGAATCAGGAAGGGGAGAGGAGCAGGGAAGAGGATGGAACAGCAATGGCAGGGGTTTCTGGGGGGAATTCAGGAAGCACAGCTGAAAGTCATGCCCAGCATATGCTTATGATCCCAAGAAATAAACATCCTAAATCTGGCCCTACACTAATGCTCATCATAGTATCCTTGTCGACCATGGGTGGTACATCTTCTAATCGAGTCCTTCTTTTTGAACAGAATCAATAATTTTTGAGCGTTATTGGATATCTGCTTGAATGTCTGCCCAGGTATACCCACTGACCTTCCTCTGGGTCTACTTCCACATCCTGCTTCAGATCAGATGTGAGACAGAAAGCCTCAATTTAGATGTCTGGTTATTTTCAATCATTCAGGGGTGTCTTCTAGATGTAGCTGAACACATGATCAGCGGAGGCTGACTCCATTCTCTCAGTTTCTCCGTCTCTGTTGTTTCTCTTTGATGACGCCACATTCCAGTGAACTGCTTGTGACGTGACCTCCTTTGCCTTCAAATCAGAAATCCGCTAATTCCGGTGGACAGGGCCTTCAGCTGTGACTATCCCATCTCACGTGCTTCTGCCCTCACTCCGTCCTCTCCTTCCCAGAACAATGATAGATCTCCCCTCGTCCTCACTTCTACTGTACTAGAATCCACATTCACAGAATCATCTTCCGCCACTTCCACCATTTCCAGTGGGACAGCACCATCAAACACATCTTTCCCTCACGACCACTGACAGCATTTCATAGGGACCATTTCTTTTGTGACACCCTCCATCATCCCGAACACTTCACAACTCCCCCATGACACCTTCCCATGCAATAACAGAAGCTGCAACACTTGCCCATCCACCTTTCCCTTCTCACTGTCCAAGACCCCAAACATACCTGCCTGGTGAAGTAGCATTTCACTTTTACACTTTCAATCCGGTCTCCTGTCATTGCTGCTCACAATGCTGTCTCCTTTACACTGGGGAGACCAAACAGAGACTGGTTTGAGGACCACTTTCACTCTGTCTGTAGGAATAACCCTGAGCCTCTCATTGCTTCTCATTTCAATAACCGACCTTGCGCTCATCCTAACATTTCGGTCCTGAGCTGCTGCAACGTTCCAGTGAAACACTACCCAAGCTAGAGTAACACCTAACTTTACACTTTGATGTGCCACAGCCTGCAGCAGTTAATACACACTTCCAAATTCACAGCCTGATTCCATTATGGCTGTTCTCCATTTTTCATATATTCTACTTCCTGACCTCCCAATGATCTCGTCTGTGTCTTATTTTATCCTGCACTCAATAGAGACAACCCATTTCTGCCATCCACACTTTAATTTACACCAATTTTATATCTGTTTCTCTTTCACCATAATTAAAAGCCCATCCCTCTGTGCCATTGCGTCTCCACATGCTCTGTTTCCTATCATCCGTCGTCCACTTTTGCTAAGGCATTA
Organism: Chiloscyllium punctatum; assembly: GCF_047496795.1. Classification (NCBI taxonomy): domain Eukaryota; kingdom Metazoa; phylum Chordata; class Chondrichthyes; order Orectolobiformes; family Hemiscylliidae; genus Chiloscyllium; species Chiloscyllium punctatum. The sequence goes on from NW_027309870.1 coordinate 114,171, forward strand.
AGCAGCCCTTTTCAGTTCTGAACAAGCGCCACGCTGGAATTGAGACACTATCTCTGTTTCTCTGTCTCCACAGATGCTGACAGACCTGCTGAGTTTCTCCAGAAATTTCTGGTTTTGAATATGTTCAAAGGTATATGTCAAAGCTGCTCAAATGTCCTGACCCACTTGGATTGCCGTACACTGGGAAGTGAAAATTAATTAAAAATGCACAAATATCTTGGTTCTGAAACTACATAAGACTGGAATCATTGACACTACAGAGTTCTTATTAGAAGCCATTGAGAGAATAGAGTGAAGCACATTCAATTTAAACACTGAAAATGGCATAACTGCAAGGGAAAACGTTCAGATGAATGTTGGAATTAGAATCGCTACAGTATGGAAACAGGCCCTTCAGCCCAACAAGTCCACACCGATCCTCTGAAGAGTAAGCCATGCACACCCATTTTCTTATCCTATATTTACCCCTGACTAATGCACCTAACCTGGAAATTTTTGGTTTGTGGGAGGGAAGAATCCAACAAGGAGAATGCGCATGTTCCACAAAGATGGTCGCTGGAGGATGGAATCAAACCTGGGTCCATAGCGCTGTGAGGAAGCGGCACGAAACACTGAGCCGTGTTGCTACCTCACGGAATGCGTTTTGGAGTTTTGAAAAACAAGACAATAAGAGATGTGACACAATAAACAAACGCTCAGAGGAATGAGAATATGAAATTGGAAGTGCTACCACATCTGAAACCAGAGTAGCTCACGGGGTACGGGTCATTGGGTCTCGGTATGAATTGGGCGACAGACAGCAGAATTGCATTGCAGAAATTGCAGCTCAAACCCGGGAATTCATGTCATAGTGTAGATCATAGTTGGACAGAACGAATATTGTACTGAGTCACAATCTGTAACTTTTTGCCCAGGATAATTCCTCAGTCCATTATTCCCATTAAGCTGAAAGATGTTTCAGTCACGAGTGTAGATGAACATACCAGGGTCAGAACCATGTGGACCTAAAACTGATGACAACCCATTTAAAGCTACCACACTTGACTACTCACTTACTTTGCAAACAGTAGGACTAACATCTGATAGAGAGGACGAGATGATGACAAAGCAAACTGATCAGATCGAAGCTCTGCAGTCCTGCCACAGCCAGTTAGAAATGGAGTTGAACTATGAAACAACTGATGAAAGAAGAGGACTCCACAAATATTTTTTAAAAAAACTGTTCAATGGGATTAGTGTGTCACCATTTATTGACAGGAGGGTAGTTAAGAGTCAAACACATTGCTGTGCGTCTGGAGGTACAAGTAGGCCAGAGCAAGAATGAATGGCAGTTTCCTCCCCGAAAGAGCATCTGCGAACAAGATGGGTTTCCCACACAATCAGCAACTGTTCCATGATCATCATTAGACTCTTAATTCCAAACATTTATTGGATTTGAATTCCACCATTTGCTGTGGCAGTACTCGAACTCAGGTCACATGAGCATTGCCTGGGTCGCTAGACTAACAGCTCAATACCACTTGGTTATTGCTTTGCCATTCCCCGAAAGAATGGAACTTTGCTGCACATCAGTGTAAAAGACAGTATGCAATGTCTGCACCATCCTCAGCCAGAAGTGTTCCTTAGATGATGCCCACAGAATCACAGATGTCAGTCTCCAACCAATTCGATTCGCTGCACCTGACATGAAGAAACAGCCGAATATAGTAGGTACGAAAAAGGCAATGGGCCCTGACACTATTCCTGCAATAGGACTGAAGACTTGTGCTGCATAACAAACCGTGTCCCTAGGGAAACTGTTTCATTCCAGCTCCAACTCTGACATCTCCCTGGCAACGTGGAAAATTCCTCAACTATTTCCTGTCCCTTAAGAGAAGAATAATTACAAGCTGACCATTTACCACCCCCTCAGTCCCATCACAATAGTCAAAATTGTGTGAGTTATTTTTGATAGAGCTATCAAGCAGCAAAAAATAATCTGCTCAGTGCGGTTTCCGATTGGTCCCCATGTGGAGATGGTGCTGTTGTGGAAATGTCAGTGGATTACTAATCTCGACCAGGCTAATGCTCTGGCAGCTGGTGGAAGTTAAAAACAATTAATAAAATATCGAAATCTAAAATCTGCTGTCAGTAACAGTGACCTTGAAGCCAATGTCACTTGTAAACACCAATTGCCTTCCCAATTTACTTTCAGGCAGTGAATCTCCCCTGCTTTCCTGTTCTGGCCTAAAAGTGCCTCCAGACGACAGACATGTGGCAAACACTTCAACGGTCTCTAAAATGCCAAGCAAGGCATCATTCTATTGTATCAAACTGTTCCGAGCCCTTAATGGATAAAATTGGACAGAACACCCAGCACCAGTCTCGGTATGAGAAAAGGTAATGGGAAACACAGCCCTGTTGATCCAGCAGATGCCTCCTTCCTAACTGCTGAGAGCCTGTGACACATTTACAGAGTTTTCCCACAGACTGCACAGAAACATTAGGGAAGGAGTAGGTCATTCAACACATTGACCCTCCCCCATTCTAGTTTTTGGTCTAACATCTCTTCAATTTTTTTTTTCCCAAACACTTCATACTGGATATCCTTTGAAGTGATTAATTATTGGAACAATATGAATTAGGAACATCGGTCCATCAATTTTGCTTTCCCATTCAATATAATGATGGTTGATCCTTTCTCCCCACACCAAACCTCTGCTGCAACCTCGTCCCTTTAGTGTCAAGAAATACTTAATGAAATTCAGTGCCTTGCCTTCCACAGGCTTGTGTAGCATAGAATTCCCAGATTCACCAGTCTGTGAGTTCAGACATTTATTCTCATCTCAATGCAGAGTGTCCTGACCGTACCTAATACTGTAGCTGCTTGTTTTAGACGTCCCAGCCAGGTGAATTATCATCCCTATTTCCAATATATCTCGCCCTGTCAGAGTATTATATATCTCACTGAGATCTCCACTCATTTTCCTAAACCACATGGAATACAGACTCAGTCGCACCAAACTCTGTTCCCACAACAAGTTTGTCATCCTAGAGATCAGTCTGGTCATTCTTTGCTGCTCTCCCTCAATGTCAGGTTTGTCCTTTATTAGGTAAGGAGACCAAAACTGCACACAATACTGCACAATGTTCGAGATGGGGTCTCACCAAGGTCATGTACAGCTGTAATAAGATACCCTTATTTCTGGACTCGAATTCCCTGAAATGAAGGTCAACACATCATTTACCTTCCTAACTGCTTTCAGTTGCTCCAATAATGCTTTCAGTGACTGGTGTACAGGGAGATCCAGGTCCTTTTCAATGTTACATATACCCACTGGCATATGTGCCAGTGCCAATCCCAGTATTGACGCCTGGTTTCAGAATTCACTGCCGTGAATGGACTTCAGAGTTCGGTGAAGAAGTCAACAAAAGTATGCATGTTAGTATCTTCACAGATCAACATTTTCGCATCAATTCCTTTTGAAATGCTAGCCTGATATTCTATTTTTCCAACCAAAATGTTCAATGTTACGTCCATCCACATTGCTGTTCATCTGCCACGTATTTGCCCATTCCCTCCACGTGTCTCAATTACCTTGAACTTCTTTACATCCGCCTCACCCAATCAATTCTCAGTTTGGTGCCATCAGCAGATTTTGAAACATTACATTTAGTACCATCGAGCAGATGTATAATCTATTTCATGAATAGATGGGTGCCAAACATCAATTCCAGGATCATCCTGCTCATAATTGCTTTCCATTCCAAAAAAAAAGGAACTGCTTATTCTGACTCTCTTTTTCTTTCAACTCTCTCCCATTCTCAACCCATGCCAGTATATTAGATCTCACTGTTGCACACTGTTATGGGCCAGGACAGACCACCTCGAGTCATTTCAAGGAAGTAGTACAGACTCAAACTTTGCTTGTTGCCTTAAGCAGTTGTAAGGCAGATATTCCAGGAGTGACGCAGCTGGTCAAGCCACTTAGTTTTAAATAAAACAGAAATTATTTTCTAGGTTACGGAATGAAACACAAACAGAAGAGAATAGCATGCAGAATGACAACCTATCCGAAAACCCAACAGATTATCCTAACTTAATGATGTTAGCAAATGAAATTCATAAGGAGTGGGTACATGGGAAGACCAAGAACTCACTTTCAATTCAGCCGACAAAAATGTAGGGCATTACTGTGTAACATGATTGGGGATGATAATACCAAGAGGCAGCCAATTAAAAGCCATATCCATGCTACTAGTTCCACAGTAAGTAGAAGTAAAGTGACTTTACCCAGCTTTTGTCATTTTAAAGTTCTATAAATAAATATTAAAAAATATTAAAAGTTGGCTACTCAACTCATCTTCCAGGTGAAGCTTTCTGGTCTTCAGTAGCACTCCACTTCTCAACTGAGAATCTGAAAATGGTTGAAAGCCATGGGGTAGTACCGTGGCACGGTGGTTAGCACTGCTGCCTCACAGCGCAAGGGACCCGGGTTCAATTCCTGCCTCAGGCAACTGTTTGTGTGGAGTTTGCAAATTCTCCACGGGTTTCCTCGCACAGTCCAAAAATGTGCCGGTTAGCTGAAATGGCCATGCTCAATTGCGCAGAGCGAAGGGGCAAATGTAGACAAACGGATCTGGATGGGTTGCTCTTTGGGGGGTGGTGTGGACTTGTTGTGCCAAAGGGCCTGTTTCCACACTGTAAGTAATCTGTATCTAAATAATCTAAGGTCTTGTTCGAAGTACTTGAAACAATCTCCATAAACACCCCATGGAAAATTCGAAAGGAAACATCAAACCCAGGTTCTTCCAGGAGAGATATCACAGAGAGGGGGGGGGGAGGAATCAGCATGGACTTTCTTCTTTGGCCTGATAGCTTCACAATTGGCTGCCTGCTTTCAGTAAACAGCCAGTCTGTGAAAAACCAGTCCAAACAAATCAAAGCAGAGGGACTGCGCTGGGAGAACTGGCCACGCCCCTTTCATAAGAACAGAAGGACGAGGAGCAGGAGTAGGCCATCTGGTCCTTCTAACCTCCTCAGCCAATCTGTAACATCAAGGCTAATCTACTCATGGACTCATATCCACTTACCCGCGCTCTCACCATATCCGTTATATACTTCATTGTTCAAAACATATCTATCTCAGCTTGAAAAACATTTACTAAAGTAGCGTCAACTACTTCACTCGGCAGGGAGTTCCATAGAATTACAAGCCTTTGGGTGAAAAGGCTCTTTCTCAATTCAATCCTATATCTGCTCCCTCTAATATTGAGGTTATTCCATCTTGTCCTAGCTTCACCTGCCAGTGGAACCATCCTCTCTACTTTTTTCTTACCTCTTCCCTACATAATATTTTTTATGTTTCTATAAGATCCTCCCCTCATTCTTCTAAATTCCAATCAATATAATACTGATCTACTCTGTCTCTGCTCATAAGACAACCCCCTCAACTTCAGATGCACCAGAGTGAATCTCCACTGCACCACCTCCACTGCCAGTACATCGCTTTGCAAGTAAGGAGGCCAAAACTGCTCACAATACTCCAGGTATGACCTCACCAGCACCCTGTACAGCTGTAACATAACCTTCCTGCTTTTAAATTCAACCCCTTTTGCAATGAAGAACAAAATACCATTTACCTTCCTAATTACTTGATGCACCTGCAGATCACCCTTCTGTGATTCATGCACAAGGACACCCAGCTCCCTCTGCACAGCAGCATGCTGCATCTTTTTACAATTCAAGTAATAATCCCTTTTACTGGTACTCGTAACAAAATAGATTACTTCATATTTATTAATATTGTATTCCATCTGCCAAACCTATACCCATTCATGAAATGTAACTATTTTCCTTTGCAAAGTTTCACAGGACTCTGCAAACTTTGCTCTGCCACTCATCTTCGTGCCATCTGCAAACATTGGCCAACTACGCATGCTCCCACCTCCACATCATCGATATAAATTGTGAATAATTGCAACCCCAATACTGATCCCTGAGGCACACCACTCAGCACTGATTTCCAGCCAGGATAGCACTCATTTATACCCACTCTTTGCTTCCCGTTAGTCAACCAATCTTTTATCCATGTTAATACTTCAGCCGTAACACCATCCATCTTTATCTTATGCAGCTGCCTACTATGTGGCACCCTGTCAAAGCCTTTTTGAAACCTAGATACACCACATCCACTGCGGCCTCGTTGTCTATCTTGCTCGTAATGTTTTCGTAGATTTCCAAAAGACTTGGTAAGCATGATCTGCCCTTCATGCATCCTCGCTGCATCTGTGCAATGGGCCGTTTTCTATCAAAATGCCTTGCTATTTCTTCCTTGAGAATATAGTCAAGGCATCTTCCCCACTACTCAGATGAAGCTAACTGGTTTATAATTCCCCAACTTTTATCTACCTGCCTTTTTAAACAATGGCGTCCCATTTGCTGTTTTTCAATCTGCTGGGACTGCCCCAGAGTTCAGCAAATTGTAGAAAATTACCACAAGTGCACTTGTTATTTCTCCTGCTATCTTTTTAGTACCCTGGGATACATTACATCAGGGCCAGGGGATTCGTCTAACCTTAGCTCCATTACTCCATTAGCTTGCCTAATGCTACCTCCTCTGTAATAATGATTGTTCACAAGTCCTCACCTACCTTCATCTCTTTGGTAGAATCAAGGACTGCAGATGCTGGGAACCAGATTCTAGAGTGGTGCTGGTAAAGCACAACAGTTCAGAGCATTCCTGATGAAAGGCTTTTGCCCGAAACGTTGATTTTTCTGCTCCTCAGATGCTACCTGAATTGCTGTGCTTTACCAACACCACTCTAATCTAGAATCTTCATCTCTTCGTCGATCACTGGCATGTTATTAGTGTCATTCATTATGAAGACTGACACAAAACACCTGTTCAATGCCTCAGCCATTTCATCATATCCTGTAACTAAATGCTCCTTCTTATCCTCTCAAGTACCAACATTTAAGTTAGCCACTCATTTTCATATTGAGGGAATCATTTGCTATCTGTCTTCATATTCCGTTCTAGTTTTTTTTTTCTCGTGTTCTATCTTACTTTTCTTTATAGCTTTTTTCGTGGCTTTCTGTTGACCTTTCATCTTTTCCCAATCTTCTGGGTTCCTGCTGTTCTTGGCCACTTTGCATTCCATCTCTATCAATTTCATAGCCTTGCATATTTGCTTAGACACCCACGGCAGACTGCCCCTTTTCTGAGAGTCTTTCCTTTTCACTGAATATACTTTTGCTTAGGACTTGGAAAAACTACTTTGAAAATTCTCCACTGCTCGTCAACTCTCACCATAAAGTATTTGTTTACAGTCGAATTTTGCCAAGTCCTCCCTCCATTTTGTTGTTGTCTACTTCGTTTAAGCACAGGACCCTGGTATTAAATTTTATCTTCACTCTCCATCTGTGTTTTAAATTCAACCATACTGTCATCATTCCTTCCAAGTTCATTCCTAACTAAGAGGTCATTAATTATTCCTGTCTCATTACACAGGACCGGATCTAGCATAACTCGCTACTCATTGTACGTGTTTTAATTTTCGACTTGAAAGCATTCCCAAGTTGTCAAACCCAGACTCTTCGGATTCGCTGCTTTTAAGACTGCTATGAAAGAAAAACAAGGACAGCACAACCTTGTTAAAGGAGTAGCATTGTCACAACACTACACTTGGGACATCATCAAAAATGTTTCTGAAAATTCAAATTCACTGCATCTATTGCTTCGCCATAATTTATTTCGCAGTCGGAATCTTCAATATGATTCTCCATTAATAATTTGGTATTGACTTGATCCATATTCATTACTTTCAAATTAACATAATTCTCAAAGTTCACTGGCAAAGCATTCTTTCTAATAGATTCTTGTATTGTCCTGACTGCTTCTCTGGTGCTAGCAGACGGTAATTTCCTGCGGTCTCCCTGCCTCCTTTAGAAATATTGGGATTACATTTGCTGCTCTCAAATCTGTCAATTCAATCACCTGGAATTTGGAACACGGCAAGCAGAGTATCCATTATTCCCATGGCCACCTCCTTTAGGAATCAGAGATATAGATTATCATTCCATGGGGATTTATCAGATTTCAGTACAAATAATTACTCCAAAACTGCTTACTTAGTGATTGATTGCATTTCCTTTCTTTCTCAGTAGACCTCGAATTGTTTGGAAACATTTTTTAAAAATCCTATCATGACGGCAGAACTGAAGTAAATGCTTCATAGTCTGCCATTTTCCTCTTCTCCATTCGTTGGTTTTGGACTGTAAGGAAGCTACAATTATCTTCTCCAACATTTCACCTTGGTATATTGTACGTTGAGAAGATTTTACATTTCACGCTTGTTAATGTACTCTTCCAAATCCCATTAGTTCCTGTCGTAAGCTGTTCAATGATTGACCTTCCACAGCCATACAATCACAGAAGCATAGACTCTGTACCATCAAAAATACAGCACGATCTATATTATTCCAAATTTCCTACATCTGTCCCGTAGCCATGAAAGGTATGACACTTCAAGTGCTCGTCCAAATACTTTTTAATGGTTGTGAGATGACCCATGATAACTGCCCCCCCTCCCCCCACCTTAGGAACTGCATTCCAGATCCCATAACCCTCTTGGTGAAAAACAATCCCTGAATAATCTCTAAACCTCAAATCCTTCCATTTAAAAGTGTGCTCCCCTGTTCTTGACCATTTGACTAAAAGGAACAGCTGCTGTCTATCTACCCTCTCCATGTCCGTCGTAATCTTATACTTCTGAATCACGTCCCCCTCAGCCTTCTCTCATGCAAACTAAACAACCCGAGCTTATCCAGCCTCTCTTCATAACTGATATGCTCCATCAATGAAACATCCAGGTGAATCTCTGCACCCCCTCCAGAATAATCACATACTTCCTGTAATGTTGCTCCCAGAACTCAACACAGTATTCCATATTGGCCTCGCCGAAGTGCTACATAGATCTTGTAATCTATGCCTCGATGAGTAAAGGCTATGCCCACTGCTTCCATTGACTTCTTATGTAACCTTTTATTCTCCCGCGTCACATTCAAGAATGTGTGGAAAAGCTCCCTATGAGCTTTCTTGTGTGCAACAAATCATTGCGTATTCCCCATTTAGTTCCTTCTTCCAAAGTGCATCACCTCATAGTAATCAGAGTTACATTCCATCTGCCATTGATCCACCCATCTGACCATTCCATCTGTATCTTACTGTAACATAAGAACTTCCTCCTCACTGCCAACCACCCTGTCAATCTTTGTATCAAACGCAGACTTACGTATCACACTCCCACTCCCCCTCTACATTCACACCTGCACCATTTATGAATACCACAAGTAATAAGGGACACAGCACTGATCACTGTGGTATATCAGGGGACACCGGTCTCCAGTCACACAAAAAGTCTTCTAACACCACCTATTTTGTGCAAAATTTTCTTTAACACTGATCTGAAGCACACTGGTGTATAGTTCCCTGCTCTATCACTACAACCCTTCCTATAAAGCATGTTCTCTAGTCCTTGGACACCTCACCTGTGACCAGGTTCTATTGTAACATTTGTATCAGCGCCTTTCATCCCTTGTCTCCAACAGCAGCCTGAGATGTAACTGATCTGGACATGTGCATTGGTCCAATTTTATACCAACCAATACATCTTACATCAATCTATTCAAGAGCTTGCCAGTCCATCTTCTTGAATTCTGTACCTGCCTCCTCCTTTTCCCAAGTAAAACAGACGTGAAGGTCTCATATAACAATCAATCAGCGTCTCCAGTTTCACGCACAAATTTCCCCCTTGATCCTAGACCAAGTCTCCTCAGCAGACCATCGTGCCATCTGAGGGATTAATCTGGAGAAAGCCCATTCAGTATATGTGATCAGTATATTTTACTGAGATCACGACGTCAAAATTGGACAGGCACAGTCTCCCCAACTCTCTGTGTTACTCTGCAGAATGTCTTTACTTCTCGTAGGAGCAAATCACTGCAGAAGCAGAATCTCTACTGAAACCAACACATGCTAAAGATCACAGTTAGTCAGACAGCATCCGTAAAGAGAGACCAAGCTAACACTTTGAGTCTAGTTGATTCTTCATCGTCTGTATTCGGATTCCGTTTAAATGAAGGCGTTTAAAGGGGCACAGCACTGAATCCTGTGGCACACCAGCGTACATCGGTTTGCAGTCACACAAACAGCCTTCTACCACCATCTATGTTCTCCAATAGTTTCTCTAATGCTTACCTTCCACCGTTTGTATATGTTCCTCCCAATACACTTTGCTGTAATGTTTTCTGCTAACTTACTGTGTGTGCTGCTTAAAACTCCTCTTGAATATCTGACTGTACAATATTCACTGATTCGCCATTGTTTACAAATACAAGAGATATATTCAAGAAAAATTTTGTAAATTATAACTTCCCTTTCATAAATGCAGAACAATTCACTTGAAATTTGCTATTAGTTTCTCAGTGTCCAATAAGATCTTTGTTACAATAGGTTGCAACAGATTCCCTACTGTGGATGACAACTAACTGGCCTGTAATCCTCCACTCTCCCACTTCTTCCCTTCCTAAATCATTTGAATGTATTTATAACCTTCCGAAGTGAATACAGAAAAGTACAGTGGTCCTTTTTCCAATTAACATGTGTACTGCTGTTTTCTCAGAAATTTCAGTTTGAATTATATCCGGTCTGTCAGACTTATCAATACTCATCCCACTTCTGTTTCCAAATAATACCTCGTAACTGTGTATGAATTATTTTAGTCTTTAGTTACAAAGGTCCCGTGATGAATTGGTATTTCTGGGAGATTTTCTGGATCTTCCTCTTTGAAGACAGATGCAATGTAACTGTTTCGTCTCCTTGTCATTTTTCTGTTCTCTACAATAAATTCTCGTATCCACATATTCCCTGTGCCACATTTGATCTTGATTTCATTTTCCTTTCAAGTATCAACAGACGCTTTTGGCCAGTATCTACAATTAACAAAGAAAATCACAGAACAGGAACAGGCCCTTCAGCCCTCCAAGCCTGTGTCTATCCAGATCCTCTATCGAAATCTGTCGCCTATTTTCTAAGGATCTGCGCACCTCTGCTTTCTCATATTAAATGATGCTATCATCCCCGCCTCTACTACCTCAGCTGGCAACGCATTCCAGCCACCCACCACCCTCTGTAAAAAGAACTTTTCGAGCATATCTCCAATAAAGTTTTCCCCTTTCATCTTGAATTCTTGACCCCTAGTAACTGAATCCCCCACTCTGGGAATAAGCTTCTTGCTATCCACCCTGGTTACATCTCTCAAGATTTTGTAGACCTCAATCAAGTCCTCCCTCAACCTCCGTCTTTCTAATGAAAATAATCCAAATCTACCAAACCTCTCGTTATATGTCGTTCTCTCCATACTAGGCAAAATTCTGGTGAAAATCCTCTGCCCTCATTCCAAAGCATCCAGATCCTTTCAGTAATGTGGCAACCAGAACTGTCCACAGTATTCCGAATGTGACCGAACCAAAGTCCTATACAACTGTAATACGGCCTGCCTAATCTTGTGCGCAATAGATTCCAACAGATTCCCTCCTGTTGGTGACGAGTTAACCACTGTGGTTCTCCACTTCTTAAATTGTTAGAATGCAGGAAGGAACTATGCTGTATGCCTTCTTGATCATTCTATCGACCTGCCACTTTCAGCGAACAATGGACCTGAACACCCAGATCTCTCTGTACATCAATTTTCCCCAGGACTTTTTCCAGATACTGAATAATTCGTTCTCGAATTGCACTTCCAAAATGCATCACCTCACATCTGCCATTTCTCCACCCATCTCTCCAATCTATCTACATTCAGCTGTGTTCTCTGACAGTCCCCTCAACTTTCTGCTACTCTATCAATCTTAGTGTCATCTGCAAACTTGCTAATCAGACCACCTATACCTTTCTTCAGATCATGTAAATATATCACAACAAACAGTGGTCCCAGCACGGATCCCTGTCAAACACCACACAGAAGAGTTTTCCATTTTGAGAAACTTCCTTCCATTACTACTCTCTGTCTCCTGTTACCCAGCCAGTTCTCTAATCCATCTAACTAGTACACTATGGACCCCTGCGACTTCACCTTCTCCATCAGTCTATCTCATCAAATGCCTTACTGAAGACGTTGTATTTGATATCTACAGTCCTTTCTCCACTATCAACTTTGTCATTCCTCAAAGAATTCTATAACGTTTGCTAAGATGTGACCTTCCCTGCACAAACCATGGAAGGTCTTGTGTGGAGTCCGACTTGTTTTACCCTGGAGTCATACTGGTTTTATTTCCAAAGCAGGACTTTATAAAATGCCACAATGATTGGCTGCGTACAAATTGAATGTTGTTTTGAACAAAATACAATCTATCCCCAAATATAAATCTGCAAACGCAAATTAGCCCCCCCCCCCCGATTTATAGGTGTGTGTGTGTTTGTGTGTGTGTGTGTGTGTGTGTGTGTGTGGTGGGGCGGTGGGGGTGCCGTGCGAGTGAGAGAGAGATGATGTGTATGTTTGTTTCCATGTGTGTGCGCGAAAGAGGGTGTGTGTGTGTGTGTGTGTGTATGTTTAAGGATGAGAGTGAGAGTCTGTGCTCACATTAAGACACAGACAGATTTGGCAGATCCCTTTCCCCACACACACCTAGTCCGTGGTTTCATAGCGTCCATGCTCTGCAGCCTCTGCTCCATTTGTTGTTCATGTTACAGACACTGATGATGTAACTACAGTCTCCATGCTCCATCCAGAGTTGGGTCACCAAATCCTCTGGTCTCCCTCAATGTCTGAGGTAGCTCACAGCACAACCTCTAGCAAACCATCCTCATCCCCAGCCCATCCACTAACTTTTCAATAACAGGAGACAATCAGACTTCCCTCCACTAAAAGTGAGATATCTACTCCTTTATAATTATACTTCAGGATCCTCCTCGTGTTTCTGACCACGTGATCAGCTGAGAGGGACAAACACTGGCGTTCAGTAGACAAGCACAGACCAAATTTTAAATACATGAGTCAAAGATGCTGAAACTCCCTCTCCAACATGGAGCACAACTTGGGACACACCGGGAAATGAGCAATAACCCAAAACACAACCCCCTGTCCATGGAGCACCACATGGGACACACCAGCAAGTGAACAACAGCCCAGCACACACACTGCTGTCCAACATGGAGGACGACGTGGGACACACCGGGAAGTGAATGGCTGCCCTGCACACACACACCTCTTCATGAAGCACCTCAAGGGATATACCAGGAAGTGAACAACAGCCCAGCACACACTCCCCTGTCCATGGAGTAACATATAGGACACAGTGGGAAGTGAACAATAGCCTGACACACACCATTACCTTATTTCAGAACTTCATGCTGCCAGCATTCGATACAATACACAACCAAAAAACCAAGGCCAGAGAAAGATACAGATGGACAGAGACATTCACATTAAAGATAGAAACGGACAATTAAGACAAAACCAGAGCATGTTGTTGAAATATGAAATTAAAAAAAGACAAGGGAGTGGGTCTATCTGGAGGAGTGAGACCTTGGTGGGTCAGGTCACAAAACTGAGAACATTGAATAAAGGCATTGCCAGAGCAGCTGACCAAATTTGTTCACTAAATTCTTAATTTGCTTCTCAGAACAAACGCAGAAACTATACACTGGGACAAGTAGACAACTCAGCGTGGAGTGCTATGCAGACTTTGCCAGTGTATTGCTCAGTAAACTGGTCTATCTGCCCAGCATGGGGAGCTGTGTAAACTGTGCTGGTGTATTGCTCGGTAAGGTGGAATATCCGCCCAGCATGGGGAACTATACAGACTATGCTAGTGTATTGCTCAGTAAGGTGGACTATCTGCCCAGGATGGGGAACTGTGCAGACTATGCTAGTGTATTGCTCAGTAAGGTGGACTATCTGCCCAGCAGTGGGAGCTGTGAAGACTATGCTGGTGTATTGCTCGGTAAGATGGACTATCTGGCCAGCATGGGGAGCTGTGATGACTATGCCAGTGTATTGCTCAGTCAGCTCGACCAGCTACCCAGCATAGCAGCATTGTAAAGCATTGCCGGTATATTGCTGCTACATTTGCACTGCGTAACTGCCTAACACGGGACAATTTGCTGCCCATACTGCGAGTGACAGTAAATGGGCGCCCACAAATTAATGTCTCTGTATCTTCATGCATCGGTTCAAGACAAGGGGTTTTATGTGTGCATGGTTATGGGGCAGTGTTAGATGAGAAAATCATTGTCTAAAAGAGAGCACACCTGGAGGAAAACAGTTTAAATGTGAACAACTGTTAGGGCTTGGTATAATGGACAGAGAGAGATAGTTCATGGGCAGCTGTTAATCACGTGCTTGAGAATATTAAATAAAGGCATTGCCGGACCCAATAGCATTATAGATCAGTACGCACAGGAATGATGGATGGATGGGGAGTTCAGTGTGATATCAGATATGAGCTATGGAGTATTGACTCAGAGTTGTTTCTGCAGGTTTGCAGCTGTGGGTGTCAGCAACAGACGATGGCCATCTTTAAGACTGTATTTCACAGCTCATGGTTCAAACAACAGATGGGATGTGCCAGTGGAGTGTATACCGGATTTACCAGTAGTTATAATTAGGAATGGTCAGGGTATAGTGTCAGGAATTGGTTCATGTCCAAAGGGATCACCACCGTTGTTATTTGTCTAATTCAGCCTCAGATATTGGCCAGGATGAGCTGGAGTCAGAGGAAGGAAATGCAGTTTGTAACCAGAACAGAAGATATTTAGATAGCAAGTGCAGTGATACAGCGAATCATGGTTCACAGCTGAAACTGAGCAAGTCACCATACTAACCCATGAGTAACACTGCCAGAAGCAAGGAGGGAGAGAGTGATTTAACAATTTAGTAGTGGTTTGTCAAGTTAATATGTGGATTTAGAGTCTCAGCAGGAACAATAACAGTGGCAAAGAGGGGTGAGTGAATGAAGGAACAGTATTATTGTCAAATATGATTTATAGAATTAATGACTGAACAGTGCGACTTACCAGGTACACCAACAAAAGCCAGGATTGGATAATAAAAATATTGCATAATGTAAAGTACGTATTTGATCCGCCACGATAATGACCTTCGATCATAATACGTAGAAAGAAACCAAACATCCAAATATAAACTCTTGCCCATTCTTGGGACATTCCAGTTTAATGTTCTCAGATTCTGATTAATTGTTGAAACATTCCAGACTCTTGTGCTCAGACTCTGATCTCTCCCCCGGTCTCTGTGGGACTGCTGATTCCTGTTAATACTGTTGGTGAAGCTCCCACCATACTGTGGGATAACACATTGAATGGAGCCCAACTATCATTAAAAGATGGAAACCGTCCACTGGGGTAATTGCAACCCATGGAGACTAACATTAATCACAGTCACTGAACAAACAGGTCCAGTTAACCCCTTCCTGACATCACTTTTCATATCCCAATAAAAGTGAAAATTTACTCGGTGTGGTCGGAATGGATGGGTGTTGCTTAGGGATGGACCATAAATCTGTCAATATTCTTATTGCTTCCTTTGTATGTGCCAGAACACTGCAGGACTGTATATATTACATACTGTTTGTAAACGGCGACAGTGAAAAAGTAACAGACCAACTGCATAAGGTGACTGGTGGGGTAATTTGCAGAGCCAATAAACCAGTGTATATATTTAATGTCCATTTACCTTGTGTAATGTCGCTTCTGGTTTTATGTGCACTGTTGTCAAATTCTTCCATAACCTTGGGACATCATTCAGAGCATCGGGACTGCTGCGCAGGGACAGGAGGAAGTAATTCTGTCCCCTGTCCCTGTTACAAAGGGACAGGGGGAGGCCATTGAGCCTCTCAAGTCTCTTACAGAGGGACAGGAGGAGATCATTCTGTTTCTTGAGTCTGTTATGCAGTAACTATCAGGTATAAAATACTTATGGAGAAGAATACTCCTAATATAAATTTTAAAGTTGTAAGTTGTCTCAGGCCAAATTTGATTGTTTTATGTTGACACTTTGAAAAGCTGCTTTGGAGAATCTATTGGCAGGGAGGTGGAAGACCTTCACAAATGATTGACAGAGACTAGTGACAGCATGTTCCTGTGTATGAGCAGGGTAAGGCTGGTAGGTGTAGGGAATGCTGAATGGTGAGCAGAATTGAGGCTTTGTTCAAGAAAAGGCGGAAGCATACGATAGGTACAGACAGTAGGGATCGAGTGAATCCATTGTGGAGTACCAGGGATGTAGGCTAATACTCAAGAGGGAAATCAGGAGGGCAAAATGGGGACATAAGATATCTTTCGAAAGTAGGGTAAGGGACATTCCAAAGTGATTCTACAAATACATTAAGGTCAAAAGAGTAACTCGAGAGAGAACAGGACCCCTTAAAGATCAGCAAAGTGACCTATGTGTGGAACTATAGTAGATCGGTGAGATACTAAATATTTTGCATCAGTATTTACTGTGGAGTAGGATATGGAAGGTAGAGAACTTGGGGAAATGAATAGTGATATCTTGAAATTTGTCCATATTACAGAAGATGAGGAGCTGGATATGTTAAAATACATTAAGGTGGATAACCCCCCCGACCTTTTAAGTGACTCTTGGTTAGGCACATGGATTTTAGTACAATGAAGGGCATGAAGCATAGTCTGACCCTTGAGTAGGATAAACTGCCAGCACAACATCAGCAGCTCAAGGGCCCGTTCTGTGTTCATGATCCATGAACTAATCAGATGTACCCCAGATCTGTTGGGAAGCTAGAGAAGTAATTGTTCGGTCTCTGGATGAGATATTTGTATCATGGACAGCCACAGGTAAGGTTGTGTCATTGTTTAAGAACAGTTGGTAAGGAAAAGCCAGGAAACTGTAGACAAATGGGACTGCTGGATTAGTGGTGCTGGAAGAGCACAGCAGTTCAGGCAGCATCCAAGTAGCTTCAAAATCGACGTTTCGTGCAAAAGCCCTTACCTCGTAGATGTCATTGGTGGGTAAGTTGTTGGAGGGGATTCTGCCAGACGGCATTTATTTGTGTTTAGAAATGTAAATTCCGATTAGCGAAATTCAACATGACTTTGTCTGTGGGAAATCGTGTCCCAATAATTTGATTTAGCGTTTTGAAGAAGTGACAAATAAGATTGACGAAGGCACAGAAATAGAACTGTAGAATAGAATATAGACTTTAGTATAGCATTCAAAAAGGTTCCGCATGGTAAACTGGTTAGCATGGTGAGATCACATGGAATACAGGGAGAGTTGGATGTAATTGGCTCGAAGGTAATAGACGAAGGAAATGTTTGTGAACTGGTATATGTTTTTTGGACTGGAGGCCTGTGACCCGCAGTGTACCACAAGGATCGAATGGATTTTGTCATTTTATATAAATGATTTGGATGAGAATACAATAGGAATGGTTAGTGAGTTTGCAGATAAAACCAAAATTATTGAGGTAGTGGAGAGTGAAGATAGTTTAATCAGAGTAAAACGGGACCCTGATCAGACAGGCTAAAGGGCTGAGGAGTGGCTGATGGAGTTCATGTTAGACAAACGGAAGGTGTAACATTTTGTTGAGGCAAATTGTGTTAGCGCTTATAGGTAGGATCCTGGGAAGTGTTTTCAAACACAGACAGCTACATAGAAATTATAGAAGCCCTGAAGTGTGGAACCAGGCCATTTGGCCCACCAAGTCCACACTGACTCTCCAGATAACATCCCGAACAACAAACCCAAACGTTACCCCGCTAATTCTACATTTTCCATAGACAATCCAATGAGCCTGCACATCCCTGGATATTGTGGAAAAATTTAGTAAGGTCACTGAACCTAAACTGGACATTTTTGGCTGTGAGAGGAAAACCAAACACCTAGAGGAAACTCACACACACACGGAGAGTGTGAAAACACCGCACAGAATGTCACCAAAGGGTGGAATCGAACCCAGGTAACTGATGCTGTAAGGCAGTATTGCTAGCCACTGTGACACTCAATGACCAGCTGCGCGAGAAACTGCATCCTCCTACTTCCTCTGGATCTATCACATCTGTTCAAATGATGCCGAATTCCAGTGTGGTGCTTCCAACAAGCCTTCCTTTACCTCCACAGGAACTGAAGCTGTGACTGACACATTGTCTGCTCTTTGCCCTCACCCCTTCCCCTTCTTCTCAGATCAAGTTGTCCATTAATACTGCAGCATGCAAGATAATTGCTGATCTAAAATAAAACAAAGAGCTACATATACTGGAGATCAAAAACAAAAGCTGTTCTGATGAAGAATTCCCAAATTAAAAATGTTGACTCACTCTCTTCCTACAGAGGATTAGGAAAAAGTGAATTCTGAAGTGAATTCCTGATGAAGGGCTTCTGACCGAAACATTGACTTTCCTACTCCTTGGATGTGCCCTAACCTGCTGTGCTATTTGACGGCTACACTTTCGACTTTTCCCTTCAAATGGTCCCAGACCCATCTGGTTTTGCCTGCAAACGCTTGTATATCTAATGTCCTGTTTAGAACGTACACTTTTTTTCCCTGCTGTGTTGACTTCCATACACATCTCCCACCAGTGTTTACTTGTACTTCTTGTTTATAACCTCCAGCCAAATTGTTTCTTTGTAATCTGATTGCTAGGGTAAGATGAATGGTAGATTCAATGAGATCTTTCCTGAGGCCTTCCTTGATGTCACAAAACCTCGCTGCACTTTGTTCGAACAATATATGAATTGGAAAGGCAGAGAAGGATATGGGCCAAGTGCAGGGAATTGGGGTTAAAGTGGATGGACATTTTGGTTGGTATGGACCAGTTTTGGCTGAAGGCCCTGTCTCCGTGCATGACTGTAAATGAAAGTGGTTTTGGGTATAGACAGAGAGGGTGAGATTGAGCAACAATATCATGGAAGGATGTGCTCACAGGTTTCAGAATGCTGAGATTTAGACATTTCGATAGCATCAGGCAAAATAAGCCAGTATTACCAGGAATGATGGTGAACAGAATATAGGTGTGAGTTCAGATGATGGAGAGTTGTGGATGAGGATTTGTTCTGCAGCTCTGTAACAGTGAATGGGATCAGCAGAGTCTTCAACTCATCCGTCTGAATCTAATAATAATTTATCTTTGAGTGATTTTCACTGAGTGTGACAGGGGGATTCTCTGCTCGATGCCGAGCTAGTTTCCTGGTGCTATCTTATCGAACTCACCTCATCAACTACCCACACTAACTCATGGTGTCCCTCTCATTCAATGTTAACCCGATTCTCCCACCCACTTTGGCTGGAGGTACCCACCATCGCCCAGATGCCACTGGATATTCCATTATCCCTGGCGTTGGTGCCATCTTTAAAAGGACAATGGGCACTCAATTGAGCTTTCCTCAGTTTGGAGCTTCCATGTACGTTTTACACAGAGCACAGCAGATAAGGGTCAATTACACCACGGTTTGTCAACACGGTCACAGATATCTTGGCGGATGGGTTAGTACATCTCTTCCCAGAGTGGGCCACACCACCAGACCCACTGAGCATGATCTGAGCTCACCACCCAGCTCAGTGCAGTATCTGTAATCTGTAGCAATGTCCAGCAATAGAGGCCAAACATCGATAACATTCCCAACTCTGTGAGGATAAGGGTCACCGTATGCTGTTGGTCCCTCACACTCAATGTATGTCTGTTCCAGCACCGACACCCGAACAAGGCTCATGCTCCACCACTCTCATTCTTGCATACAGCATGCTCCCCCCTCTCTCTGTGTCTCTTTCCTTTGTAATATCTCCACAGATTGTAGAATGCTCCTGAGAACGTTGATTATGGAATGTTCCAGATAATATTCCAAATACTTCCCAGTGCTCCAGTGTGTAAAACATTGGGTGAAGGAACAGAGTGTTTTTTTTTAATCATATGCAATTAAAATCCATCATGAGTCCATTTCGACCTTCAAATGTGCTGTAGCATTTAATAAGATCGGGGGTGATCTGACTGTCTCCTGAGCTTCACGTTGCAGGAACTTTCAATCATTCAGCCCCCTGGATTCCTGTCACAAACCAGACGATACTCACGCACTTTCTACCCTGGGTTTCTTCAAGCTTGTGTTTGGGAGGCATTTCCCATGGGGACCAACCCTCCAAAAAATATGTTCCATCAGCTTTTTACTTTCATACAATGGTTATCATGCTTCACACAGACCAACCAAAAATGTACTCATATTGTATAGTTATCGACATCTAATTACAATTAGTAATTCTGGTTATTTCGCTTGGTTCAACTTATTCAACCAAAGATAGCATCCAATCAACTCTCTCGTTATAAAGTACAATTTCCAGCGGATATATTTTTTTTCTCAGCCGTTATCTGAATTGTACCTTTTTTTTCCTACTCATCAAAGTTTATATTTTACTTTGACTTTGGTTATTTCTATCTATAGCAGTTACACAATCTCGCAATCTGTTGGCTGGATGGCTGGCTTGTGATGCAGAGGAAGGCCAACAGCGCAGGTTCAATTCCCCACACAGACAGAGGTTGCCATGAAGGGCAAACCTTCTCAACATCTTCCTGTCACCCGAGGTGTGATGACTCTTAAGGTAAACCATAATTTGTGGTATCACTAATGAGAAAGTGGTCCTTTGGGACTCTATTCTATCCATGTTAACATTTTAATTTTTTCAAAAATATTTTTATTCAGAGAAAATCTTTTTAATGCTTCAATGAACCAATATGTACCCAACTGAACCAACAACGCAAATTGAACACAATTACACCCATGTGCATGTACATAAGAAAAGGTAAATCAACGGACCGAAGAAAAATGAATAAAAATAAAAAACGAATACTAGAACTCAGTGTAACAAAACTACAGCTGTCAAACTTCAAGATCATGAACTAATACACGTTCATTTGTTTGTAATTCTTCCTCTCTGGACATTAGATTCATTAGTCAAGTTCGTCATAGCTATATAAAAGTCCTTTTTAGAGTGACAGACAGCCTGTCCCTTGGTAATTCAAAAAGGGCTGCCATGTCTAATAAAAATCCTCTATTTTATGGTGCAAAATACCTTTTAAAAACTCCAAAGGGCTATGCGCCATGACGAGGTTACGACAACCCAATAGACCCCGGGTGTTTTCTGACACCCAACACAACAGAACTCTTTTTCCTGAACTCAGAGAGTGAGGGTATTGAAGTATTTTTTCCTATGCACATCTGAGTAAGATAGACTGGGCAGGCCCAGGAAATGGGAATACTGACCCATCTCCAATTCTGTCCGCAAGGTCCTCTCCATCCCAGCGAACACACCGCTCCTATAGCGCCGGTGGAAGTTCAACAAACAATGAGTAAGAATGTCCATAGTCATTTTGTATTTAAGACATACTCTCACCTTGAATTTTGAGAGAGTATTTGGGGCCAGACAGAATCTATGAAGAATCTTCAACTTCAGGGCAAGAGTCTTCTTACAGATCGAAATACTTCTTGTATTTTCACAAATATCCTCCCCTGTGTCCGAAGAGATCTGAACCCCCAAAACTCTGTGCAGACCTCAGAAAGGCATAAAGTCTCGTCTAAGGGTCCACTCTCCAACAAATGATAAAGGGTACTGACAGAGAGTGTGTTCTTAGCAATAAGCACCCTCTTCTCTGTATCGGATCTGTACGGGTCTGTTAAAAGTGTGGCTCTTTTCTGAATAACATCTCTTATCTGATAAAAAGAAAACAGAAGAGATCTCTACTCGGTAGTCTATAGTTACGACTTATTTGATCAAAGAACATCCTTGTTTCTCCCTCAGATAAACCATCAAAGCAAGATACACCCACGAGTTGTCCCCAGTTTAAACATGGAATCCAGTATTCCCCGTCGGAAACATGGTACACCACGTTTTGGGGTAAGAAATGAGGTTTGGCTATGTTGTCCCCGATCGGACACATTGCCCTCCCTACTTTAAAATTATTGATATTTATTGGGAAATGGTAATAATTCATAACTGTCCTCATTTTGTCTATGAGTAGCAGACTAATAAGGGAGCACTTTGCCTGAGAAGCTTCAATATCTAATTGTATTGACGCCGAGGCCTCACTACCATCGGGTAAAGAAGAGCTTAATTGTTAGCTTTTAATATCCGGGAGATCTACTCCCCACAAACTGTGGGGTCGTTGTAATTTGGTTAAATTAATAAGGGGTCGCTTATGGTGACAAATCAGAGCTACATCATGCATTTAGTCTCCTAAATGTCTGTCTGGGAAACATCAAATAAAGCATTCACACGGGGTATAGCAAACAAGGAAGGGAATTAATGTTACTAAGAGTTATCTGACCCAGCCAGGATATTGGAAGTGTCTCCCATCTTCGAAGGTCTTGTTTAATTTTGTCAAACAAATGGACAAATCCCACGTTAAATATAAGTTCAAAGATAGGATTAATTAATATACTTAAATAGGGAACAGCTCCATTTCCCCCTGGGACCATTGAAAAGGAAATCAGGATTCTCCCACGGCATCAGTTCTTTCCCTGAGTTCGCCCATAAACATGGCCTCCGACTTTATAAAATCAATGGTATAGCCGGAAAAGGCACCAAACGAACTGATGCATTGCATGAGGTGAGGTACCAAAACGGTGGGATTTAACAAAAATTTAAGACCATCATCTGCAGACAATGTAATCTTACGTGACTTCTATCCCAGTTCTGGGGCAGATATGTTGGGGTCCCTGCCAGTGGCTCAATCACCATCGTAAATAACACTGGCATTAACAACTGCCTCTAGAAATATTAATTTTACAGGATCGTACACAGAGGGTCATTTTCAAGGACCCTCACCCACTTGATAAAAACATTGCTGAGACCAAACAATTCTAACGTATACAAGAGATACAGCTACTCAACCCAAGCAAATGCCTTCTCTGCATCTAAAGAATCATTAATACCTGATTAATTTGCTGTTGACACGCTTGGATCATATTGAGTAATCTCCTAACATTGTTGAAATATCTGCAGCCTTTTATAAGCCGGTATAGTATACTTTGACAATGGAAGGATAAATCGTTTCCATCCTCAATGTAAGGGACCCAAACAGAATTTTGAAATCAACATTTAGAAGTGAGATGGTCCTATAGGAAGCACAATCTTTCGGTGTCTTCCTTTTCTTAAGAATAAGAGAGATATGAGCCTCTCTTAAGGATAGTGGGACGCAGTCGTGACTGTGAGAGTGACGAACATAGTAAACATCGGCTCTGACAA
Source organism: Chiloscyllium punctatum (assembly GCF_047496795.1). Lineage (NCBI taxonomy): Eukaryota > Metazoa > Chordata > Chondrichthyes > Orectolobiformes > Hemiscylliidae > Chiloscyllium > Chiloscyllium punctatum. The sequence goes on from NW_027309870.1 coordinate 137,422, forward strand.
CAGGTTTATAAATTCCTTATAAAACTCACGTGGACATCCATCAGGACCGGGTGCCCTTCTGCCTGGAAGCTGTTTTACACCCTCCAGCACTGACAACGGTGCATTAATGCAAGACACTTATTTGGGGGTTGCCCCTGGAAGGTCCAAGTTCTTGAAGAAAGAATCGATCTTAATCCATCTATCCTCATAATGCTCAGTCTGATATAATTCAGAATAAAATCTCCGAAATGCTTCTTTAATCTTTATGAGATCGCATGAAAGGGTCCCAGTACCTTCCCTAATTGAAGTAATGGCTTTGGGGCTCTCTTTTTCATTGCAAGATAGGCTAACTACTTGCCCGGTTTATCACCATGCTCAAACAGCCTTTGTTTTGCAAAAGTAAGTTCCTCCTTGGCTGTCTGTGTGAGCATGAAATTCACAGCAGACCGAAGCGTTGTGATCCTCTGCAGCCCATCCACCCAGAGTCTATCACAGTGTGCCTTCTCGGCTGCCTTCAACCGTGCCTGGAGCAAGCGTTCCTGCTCCTGTTTCTGCCGCATCCGAAGGAATTATTCCTTTGGCATAAGCCTTAGCAATTTTCCATAGAATGGATGTGTTACTGGTTGAATCTGAATTAATGGCTAAGAAAGATCTGAATTCATTCCAGAAATACTCAATGTACTTACTATCCTTTAGAATAAAGGGATTCACCAGTGTCTTGAACCTGCTTTATTGCCCTTAATCTTAACCAGTAAGGATGCTGCTGCATGGTCACAAATGGTAATATTCCTAATTGTACAGAAAACCACTGAATCGAAGATTGCTGCACAGTGAGGAAGAGATCAACACTGGTGTTGCATTTCTGCCGGATAAAGAAGAAAGTAAAATCCCTGTTTATGAGGTGTCTCTGCCTCCATACATCCACCAGCCCCAGTTCCACACAAAAATCCACTAATTGCTTACAATTGGAAAGATGGTGCTGGGAGCCTTTCGGCATACTGTCCACCGTGGGTGCAAAAGACAGAAAAAATCTCCTCCTACGATAGTGTGCTACGAAGAAAGATTATTTAATTTGGAAAATGCATCTATCAGGAATTTAAGGCAGTGAGCCGGGGGCAATAAACATTAAAACTACTGCTTTCTTCCCCATATATCTTTGAGGATTATGATCCTCCCGTGGGTGTCTAATACAGTCTACTAATTTAAATGAAAGATTCTTCGTCACCAGTATGGTTTATCTCCTATTCCTAGTGTTAAAAGACGAGACATAAACCCGATCAAACCCACCTTGCTGTAATGTCAAATGTTCCTTGTCATCAAAGTGCATTTCTGCAATACGACAATATCCACTGTCTCATTTTTCTTAACTGGCGAATGGCTCCCCTAAATGTTCCAGATACACCATTTAAGCACGACATTAGCCATTACACACTGAAACAATATTTGAAATCCAGAGAGGAAGAACTCGAATTACAAATCGCTGAACACCAATGATAAAAGAATCATAGAGCTTAAAAAATACAAACTAAAGCTACTACAACTAACAAGCTCTCAAAATGTTCCAAAACTAAATACATACAAATACAAAAAAAGATGCAAAGTGCCAATGGCTCTCAGGAGGGGTATTTACCCCCCGCCGACTGGGGGCATTTGCACGTCACAAATCTCTATCTTCTGCCCCATTATCAATACTGCATCCAGGGCAATTAATCACAAACATCGGGACAGAACTGCACTTAGGTAGGCAATCAGTCATCACGATCACCTTCATAACTCCCTCCAGCTTGAGCTGAACCCGACACACAAACTTAGCAAGAGAAAAACGAGTAGTATTACTAATGAAGAAGTTAAAAGTGTGCACTCTACCCATCCCCGACTATAATTTAACACTGCTTAATACCAGAAACGGTCAACAAACTTTCTTTTAAAAAAGAGAACCAAGGTTATCGCTTTCCATTAACGCATCCAGCCTACGTTCAAGTGTCCACAAAGTTTTCTCATCCTCTGGAGAGCTAGTGGATCTATTGAAAGACCCACTAGTGCATACGGAGCACCGCTGAGTCCATTAAGGAATACTGAATCTCAAGTTCCCTTAATCTTCTCTTGATATCATCAAAAGATTTTCTTTTCTGAATCAATACCGCTGAAAAGACCTGGAAGAACATAATCCTGGAGGCCTCTTCGGGTCTCTTCCCTGTGTTCTGGAAGCTTCCCTAAGTCTTTGTTTGTCCTTGCAACAATGTAATCGCACAAGGACAGGGTGAGGGCGTTGGTCTGAGCCTGACCTGAGCACCGTAACCCGATGGACTGTCTCACTCTTCACCCGTCCCTCTTCAGCTTCGAAGTGAAGGAATCTCTGCAGCCAGTTCTCGCAGAAAAGCTCACTGGCTGATCACCTTATGTCCGGTCCAGCAGACCGATTATATGAACATTCTTCATCCTGCCCCTGTTCTCTAGGTCGTCACCTTGTTTAGTTAAGGTACGAATCTATTTTTCAAGGGTGAAGATCCGCTCCTTACAGGAATTGATCACATTCTCTGCCCCTGCAGTTTGGCTCTCGACCTCATCCGTTCTGTTTCCAAGGCTTTCAAGTTGCTGTTCATGTTTTTGGAGCACTGCTGAGAGTGGTTCTATCCTCCCGCTGAATCTTTTTCAATCATGGTTTCAATCATTTCCCGTAACTTGGTGAACTCGGTGACCAAGTCCTGATGAGTAACTCGGTCCATTGAACGAGCAGAGGGTGTTACAGGTGCGGCCACAGACATGCTGAAAGCTTCTGACGGGTGCGCTGTGTGTTGGGACTTACTCGATCCTTTCCAATGTTTTGTCATTTCCACTTGACAAAACGGGATTAGTGAGGATTCTGTAGCTCTTTTAGTGTTCAGTTGTAAGTAAATGACTGTGGTGGGATGGGGTAGAGCATTATTGTGGTACAGAGATCAGCAAAGCTGACCTTTCAGATCGCTGCCATCTTGTTTCGCCTTTAAAACTTTATCGATGTTATCATTTCGTTTAATTCCTGGATATTCTGGAGCCGTGTCATTCAGTACCACTGACTACATTTTCCCCAACACTACACATTGCTGCCCATTCCTCGATAATTCTTGACTCATCTGTGATTCGTGAACCTTGCCTCAAAAATATTCAATATCTCTGCCTCGAATGGTCTGCAGGGAAGAGTGTTCCAAAGACTCACTACACCCTGAGAAAACAAAACTAAACAGACTCATCGGTGTGTGAGATTAGTTTTATTTTTGCATTCTTATCTGGGAAAGGATATAGTAACATTGGAAACAATTCAGAGGTGTTTCACTTAATTCATTCCATGCATGAAGGGCTGATATTATGGGGACTTTAACAGGTTACCCTTGGAGTGAGAGCTGATCTTATTGAAATATACAAAGCCTTAAGGCGAGTGAACCAGGTATCTACTGACTGAGAGTTTGTAGAGCCCAAACTTGATGCTGTTGTCATTGAACCCCTACAGTGTGGAAGCAGGAAATTCGACCCATCGAGTCCATACCAACCCGCTGAACAGTATCCCACCAAACCTGTCCCCCTACCTGTCTATGTAACCCTGCATTTCCCATGACTAACCCACTTAACATTCACATCCCTGGTCACTCTGGATAATTTAGCATGGCCAATCAAACTAAGCTGCACATCTTTGAACTGTGGGAGGAAACTGGAGAACTGGGAAGAAACCCACACAGACACGGGAAGAATGTTCAAACTCCACATAGAGTGTCGGATGAGGTTGGAATTGAAGTCAGCTCCTTGCTGATATGAGGCAGCAGTGCTAACCACAAATCTATCACGCTGCTCCGTCAGCCCTATTAGTTACCTGCGGCTGATGAAAGAAATTTGCCTGACTTGTTCCTATCACTGAACCTGACCCCGTCTGAGACCTTTATCATCGGCCATATCACCGACCTGGTTACATTTAAAATTTGTTGTGAGCAGTGGAGGAGTGGGACTAGAAAAGGAAACAGTGACACCCTTCATCCTCAGTCAGAACCGGAGTGAGGAAAAATTCACAATGTCGGATTTCACTCAAGTGAAATTCCCTTCCCCAGAAGTTTGAGATGGCTGAATCTTTATATTATATCGAGGCTGGCTTTGTCTGATTTTCTATAGACAGGTGAATCAGGGATAATGGTACATGGAGAGAAAAGTGCGGCGGGGACCACAATGAGATGAGCCACGACCATATTTACTGGTAGAGTTGTGTCAAAGGGCCACTCGAGTCCATCAGCTCTGTTCTGATGTTCCATTCAGCCCTTCGGACCTGCTACAAACAGGCAGATCGAAACCACGCCGATGGTTGGGTGTAGTTTCGGAAATGCACTTGGAAATTCCAGGCTTGGTCAGGAAGTGGCCCCCAGCAGCAATCCTTTTTTCCATGCTTCCCCACTCTGTAACTTCTGCTCTGGAATTGCTTTGAATGCAGTTCCCATATCCCATCCAGGGTTAACTCAGGAAAAGTTTCTCCTCTCCCGAATGCAACATTGTACAACACGACTTCCATGAAAATAAACAATTACTTTCCATAAGCATAACATAAAAAACTAAGAAGTAGGAACATGAGACGGCTATTCGGCCCCTCAAGTCTGAACTCTCATTCAATAAGAACATGGCTGATCTACTTCCGGGCTCAACTCCACATTCCTATCCAATTTCTTGCTTCCCTCCACAACTCCCTGTGTTAGGGAATTCCAGACATTCACTACCTTCTGAGAGAATGCATCATTTTTCACCACAGATTAAAATCGATGTTCCTTATTCAGTATCTACCACCTCGAGTTCGAGACTCAGGGGAAACACCTTCTCAGCATCTACCTTGTCAAGCCCCCTCTGTATCTTGTACATTTCAGTAATAAGCCCCTCATTCATTTCAACCACAATGAATAATCTCCTCACCATTTTAAATGTATTCAATAATTCAACCCTTCCATCTCAGGAAGCTGCCACATGAACCAACCCAGTTACTTGCTGCATCAGCATGCTGACGTTACGTTTCATACTCAGGAACACTCCAATCCCTTTGTACTACTCCTTTATGGCAGTCCTCTTCATTAAGAAGCAGCCTGCATTTTGGTTCTCAAAGTGATCCACTAACTCCAATGGATATTGCACTCAGCTCCCGCGGTCAGGTTATCAGTATAGTTTGTACATAACTGATGCCAGCGGCCTGATATTTGTGGTAATCCAGTAGATACATCTTTATCATAAAGATCCATTAATCATGACTCTCTGATTTCTATGTGTTAAGCAACCATTATCCCATGCTAATTTATTATTCATCATACGACAAGCCTCTGTCTTGTGTCAGAACGATTATTTTGTGATACCTTGCGAAAACTTTCTGGAAAGCCTCATGTTGACCAGTTCCCTTTATCAAATCTGCTTGTCACTATCTCAGGGATTCCTGATGAATGGCTCCTGCCTGAAACATTGATTTTCCTGCTCCTTGGATGCTGCCTGATATGCTGTGCTTTTCCAGCATGACTCTAATCTTGACATTCTCAGGCATCACCAAAAAAGAATTTGTATGATTTTACAGAGCAAAAATAGTTTCCCCTTCATAAAACCATGCCAACTCTGCATTAAGCTTTTCTAAGTGCCCTGCAATGCCTTCCTTAATAACAGGCTCCAGCAGGTTCGCACCAATAATGGTTAGGCTAAATTGTTCCTGCGTTCTGTCTCATTCCTTTTGTGAAGACAGGCACCACATTGGAGGTTCTCCAGTTTCACTGGAACACACCTGTAATCCAAAGAGCTATGGAATATTGCACACAATGCTGCAAGTCACTCTGTGACCACTTCTTTTAACATTAACTACGAATTACTGCTGATCTGCCTTACCTTATTCTTATCTGGTAGGTAAATACCTTGTTCCTTTTGTTAGAGACAGTTCAATAACTTCCCTCCTGTTACCACTTTGTTTATACCATCAGCATGCTTACACTACTTTCCTCATGAGGAGTGATTTAAAATACTAGTGTAAATTATCTGCCTGTTCCCTGTGGTAGTTCTCCAGTAACACCCTCCGAATGGCTTCAATGTACTTTCCTCACTTCACTTCCCTCTCAGCTCACACACACTTCTTCAAGCTTTTTTTTTATGTTGACAGAAAAGCTCATGATGCTTGTTTTAATATTTCTTACCAATTTATTACATCATATCTTTTCGTACATTTTCCTCAGTTTCTACATCCATACAGTCATATCGTGCACAAACAGACCCTTTGGTCCAACTTGTCCATGCTGACCAGGTTTTCTAAATTATACTAATCCCATCTGCTTGCACTTGGCCCATATGCCTCTAAACGTTTCCCATTCATATGTTGGTCCAAATGTCTTTGAAATATTGCAGCTGTACTTGCATCTCTCACTGTTTCTCTGGCAGCTCATTCCATACATACATCACACTCTGTATAAAAAACTTTGTCCCTTTGTCCCTTTCAAGTTTCTCCCCTTCCACCTTAAAGCTATGCATCTGTGTTTGAACTCCCCGATCCTACAGAAAAGACCTTCGCTATTCACTCTATCCATACCTCCCATGATATTATAAACTTCTAGAATGCCACCCTTCATACTCATACACTCCATCTGATACTAACTTCAAGATCAAACGTTTAACGATAAACACTGCAAATTTGACAGAATATTAAAAATGACAGATGTAGAAAACAGCCCAAACTTCATACTGTTAGCTTTGCTCTATGTTACAAAACTAAGGCAGCATGAAACTTTTACTCGTGGTAATAAGAGGTCAAGCACCTGAATTCCATAGTATGAAGGCAGTGATGATGTATACTGTGAAAACATATAGATCTAGATCTATATAATACCACATTGTCGACATTCTCTCTCTTGTTCTCCCTATGACCTTGTGTGGTTGTGTCTCTTTATCTTACACTCAACGAGAGAGAACCCCTTTCCCCCATTCACACCTTAATATAAACCCATTTTGCATCATATTCTCGTTCACCACTGAAAATAGCCCGTTTATCTTTTGCCACGCCCTCTTTTCCAAGTCACCCATCCCCCATCTCCGGCAAGGTATTAAAAAGCCAACCCTTTTCAGTTCAGAACAAGTCACATTGGACTTGTTACGCTAACTCTGTCTCTCTGTCTCTGCAGATGCTGCCAGACTTGCTGAGGTTCTTCAGAAACGAATAGGCACAGCACAAAGTTTCAATGAAACAAATAACTATGGATACTGGAAATAAATACAAAGTGAATACAGAAATTGCTGAAGAAACTGTGGGCTTTGTAGAGGGCCACTGGACTCGAAAGATTAACTCTACATTCACTACAAAAGATGCTGCCAGAGCTGCGTTGTTTCTTCAACAATTTCTGTTTTTGAACAAGTTCCAATGACGTGTTTGAAAGCTGCTCAAACGCCCTGTCCAACACGGAGCGCCCTACACTGGGAACTGAAGTCCACACATTCATTCGCTCAGAAACTGCATAAGGCTGGCATCACTGACACCACAGAGCTCTTACTCATGGTCAGGGAGAAAACCAGAGGGAAACACATTTAATTCAAACGCAGATGGCACGACGAGCAAGGAAAACATTCAGATGAATATGTTAAAGGGTTTGAGTAATGTAACAAATTGGAAGCATGGCACCAAGGAGAACCATCAGCAGAATGAGAATATGAAAATGGAAATATTACTGCATTAAAAACCAGGTGATGTCACTGAGTACACAGCTGATCGGTGGATTGGTCTCGATGTTAACTGGGGGACAGACAGTAGAATTGAATTGCAGATATTGCAGCTCAAACTGGGCTTTCGTGTGATGCTGTAGACAACAGCAGCAACAGAAGCAGGATTGTATTCAAACATAATCTGTAACATTTTCCCCAGGATATTCCATCAGTCTACCATTACCATCAAACCGAGTGATGGTTCAGTGACGAGTGTGGGTGACCCTGCCAAGGTCAGAACCATGTGTACCTAAAGCTGATGACAAACCATTACAGTTACGGCGCTTGAGTGCTTTCATTCCAAACAGCAGAACTAACATCTCATAGAGAGGACGAAATGATCCAAAGACCAACAGATCAGATCTAAGCTCTACAGTCCTGCCACATCCAGACATAAATGTCGTTGTACTATTAAACAACTTACTGGAGGAGAGGACTCCAGAAATATCCCCATCCTAAATAATAGAACAGCCGTGCACATTAGTGAAAAAGATAAGGATGTAGTATCTGCACCATCCTCAGCCAGAGGTGTTGAATCGATGATCCATCTCATCCTCGCCATGATATCCACAGAATCCCGGATGGCAGTGTTCAATCAATTCGATTCGCTGCATGTGATATGAAGAAACCGCTGAACACAGTAGATACGACTAAGACAATGGGCCCTGAGACCATTCCTGTAATAGGACTGAAGACTTGTGCTGCACAACAAGCCGTGTCCCTGGGGAAGCTGTTTCATTCCAGCTCCAACTCTGACAACCCCCTGGCAATGTGGAAAAGTACTCAACTATGTGAGGTCCCCTAATAGCTGAATAATTACATTCTGACCATTTAACACCCCCCATCCCCCCCCCACCCCCCCGGTCCCTTCACGATAATCAAATTGATGGGGGTTCTTTTTGACAGAGCTGACAAGCAATCCAGAAATATCCCGCTCTTTGTGGTTTCCGATAGGTTCCTATGTGGAGATGGTGCAGTTGTGGAAATGTCACTGGATTACTAATCCAATACAGGATAATGCTCTGGCAGCTGGTGGAAGTTAAAAACAATTAATAAAATATCAAGATCTAGAATCTGGTGATTGTAACAGTGACCTTGCATCCAATGTTTATTGTAAACTTTGATCTCCTTCCCCAACGTACTGTCAGGAAGTGAATCTCCTGTGCTTTTCTTGTATGGCCTAAAAGTGACTCCAGACACACAGACATGTGATACACTCTTCAATGGTCCCTGAAACAGCCAAGCAAGACACTCTATTGCATCACACTGCTCCATGGTCTTAAAGGAAAAAAAAAACAGACAGAATACCCGGCACCAGTCTTGATATCAGAAAAGAGAGCGGGAATCACAGTCCTGTTGATCTTGCAGATACCCCCTTCCTAACATCTGAGAGCTTGTGACAACATTTACAGAGCTTTCCCACAGACTGCACAGAATCATCAGGAAAGGTCATACAACACATTGAGCTTTCCCCATTCTAGTTCATGGAGAAAATCTCCTCAATGCAGTTTTCCCGACACAGTGTTCATATCGACTAATACGTTTAAACATTGTGAAATATAAAATAAGAACTGTTGTAGACCTTCAGTCGATCAATCTTGCTCCTCGGTTCAATATACAGGCAGTTCTCTGATAACGTGTGTTTATTAAAAGTGATTTGACTGCAATGCAATTCGTGAATTGTGCACCTTTTTTCTATAAAGTGAGCTCCCACTCACTGTGACGCGAATCCTTACCAGGCACCAGGTGAACAACAAAACCCAGCTTCAGGATCCTCTGTCTGCCAAATGCACCCTCTGAGTGTTCAGCTAAAACAGGAATGCAATCCGCTCTGAAAGCTTTGAACCTGAGCTTGAAACGGGGAATTTCTCTCTCCAATTAGAAGGAACTTTATTTCAAACCAGGGTAGAATCTTCAGGAGAACTGGAATTCCATGTTGGAATCACGTGGTCAGTCAGTCCTGCGTACTTTCTGGTGAAGAGTTTGGTGAAAGGTACAGGGATGTAGCCAGTGACTGCATTGTCATTATTAGCACTATTTCATTACAATATAAGATTTAAAGGTTTAATTAGACTGTGCTAGTGTGTGTCAGACTAACTTCAGTTTTTGTTTTTTACTGATATTTTGCAGTTCGCCCATTATCCTCCTTTCCCCATAGACCACATCATGAACATGGCATGATTTTCTGCAACACAGTGATGCACAGGAACGCAACTACCACGTTACTGGAGAACAACCTTTAATGGTATCTGATCCTCTATCTTCATACCATACCCTGCTCTCTCCCTATCCCTTTAGTTTCCAGAAATCCATTTTTATATTCAGTGCCTTGGTTTCCACAGTCTGATCTGGGAGATAATTCCTCAGGTTCACCATTCTCTGAGTGCAGACATTTATTCTCATCTCAATGCAGAGTGGCCTGTCTTTACCTAATACTGTGGCCCCTTATTTTGATGACCCAGCCAGGGGAATTGTCACCCCTGTTTCCAATCTGTCTGGTCCTAACAGAGTTTTATATATTTCACTGAGATCTCCACTCATTTTCCTAAAGCCCATGGAATACAGACATAGCCGCCCCAAACTCTGCTCCCACACAAGCCTGTCATCCCAGAGATCAGTCTGGTTATCCTTTACTAATCTCCCTCAATGTCAGGTTTCTCCTTTATTAGGTAAGGAGACCAAAACTGCACACAATACTGCACAATGTTCGAGATGAGGTCTCACCAAGGCCCTGCTCACCTGCAGTAAAGCACCCTTACTCCTGGATTCAAATCCCCCTGAAATGAAGGTGAATACACGATTTATCTGCCTATCTGTTTTCTGCTCCTGCAAAATTGCTTTCAGTGACCGGTGCACAGAGAGATCCAGATCCTTTTCAATGCTACACCTCCCCACTTGTGGGGTCTGTTTACACTGGTCAGCGTCCTAATGCCATTCCCAGTACTGACTTCTGGATTCAGATCTCACTGCCCTACACTGACCTCGGAGGGCTGCACAGAAGGAAACAAAAATGCAGCTTAAGTTGCTTTATAGATCAACATTTATCAAACAATCCCTTTTCAAATGATAGGCTCCCGTTCTGGTTTTACCATCAAAGGTCACAATATCACATATCCCCCATAGACCATACCCCCCACCCCTCATTGCTCTCCATCTGCCATGTATTTAGCCAGACACTCCACTTGTCGCATTCACCTTGCAGTTTTTTGACACCCTGCTCACCCCCTCACAATCCGATATTGTTTAGTGCCATCAACAAACTTGGAAATATTGAATTTGATCCACTAAATAAAATATATGATGTGCATTGGGAATAGCTGGAGCCCAAACCCCGATCCTCGCTATATCCTCCAAGCCATCCTTTCAAAAAACCATATTGTTTTATTCCTACTCACTGCTTCCTGCCCGCTCTCCCATTCGAAAACCATATTTGTCCAAGTCCCAGAGGATTTGAATTTGCATAATAGGCTTGGGGCTGTATCAAAAATCTTTCTGAAAATACAATCATATTGCATTGATTGCTTCTCCATAATTACGCTAAACGTCACTTTCACAAATATGATTCCCATTTGATCGATCTCTGTTGACTTTGTCTGTGCTCATTACTTTCAGTTCCAATACTCGTGGGCGGCACGCTGGCACAGTGGTTAGCACTGCTGCACTCACAGTGCCAGAAACCCGGGTTCAATTCCCACCTTAGGTGACAGACTGTGTGCAGTTTGCACATTCTCCCCGTGTCTGCGTGGGTTTCCTCCAGGTGCTCCGGTTTCCTCCCACAGTCCAAAGATGTGCAGGTCAGGTGAATTGGCCATGCTAAATTGCCCGTAGTGTTAGGTGAAGGGGTAAATGCAGGGAAATGGGTCTGGGTGGTTTGCTTCGGTGGGTCGGTGTGGACTTGTTGGGCTGAGGGCTTGTTTCCACACTGTAAGTAATCTAATCTAATCTACTTCCTCTAAAACTGTTTGGTTGCTAATTTCATTCTATTCCCTTTTTCTCAACAGACTACTTCACTAGTAATGTTGGGAAGTTTTCTTTTTTGTTTTGTTTTTTTTTTGAAGACATAATTAAAGTATTTGCTCCATAGTTCTGCCTTTTCCCTGTCCTCAATTCTCTGGTACCAGACTGTAAGAAAGCTGCACCTTTTTCCACTTAATTTTGCCATTGACATATTTTCAGAAGATATTACCAGTTCAATCTTAAAACCTTCGTTAATATACTCTTCAGAAACCCATCAATTCCTATCTTAAGTTACTCATTGATTGACCTTCCACAGCCATACAAACACAGAAGCACAGACTTTGTCCAATCAACAATACAACCCGGTCTACATTAGCCCCACTTTCCGACACAAGACCCGTAGCCGTGAATCTTATGGCGTTTCAAGTATATTTTCTAATGATTTCGAAGTTACCATGACAACTCCTCTCTCAGGAAGGGCGTTCTTGACCCCAACACCCCCGGGTAAAAAACAAACCTCAATTCCCTCCAAATATCAAACCCGTCACTTTAAAATGTGCTGCATTGTTCTTGGCCCTTTGACTAAAAGGAACAGCTGCTGTCTATCCATCCTGTCCATGTCCCTCGGAATCCTATCCTTCTGAATCACGGCCCACTCAGCCTTCTCTGCTCCAAACTAAACAACCCAAGCTTATCCACCTCTCTCCATAGTTGATATACTCCATCCCAGGGAGCATCCTGGTGAATCTCCTCTGAGCCCCCTGCACTACAATCACATCCTTCCCGTAATGTGGTTCCCAGAACTACACACAGTATTCCATCTTGGCCAAACCAAAGTTCCGCATAGCTCTTATAATCTATGCCTTGATGAATAAAGATTATGTTTACGGTCCCTTATGCTTTCTCAAAATTGTGCATTAACGTATTTAGTTACATTCAGGGAAGTGTGGAGAAACCCCCTCTGAGCTTCCTCGTGTGCTGCCATTCATTGAGTACTCCCTGTCCAGTTCCTTCACCCAAAGTGTATCACATCATATTTATCAAGGTTACATTACATCTGCCATTGTTCTGCCCATCTGACCATTCCATCTCTATCTTCCTGTAACATAAGACCTTCCTCCTCACTGCCAACCACCCAGCCAATCTTTGTATCAAACACAAACTTAGTTGTCACACTTCCACCACCCCCGTCTATAGTCACAGCTGCATCATTTATGAATACCACAAGTAATAAGGTTAACGATCACACAACACCAGGTTACAGTCCAACCAGTTTATTAGGAGGCACTAACATCGAAGCGCTGCTTCTTCATTAGGTGGTTGTGTGCTTGAAAGCTCGTGCCTCTAAATAAACCTGCTGGACTATTGTTTGGTGTTATGTGATTTTTAGGTTTGTTCACCCCAGTCCAACACCAGCACCTCTGAATCACAGCACTGATCCCTGTGATACACCATTGGACATCGGTTTCTAGTCACAATAACAGCCTTCAACCACTACCCTCTGTCTCCTAACACTAAGTTGATTTGGATGCAACTTTGCAAGTCATTAATGACTCGTACCTGTTCCCTTGTTATACATTTCTGCTAAAACACACTTGCAGAATATCTGGAGATTTTCCTTAATCTTACCCTTCCAGCAGGTTTCTATGACCCTGTTTTAGGCAGTTCTGACCGTGTGATGAATTTCCTCAAAATTACGGTCTTAAGTGGCCAATCCCTTATCTTGCCATTATTTGCCTTGAATTTGGATTGGGCAGCCAGGGAAGCGTCCTGTTAATTTTCAATTTGTCATATGTTTTGTGAATTTTGTAAATTTCTCTGTGACCCACGTCTCATTCTTTGAAACACTAGAGAACATAGGCCGGGTTTCCTCATCAGACATTCTCACTATCTGTGGGATTAATCTGGAGAACGTCCATTGCAGTTTTATTGTGGTCAGTATATTCTTTCTCAGATTGGGTCACCAACACTGTTCACAATGGATGCAGGTTTGCTCGCTGAGCTGGCAGGTTTATTTCCCGACGTTTCCTTACCTTACAAGGTAACATCTTCAGTGGATCTCTAGCGAAGCGATGCTGCACATTCCTGCTTGCTTTTAAAGGTTTTCTTTGGGTTGTTGATGTCATTTCCTGTGGCGAAGTCACTTTCTGTTCCTTTTCTCAGGGGGTGGTAGATGGGGTCTAACAATTAATAGCACATCGAGTTAGACATCTGCCAGAAATACATGTGGATTCTCTCCATTGATCCTATTAATTTCTAAATATCCAATGTCACATGCTACATAATAGATTCCAACAGTTTCCCGGCAGATGTCAAGTTAATTGGTCGCCAGTTCTCCAAACTATGCCTTTTTCCCTTTATAGATGTTTGGATCCCTTCCATTAATCTATAGTGCTTGGAACACGTTTTCTAACTTCCATTTATCCGAAATGGCTTCCGGCCTCTGCAGAGTACACAGGAAAATAAAACACAGTCATCGACAGTGCAATTAATACTTCTATTGCTGATTTATGTCTGACATTTTAATATGAAGTACGTCAGGTTTGTCAGGCTGAGCAATGGTCAATCCAGTTACACTTTCAAATACTACCTTGTTACTGATATAAATTGACTTTTCGTCTTCAGTTGCACAAGTGCTACATGATCACTTGGTATTACTGGCTGATTTTATGGTTCTTCCTCCTTGAAGACAGATACAAAGCAATTGATTATTTTCTTGGCCATTTCCTTGTTCTTCACAATAAACTCTCCTCTCCCAATTACCAATTTCCATATTTGACCTTGCTTTCACTTTGTTTCCTTTGAAATACAGATTGTAGATTTATGCAGTGTTTTTGTTCCTGTTTGTTAGCATTCATGTTCTATTTTTGATTTCCTTATCAGTTTCATGGCCCTAGTTTCTGGATCGTGAATTTCTGAGAATTCTCAGGTTTCCACAATGACTGAAATTTTTCTGAAGCCATTTCCTATCATTAATACATTTTCGAATTTGTTATGTTCAACATCATTGTGTCACTTTCCCTTTCTTTGATGCTTGTATCTAAAATAAAAAGACTTTGCAATATTTCTATAAATGTCCTGGTCCTGATCAGATATATTCAGGAACACTGCAGGAGGACATAGAAGGAATTGCCGGAGCCCTGGCTGATATTTTTGCATCATCGCTGGCCAACGGGTGAAGTCACGAAGGACTGGAGGACAGCGAATGCTGTGTCTTTACTCAAGAAGTGCTACAAAGAAAAACATGGGAACTATAGACCAGTAAACGTAAAATCTGTTGTAGGTAACTTACTTGAACAGGTTCTGAGAGATAAGATATACATGCATTTGGAAAGACAGGGTGTGATTAGGAGCAAGATTAGGGTGGTGCTAGAAAAGCACAGCAGGCCAATCAGCATCCAAGGAACAGGAAAATCAACGTTTTGGGAAAAGTCCATCATCAAACTCAGCACGGCTTTGTGCATGGGAGATCATGGCTCACAAATTTGTTTGAATTCTTTGATTAAGTGACTAGCAACGTTGAGGAGGGCAGGATGGTGTATGTAGTCTTTATGGATTCAAGTAAAGACTTCAATAAGGTTCCACATGGTACGTTGCTCTGGAAGGTGCCCGCGGAAGAGGTTGAGGCGGGAATATTCGCAACATTTAAAAGGCATTTGTACAAATACATAGACAGGAAAGGATAAGAAAGATACAGGGCAATGTCAGGGAAATGGAGTTAGTGCGGATGGACATTTTGTTTGGAATGGACGTGTTTGGGCCGAAGGGCCTGTCTCCGTGTTGTCTGACTCTATGACTCCAAAAAACATTGCTTGCATCCCACTGTATGCTATATTGTACTTTCCCAATTCACTGGAGCGAACTTGACCCTTTAGCCTCCAGGCTACCATGATGTTTAACCAGAACGTTCAAGCATTCTATATTCATGCAGACACCGTGTAAAATACACCTTATTAACGTCTCTATTCCTTCAAAGCTGATTCAAAGCAAGATTATTAATTCTTCCTTCTGATCACACATCACCAAACCCAAAATAAACTGCTCTATAGTTTGTTTCACAACATACTCTTCAACCCACCTCACATACACGTACAGAATTTATTTTGCACAGCATAAGCAGTCACTTAGTAAATACAGTTTAGATGCAGCTTGAGAACATCCAATAAAACTGCAGTATCCATGATACTTGCATATCTAATTTCCAGAGCATATGATGCTCAGATTTTCTACAACCGATATATAACACACCAATATTTGCTGCGCCTTATTATTTGTAAGTTCTACATAAACTGATTCTGTGGAATCTGAGGGACAGGTCTGTGTCATTATTAGTAATAAACTTGGACAGGACATTCGGGGAGGCTCACCTCGACGCTGAGATGATCTGAAGATATCTCCATCAATATAGGACAAGCATCAATATCCTCCCTGCTCTGTCAGGATAATGGTCACCGAATTCTCTCTGCTCCATCACCCTCTCTGTATGTCTGTTATAGCACTTACCCCCAGAAAATCTTCATGCTCTATCTCCAAATAAGGCTCAGGCACTACCGATCTCACTATTGAATTCAGCAACTTCCTTCCCACACTTTCTCTATCACCTACGCAATACCCCCCACATTAATAATACTATATGGATTTAAAACTGTCGACTGCCTCATTCCAGGCGCCTCACAATTCCTCCCAGATCCACCTCCACCAACACTAACAGTCCTGCCCTCACTCCTTCAATCACTTCCTTCTATTTCAAGAGAAACAGCCTGGAATAGGACAGAAATGGCCAAGCCGGGTGGTGGAGTGCCCAATATCCATTCCCTCACCCCTCCCCCACACCCGCCATGTGGGGAGGAAGCTAGTACAAGATGAAGTGGACTGGGATGCCTCGCGTGAAATTTCTGAAACATCCATGTCCCACTGACCGATTAAGGAACAGTGTTCAGTGAAAGTCAATTCTCACTGTAAAAACACTGGCATTTCAAACGACAGTCCTTTAACTCCCACCCACCCCCCCCCCCCGACCACCCCCAAATGCAGTCACCTCACTGCACAGAGATGCAGACACAGAAATACAAAGAATTATTGGTAATACCCCAATATACGAACAAACACAATGCATACAAGGGAATAGGCATACATGCACGTAGAAACACACACAGACATATTGAGTCACACACAAATAGACATAAACATAGATAGAAACACACAGGCTGATACACAGAAAGACAAACGTACATGCACAGATACACAGATGACAAGCAGATGGACAAACATACGCACACGTAGACACAGATACAAATTGGTAATTTTTTTTGTTTTATAACAGGATCAAGGATTCTTGGGGGAAGGCAGGAGAATGAGGTTGAGGAACATATAAAAAATTATTGAATGGCATATCACACTCGATGGGCCGAATGGCCTCATTCTGCTCCTTTTTTCATGTGGTGCTATGCTAACAGGTATTCTCTTCCTGAGACAGCAGCAGAGGCAGGGTTTGATACATATTCGATTGGAAAGGTTCAGTGGGAATGTGGGACAGGTTTGGAGTCTGGAATGGTTTATGTTCATTCCTAATTATTCTGCCCTTATATCTACAAAGAGATGGCGATTTGATGTTCAGTTAACAAAGTTTTAAAATAACAGGTCCCACAAAGAAATAAGGACGTACCTTTCACTTTAGTCATGTGCTACCTGTGGTATCCTCATCCTCAGGGAGCAGTGAAGACTCGTTTCTAGAGTCATAGAGATGTACTGCATGGAAACAGACCTTTCAGTCCAACCCATCCATGCCGACCAGATATCTCAACCCAATCTAGTCCCCCTGCCGGCAACTGGCCCATATACCTCCAAACCCTTCCAATTAGAACATAGAACAATACAGCACAGAACAGGCCCTTCGGCCCACGATGTTGTGCCGAACTTCTAACCTCGATTAAGCACCCATCCATGTACCTATCCAAATGCCGCTTAAAGGTCGCCAATGATTCTGCCTCTACCACTCCCACGGGCAGCGCATTCCATGCCCCCACCACTCTCTGGGTAAAGAACCCACCCCTGACATCTCCCCTATACCTTCCACCCTTCACCTTAAATTTATGTCCACTTGTAACACTCTGTTGTACCCGGGGAAAAAGTTTCTGACTGTCTACTCTATCTATTCCTCTGATCATCTTATAAACCTCTATCAAGTCACCCCTCATCCTTCGCCGTTCCAACGAGAAAAGGCTGAGAACTCTCAACCTATCCTCGTACGACCTACTCTCCATTCCAGGCAACATCCTGGTAAATCTTCTCTGTACCCTCTCCAAAGCTTCCACATCTTTCCTAAAGTGAGGCGACCAGAACTGCACACAGTACTCCAACTGTGGCCTAACCAAAGTCCTGTACAGCTGCAACATCACTTCACAACTCTTGAATTCAATCCCTTTGCTAATGAACGATAATACGCCATAGGCCTTCTTACAAACTCTATCCACCTGAGTGGCAACCTTCAAAGATCTATGTACATAGACCCCAAGATCCCTCTGTTCCTCCGCCTGACTAAGAACCCTACCATTAACCCTGTATTCCACATTCTTATTTGTTCTTCCAAAATGGACAACCTCACACTTGGCAGGGTTGAACTCCATCTGCCACTCCTCAGCCCAGCTCTGCATCATATCTAAGTCCCTCTGCAGCTGACAACAGCCCTCCTCACTGTCCACAACTCCACCTATCTTCGTATCATCTGCAAATTTACTGACCCACCCTTCGACTCCCTCATCTAAGTCATTAATAAAAATTACAAACAGCAGAGGACCCAAATTCATATACACATCCCAAATGCCTCTCAAATGTTGCAATTGTACCAGCCTCCACCACTTCCTTTGGCAGCTCATTCCATACAAGTACACCCTCTGGGTGAAAAACGTTGCCCCTTAGGCCTCTTTTGTATCTTTCCCCTCTCATCCTAAACCTATGCCCTATAGTTCTGGACTCCCCGACACCAGGGAAAAGACTTTGCCTATTTACACTATCCATGCCCCTCATAATTTTGGAAACCTCTATAAAGTCACCCCTCAGCCTCCGATGCTCTAGTTAAAACAGCCCCAGCCTGTTCAGCCTCTTCCTGTATCTCAAATCCTCTAACCCTGGTAAAATCTTTGTAAATCTTTTCTGAACTCGTTCAAGCTTCACAACATCTTTCTGATAGGAGCGAGATCAGAATTGCACGCAATATTCCAACAGTGGCCTAACCAATGTCCTGTGCAGCAGCAACATGACCTCCCAACTCATGTACTCAATACTCTGACCAATAAAGGAAAGCATACCAAGCCCCTTCTTCACTATCCTATCTACCTGCTACTTCACTTTCAAGAGCTATGAACCTACACCTACAAGGTTTCTTTGTTCAGCTACACTCCCTCGGACCTTGCCATTAAGTGTATAAGTCTGAGCTTGACTGATCTTTGTTGGAAAGGAGAGTCAATGTTTATTGGGAACAGACAGGAGATGGATGGACACACTCGGATCAGCCATGAGCATTCTGAATGGTGCCGCCAAATGATCAACTGTTGCCCCTACCCCGTGTGTTGTTCCCTCAATCCACCCTCGAGGCTATTACATGGTAGGGGACCACCCCATTCAATCAGACAGGTTCGATACAATGAGACAGGAGGAGACCATTCTGTCTCTCTAAGGAATTGCACAGCAATATAGAATGAAGTAATTCAGCTCGTTGAGTACATCACACAGCCCAGCAGGAGGCCATTCAACACGCCGGAACGGCTACCCAGGAGCAGGAAACATTGACTCTCCTGTCCAGCAAAGATCAGTCGCTAACAAGAAATAGAGAATAGAGTCAAATGTTTATTTTTAGGCTGCAAAGCTGTAATTGATGGAGTGCCTCAGAGATCACTGTGGGGTCATCAATGATCAACAATTTGGATCAAAGATCTGAAAGAAGGGGAGGGAATTGCTTGGAGCTCAATTAGCTCGTACACCAAGATGGTCATTTAATGTGTCATCAAATGAAGGTAGTGAGTCTGCAATGTGATACAGACAGGGAAGGTTAGTGAGCAAACCTTCAGCAGAAATAACAGAGGGTAGGTTGTCTATTTTATCATGAAGAATAAAACAATGGTAAACAATGTAAATGCAGAGAGATTGCAGAACTCTGTGATTCAGGCGGTTTCCATGCTCTTGGGACATGAATCATATGAAGTCAGTCTGCAGATGCAGCAAGTGATTTGGAAGGTAAGCGGAATGATGTTGCTTTTGGCAAAAGGTATCAGATTTAAGGCAGGAATGTTTAACTGCATCGGTACAGGGCGTTGCTGAGACCACATTTGATGCACTGTGTGCTGTTTTGATCCCCGAAACTAAAATGAAAGGATGTAATTCTTTTCGAAGATTTTCAAAGAGGTTTACCTTTACTCGTTCCTAGAATGCCGGCCTTATGTTATGGGGGATTATCAGTTTTGATCTTAGCTGAGAAATAGTATTGAACCATCCATGACTTTCTGAAAAGTGTATCAACTGGATGCATATTATCTCTTGTCAGGAAGACTAAAGCTAGAGAATAAATTTTAAGAAAAAGATGCATTTATATTAACAGACATACTATGAAGACACCTACCAATATTTACAACTTACACAGACACCTGTAAGCATGTTATCAAATTATAAAGTGGGGACATTTTTGCGATTGAAATGAATGCAAATGCATATAATCTATAATCGGGTTTTCCAGAGAATCTTCCAGAAGAGCATACATGGTCCAGTTTGGTGTTCATTATTGTATGTTTCAACACAGAGAAGGAGAAAAATGTCCCCTGCCTGAGAAGCAGCAGCCTATTGATCTCTCTCTCTTACGTTGTTCCATCCGATAGCAAAGTGTGAGACCATAAAATCCCTGTGTTATCTTTACCATTTGTGAAGGATTTCTGGTGAGAATTCACTGGAATCTCTCCACTGCCTGAAACAAAATGAATTCAGACAAATTCAACTGTTCCAGAGTGAAATCCCACTACCAGGAGCTTGTATGAGCAGAATGACTTCAAAGGCAGTATAACGTTTGGGGCACTCTATCATTTTACCATTTGTTATTAGTCCAACTTTCTGTGTCTCACACTTTTCTAGAAAATGACCTACTCTGAGACCTACATCATTGGTCAGATCCCAAAACTGGTTCCATTTAAGATTGGTGTAACCAGTGGAGGAGTGGGACTGGAAAAGGACGGAGTGAACTTCCAACGTTGGTTGAAACACAAATGAGAAATGTTCAAAGGGCTGTTCAAGTGGAAATTCCCTTCCCCAGCAGTTTGTGGTGCCTGGATGCTTGCATTTATTCAAAGTTATATTTGGTGACATTTGACAGACAAGTGAATGTAGGAAAATGGTATATATAGAGAAAAATGCTGCTGCGACCACATTCACATCACCCATGGAATTTGTGAGTGCTGGAGCGATGACAAAGTGTCTAATAGCCCACTCCTGCTGCTCAGTCCTATGTCCCTATGTTCTATTCAGCTCCTCACAGCTCCTGATATTAGCAGATGGAGGCCAAATACCTGGTCCACCGGAACACAGATATCATTCAATCCCTCAAGACTGTCACACACGGTTTGGTGTGGGTTGGAAAATGTTATTTGGAAAACCAGGCTGGTTTCAATATACACCTCTGGTCTCTTTACAGAGTGTCTCCGCTCTGCAACTTGTGCTTCATTTGTTGGTCATGTTGGAGACCCAGATTCACTATGAATACAGCCCCCATACCTCACCCTGAGATGACTCACAAAATACTTTATTCTCTGTTACTGCAATATTCAATAACAGAACGTTCAGGAAAATTACAATTATTTATTTTGTAATTACAGAATATGAGAACATAAGAAGCAAGATTAGGTGACTCGGACGATCAACCCATTGTATACCATCATGGCTGACCTCCTGTTAGCAATAACTGGTCTTTAATGTCCAATTCTTCACACCCTTTAGCTCTTTGACAGGTCAAAAATTCATGTACCACCTCTTTGAATACTTTCAGTGATGTAACTTCCCTCACTATCTAGCCCAGATAATTCCTGGCATTGATTACCCTGTATGAGAGGAAAACACTCCCAACACAGACACCATCATCTATTGATATGAACAAGAGGTGAACACAGGGGCTCAGGAAAGAGTGAATGGCCTTGATATCAAGGTAGCATTTGACTGAGGATGGCATCAGGACCATCTTATTTGAGCTTAATGGGAATCAGGTGTACTCTCCCCACTGGTTGGGGTCTTTTACAGCACAAAGGAAGATGTTTGTGGTCGGTGACCGAAAATCTTCTCAGTCCTGTGACATCTCTGCAAGAGATCCTCAGGGTAGCTGCCTCAAAACAAACAATTTCAGCTGGTTCATCACTGTCTTTCCTCATCATAAGATCAGAAACGGGGATGGTCACTGAATATCACCCAATGGTCAGCACAATGTGTCGCACCTCAGCTCCTGGACTAGTCTGTGTCCATGTGCAGTAAGTCCCAGACAGCATTCAGGCTTGTGCTGTTAAAATGCCGGTAACATTCATGTAACAGCAAGGCCAGACACTCTACATTTCCACAGTTAAATGAACAGCTCATTCAGCATCTCAGGCACATTAGAAACGGATATGTCGAAGCCATTCAGCCCATCGAAACTACTGAACGAAGAGAGGAATAGCCGATTCAATCCTCCTGCCTGTTCCACAGGAAGAGAAGGGGTCTGATTATCACATCAAGTTGTTCAACAGGAACAGGCAGAGCCACGTCAGACCCATGAACCTGTTCCATGGGACCTGGAGGAGGCCATTCAGCCCCTCGAGACACTTATACAGGAACAGGAGGGTGTCACTGATGCTCCAACCTGACAAATCAATGGAGCAGAGAATGCACTCTGAGACGGATCCACGATGTTCCTCATGGCTCCATTACCTGTGGGACACGTGACACTTTGACGTGTTTTTCTGGTAGTGAGGAAGGTAGCCAGATGCTTTGTCTCAAGTCTCAGAGAGGCATCTTCCATCTCTGAGACACAGACCCATGTTCTCCATGGACATCAGAAGCTGGAGGGAATAGTTAACTGTTTTAGAATTTAGGTATTGTGGCTGTTGTCGGGATTGTGGATAACATGAAGTTTAATGCAGGACCACACACTAAATACACTAATGTGGGGAGAATTTAATCAAAGACTGACCCTCTGTCTCTCTCAATCAACATATGGAGTGGGGATGGGCTGAGGGGGACGTCCTCTGATGCTCTTAACCTATTGACAATCATTTAACCCGAGTTAATAAAACCCATGGAATTTATCATCGTATCAGTGCCTGTTTAGAACATCATGAGTGACTGTCCATCCCCCTTCAGGTTCAATACAATCATCTCTTATTCTCTCACTGAGCTTCACTCTCTGCTCATGGTGCCATCATCCCAGGGATTAGTCTGGTGAAACTTGAGAGAAAGTTTATCTAGAGTACCCCAAAAATTGCCTCTACAACACTCTCGGGGATGATTGCAAAAATCCTTTTCTCTCACTTAGACATCGCCATTTCTTTCCTATGCCACAAAAAGCCATTCCTTCTCTCTGGACTATGACTGACATGGAATGTATAAGTTCCTTACATCTGTACGTCAGCATCAATAAAGCCAACACCAGAGATGCGTAGAAGATGTGCATCACTCTTGGGGAGAATTTCAAAGAGATTGAATACACCTAAAATAGGGGATGATCACCTCCCTGAATAGAACTGAGCTCTTGGAATATGGGAAACAGGCAGAGGAAGGGAGCTATCTTTACTTCTGTTCTTCTCTCACAGGATGTATGCAGCCCTGGTCAGGGCAGCATGTTATGCCGATCTTGAACTGAGTGTTTGGTTCAGCTGTTCCACACGACAGTACAGAGTAAAACACTTTCCTGTGGGATTGTAGTGTTACAACACAGGATACATTGTCCTGCTTAATATAAAACCAGCAACAGGGAAAAGATTTATCCACTGTAGTAATCCATGATAATTCTAGAGTCCAAACTATTTGAAGTAAAAATTAACAACTTTATTTCTTAAAGTATAATAGGGAATAATAGACGAACGAATATTTACAGCTTTTTCCTCTAAGCTATATTTTATCTCCCACCCACCCCCCACCCCAACCCCCGACTATACTAGTCCGATTAGACTCCAAATTAAGATTTACAAAACAAAACTTCTTATCTCAAAACCAAGAAGCTTTCGGTTCTTCTCCATATTCCTGTCTTCTTTTCTTCTTTGAGATTCTGCTTTTACCAGTTACTAATCAATAAAGTTACCGAGAGGAGAGCTAATTTTCAGGCAGTCTTTGCCTGCTGGTAACTTGGCAATTCTCCTCTCAACTGTCAATTTCCCGCGGTCTTGTACCCCCAAACCATTGGACTGTGTCATTGGCTTTTATGATTATTAATGTTTTAAATTCACACTTGATTGGAGGTGGGCATTTTGGGTTATAATTTAAACTATTTGGCTGAATTTGTTTATGTCTTGAGAAAATAAGCTAATCGAGACGTTCAACCAAATGTTACATTAAATCTATTTTTCAGAAGACTTGGTGCCGTCAGGTAGTTATTGCTGGCTCTTAATTCTGTTAAAGGTGCAGAACACCCACATGTTCATCACAGAAGTCACACTGAAACCTGAGCAGGGAAGAATGTCACATTGTCTTCGCTTAAGGACTTGGGGCAAGCAGATGGGCTTTTATGGCAAATCAAAAGAGTTGCTTTTAATTTCCCTCATTAGATATCAACAGACTATTATTCTGTGGCTCTAGAGTATGAGTCTTGAACACAATAAACTGTCGTCCCATTTGTACAGAGAACAAGTTTAACATCCTCCAGAGCAATTTTTTAGTGACGGACATATAGTTAGAAGGAACTTGAAACTGTTGCATCCGGATTAAACAAAGGCACAAATTATGATTTATTCAGAAGTTGCAATGAGACTGAGGACGTGACTGGGATATCATGACGGTGGTATTGGACAGGATTGGTGAGTGGGGACGAGATAGAGATGTAAATCTGTGAAGGACAAAATGGATTATGGAGTTTGAGAACAGTCTGGTTCTTTCTTGCATATCAGTGAGTAATTGAGAAATAGTAGTTTGATACTGATTAATATAAGAAAAGGTGTTTTTATTTGTAACTGAAAACATTGTCTTGCACTTTCCAAATTTTATATATCATGAGCAGAAATTCAGTTCAACCCGGTTTAGTAGACAAATATAATGACTTACCAGGAACACCAACTAACGCGAGGATGGGATAGTAACCACCTTGAATAATCCAAAGGATATCCTGGATCCGTGATGCTAATGATATCCAAGGCCGAGAAAGAAAGTAAAGACCCCAGAATAAACTCCTGTCTGCTATTGTAATATTCCAGTCTAATATTCCCAGATTCTGATCGATTGTTGAACCATTCCAGTCTAATGATCTCAGATTCTGATCCATTATTGTACCATTCCAGTTTACTGATCTTAGATTCTGATCCAGTATTGGAACATTCAAATCGGAGGTCCTCACATTCTGAACCATTATTGTAACGTTCCAGTCTAATGTTCTCAGATTATGATCTCTACTGCCCCTCTCTCTCGAGTTGATGATCCCTGTTAGTGCTGTCAGTGATGCTTCTACTCATACTATGGGATAACACGCTGAAAAGAGCCCATTTATCATTCACTGATGGAAACGCTCCACTGGGATAATTAGGATCCAAGGAGATTGAAATTAATCACAGTCACTGAACAAATAGCTCCAATTAACCCTTTTCAATTTAATATTGATTTTAATAAAATTCAAAAGAACGTTTAAAACTTGGCATGGGATATGTGGGAGAGACTGAGGGATGGAATATTGGAGATGGGAGATTGAATGTGTGCAATCATTCAATCTGCCTTGGATATGGGAGTAACGTCAAAGGATTGTCAGAACATAAACAAGTTTCTCCGTTTATAAATGGAAACATACAGTCTGTAACTACTGATCAGAGATTATAATGTCAGTAAAATATAGCGAGAACTTTTCTCGTCCAGAATCTGACAGGAAAATGTGCCTACGACAACATGAGTGATAACGGACAACTGACATGGATATGGTAACAGAGAATATGACGTGACAGACAATTCAGATGATTATTCGAGAATCAGAGAGAGCAGGTGAGGGTCATGCTGTTCATGTTATCGATGTCAATCAACTGTGATTAAGTACCATTGGATTTCAATTGCAGTGTGATTATGTTGTTGGGGACACGGTGCTGAGACTGGAGGGAGGGTACATGATATTTCCCATTCATCAGTAGTGAAACATTACTCTTTGTAAATCACTTGAAGATCAAATTCAAGGATACAACTACAATGAGGAATGAGGAGAGCCAATATTAACCATACGACCATAAGACATTGGAGCAGAAATTTGGCCATTCAGCAAATTGAGCCTGCTTTGCCATTCAATGATGGCTGTTAAGCTTCTCAACCCCATTCTCCCGCTTTCTACCTGTAACCCTTGATCCCCTTTACAGTCAAGAACCTATCTGTCTCACTCTTAAATATACTCAATGATCTGGACTCGACAGACTTCTGTGGCAGTGAATTCCATAGATTCACCGCTCTCTGGCTGAGGAGGTCTCTCTTTATCTCTGTTTGTAAAGGTCTTCTCTTTACTCTGTCCCTTCCGGTACTAGTCTTTCCTATCATTGGATATATCTTCCCAAAGTCCACTCTGACCCAGGACATTTAGTATTCTGTACGTTTCAATTAGACCTCCTAACATCTTTCTGAACTCTATCAAATACAGACCCAGAGCCCTCAAATATTCTTCATATGTTAAGCTTTTCATTCCTGTCACCATTCTCGTGGATCTCGTCTGAAAACGCTCCAAGACCAGCACATCCTTCCTGAGATATGGGACCCAAAACTGCGCACAATAATCCGAATGTAGAATGACCAAAGCATTGTAGAGCCTTAGAAGTACATCCCTGCTTTTATATTGAAGCCTTCTTGAAATAAATGCCATCATTGTATTTGCCTTCCTAACTACTGACAACATGCAACTTTACCTTTCAAGACGCCTGGATGAGAACGCCCGAGTCTTTTTGCACTTCAGATTTCTGAATGTGCTTGCGATTTATAAAATAGTCCATGCCTCTATTCATCCTGGTAAAATGCTTTTCCACACTTTTCAACGTTGTACTACATCTGCCACTTCTTTGCTCACTCTCTAAACCTGTAAAAATCCTTCAGCAGGTGAAAGTGAGGACCGTAGATGATGGAGATCAGAGTCAAAAAGTGTGGTTATAGAAAAGTAAAGTCTGTCAGGCAGCATCTGAGGAGCAGGAGATTCGACGTTTCAGGCATAAAACCTTCATCAGGAATGTGGGGTGGGCGGAAGGAGCCAGAGAGAAAAATGAGAGGGGCTGGTGCTGGGAGGAAGGTACCTTTGAAGGCGACAGCGAGATGAAGGTGGGTGGTGGAAGTGATAGGTCTGAGTGGAAGGTGGAGTGGATAGATGGGAAGGAAGAGGACAGGTAGGACAGTTCAAGATGGCGGTTCTGAGTTGGAGGGTTTGATCTGGCATAAGGTGGAGGGAGGGGAAATGAGGAAACTGGTAAAATTGTCCTTGATACCGTGTGTTTGGAGGGTCCAAAGACAGAAGATGATGCGTTCTTCCTTCACACGTCAGGTAGCTAGAATTTGGCTGTGGATGAGGTCACAATCCTGCAAAGCCTTGGCGGAGTCGGAGGGGGAGTTGAAGTATTCAGCCACAGGGCAGTGGGTTGTTGGGTATGTGTGTCCGAGAGTGTTCCCTAAACCGTTCTGCAAGTTGACGTCCTGTCTCGCCAATGTAGTGGAGACCAGGAGCAATGGACAGACTAGAAGAGGTGTTTGGATGCACAGGATGTTATCTGCCTGATGTGGAAGGGTCGTTTGGGGCCTTGGGTGGAGGTGAGGAGGGAGGTGTTGGCACAGGTTTCATACCTGTTGTAGTGGCAAAGGGAAAGTGTCGGGAGTGGAAGGTGGCTTGTTGGGGTTGCGTGGACATGACGAGGGAGCTGTGAGGGAATGGTCTCAGCAGTATGATGATAGGGGTAGGGAGGGACGTATATCTCTGGTGGTGGAGTCTGACTGTTGGTGGCAGAAATGGTGGAGGATGATGCATTGTATCCTGAGGTTAGTGGGATGGAAGACCAGCACCAGAGAGGTTCTAACTGGTTGTCGTTGGAAGAGTGGAGTCCAAGGGCGGAGTTTTGGGCAGGTGAGGAGATGCGCTAGAGCACCCTCCTGCAGCTGAACCTCCTCTTCAATGCTACCTGTCCCTCTATCTATCTTTGCACTGTTTGAAAGCTTAGCCCAAATGCCCTCAGTTCCGTCATATCAATAATGAATGCACAAAGTGAAAAGTTGTGGTCCCAAAACTCAGTCTTGTGGAACACCACTTGTCACTGGCTGCCATCCTGAGAAGGACACTTTAATCCACACTCTCCGCTTTCTTTCAGACAGCCAAACTTCAACTTCCACCGTGCCTCTAACACCATGGACCCATATCTTTCTCAATAGTCTCATGCATGGCACCTTGTCAAAGGATTCTTGAGGTGCAGATGGATGACATCTATCGGTTCTCCTTGATCAAATCTGCACATTACGCCCTCAATGCATTCTAGCTGGTTTGTCAGGCACGACCTCCCCTTGATGAAACCATGCTGTCTCTGTCCTATTTTACCAAAGGCCTTCAAACATTCAGAAATCCCATTCTTCACGATGAATTCCATGATGTTACCCACAACCAAGGTTAGGCTAATCAGTCTGCAGTTTTCCATCTTCTGCCTAACTCCCTTATTAAACCGGGTGTCATGTTAGCAATTATACAGCCACTTGGCCCTTTCCTGATTTTAGTCATTCCTGAAAGATTACCACTTACACTTGCATTTACTCTTCAGCGATCTCCCTTACAAGGCTGGGGTGTAATCCATCTGGTCCAGGTGAGTTATCCACATTCAGGCCATTCTGTTTTCTAACATGTTCTTCTTGGTAATGGCCACTGTATTTAGGACTGCCCTCTCACTCTCTTCAAACCTTGGGAAATTACTCGTGTATGCCACCGTGAAGACTGATGCAAAATTCCTCAGCCATTTCTTTGATTCCCACTACTGTCTCTCCACCATCATTTCCCAGTGGTCCATATTCACATTTATGTCTCTTTTGCACTTTATATATCTAAAGAATCTCTTACAGTTTCCTTTATATTACTGGTTAGCTTACCCCCATACTTAATCTTCTCCCTTCTTATTTATTTTTTCATGCCTTCTGTTGGCCCCAGTTCTCCAGTTCCGCACTGCCCTTCAATCTGCTTGCTTTTTGCTTCTATGCAATCCCTGACTTCCCTTGTCAGCCCTGGTTGCCTCATCCCCCCTGTACCATGCCTCGATTACTCAGCATGAATCTCTGCAGTGTCATTTAAATTATCGTGGAATATCCAGCCATTGCTGTTCCCCTGTCTTTCCTGCTAAACGCATGTCCAGGTCAATTCACAATCACGAAGGACTCAAAGCCCTCCGCTTCTTCCTTTCCCGCTGAACCAACCAGTACCCTTCCACTGACAACCTCTTTCGACTGACTGAACTGGTCCTCACCCTGAACAACTTCTCTTTCCAAACCTCCCACTTCTTCCAAACCAAAGGAGCAGCCATGGGTACCCGCATGGGCCCCAGCTATGCCTGCCTCTTCGTAGGATATGTGGAACAGTCCATCTTCCGCAGCTACACTGGCACCATTCCCCACCTTTTCCTCTGCTACATCGATGACTGTATCCACGCTGCCTCGTGCTCCCACGAGGAGGTTGAACAATTCATCCACTTTAAAAACACCTTCCACACCGACCTCAAATTCACCTGGACCGTCTCAAACTCCTCCCTCCCCTTCCTAGACCTTTCCATTTCTATCTCAGGCGATTGAATCAACGCGGACATTTACTATAAACCAACCGACTCCCACAGCTACCTAGAATACACCTCCTCCCACCCTGCCCCCTGTAAAAACGCCATCCCATATTCCCAATTCCTTCCTCTCCGCTGCATCTGCTCCCAGGAGGACCAGTTCCAATACCGTACCACACAGATGGCCTCCTTCTTCAAAGACCAGAATTTCCCCCCAGTCGTGATCGACGATGCCCTCCACCACATCTCCTCCACTTCTCGCTCCTCCGCCCTTGAGCCCCGCCCCTCCAATCGCCACCAGGACAGAACCCCACTTGTCCTCACCTCCCACCCTACCAACCTCCATATACATCGTATCATCCGTCGTCATTTCAGCCACCTCCAAACGGACCCCACCATCAGGGATATATTTCCCTCCCCTCCCCTATCAGCGTTCCGAAAAGACCACTCCCTCCGCGACTCCCTCGTCAGATCCACATCCCCCACCAACCCAACCTCCACTCCCGACACCCTCCCCTGCAACCCCAAGAAATGCAAAACTTGCAACCACTACTCCCCCCTTACTTCCTTCCAAGGCCCCAAGGGATACTTCCATATCCGCCACAAATTCACCTGCACTTCCACACACATCATTTATTGCATCCGCTGCACCCAATGTGGCCTTCTCTATATTGTGGAGACTGGCCGGCTACTTGCAGAACATTTCAGAGAACACCTGTGGGAAACCCAGACCAACCAACCCAACCACACCGTGGCTAAACACTTCAACTCCTCCTCCCACTCCACCAAGGACATGCAGGTCATTGGACTTTTCCATCGCCAGACCATAGCAACACGACGGTTGGAGAAAGAGCGCCTCATCTTCTGCCTAGGAACCCTCTAACCACAAGGGATGAACTCCGATTTCTCCAGTTTCCTCATTTCCCCTCCCACCAACTTGTCTCAGTCAAATCCCTCAAACTCAGCACCACCTTCCTCATCTGCAATCTTCTTCCTCACCACTCCACCCCCACCCTCACTCCGGCCTATCACCCTCACCTTGACCTCCTTCCACCTATCGCATTTCCAACGCCCCTCCCCCAAGTCCCTCCTCCCTACCTTTTATCTGACACTGCTGGACACACTTTCCTCAATCATGAAGAAGGGCTCATGGCCGAAACGTCGATTCTCCTGCTCCTTGGATGCTGCCTGACCTGATGCGCTTTTCCAGCAACACATTTTCAGCTCTGATCTCCAGCATCTGCACATTCTCCCCGGTCAATTCTACCCAGCTTCTCCCTTATGCCTCTCCAGTTGCCTTTATTCAGATGAAATACTGTTAACTCTGATTCTATCTTCTCTCTCAAATTGCAGAATAGATTCTACCATGTTCTGATTACTGCTTCTGAAGTTTTCCTTCACCTTAAGCTCCCTTGTCTAGCCTGCGTCATTAAACCTAGTGTCATCTATTCCCGACCGGGCTCCACCACATGATGCTCCAAAAAGCCATCCCATAGACATTCTTCAAATTCCTTTTCTTGCGATTCACTACCAACCTGGTTTCCCATTGCACTTGCATATTGAAATCCCCCATGATCACTGTAACTTTGCCTTTCCTACAGATCTTTTCTATATCCTGGTGTATCTTGTGCCCCAGCTCCTGACTACTCTTTGGAGGCCTGTGCAAGTCTCCAACTGTGGTTGTCATACCTTTGTGGTTCCTCAATTCTACCATGCAGATTCCACACCATCTGACCTTACTTCCTTTCTTATTGTTGATTTAATTTCATTTCTTATTAATAATGTAAACCCACTCCCTCTGTCTTTTCCATTGGGTATATGTCCTTGCATATCCTGATCCCCTTGCAGCCACTTCTCTGTGATGCCCATCACATCATACCTACCAATTTCAGTCTATGCCACAAGCTCATTTACCCTATTCCTTATACTGCACGCATTCAGATATAACCCTTCAATCTTGTATTAACGGTCCCTCTTCTCATTGCCATTTGTTTTTCCAGTGTGATTGAAGTTTGATTGCTTACTCTTTCCATACCCTCTGTCCTATTTGCGTCTATGCTGGTGATTTTAATAACCTCTCCTGAGCTCTGTACTCTTTCATGCTCTTTTCTAAGTAAACCCTATAAACGAACCCCCACCCCACGCACACACACACACTCGTAATCAGTTTAAAGCTCTGTCTACCTCCTTGGTTAGGATTCACGCGGACACAGACGAAGAAAGTCCAATCGGAACATGTCCTTTCTTCCTCAGTAATAAAATGTGTTTAATGTTTGTGAGAAGATTTGTAGCTCGGGTGCTCGTTGTTGTGGTTCTGTTCGCCGAGCTGGGAATTTGTGTTGCAGATGTTTCGTCCCCTGTCTAGGTGACATCCTCAGTGCTTGGGAGCCTCCTGTGAAGTGCTTCTGTGATCATTCCATCGGCATTGATGAAATTGTGCGGGTATCCGTTTTGGCGAATACATTGCATAGGTGTTCTTCTTCCTCTTTTTGCAGTTCTGGTGTACTGCAGTGTGTTGTGGCCCTTTTGAATAATGTCTTGATGCAACTTCTTTTGTGTCTGTTGGGGTGGTTGCTTTCGTAGTTCAGGACTTGGTCTGTGTGTGTGGCTTTCCTGTATACCTTTGTGGTGAATTCTCCGTTCGGTGTTCTCTATTCCATCACGTCTCGGAATGTGAGTTGTTTGTCCTTTTCTTCCTCTCTAGTGAATCGGATTCCTGTGAGTGTGGCGTTGATGATTCGGTGTGTGTACTCTATTTCTGTGTTTTTAATGATTACAAAGGTGTTATCCACATATCTGACCCAGAGTTTGGGTTCAATTTGCAGTAAAACTGTTTGTAAGAACAGCCTTTCCACACATTATCCATGAGACAACTCAGTCATTTCAGCTATCAGTCTAGTAAACCTCCTTTGAACCACCTCCAAAACACTTACACTTTTCATTAGAGAATGAGTCTCGGGTATTTCAAGGATGTGTAAGAGGTCATAGACTCTTTCTAAAATTATGTCCCACTGAAAGGTCAGTCACCTGGCCAGGCTCATTAGCCAATATGAGGTCCAGTATGGCTCTTCCTCTCGTTAGTCTATCAACATACTGTGCCAGTTAATAAATTCTGCCCCATATAAGCCTCTTGCTCCAAGGGACTCCTAGTCATTACTGGAGATATTAAAGTCACTCACTATGACCACTCTGTTTTTAATACACCTTTCCTTAATCGACGTACATATCTGTTCCTCAATCTCTCCGTGGTTGTTGGAGGGATTATAGTAACTCAATGCTTGCAGCCATCTACTTTTTGAGCTTTACCCATATTGCTGCAGTGGATGATCCCTCCTGTATGTCCTCTTGAAGTACAGATGTAGCATTCTCCCTTATTAGTAAAACACCTCGTCCACCTCTTTTACCTTCCTCTCCATCTCGCATAAAACAATGAAACCCTGGAATGTTGAACGGCCAGTCCTTTCCCTCTCTCAACCAAGTCTCTGTAAAGCTGCAACATCATAGTCCCATGCACGGTTTCAGGCTGTCACTTCATCGGTCTTAACCATAATAATTCTTCCATTGAAATGAATACACTTCAGCCCAACTCCATCAGATCCTGACCTGATATTTGGTTTGAGTTTCCCTGATGTAAATTCTCCTCGTCTATTCTCTGGTAATAGGAGATTAGAAAAGACTGTCAGTAAAGCAGAACATATTGCAAACAGACAATTTCTGTTTCCTCCCTCGTCCCTTCTATCTGTACATTGCATCACACACTGCCCAATTCCAATAAGCTGCTGGATAATTATTATGCTTCAAACAACAGTCTCCAGCCTCTCAATGCACATTCTTCAACTCTGTCTGCACCTATTGCATTAACTGTTTTCTGATCCCTCTCTCAACCAAATCTCTGTAATATTTTTATCATAGTTATATACACTCATTCAAACTCCAAGCTCCAAGCTCATCTGTCTTGCCTGTCACACTGCTCACATTAAAATCAGCACACTTCAGACTGCCAGCCCCATTGTGTTCACTCCCCTCTGCCAGTTTGTTGTTGGTCTTAGCTGTACTGGGATTGGTCTCCAACTGCTCTTCAGTCACTGTGCTTGTGGATGTTCTGCTCTGGCTCCACCCTCCCTCCCCCCCCCCCCCCACCACACTGGTTTAAACCCTCCTGAGTGACAATAACAAAACCTGCCTGCCAGGAGATTGCTGCCGGTTCACGTCCATCCCGTCCTTCTTGTGTATTTCATACTGACCCAGGAATCCCAATGACCACATATCGGAGATTGCTGCCAGTTCCGATGCATCCCGTCCTTCTTGTGTATATCCTACCAACCCGGGAATCCAAATGATCCACATATTGGAATTGCTGCCTATCCTACCAGCTCTTTGGCCACGTTTTTAACTGTACTGCCTTCCTATTCCTAACCTCACTGACACGTGGCATAATCTCGTCTCTCCAATATTCAAAAATCCTTTCAGCACAACTCTGGCAAGATCTTCACTTTGAAATGGATAGACTAGACAATAAAAACTTAATGTGATCTCATTAACCAGGAAAGTGGAGCCCAATCAATCTGTCGCAATGATCATAGAATCTGATATCTATCACCTTCACCAAAACTGTATGACAAGGTATACATATGGAGCATCTATTTGTAGATGGACGAGGATAAACAGAATTAGTCCAAAAGACCAGAAAATGTCAGAACAGATGGCTGCCATTCAGCCTGTTTGCATTGTTGTGCAATTGGATTTTAGCTATTCTGTTCCTTTTAATAGCAGAGTCTTTGCCCCGCATCCCTGGTGGGTCGGAAAGTGCCCAGAACTTACTATTTGTGCGCTCCTTGCGTAGGGAGCATCCAGTGCCAGGTGATGGGGTGTGGGGAATCCTGGTGTGGCTCGATGAAAGGCTGCATGCAGTGACGGATGGACTCAGGGATTGAGAGCGACAGAGCAGGTAATCAGAGACATGCACTCACATAAGTAGCTGGGCAAGATTCCCCTGTACTCGGGGAGCCTGAGCACCAGTGCCACTTTTACAACAAACCCATCATATTTGCAGCAATTCTCCATCAAATACAAGTAAATATACTGCAGATGGCAGAAGCCTGAAACAAACATAGAAACATACCATGGAGAGAGAAAAGAGTTAATTCTCCCAATGCAGACACGGGGAGATTGTAAAAAAACTCCACAAAGACAGGGTCCAGAGATTGGAATAATTCTTATTTGAATGAAAATAGTCTCACCAGTGATAGGCAATATGGTTTTGTGCAGAGAAGGTCATGTCTTACCAAATCAATGGAATTCTTTGAGGAAGTGACAAAGTTGATTGATGAGGGAGGGTCTGTAGATGTCATGTACGTGGACTTCAGGAAGGCGTTTGGTATGTTTCCCCATGGTCGGGGTATGTCGAAAGTGAAGTCACATGGTGCGTGAGCTGGTGAATAAAGAACTGGCTGGGCAACAGGAGGCAGAGAATAGTAAGGGGAGGGAGTTTCTCAAAATGGAGAACTGTGACCAGTGGTTTATTTTAAGATGTTTCTGGAAACTTACATGAATGGGCAGGGAACAAAGAGATACAGATTCTTAGAAAATTGGCGACAGGCTTAGGTAAAGGATTTGGATTGGCGCAGGCTTGGACCATCGAATGGCCTGTTACTGTGCTGGAATGTTCTTTGTTATAACATTATCAATGACCCATCAGAACCCCAGTAATATTCTCCTATAACCGCTTCCATCAGGCTAAAAGGTACAGAAGCTTCAAAACACTGAGTAGCTGGTTCAAGAACAGTTTCTTCTTGACTGTTATTAGACTGATGAGTGTACTCTCTAATCTCAGATAATGCTGATCTTGTTCCTGTTGATCTCGCCTCGCCCACCCCCTGTGCAGCATAACCTGCATGGCTCTAAAACACATTTTATAGCCATTGTTCTGTACATCATTGTTTACTATGCTTTGCCTGTATATCTTGGTACAGGTCAAAGTAAATCCTCACCTCCTTTCCCCCAGTTCCTCCAGTGCTCACTCCCAGCTGTCTCTGATGCACACCCCCAGCACACTGTGACCCCATCCCCACTCCCTGTGTGCTTTGTATCTCACTATTTCTCTCACACTGTCTGTTTCCGTGTTTTCCTTTTCTCTGTCTTCTGCTTCTTTCCCAGATTACAAACTTCCCTTCTCCCTGTTCTTGTGACTGTTTGTTTCTTGTTTTGTTTCCTTTCTCTGTTTTACTGACTGTCCTTCTGTTTTCCTCGCTGTGTTTTCTCTCTCTCTCCTTATATGCGTCCGTCTCTTTCTCCCTCATTGTCATGGTGATGGCTTCTCTATTCTTTTGAAGCATGTGATGGCTCTTTGGTTGGATGTTGGCAATACAATAAACTCAATTTGGTATCTTAGACATAATTTAAATTTATTGGTTAAATTTCAATTGTTGTCAAAACAGCAATCAGAATCTAGATATCCATTTAACGGTCAATTGTTACATCTAAATATTTTGGAACTGCCTTCTCCCAGTGCTCTGCATACTGGCAACGGAAAGCATTCTATTCATGTGCATAATAGTGTGACGGTAACAGCTCTTCCCAGGACCATAAGAAACTACAGACGGATTTATGCACAGCCCAGACTATCATGGAGGACAACCTTCCATCCATTTATGCTTCTCGTTGTCAGTGAAAGGCTGGCAACATCAAGTATCTCTCCCAAAATGGTAATGATGTCCTACAACCTCTTCCAAAAGCGAGGGGATACAGAGACTTGAAAACATGGACCAGCATGCTCAGGAACACCTTCTTCCCTACCGTAATTAGACTAACGAATTGACATCTCTAATTTTTCAAATAATGTTAATCTTGCTAAATTCGATCTTGAATCGCACTGCTCCTGTGCAGCTGCCACCTTGTGTGCCTCACTCTGTGTAAGTGCCCTGTGAGGCTCAAGGTCTTCTCAAGGGCAATCAACAAAGTGAACTAATGCTGGCCCACCCAGCGATTCCTATATCCCATTAATAAATATAAGAACATGACGACACTCAGGGAACACAGACAGGTGGGATCAAATCACTTTAAACATGATCTTAGATAGATCGAGATTCCCCTCAGTATCTGAAAGTAGAGTGTTCCTACAAAGCCTTTCATAAGCTGAAAAGGCATAAAGTGAAGTAGCATTAATTTACGGGTGAAAAATTTACTTTTCTTGTTAAAAGTGAAAATCCTCTTCGGATTTCTTTTGGTTAGTGAAAACAGGACGTAATGGAGGTTTTCCGGAAAGGGAAGTGGAAAAAAGCGAATTTTTGAAAAGCGGGGTATACATGTACCACCATGGGCATGATATTCAGGAAGATGGGAAAAGTTAAAAATAAATTAGGAGGATCTCATATTTTATTTCCACCCCAGCTGATCATCATTCCCTTTGTTTGCTCTTTGTCTTCTATCTCTCTCTTTCTCTATCGATTCAACTCACTCCTCCTGCCCTTCAAAGCTGACTTCCCTGTCACCAGCATTGTTCACACTATTTTCCAGCTGCTTTCAGTTCAGAAAAGCTTCCCAGCACTTTCTGATCTGTTCTTTGCATTATTTATGCAATTTCAGATCTCCAGCATCTTTCTTTATTTGGTTTTACCTTCAAATGTGTTATTCCGAGGGATGTCGGCATCTCTGCCAAGGGCAGCAATTGTTAATCATCACTAATTGCCCTGACTCTGACGCCATTCCTCAAGCCAATATGAAGTCAAGCACATTGATATGGGTCTGAAGTCACACTTAACCCAGACTGGGTAGTAACGTTAGATTTCTTTACCGACGGTCGTCAGTGGAACAGGAAAATTTTCAGACAAAATGTGGGTTTTATAGATGTTTTTCGTGAAATTCACTTTTATTCCAAATCTTATCATTTTTATTTAAATTCTGCCATCAGCTGTGGTAAGACTTGAAACAAATCGCTTGAAACAGTGTCTTTCGTTTAATAAGCTTTGCTCCTGAATCACATCCAGCGACATTCCTACTCTGATACATTGTCCTAATCATGAAGTAACGTCCGAGACAAGAACAATTTTGTGATTGAAATACTTGTAACTGGAAAAGTGGCCAGAAGAGAACTTGAAATGTAAAGCCTGAATTTTATCAACGTGCAGACAATGGTTTGTTCAGCACTGACGCAGAGATGGAGACTGGGGATATTATGAGCTGGTAGTGGACAGGGTTCGTGACAGAGAGAACAAGAGGCATAAATCAGTTCAGGGCAAAAAGGGATCTCGAGTTTGTGCACAGTTTTGTTCTCAGATGTTTGTAAGGGAGTGGTCTGCAATTCAGATGCATGGAAACTGCAATTGAAATTGAAGATAAAAGTTTCTTTCATGGGCAAATATAGATAACAGAAATTGCAATGAAGTTCAAACTTGTTTATGGGATTAATGAATGGACAGAAGTAGAGAACTCCAACAATAGCGAGAATAGGTTATGATTTGGAGATGCTGGTGTTGGACCGGGGTGTACAAAGTTAAAAAGTACACAACACCAGGTTATAGTCCAACAGATTTAATTGGAAGCACACTAGATTTCGGAGTGTCGCTCCTCCACCATAGGTTAGTCACACACTCTCCACCCCGCCCAATCAGCACCACTAATATCCGATAAGGTAGAAATTTACAGCAGAGGGAAATGTTGAAAAGACCCAAGGAAAGCCTCCTCTCCATTTGTGTAATTATCCAGTCCATTATTCGCAGATTCAGACCTATCCTCTCCACGTCTGTACAGCTGCTGATCTCTGTTACTGTTGGAGCTGATGCATCGGCTCCTAGGCTGGGATAGCGCACTGAGTGAAGCCCCTCACCAATAGGACACAGTGACAATGCATGGAGACTGACATCAATCACAGTCACTGAGCAAACAGCTCTAGCTTTCAATACAGCACATTCAGTTCACAATATAACTGGACTGGACTGGACTTCATGCTGTCATCGCTGGCTATTGGTCGCATCTCCCATCGCCAATTCCTCGAGTGAAGTCAGTTGTGAGAGAGAATGATGGACGTTTTCTTATCGCAGGCTAGATGACTCTGCCCTGTTGTACGCTTGCAATGCTGTCACCATCGTACCCCGAATCTCTGCCCCTCCACTAAATAAAAAGAAACACAGTCAGGATGTTGTTACTATGCTGATCTCTCCTTCACGGGACCAAACCCCAGCCGACAGTCACTGGGCAAAATTACCCTGAACATAGACAGGAAGATTGGACTTCTCTGAATGGTCCTCTCACTGCTCTAATAATGAAACTTTGGACTTTCCATATAGAATATGTTTCAGTAATTAATTTATACAAATTGATAAACATTTTAATGCAGTTTCATTTGCTGTAAAGCAATAACTTTTCACTTTTTTATCCCTCAGTCCGAAATCAAAAGTGAACTTATTCATTAAGACTTATGAATTAATAAGTCAGACTTACCGAGTAGATCGGGCGGAATGGGGATAGTGGCTGTGGAGACTGCATGGGGAGTACAATGATATTCCCCAGTCATCATCACTCTTAACGTCAGATAGAATTAAATATAGTTCACAACAAGGAACGAGCCAACGTTTGGGATATGCAATGCTGAATGACAATGTGAACTTAACAGAATAATTTTAAATGTGATAAAGTGAACTATATTTTAT
Organism: Chiloscyllium punctatum; assembly: GCF_047496795.1. Taxonomy (NCBI): domain Eukaryota; kingdom Metazoa; phylum Chordata; class Chondrichthyes; order Orectolobiformes; family Hemiscylliidae; genus Chiloscyllium; species Chiloscyllium punctatum. Next base: position 176,675 of record NW_027309870.1, read on the forward strand.
ATACACACCATTTCATCATTGGGAATACAGATTTACTAGTGTCACCGAATCTGAAGCATTGACTTTGATGTCTCTTCACAGATACAGCCAGACCTGCTGAGCTTTCCCTCCAACGTCTGTTTTTGATTGAGATTGATCATGTTGTTCATATCAGGCAGGATGGTTACAATTAAAAGCAGATGCTAATAACAAAATGTACAAGGCTATGGGGACAATTCAGGAGAATGATAGTCGAAATATCGCTAATTCCAAAACTGGAAGAGACAATGGGCTGAGTTTTCACCACCTTTGCTGTAATAATTCAATGTTATGCATTGAAAGCTTTTGGAGATTGGGGAGACAAGCTTGTTCAATGAAGGACACATAGTGTTCCATCATCAAAAACCTATCCCTATTAATTCATGAAGTTCAGCTGTCTCTAAAATGTATTTTCAAAAAAAATAGATTTCCTGAGATTTACAACATGTTCAGATTTTTTTTACTTTCTAATCTTAAAAAAGAAACAGATTTCGGCTGTAATTCAGGTGTCACAGACACACCAACTGCAATAGAAACATGAAAGGACCACATTGTTCCAAATATTACCAAGGTCAATATGTAGACATGTCAAGAAACATGGAAAAATAAAAATAATGGAAACATGAAATGCAAAAAGAAAATGCTGGAGAAACGAAAAAGGTGAGGAAGTGTCTGCCGAGAGCAACAGAATTAACATATGTAATATGATGTGACACTGTTCTGAAAAGTCCTATTAGAATCAAAGGTTAACTTTTTGCACCTCTGCTCAGATGTTGCCAGATCGACTGAGTTTCGCTCCAGCTCTTTTGATTTCTTTCTTCTTTCTGAACTGTGACAAAGTGTCTGATCTGAATGATAGCAGCAAAGCTGTTATCTTAGTTGAATCTCGAGTAATTTGTTATTGATTTTAAATGAGAAATTACAAAGTTCCTATATTTGACAGGCTCTAAATATCGATGACGTATTGCATTGTGAGACCTTGCCATGACAATGTTGAAACAAAACAGAAGGTGCTGTAATCGCTCAGCAGGTCTGGCATCATCTGTGCAAAGAAATCAGAGTTAACGTTTCATTCCAGTGCCCCTTCCTCAGAACTGACGGTAACACGGAAAATGTTCAATAATATACAGAAGAGACTGGATAGCTCTTAATGGAGACTGTTAGCAGCTAATAATAGGGTGTGAGAAATGGAAGGCTATGTGACAACTCGGCCTGGTGTATGGGTAGGTGGCTAGGACATTGGGGAGTTCAGGCCAGAAAATTATTGGACTTGATTTTGAATCTAAAGGGCTGCAGAGTCCGCACATGGAAAATGAGGTGTAGTTCTTTCAGCTTGCGCTGAATTTGCCTGGAACACTGCAGCAAGCCTGACACAGAGATATTGGTCAAGGAATAGGATGGGCTGTTAAACTGGCAGGCAACTGAAAACTCAGAGTCATTTGCAGTGGTCCAACTTGGATGTTCTGTGAAGCGGTCACCCAGTCTATCCTTCATTTCCCTATTTGGAGGAGACCACATTGTGAACAACGCATGTAGTAGACCGCATTACGGGAATTGTTGGTAAGGTGCTGCTTCACCTGGAAGGTATAGTTGTGACCTTTGATACTGATGAAGAGGGAGGAAAATGGGAATGTGTGACACCTCCGGCAGGGGAAAGTGAAGTGGACCTGGAGTGGGAGTAAATAAAGAGTAGACCAGTGTGTCCTGGAGGGAATAATCCCTCTAGAAGGTGGACAGGGGAGGAGAGGTGAATATGTGCAGATGGGGACATCTCGCTGGAGGTGGGAGAAATGTGGGCTGATGATCCTCTGCATGTGAATGCGGCTGGGATAGTAGGTAAGGGCAAAGTAAAATCCGTTGCTAGAGGGAAGGGGAGGGGTAGGCTAGAAGTGCAGGAGATGGGTCAGACACGGTTGAGGACCCTATTGACAACAATGATGGGTAATCCCTTGATGGAGGAACAAGGTGGACATTTCAATGACTTCCTTATTGAATTTAGGATCAGCAGAAGCAATGCAGTGTAGTCGGAGGAAGTGGGGGAATGGAATTGAGTCTATGCAGGAAACCAGGTGTGAGGATGTATACTCCAGGAAGCTGTGGGAGTCGGTGGGATAATACTGGATATCAGTGGCTTGTCTATCCCCAGAAATGGAAGCAAAAATGTTGAGGAAAGGAAGTAAGGAGCCAGAGATCGGCCAGGTGAAAGTGATGGAGAGTTTCAAATTCCAAGCGAAATTGGTGAACTTTTCCAATTCTGGACAAGAGAGAGATGCAGCAGCGATGATATCATCTGTGTATCGGACAAAGATTTGTGGATGGGTGCTGGAGTAGAACTGGATCAGCGAATGGTCAACGTCCCCAAGAAGAAACAGGCATAACTGGGGCCCAAATGTTTATCCATGCACTTCATCTGTGTGGCAGGACCAGGCTGAAGCAATGGGTCTGCCCGGGCAGTTCTGTTTGTGAATTTTTGAGAGGAGACAGAAGTGAGCTCTGCTATCAGAGGACCATCAGCTCGAGGGCATTTGGGGGGGGGGGGGGTGGGGGCGAGTGGGGCATAAATCTCCAGATGAAATGTGGTCAGTTATTGTAGTTGATACAATGGCCTGATGTGCCATGGTAGGGTCATGGTCCAGGGGGAGATTAGAGGAGGTACCTGAGAGTGGGCGTTCAACCTTTGCAATGTCGAGGTCAGTCCACCAGACGATAGCAGCACGACCCTGTTCGGAACAGGCTGAATAACACAGTCAGGGTTGGACTTAAGTACATGGAGTGTAGGCTGTTCGGACATTGAAAGTATGGATTTGGTGAGGGGAGTGCAGAGAAATTAAGACAACCAATGTCATGTTGAGATTTCTCAATGAACCGATTTAGTTCAGGTGAAGGCCAGAGGGAGGGGTCAAGGTGGAGGGAGAGTGTATATGAGACAGGGAGAGGAATCTTGCCGAAAGAAATGGGCTCTGAGGCGAAGACAGTGGAAGAACTCAACTAAATATCATGCCTAAAATTCATTAAAGTGGGGGCACAAAGAGGTAAAGTTCAGACATTTGATTAGTACAGACCATTCAGCGTCAGAGAGTGGAGGTTAAGGAGGGATAGTGAATCAACGACAGGAGGTGGAGTTGGGGGAGGGCATGGAGTCAGTGGGCAGGTATGGGAGGTGAGGAAGGTTCCAGAGGGTCAAGGACATCTCTACCTTGTTGCAAATTGTGTGCCCAGTACATCTGTTTAGCACGACGAATGAGCCGGTGAATAAATTAGAATTGTGGAGTGGCGCAGCTTTGAGACAATATAATGCGATTCTGCTGGACAGAGAAAACGTTGATCTCAGTGGTACTGATATCACACGATCAGACCTCAGAAAGTAACTGATTGAAAATAATTGGGAATGTAACCTTATTGTAACGTCCTGATTTCACTGGAGTGACACTCAAGCGGCAAGGTTCTAATTTTCAGAGACGTTAGACCAAACTGTGAAAATACAATATGTCTTGATGTTATTAACAAGAAAAATTTATCCATGGTTTTGGAAGGCACTAGCAAGGGCAGAGTTTATTTGTCATTCCCAATAGCTCTGGGGAAAGTGTCATTGTTTAGTGAGGAAATTACCAGCACAGAATTTCCTGCGATTCTCATTGACCACAGTTTACCTAGGATCCCTGATGTCACATGAGTCAAATACTACTTTAATACAACGCAAGTTAGTCTGATCTCACCTCAACTGACATTGGAAGATCAGTTAAATGAATAAAGAACAAAAGGCCAGTACACAGCCTGTTTGAACAATGTGCTCACTCTACTCACAATGTTTAAAGTAAAAATGATGCATGGATTTCTGATTCTGAGGAGAGGTTTGTTCGATTTGTGATGAGGCTGTTTGGTTAAGCGCTGTGACAGAGAGACAGAAAGACACTCCACTCTGTACCATGAGGAATAAAACCACCCTGTTCACGATGGATCAGTCAGTGACAGAAACACACTGTTGTCTGTTCCTATTGGACATTGATCATCTCAATCTCATCATTGACTGATGATCATATAGCAGCCCAGAAGCCAGCGGCTCCCAGCATCCCAGTTGGAAAACAAAAAGGGGAAGGGATGGCCTGAGAAAGTGGGAGGAACTGGGGAATTGGTGTAACTTACAGGGGAGTGGCAGAAGAAAAGTATGAAGGGAGATCATCAGTGGAAGGGTATATAGCTGCAGGGGGGTAGTGCAAGGGAAGTAGGAGTGTAAGAAAAGAGTAGGACGGAGGAGGAAGAAAGGCAGATTTTAGTGACAGGGAAAAGCTTGTTTTTGCGGTAGTGAGATTGGATGAGAAAACATCTCTGTACAAGAAAATCAGGATCTGGATTCCATTCTAAATTAAGAAAGGATTTCTTGTACTTTCTCTTCTCTCACTTGATTTTTGTTCAGGTTGTACATATATTTCTAAATCTCCATCAAGTGCAGACGACATGTTTCTTTCTCCCCTATGTGGTGTTTCAATGTTTTTAATTTTTTTACAGTATATATTTGCTTCCAATTCAAGGTGGATATGAGAATATGATTTAATCTTCTGCAGTTTGCCCATAATATAGAATTTATTTTAATATTTATTCTCATCACACTCGCTGATTAAAACAAACAATGAATGAGTGCATGTCCATCCTGCAGATGAAAAATTTCTTCAGCTCAGCCTGTTGCAGGGAATGTTACATAGAACAGTGCCACGTAAAATGCTAATGTTACACCGCAAGATGCCAAACCCTAATTTATCCTAAATTATTTACAATGTTTATAAACAAAACGTGCAGAGGGGCAGAGTGTAAAAGGTGAATTCAACTCTGTGTCGAAAATGCTGTTTGTGGATCCCTCATAAAATGTGTTAACTACATCACTCATAAATTCACCAAAATAGGAAAAGCAAGAGACTGGAATTGTCAAATCATCGTCTGAATAACATCTGGAGAACAGGAAGGAAATCACGGTTTATTTGCCATATTCAGAAATAACGGTTGTGAGAATGTGGAAGGTGGGGAGCAGTGGAATGATGACAATGTTGTGCATGACACAAAGATGGGCGGGGTGGATCACAGTCAGGAGGAAATTGTTAGGCTACAGGAGGATAGAAACAGATTATTCAGATAGCTAGATCAATGGTCTGATTGAATTTAACACCGATAATTTGGGAAGATGCAATTCAGAAGTAACAAGACAAGTGAGTACTCAAAAGTGAGTATGAAAGAGGAGGGATAAATTGGCTCGTTTTTTCTTTGCAGCAGGGAAGCTTGAGGAGGGAATATAGTACAGCTGTACAAGAACATAAGGGCTATGGAGAGGATGAACAGACAGCAGCTGTTTTCCTTAGTCAAAGGATCAAAAACAAAGGGACAGACTTTTAAAGTGAACATCAGGGGATTGAGAGAGGATTTGTGGAATGTGGAATTTGTGGATTTTCGAACTGAGAGGATGGTATGAATCTGGAATGCGTTGTCGAGGAGGGTGATTGAGGCAGGTAACCTCACAAACGTTTAAAATGTCTTTGGATATGCACTTGCGGGCACAGACGTGATTGGCCTGTTTTTTCATTGCATGATTCTTTGCAGTGGCAGCTATGAACACTCTGGTATATTCTGAAACAATTAACAATGGCAGTTGCTGCTTTGTTCCTTTGACTGTACTTAGTAAGTGGCTATATTACAAGCCAGCATCATCTAGTGCATCTTCAGCACTCACTCAACCAAAGGTAGACCAGCCATCTCTGTGACCATCTAGTGTAATTCAAATGCTCAGTGCACGCATTGTCCAATAACAACACTGACACCATTCTAGCTGAATGCAACCATTATTAAAGCTACATCCATAATATGACGACAGCTTTTCCTCCATTACAATACAGACCTCGAGCAATAAGGGTGTTGTTTATCTGAAGCATAATAAATTCTTTCCCAGGTATTCACTTTGACAAGCAGCAAGTTTTCCCGTGTTTTGCTGCCAGTTGTTTATCACAGAATTCCCCAGCTCAACCTCTTTCCCCTTTAACATTTTCTTGTGCACTGTCTCCCTGATCCCACACAACTCACTCCCTGACATCCCCCACACTCTCCATCCTTACTTGATAATCTCTGAAAAATCTGCACCTCCTCTCTATAATTTATTCCAACTCCCAACTCACTGTTTTGATTCCATCTCTCGGCATAGTCATTAGATTGGCCGTGCCTGATATCCTATTCACCTCTACCTTCTGCTCAGTTCCTGATCTTCTGCTTTGGTTCTCACTCTCCTGGTTTTTACAAATCCATCTGACTTGCACTAGAAAACCTCCCCACAAGGATGTTGGTGCTTTTACAGTTAAGATTCAACCTGTCTTTTTTGTACAGGTCCCCACCTGTCCTGGAAGAGATCCCAATGATCCAATAATCTGGAACTCTCACACCTGAACTAGATTTTTAACAACATGTTAAGCTCTACTGTCTTCCTCATCCTTCCCTCTTTTCCACATGGCACGGGGAGTAATCCAGAGATTACAGAGGATTATTCTTTCTCTCTCTCTCGCTCTCTCTCACACATACACACACATTCAAAAACACACAGAAAGACACTATATTACTTTGCAGAATACAAATAAACTTAAAATAATCGGAATGACAAGTGGAATGAAGTATTTAGTTATAGGGAGGATGAGAGAAATTGTGCTTCTTCTGGAAGTCAGTTTGCTCACTGAGGTGGAGAGTTCATTTTCAGACGGTTCATCACTATACTAGGGAACATTATCAGTGAGACTGGTGACGTGCTGGTGTCATGTCATGGTTGCTATTTATGTGTTTAGGTTTCTTTGAGTCAGTGATGTAATTTCCAGTATTGGTGATTTTATGTCCGGTTCTTTTGTCAGAGAGTGTTCGATGGAATCAAAATTGATATGTATGTTGATAGAGTTCCGGTTGGAATGGTATTTTTCTAGGAATTCTCGTGTGTATCCCTGTTTGGCTTTTCCTAGATGGATATGCAGACCCAGTCAAAATCGTTCCCTTCCTCATCTGTATGTAAGGATACTACTGTTAGTGGGTCATGTCTTTTTTTTCTGGCCAGTTGTTGTTTATGTATCCAGGTGGCTAGTTTTCTGACTGTTTTTCCGATGTAGTGCTTGTAACATTTCTTGTAAGGCTTATTCTTCCTTCAGCAGAACAGAAAAATAGGTGAACTAATTGCGGTGCTCAAACATATGAAAAAAAGTTGTAGAGTAAAACAGGAATACTCTGTTTCCGTTAGTTGGCATTACATCATCAAGGAGTTCTAATTCCAAGATTGTCAGCAAAAGAGCCAGGAATGAGATGAGGAAACACTTCTTTATTGAGAGAGTTGTTAAGATTTGGAATGGAACTGCCTGGGAGAGTTGTGGATGAACATTAAAAAATAGAACTGGATATGTATTTGGAAATATGAATTTAACAGGCTGCAGAGATAGGGCTGGCAAATGGGAGGCACTTAGGAGACATTCCTGGAGCTGATGCACACACCGTGGCCAATGGCCTCCTCCTGTACTTTAAAGTTTTGCACTCTATCATGTGTCTGATGCGAATAAAAGTCAGTATCCGATTATTTCCCAGTCTAAATGCTCACGAATATCTGATTATTTAGTGCAGCATAAGCATTTAAAATGCAACTATTGCAAGACCACCTTCATTATATAGTCTAACTATTGTTCAGATTATGAATATTTTAAATGTTGTGTTCCAACTACTCAAACAAATCTGTCATTGCTTTGGCACAAATCTCTTTGAAAATGTTTGACTTTTCACTCACACGATAATATGTTCATCGTTTTTGTTCACTGTCTGCACTTCAAATTAAATAACATTGTTTCTAAAAGTTAAATGTTTTCAAATTATTGTTCACTAAAATTTGATAGCACAAATCATTTATTTCGTTTAATATTCACAGAGCATGTTGAACTATAGACATTTCTACTTCGCTGACAAATAGTTGAAGCTTGTACATTTCAGTGAGAAATTAAACTGATTGATTATATATAAATATATAAGAACTCCAATTCTATTTGATTGTTCAATCGTTTGCTCACCCTGACCATGTAATCATTCAGAAGCCAACCACTTTCAAAATGTTGGAGTGACAATGCATTGTTTTGAATCCTGATATTGTGTGTTTAATTCTGATCACCAAAAGAATTACATCCATGTTCTTTGTTCGATAGAAAATAAAATGAGCATTCTTTATTTATGTGTTAGAAAATCTTGACAGGAGTTTATATTTTTGTTCCATAAATATCGAATCAACCTAATTCTTTTCAGAGATTATAGTTCAGTCGAGTAATCATAGTTGACATCTTAGTTTTGCGCAATTCACGAAACATAGCAAGCATTTGATTAATACATGGGTCACCCAACAGTTTTAATCTGAAGAAAACAGCAGCAAATGACAAGTTAAGAATTGCGTTAATAACTGAACTTGGCGGAGCCTGCCTGATGTAGGACACCACACATATTGTACTGACATTCAGGTGAATGTAACAATGAACAACATAACTGGAAGTTTTGGGCTAACGCCCCTCCCCAGCTTCCTAATCTCACATACATCACTCCCTCACACATTCAATAATTGATAAGAATCTACAGGCTGGGTGAAACATAAAACACAGAACAGTGCAACTTCGTGCAGACCCTTCAAGCCTTGACGTCCTGTCGAACATTTATCCTACTCGAAGTTCAGACTAACTGACATACCCTTCATTGTACTATCATTCATGTGCCTATCCAATAGTCATGTAAATATCTGTAATGTAGCTGACTCTACTAACGCTGCTGGCAGTGCATTCCAAGCACCCACCACTCTCTATTTAAAGAACCTACCTCTGACATCTCCTCAAACCTTCTTCTAATCATACTAAACTTATGCCCGCTCGCGATAGCCATTTCCACCCTGCGAGAAAGTCTTTGGCTACCAATTCTGCCTGTCTCTCAACATCTTATACATCTGTATGAAGTCAATTCCCATTCGTTATTGCTCCAAGGAGAAAAGACCTAGCTCCCTCAACGCTTCTTTGTAAGACATGCTATCCAGTCTAGGCAGCATCCTGGTAAATCTCCCCGGCACCCTCTTCGAAGCCTCAACATCTTTGCAGTACTGAGGCGACTAGAACTGAACACAATATTCTAAGTGTAGTCCAACCAGAGATTTTTGGCGCTGCAGCATAACCTTGTGGCTCTTAAACTCAATCCCTGGCTAATGAAAACACCATAATCTTAATAACCTTATCAGCTTGGGTGACAACATTGAGCGTCCTGTGATATAGACCACACGATCCCTATGGTCCTCTAGTCTGCCAATAATCCTGCCTTTAAACCTGTATTCTTCATTCGAATTCGACCTTCAAAAATGAATCGCTTTACACTTATCCATGTTGAACTCCATCTTCCATTTACCAGTCAATTCTGCATCCTGTCAATGTCCAATTACAACCTAAGACAACCCTTCACACTATCCATAACTCCAACATCTTTATTACATTGTAAAACTTACTAAAGCACCCTTTCACTTTATCATCCAAGTCATTTGTAAAAATCACAAAGAACAGCAGTCCCAGAACCGATTCCTGAAGAATGCCACTGCTCACCAAGCTCCAGGCTGAAAACTTTCCATGTTCTACCACCATCAGTCTCCTACAGGTCAGACAATTTTGTATCCACACACACAGATTTCGCTGTTTCCCTGTACCCCATGCCTCCTTACTTTCTGACTGAGCTGATCTTTTGGTAACTTATCAACCACCTTGCTAAAATCCATGTGAATCACATCCACTGCTCTACCTTTATCAATTTGTTTGATCAAATCTTTAAAGAATTCAATAAGTTCTGTGAGGCATGATTGCCCCTAATAACGTCATGCTGACTATATCTAATCAATCTATCATTTTCCAAGTAATCATAAATTCTGTTTCTCAGAATCCTCTCCAATACGTTTCCCAATACAGAAGTAAGACTGACTGGCCAGTATTTCGCAGGATTATCCCTATTGCCTTTCCTGAACAAGGGAATAACTTGCCAACCTCCAATCATCAGGCAATACTTCAGTGGACAGTGGGGACGCAAGGATCATCTCCAAAGGCGCAGCAATCTCTTCCCTCACTTCCTCTGTTAACCTCTGGTGCTTCCTGTCTGGTCCAGGTGACTTATCTACCCTTATGTTTGTATTTCAATCAGTCTGTATTTCAGCTCACTTTGTCTACTCCCTGTCCAAACAACTGATTGACTGCTTTCCATTTCAGGGCTATATACAGCGCTGCCCTCCTGAGCAAGTACCGTTCCAAATGTCCCATGAATCATGGAATGGAAAAAATGTGAACACACCAATGTCTTCCTGATGAAGGGACTGTGCCCAAAGTTTTCACTCTCCTGCTCCTCGGATGCTGCCTGACTTGTTGTGCTTTACCAGCACCACACTTTTCGACTCTGATCTGGAGTCCTTACTTTTTCCATTACTGAGAGCTGACCCCTCTGCACACTGAGCACAGTAAAATATTTGGAGCTGACTGTTCAGTTCTGGAACGTTGCATTTGATTAACACATTAATTAAAAAAGAAATTACAACTCAACAATTATTCATTCATTCCCAGAGTAACAGTTTTAGTTCATGGAAAGGCAGCTTGATAACAAATAGTAAATGACTGAAGAACTCCAAGGTTCTTATATTCCAGGCTGGATGTCCTTTACCTTAATGCTGGGAATATTATCGAACCGATAGATATGATAAGGGATTGAGATGACATTTTTGGAGTGTGACATTTTCGCCATCACAGAGATGTGTTTGAGGGAAATCAGGGCTGACAACGCAATATTCTGTGGTACAAGAACTATGGGCAGCACACGAGAGGGGTAAAAGAGAAGGTGGTGTTGCCTTATTAATTATGGAGTCAATGACTGCATTTAGCTAGGATCATATCTTGGAAGGGTATTCAAATGACGCTTTGTGGGTTGAGGTTAGGATCCAAACGATGACAGATGCACTGCTGGGGATATATTATCGACTCTCAGATAAAAGAAAATACAGCAGCAGATATATAAACAATTCACTGAGGTGTGTAAAAACAATAATAGGATTATTATATTGATACATTTCAATTCCAAATATTCATTAGGGCAGTGATTTTTTTTTAAAGAGGGGAAGATGACTTGACATTTATTCCAGAGAGACTCTTATACCAACATGGAGAAGATACAACAAAGAGTTGGGCAGTGCTGGGTCTCACTGTGGGGAACGAAGCCAGTCAGGTGCTGCAGGCAGGATTGGGAGAGCATTGCAGGACCAGTGACCGTGGCTCAAGCATTTTTAGCTTGTTAAGGAAAAGATCAAAAGAAAAAGGTTTGAAAAATAAAAATTCTTTGAATGAGGGAGGCAGAATGTATCATAACAAAGGCAGGATCTGGCCACAGTACAGTTATTTCTGGGTGAAACTGTAACAGAACAGCGTGTAGGTGGGTGTTGGTGGGGATCACATGCTCACAATGGAATTGATGAGAGTGTCACAACAACATGTTACTCCAAAGATGAAATGTAGCAAAACAAGCCCGGAGAGACTGGGATATCTACAAATATTCAGAATGGAATTAAAAATGAAAGAGAAGCTTAAAACAGGCATAAAGTGAACAGGTCAATGGATGTCCCAGAAGAGGAGAGAATGCATAGAGCTAAACTCTAAAAGTAAGTAAAAGAGCAAAAAGGGGGTGGGGGATGGTGATAAAAAAAACATTAGTGGGCAATATTTTTAAGTCTCCAAAGACATTTTATCGGTTTATTAAGGGTAAGATGGTAACAAGAGAAAGTATTATGGATCGAGGAGGCAACCTGTGCATAGAGCCAGAAGATATGTCAAAAACGTACTACATATTTGTCTTCACTTTGGAGAAGCGGTTACTGTATTCAATGTCTGTTCCTGACAGTTTGGCATTGAGCAAATTAACACAAAAGCTGAGGAAGAATTGGAAGTTGGTGCATGGCAAAAAATGGGCAAATCCCTTGATCCGGATGAACTGTATCTTTGACTGATGTGGAAGATGAGGGAGGAGATTACTGGCTCTTAAACTTTGTGTTGCTTTTTTTTGTTTTGCCTCTTGCCACAGAGGTGGTATGATCGAACATGACAACATCTAATGTAGGTTCAACTTCCACACAGAGTGCTAGACAAAAAGTCATAGGATGAAAGACCACCAAGTCTCACCTCAGTGAGAGGGAAACAATTGTAGAAAATTGAGATAGCTGTTGAGGAATGATCACTAAATATGTTCAAGGCTGAGATGGACAGAGTTTTAAACAAGCGTTACAGGGAAAATGCTTAAAAATAGAATTGAAGGTTATCAGAATAAATGTACCCTAATTGAAAGGAAAAAAAGAGTCAGCGAGCGGATGGGCATTATATCGCTCATATGTCTAATGGTAAACCTTTTCAAATAGGCTGTATTCACTGGAACACCAGCATCTCTCCCTCCAGAATGAGACACAGTTTGGAAAGCAATCAATAGATTCAAGGAATTCATAAATGCAGTACTAATAGACAGAAAAGACAAGATGACTGCGACAGCGTGGATTGGATGTGAGGGTGAATATTTGCATCAGCGCAGTCACCACTACTAGGAGGAAAACCTCAGCAAGACACTCTCCAAGTCCAAGTATGGGCCTGGTGTGAAGAGTGCTTAAGGCCCAAACAATACATCGCTGTAGTGTTTCCCTCCTGCTCTAACCAAAACTATATGTGGAGTGGTCTATTGACTTGCTGATAGTGGCAGAGTAGGTAGTAAAGCTTTGGTTCCAGAGGCTTCGGTGAGCAGCGGCTCAGCAAAAGGTACAGGTAAGCTCAAGTAAAGTCTTTTTAATACAACTTTGACAGTTGAGCTGGCAGTTAGGGCAGTTGCACGTTCCTCCTGCGGGATGTGGGAGCTGAGGGAGATTTTCACTGTCCCTGATGACGACGCGTGTGGGCAGTGCAGCCAGCTGCAGCTCCTGGGAGACCGTGTTCGGGATCTGGAGTTGACTGCTCTTCGGATCATCCATATACAGAGCAATTCAGAGGTAAGAGCTTTAGTGAGGTGGTCACACCCAAGTCCATCCCTTGTTTCTTTAAAGACTGTCATAACCCAGTCCCATGTAAAGATCCACGTCCTGAGTTCGTCAGCCTTACCTGTCAGCCGTGTTGCATTAAAATAGACGCAATTTAATCCAACTGGCGTTCCTTGCTTCCTGTCGTGTTCCAGGCAGAGAGTAGCTGGGCGACAACCAGGAATGGGGAAGGGAGTAGCAGAGAGTGCAAGAATCCCCTGTGGCATTCCTCTCGAAAACAAGTATACCATTTTTGATACTGATTTTGTAGTGTTGGGAGATGGATGTCAGGAAATGACCATTTAGGGGAAACCAGCAATAGCCAGCTTAGTTGCATTACGACTGGTTCTTGGGAGCAATGGGAAAGGATAAAGGTAAACAGGGTCTTAGTTATAAGAGATTCTGTGGCCTCAAACGGCAAACCAGGATGGTGTGTTGCCTCTCAGTTGTCAATGTCCGGGATGTCTCTGAGTGTCTGCTGAACGTACTCGGAGTTGGGGGGTGGGGGTGTTGGTGAGCTGTAAGGAGTCATTGTGCACGTTGGCACAAATGACACAGGTAGACATAGGAATGTGGTCCTACAGAGTGATTACTGAGAGCTCGCAGAAAAGTTAAAAAACAAGACCTTGACAGTCACCTGATATCTTCCAGTGTCATGAGCGAGTGTAGGTAAGAACAGGAGGATATGGCAGATGAGTATGTGACTAAAGAATTGGTGCAGGGGGAGGGATTCATATTTTTAGATCATTCGGAGCTTTTCTGTGACAGAGTTGACCTGTTCAAGAGGGACTGGTGGCACATGCACATGCACTGGACGGGGGACCAATATCTTCGCAGCCAGTTTTGCTCGTGCTACAAGGGAGTGTTTAAACGAGTTTGGCAGGAGGTGGTATCCTCAAGAGCAGGGAGGCAAGTGTGAGGCTGGAAGGAGATACAGTATTCAGAAATACTACGTTGAAGAGACAGATCAGGCTGGAACATGATAGGGAGCAAGGAATGCCTTTGATTAAATTGCATTTATTTCAATGTGAAAGGGCTGACAGACAAGGCCAATGAATTCAGGGTGTGGTTAGATAATCGGCGCTGGATAGTCTAGCTATTACAGAAACATGGCTGAGGGATGGGTAGGACTGACAGCTTAATGTACCAGGATAAATGCATTAGGAGGGACAGAGATGGTGGAAAGAGGGAGGGGAGTTGCATTTCTAATCAAGGGGAGTATAAAGCAGTGATCAGAGGTCAAATAACTGACGAATCATCCAGTGAGGCTTTGTGGGTTGGACTAAGAAATAAGAAGCGGATGGTGTCGTTATTGGGGTTGTAATGTAGACCCCCAAACTGTCAACAGGAATTACAGAAACAAAAATATCTAGAGAGTTTGGGGAGACTTGCAGGGAACATTCGGGTTGTCATAATAGGGGTTTTAATCTTTATAACACAGACTGGAACTGCCGGAGCATGAAGGGATTTGATGGGATGTAATCAATTAAGTGCGTCAGGAAAGTGTCCTCCAGCAGTATATAGAGGGTGCTAATCAGGAAGGGGCAATATTTGACCTACTCACTAAATATATCAGGATAGGTGAGTGAGGTGACAGTAGATGACACTTTGGGACTAGTAACCATAGGTCTGTTAATTTTAAAATAGTTATGGTGAGGGAAGAAGTTGATCCACAGATTCAAGTTCAAAATTGGGGCAAGGTTAATTTTGATGGTCTCAGACAGGAGTTTGCAGGGGTTGATCGGAGTTGTCTGTTTGCAAGCAAAGGGACCTCCAGCAAGTGAGAGTTTAATATCTATATATTCCTGTGAGGATGAAAGGAACGTTGACAGAAATGAGGAAACCTGGATAACAAGAAATGTTTAAGCTTTGACCAAACAAAATGTGGAGGCGTGGCTCAGGCAGAGGCAGCTTGGATCACGGAAATCCCTGCAGGTGTACAGGGGATATAGGAGTATATTGAAGAAGGAAATCAGAAGGGCGAAAGGGGGGATGAGATAACCTTGACTGAGAAGATCAGAGTGAATCCAAAGAGGCACTTTAAGTATATTAAAGGAAAATCATTAACTAAAGAGAGAATAAGACCCCTCAAAGACCAAAGTGGACATGCATGTGCAGTACCATAAGAGATAGGCAATGTTCTAAACAAATATTTCTCCTCTATATTTACAGTGGAGAAAGACATGAATATATGGGAATTTGGGGAAATTAGTGGTGATATCTTAGGGACAGTCTGTATCACATTAGAGGAGTAATTGATGTACTAGAATCTTTGAAGTTGAAGAAATCTCATGGTCCTTACCAGATATATCCAAGACCACTGCAAGGGGCTAGAGAAGAATTTGCGGGGGCCCTGGCTGATAATTTTGATCATCAGTTACCACAGGTGAGATCCCAGAAGACTGAAGGATAGCAAATGTTGTGCACTTAATCAAGAAGGACTGAAAAAATAAAGCCTGGGAAATACAGACCAGTCAGCGTAACATCCGTGATAGGTAAATTTCTTGAGAAGATTCTGAAGGATAAGATGTACATGCATTCGGAAAACAGGGTTTGATTAGGAATAGTGAGCATGACTTTTTGAGTGGAAGTTCATGCCTGAAGAATTTGTTAAATTTCTTTAATTATGTGACCAGGAAGGTTGACTAGGGCGGGCCAGTAGACGTCCAAATGTGTGGTGCTGGACAAGAACAGCAGGTCAGGCAGCATTGGAGGGGAAGGAAAATCGACGTTTTGGGCATAAGCCTATCATTAGGAATGTCCAAGATTTCGATACTCCTGCTTCTTGAATGCTGCCTGACCGGCTAGGCATTTCCAGTGCCACACTTTGCAACTCTGATCTCGAGCATCTGTCGTGCTCACTTTCTCCAAGGGTGATAGATCTGGTCCAAATGGTTTTCAGTTACACCAGAACAGGATAAGGCTTTTCAGCCCTTGGAGTATGATATACAGTTACAGGAGGAGGCCACTCAATCCTCATGGCCATAGAACTAGTCCCATTCCAGATCATGCAGCAACACGATCAGGCTATTCAGCTACTTGAAGTCAATAACACAGGAAATGGAAAAGGCAACAAAGTGACTGGACTATGGGGTACACGGGAATAACACCAGGCTATGTAGCCTGTAAAGCCTGCCCCTCCCGTCAATAAGGTCAGGGCTGATCTTTCCCGGCATTAATTTCTCTTCTCTGCCCAATTCTTTGTAGCCCTCAACTCCCTGATGTGTCAAGATCCTTTACCACCATTCTGCTCCCTCAAACATTTCAGAGATGTAGCTGTCTGGATTAGAGAGGCCCGAACAGTCACTACCCTCTGAGAGAAGGAAACAGTCCCCACGGATTTACCTTGACCTTTGACATGAACAAAATATATGAGCACAGTATCAGAGTGACTGACCCTGACATCACTGCAGGGCGTAACTGAGGAAGGTGTCAAGGAGACTAAATAACATTGAATCTAATGGGAAACAGTTGTAGACTCCTAAGTGGTTGGGCCATTCAGGACACCATGTGGCTGGTGCAGATCAATCCTCTCAGTCCCGAGATATCTATGTTAGCGATCCTCCGTGTAGCTTCCTCGACACAAACATCTTCAGCTGGTTCATCAGCGTCTTCCCCTCCGTCATTAGATCAGAAGTGAGAATGCTCAGAAAATATCGCATAAAGCATCAAAACCTGGTCAACATTCAAGCTCATGCTGTTAACGTCTAGGTAACATTAATGTAACAGTACTACTGGACCCTGAACATTTCCAAAGAACTAAAAAAGAGCAGCTCATTCTGTATCCCAAGCTGGTATCACAGAAATGTGAGAACGCCATTCAGCCCATTGAAGCTATTGGATAAGAAGAGGCACAGCCCATTTACTATCTCTTACCTATTGCACAAGAAGAGTTTGTTTTAAAAAAAAACTAGAAATGTTGGAATGCAGGAGGCTGGAAGAACACAACAGGCCAGGCAGCATCAAGAGAAGAAGTCCAGCCCTTGGGCATAAGCTTTCTTCATGACTGGGGTGGGGGTAACGGTATGTACAGATAAAGAGTCGAGGTGCAAGAGTCGGAGGAGGCGGTGTGGTGAAGTGGGGAACACAGGTCGAGGGTTGCCACCGGGTTGGTCAATGGGAGAAATGAATCCAGTTGAGAGCTGGAAGATGAGTTGATCAGAGGAATGGAAGGGCGAGAGGCTGGGCAGGGAGTCGGGGTATTGGAAGGGAGGTTACTAGAAATTGGAGAACTCAATGTTGAGTCCCCCGTGCTGTAGGCTACATCGGTAGAATATGAAGTGTTGTTGCTCCAGTTTGTGCTTTGGTTCGTTGAGGCAATGGAGGAGGTCAAGGATGACCATGTCGGAAATGGAGTGGGAGGGGGAATTGCAATTGGAGATGATTGGGAAGTCAGATCAGCCCTTACAGGCCCAGATGAGATGCTCACCAAAGCATTCCCCTTAGTTTACATTTGGTCTCCCTGATATAGAGAAGACTACATTAGGAGTGCCAGATACACTAAACTTGGTTGGATCCCATCAACCTGTCACATCTTCCATAAGGACCAATCACTTCACTAATTTTGGTTCGTGCCACACTCCCCACCAAATCCGCCAAGCCCCACTGGCAACTGACCCTGCAGATGAATAAAATGCATCATCTGCTGGCACACCACCTCCCTCAGCTCATCCAAGGCCCCAAACAGTCCTTCGACATGAAACATAGGTCACCTGCCTCTCCTTCAACCTAGTTTACTGCATCAGGTGCACCTGATGTGGGCTTCTCTACATCGGGGAGAGCAACGTAAACTAAGGGCTCATTTCACCGAGCATCACAGCCGGGCTCACAGCGGCTGACCTGAACTGCCAGTCACCACCCATTTCAATTCCCCTTCCCAATTCCTTTCCAACATGACCTCCTTGGCCTCCTCTGTTGCCACAGTGAGTCAGACCGCAAATTGGACGAACAACATCTTACCTTCTGCCTGGTTAGCCTACAACCCCGAGGACTCAACATTGAGTTCTCCAATTTGAAATATCCTTCCCAAAGATAGCCCTACTCGCTTTCCAGCCCCGCCTTCTCCCTTCCATTCAACCAAATGACCCCGCCTTCTAGCTCCCAACCGGATTCATCCCTCTCATCGACCAACCAGGTTGCACCCACCACTTGTGTCCACCTAACTCCTACCTCACTAACCTGCTGCTCTCCCCACCCGAACCACTCCTTCCCCTCTTTATCTGCAGTTCCCCCTACCCCCACTCGCAGTCCTGAAGAACGGCTATACTTGAAATGTTGACTTCTTCACCTCCTGATGCTGCTTGACTTGCTGTTTCTTCCAGCCTCCTGTTTGTCTATTATTACACAGGAAGGTAAGGAATCTAGTCAGCACAACACGCAGGTAAGCAGCGACCACGGGTCACCCAATAATGGACCTCTTCCCTGGAACGAGGAAGAGGACATTCAGCCACCCAAAATATTGACACACGAACAGATGAGGCCATTCAGCCCCTCCAAACTGTTACACTGAAATAAGCGGATGTCATTGATGCTGCAACACTACAAACTAATGAAGCAGAGACTGGACAGACAGACTGCTCCATGTTGTGCCTCCTGGCTCCATTGCTAATGTTTCACGCGTGTTATAATAACGTGGTTTGCTGATGGTAAGAATGCACAGCGGATGGTTTGTGACACATCTCAAGGAGGCATCATCCATCTCCGAGAAGACAGGGCTAGTCTTCTGCATGGTGGTCAGAAGCTTTTGAGAATGACCAACCCTGTCAGAATGTGGCTGCTGACAAGTTTGTAAACAACATGATGCTCAGTGCAGGGTCTCACTCCAACCGTGCATTGAGACGGAGAGAGTTTGTTCAGAGCCTGGAGCTGTCTCTCACCCAACATGGGGGCTCCACGGAGACATGTAAACTATCACAGAGTCATAGAGTTCAACGTGCCCTTTAGCCCAAACTGGACCATTCAGACTAAAATGTCCATCCATGCTAACTCCATTTTCTGGTACTTGGCCCATGTCCTTCTTAACATTCCCTATCATATATTTGACCAAATGTGAAAACATATATTGCGGGAAACACATAGTATTTCACGGTATCAATGTTTAGTTTTGAAAATAATGAATATCGGTCCATAATGCTCAGGTTTTATTGCAATCACTTTTTATTCTTTTGTCGCATTACAGATTGAGCACTCATTTCCTTCACACTCTCCTCGTGGTTCCGTCAACGCAGGGATTACTCTGGTGTATTGCCTTTATTCTGTCTCATTGTGGCAAGGAGATCATTCCTCATAAAGGAGAGAAAATCTGTTCACAGCGTCCCAAGTACTGTTTCAATAACACTTTACCAATTCAGTAAGGTGTCTTCATACTTATACTTCCACCATTTTGCAATGAAGGACACTATACATTTACTGTGCTGATTACCTACTGCTCCGTATGAATTCTATCAGTGTCTCATGACCAAGGACATCCACCTCCTTTTCACCAAGAACACTTCCCATCATCTCACCTTCGCATAAATACAAACTGGGAAGGATGGTATGTTTTGCCAAATCATTTTGTTGCATTGAAAAACGCTATGCTTTAAGCACAGCCACGCCAACAACAACATCACTATTGCCATTGGAGATGGTTGGAGATTCTGCGGAGGTGATGGCCTAGCTGTATTATCTCTGGAATATTAACCCAGGGACCCAGGTGATAACGGAGACCCCGGTTTCGAATCCCACCATGGCAAATGTTGGAATGTGCATTCAATAAAATATCAGGAATTGAGAATCTAATGAAACCATTGCGTTTATCCTACCTGGCACATTAATGCACTTCAGGGAAGGAAATCTACTGTCTTCACCCTGTCAGACTTACATGTGAGTCCAGACCCACCGCACTGTGGTTTACACAGAGTTGTCGTTTGAAATGTCCAAGCCAGCCGCTCGGTTATATCACTCACTACAAATTCTCAAATAAATGAAACCGGGTGGACCTCAGCACTGACTACTAACAGCTCACAGACTGCAGTGGGTCAGGAAGGTGGCTCACCAGCACCTTCTCAAGGACAATGCGGAAAGGGAATTATATACTGGCCTAGCATCCCATTACTGAATAAAAGAAGATGATCACACTCAAGGAAGAGAGACAAAGGGACATAGCTGACTTCAAACCGAGACTTTGATGTACGTTTTACATGGGCATGAACTTCTGTAATATGGGAACAGGAGAAAAATAAATAAGATTAGTCTGGACATTTATTTCCACTCCAGCTGATCATCAACAATCCCTCTGTTTGTTTCTTTCTCTCTACCTCTCTCTTTCTCTATCTATTCAACTCACTCCTTCTCCCTTTCACAACTGCCATCCATGTCATCAACATCAAACGCACTATTTCCCAGCTACATTCAGTTCTGACGTATGGTGATTGGACGCAAAACTTCACTTCTATTTTTCTCTCGACCTGAGGCTGCCAAATCTGTTCAGTTTCTCTGGCACTTATTCGTTCCTTTTGTTTCTGATCTCTCGAGGCAATTTTTTTCCTCTACCTTTCATGGGATGTCTGCATCACTGACAGGGCAGCATTTGTGGACCTCACTAAATGCGTTTTACTGTGAGGCCATTCCTTAAGGTATTGGGTCTGACGTCAGTCTTAATGCAGATCAGGCAATAATGTGAGATTTAATCACCAAAGTACAACAGTGAAATAGATAAACTTATTGACAAAGTGCTGCTGGGATTATATTAGTAAAATTCACTTTTATTTCCAGTTCCTGTCAGTTGAATTTAAGTTCAGTCATCGTCTGTGATAGGATTTGAAACAGTGTCCATAGTGTAGTTACCTTGGCCACTGAATTACGTGGCCAGCGACATTATGACTCTGACACCGTGTCCCTGTCATACTTTACTGACAAGAACAAGATTTTGATGGAAACATTTGGAACGGAAAGAGTGATTGGAAGAGAACAGGAACCATAAACTCTCACTTTTACCAAGGTATAGATAATGGTTTATTTAGCACACGCACTGACGTCAAGATGGGGTCTGGCGATACAATGGAGCTGAGAGTAGATATCTTTGGTGATGGAGAGAGTACCGAGACATAAATCAATTCGGGGAAAATAGGTACTTTGTGATTGTGAACAGTCTTGTTTTCTGATGTTTGTGAGGGCAGGGGTGTGGGCAGTTCTGAAATTTGTGGGTAATGAATGGATTTGCATTTGAAACTGAAGACAATATTTTCAGTATTTACTAAATATAGATAACAGAAATAGCACTGAAGTTCACTGTGGGATTAATAAGTAGATAGAGATGGGGAGACTTACCAGAAACACCAACAATAGTGAGCATGGGATAGTAACCAGCCTGAATAATCAACAGTACACCTAATATCCGATCTGGTAAAATGTGCCAAGACCAGGAAAAATACAAATGACACCAAGATAAACTCCTGTCCATTGTTGCAGCATTCCAGTCTATTTTTCTTAGACTCTGAACCATTGGTGCGTCATTCCAGTCTAATGCTCTCACATTCTGATCCACTGTTGAAACATTCCATTTACTGTTCTCAGATTCTGGCCCATTGTTGGAACATTCCAGTCTATGGTTCTCAGATTCTGATGTCTCCTTTCCCTGTCGCTGCAACTGCTGATCCTTGTCAGTGTTGCTGGTGATTCATCTGCAGCAATAATGGGATAAAGCATTGGAAGAAGCCCCATACAAATAAAAGAGGAAAACCATCAAGTGACATAATTAGGATCCATGGAGAGTGACATCAATCACAGTCACTGAACAAACAGATCCAGATTACTCCTTTCAGAATGTGGCCTTCAGTTCAAAATAACAACTGGATTGAATTGAATGTTGATATCGCTGGCTAATGGTCACATCTCCCATCACCAATTGCTCTCGTGAAGTTAATTGTGAGGGAGAATTATGGACGTTTTCTTATCGCGGACTAGATGATTCTGCTGTGTAATTCATTTGTAATGCTGTAACCACCTGAACGCTCCAACATGACCATCCAAAAAACAAATCACAATCCAGATGTGGTTTCCATGCTGGTCTCTCCTTGACTAGAACAGGCGCCAAGCAATTGATTCTCAGTGGATATATTTACCCTGACCATACACAGGAAGTGTGGATCTGTCGGGACATTCCACTCGTGACAATGCAGAAGCTTCAACACACAATATGGTTGAACACTGTTTTATGTAAATTAACAAACACCTTAATACATTAGATTGGCTTCAAAGCGTTAAGACTTACATTTTTGGAATTCAGTCCAAAGCCAAATGTGGCATGTTCTCACAAAGCCAGTCCTTTTACAGGGTTATGTTGTCCTTGGTTTTTTTGAAAGAGGGTCTAAAGGACCCAAGATTCCAATATGTCAGAATTTTGAAAGGTTCGTTGGGGTCCTTTTGTTTATACCTAACAGATAATGCCTCATCCAGAAGCCTTTCAAGCCTATAAAAAGTACCCTGTATAATCAGGAGGACCTGTCCAGCTCCCACAACTGGACAGGTTGGATCAGTTCAGGGGCTAGTTGAGTCAGAGTCACTGGACGCTCTCTGCCTCCTTCTGCCCTTCTGACATTATAACCTTTAAGCAGTTGTGTCAGTTTTATTCTTGGTGCTAAGGGGTTTTGTTTCTTGGAATTGTTGCAAGTATATTGGAACAGCATCCTTAAATCGGGATAGCCTGTCAGGTTCGGATACGATACGTTATTCAGGTATTCTATTTTTTGTTCCTTATGTTTAATTTGGTAATTTGGCAAATAAATGTCATATGTTTAAAACTCGGCAGTCTGACCAGCTGATTCTCTCTGGGAATATCAGCTATACACTAATCTTCAACAACTAGCAACTTTACCATCCCGCTACCTGCTTAAAATGTTTTGAGGGGTCGGGTCTGGTCCATAACAGATTAGGGGGCCTTTGCAGAATTTAGGCAGCGATTGGCAGGGGATGTTGTCTCTTATTTCGTGTGTTGAAGGTGGAGAAAGTGACCTTGGGGAGTTTTACAAAATGCACATAAGTCCAAGCCGCAGGAATTCGAATACAAAGGGAGTTAAAGCTACCGTTTAATGTGAGGAAAGATGAGAGGATTGCAGCAGTAGCTCAGCATTCTAATTTGCTGGAAACACCATCAGGATCTGTGGGGATGACTAAACTTCAATCGCAAAAGAAGCAGCTTGAGTTAGATGCAGAGATGAAGCAATTTGAGCTATGACTAAAACCAGAAGAGGAAGAAAGATAACGATTAGGTTTAACAGAGGAAAGAGAAAAATATAATAGATAGCTTCAGCAGGAGAGAAAGCAAAAGAGGGAGCATTTGAGCTTCAGAGGTGGACACTTAGAATGGAAAGTCAGCTTTAAAGGATGAGGATGAAGTCTGATGGTCAGCTTACTGAGGAACAGACTGAAGATGGGCAAACCCGTGGTGAGTCCAAAGCCTGGTGAGAAATGTGTTTCAGTATATTCACAGCTTGCCTAGATTAATGAGGAGGGAAGTGGCTAAAGAATTTCAGTGGGCAGGGACCATGTAGGTTTTGTTGACCCAGACAAAACTTGTAGGTAGAGCTAGTGAGGTATGTACAACACTATCAGAGGAGGGATCTGGGGAGTATGAGAAGGGGAAAATGTACATATGAGTATGTGCCAAAAGTCTACAGACAACGTTTCAGGAATTTAAGGAGGGATCCTGGTCCAAACAAATATTGAGTTTGAAAGAATCAAACGATGTAATTTTGATAAATGGATAAGAGTTTTAAAAAGAGAGCAAATCTACAATGCTCTGAGAGAGACAATTACTTTGGAGGAGTTTAAGCATTCACAAAGTGCAACCTCATTTGGAAGATACTAGAGATATAAAGACAAGACTGGCAGCTGAAGAGGCTGATGATTATGACTAGTGATTATTGTTACAAAACTTGTTTTGGCTTCCAGAGTCAATTTCAGTCCATGATGGATAGAAATTGGGGCAAAGAGAAATCCCGACGTAGAAAGGGAGACGTAGATCTCCGTGAAGGCAATACCTGAACGAGGCAAAGAAGATTTTTAAAAAACTCCGGTGTTTTCATTGCAACAAATTAGGGCACATGAAATCACTGTTTTGGTGGGTTCAGAAAAAAAACACAGACGCAGGAAAAAGGAATAAATATGGGAGTTTTGATGGAGCGGTAACAGAATGCACAGTGGAAACTAGAAAGCTGCATCAGAGTGTATAATCTGATTGGAGGTTTGTTACGGAGGGAGTGCCAGATCTGCTTAGAAAATATACCTGTAAAGGGAAAGTTTATTAACATACGGCAGGTAAAGAGGATGCAATATTAAGAGACACAGGATCCTCTGTGAATAGACAAGGAGATATATACTCCTGAAGGAATATTCCCAGAAAAAGTACTGCGAAAGGCAATTCACCATGAGACATAAGGTGCAAAATTATGTAAAGTGAGCATGTCCAGAAAAGTGTGGGGAAATTGTGGTAGAGGTATTGGACAAACTCTCTGCTCCAGGAATACAATTTGTCCTTGCGGAAAAAATAGCTGATTCAGTGGTAGGATTACTGCCACTCTCGTTGAAAAGTGGATATGCAGGCAACTGAATCAATGTAGGAATCTCATCCTGGAAACTTTCCTGATTGTGGGTAATAAATTCCCAATGACACCAGTTGAAACAGAAAATATCAAAAATGTAAAGATAAGGAAGTTTAAGTGGCATGAGCAGATACTTTGTTCCATCAGACATTTGAGACAAAACAGGAGCAAGTAGGTGATCATGTGAATATTTTGTTCAGCTAAACTAATTGAGTCACAGCAGAAAGATAAATGTTTAAAGCAGTTGTATCAAAAAGCACAAACGTTAGGAATTTTGAATGTATCCCTGAGCTTTATTACCTCAAAATTGATGACTAAATGAGGAAATAGAGACTATCATATATTCAAGGAGATGAGAAATGGGAAGAGATTCATCAAATCACATTGCCAATGGGGTACAGAAATGAGGTGATGCGAATGGTGCTTGAGTTACCAGCTAGAAGTCAGTTAGGAGTGAGGGAAAAAAAAAACCAGACTGACTACGGAGACATTTTACTGGCTTGGACTGCAACAGGATGTAGTTGAATTTTGCCAGATGAATCACACATGTCAGGTAATTGGAAAAGCACATGCGATAATACAACCTGCACCTTTCTTAAATTTTCTGGCATTTGAGGAACCTTTTATAGGAGTCTTAATTGATTGGCTAGGTCCCAGACCACAATCAAAAGATTGGGCATCAGTATTTTTTAAACAATAATGGATGCATCGACTAGATTTCCAGAGGCCATCCCAAGGTTCAGTATCACAGCCAGAAGAATTGCAAAGGAATTTTTAAATTTAAAAAAATAGATACGGACTACCAATGAAGACACAGTGAAATCAAAGTTCAAGCTACACATCGAATTAATCACTATAATGTCTTAGGAATGAAGCAATTCAAATCTACTGCAAACTATCCACAATTGCAGGGAGCGCTAGAAAGGTGACATTAAACATTAAAGACCATGTTGAGGGCTTATAATCAGGATTATCCAGATGATTAGGGTTAGGGAATTCCATTTGTACTTTTTGTGATCAGGGATACCCCCAATTAACAGAGCAAATTCATTCCATTGGAATTATTTTTGGGGCATTAAGTGAGGGGACCATTAAAATCGATTAAGGAGAAAATAGTAAATTAGAGTTCAAAGGCCACACATTGGGATTAGGTCTCAAAATTTAACGAACGATTAATAGCGCTGGGGAGTTGGTTCGACATCATTTAAAAGAAATGCAACATATAATAAAACAGGAAGCGGACAGGGAATAAAAAAAATACAATTTTGCGATCGGGGATAAGATATTACTGTTACTTCCAGTTATAGGTGAACCTAGAAAAGCAAGGTTTAGTAGGCCTTATGAAATACAACGGATATTGAGTGAGAGTAACTACTTGATAGAGACTCCAGAAAGAAAGAAATCTCACAGCGTATGTCATGTGAATATGCTCAAAATGTACTTTGACAGGTAAGGACAGCCAGAGAACAAGGTGTTAATGATTACGGCACAGAAGGAAAAAACAACTTCAGAGGATTCTGATTCGGACATTCCTCAAATTAAAGTGGACAATGAGGTAGTTGTTTAAAAATGTGTTGCGAGAAAAGCGCAGCAGGTCAGGCAGCATCAAAGGAGAAGGAGGATCGACGTTCCGGGCATAAACCCTTGTTCAGGAATGAGGAGGGTGTGCCAAGCAGGCTAAGATAAAAGGTAGGTAGGAGGGACTTGGGAGTGGGGCATTGGGAATGCGATAGGTGGAAGGAAGTTAAGGTGAGGGTGATAGGCTGGAGGGGGGTGGGGGCGGAGAGTTCGAGAAGAAGATTGCAGGTCAAGAAGGCGGTGCTGAGTCTGAGGGTTGGGACTGAGAAAAGGTGGGGGAGGGGAAATGTGGAAGAAGGAGAAATGTGCATTCATCCCTTGTGGTTGGAGGTTTCCTAGGCGAAAGATGAGTCGCTCTTCCTCCAGGCGTCGTGTTGCCATGGTCTGGCAATGGAGGAGGCCAAGGACCTGCACATCCTTGGTGGAGTGGGAGAGGGAGATAAAATGTTGAGCCACAGGGTGGTTGTGTTGGTTGGTGCCGGTGTCCCAGAGGTGTTGACTGAAACGTTCTGCAAGTAGGCTGCCTGTCTCCCCAATGTATAGGAGACCACATCGGGTGCAGCGGATGCAGTAAATGATGTGTGTGGAGGTGCAGGTGAATTTCTGATGGATATTGAAGGATCCATTGGGGCCTTGGAGGGAAGGGAAGCGGGAGGTGTGGGTGTAAGTTTTGCATTTTTTGCAGTTGCAGGGGAAGGTGCCAGGAGTGGAGGTTGGGTTGGTGGGGGGTGTGGATCTGACAAGGGATTCGTGGAGGGAGTGTTTTTTTCTGGTACGCTGATTGGGGTGGGGAGGGAAATATATCCTTGGTGGTGCAGTCCGTTTGGAGGTGGTGGAAATGACGAAGGATGATCCGATGTTACTGGAGGTTGGTGGGGTGGTTGGGGAGGACTAGTGGGGTTCTGTCCTGGTGGCGATTGGAGTGGTGGGGTTCAAGGGCGGAGGAGCAGGAAGTGGAGGAGATGCGGTGGAGAGCATCGTCAATCACGTCTGAGGGGAAATTGCAGTGTTTGAAGAAGGAGGCCATCTGGGTTATTCGGTATTGGAATTGGTCCTCCTGGGAGCAGATGCGGTGAAGGTGAAGGAATTGGGAATATACCCCCACCTTTTCCTCCGCTACATTGATGACTGTATCGGAGCTAACTCGTGCTCCCACGAGGAGGTTAAACAGTTCATCCACTTTACGAACATCTTCCACCCCAACCTCAAATTTACCTGGACAGTCTCAGACTCCTCCCTCCCCTTCCTAGACCCCTCCATCTCTCTCTCGGACGACCGACTCAGCACGGACGTATACTATAAACCGACTGACTCCCACATCTCTCTAGATTACACCACTTCCCACCCTGCCCACTGTAAAAAACGCCATCCCACGTTTCATTCCAGCTCCAACTCTGACATCTTCCTCGCAAAGAGGAAAATTACTCAACTATATACAGTCCCTGAATAGGAGAATAATTACAATCTGACCAATTACCACACCCTCAGTCCCATCACGACTGTCACATTGGTGGGGATACGTTTCGATAGAGCGGTCAAGTAGCACCGAAATAATCAGGTCAGTATGGTTTCCAATAGATTCCCATGTGGAGATCGTGCAGTAGTGGACATATCATTGGATTATGAATCCAGACCAGGTCAATGCTCTGGCAGCTGGTGGAAGTTAAAAATAATTAATAAAACATCGATACCTAAAATCTGGTGTCAGTAATACTGTCCAATGTTGATTGTTCACATTGATATCCTTCCCCAATGTACTTTCAGGAAGTGAATCTCCCGTGCTTTCTTGGCCAAAAAGTGACTCCAGACACACAGGCATGGTCTCTGAATCGGCCAAGCGAGACACTCAATTGTAGCAAACTATTCTGAGGTCTTAAAGGATAAAACCTGACGGAACATCCGGCATCAACCTCGTTATCAGAAACGGGAGCGGGAAACACAGTTCTGTTGACACTACATAGACATCCTTCCTAACATATGAAAGTTTGTGACAACGTTTACAGAGTTTTTCCACAGACTGCACAGAATCATCGGGAGAGGAGGAGGTCATTCAACACATTGATCTTTCCCCATGCTAGTTCATTGCCGAACATTTCCTCAATGCAGTTTCCCCACACAATGTTCATATCCCAAAATATGTTTAAACATTATGAAATATAGTGCCTTTGGCCCATCAATAAACAGGGAGTTCTCTGAGAACGCTTGTTTATTAAGTATGATTTGACTGCATTGCGATTCGTGAACCATTTTCTATAAAGTGAAATATCATCCCTACTTACAATCTGTCACACCCTGTCAGAGTTTTATATATCTCACTGAGATCTCCACCCATCTTCCTAAAGCCCATGGAATACAGGCCGAGTCACCCCAAACTCTGCTCCCACAACTAACCTGTCATCCCAGAGATTAGTCTGGTCATCCTTCACTGCACTCCCTCAATGTCAGGTTTGCCCTTTATAAGGTAAGGACACCAAAACTGCACACAACTCAGCACAATGTTCGAGTTGGGGTCCTACCAAGGCCCTGTACAGTTGCCGTAAATGACCCTTACTCTTGAATTCTAAATCCCCCTGAAATGAAGTTGAATATATCATCTGCTCCTGCAATATTGCTTTCAGTGACTGGTATACAGGGAAATCCAGATTCTTTTCAATGTTACAGCTCCCTACTTGCTGAGTCTATGTACACTGTATACAGCGTGCCAATGCCATTCCCAGTCTTGACTTCCATGTTCAGAACACAGAGCCCTACATGGACTTGGAAGGCTGCGCAGAAATAAACAAAAATGCAGCTTAAGTTCATTTATTTATCTAATTTTTTCAACCAATCACTTTTCAAATGATAGGCTGTCATTCAACTGATCCCATCAAAGTACACAACCTCTCATTTCTGCCATTTCTCTCCATCTGCCAGGTATTTGCCCAGTCACTCCACTTGTCTCAATCACTTTGGAACCATTTTTACATCCTCCTCATCCACTCAAAGCTGACTTCATTTAGTGCTGTCAGCAGACTTGGGAGTATTGCAATTGAGCCCCTCAACCAAAAATATGATGTGTATTAGGAATTGCTGGATGCCAAATCTCGATCCTTGTTATATCCTTCAAGCCTTCCATTCAAAAAAAATGGTTTTGTTCCTACTCACTGTTTCCTGCCAACTCTCCCATTCTAAAACCATGACCATATATTAGCCCCAGTCCCATAGGATTCGAATTTGCACAATAGGCTTGGGGCTTTATCAAAAATTCTTTCTGAGATTCCAATCGTATTGCGTTGATACCTTCTCCGTAATTTTGCTCAAATATGATTCCTATTTCATAAACCTCTGTTGACTTTGTTTATGCCTATTAATATTTTCAATATTTTCCAATATTTTCTCTAAAACTTTTTAGTTGCTAATTTCATTCTATTCCCCTTTTCTCACCGGACTAAAATTCCCTAGTATTGCGAGGAAACTTTATTTATTTAGTTTTTATTCTGTGAAGGCATAACTGAAGTATTTGCTCCATTGATCTTCTATTTTCCTCTACTCAATTATCTGGTATCAGGCTGTAAGAAAGCTGCACCTTTTTCTCTTAATTTTGCCATTAATGTATTTTCAGAAGATATTACAAGTTCACTCATATACACTGTGATAAGATATTCTTCAGACACCCATCAATTCCTATCTTAAGCTATTGAATGATTGATCCTCCACAGCCATACAATCACAGAAGCACAGACTCTGTACTATCAGAAATACAGCACGTCTACATTAGCCCCACTTTCCAACACAAAACCCGTATCTGTGAATCTTATGGCATAACCATGTATTTTCTAATGTTTTTGAGGTTACCATGACAATTCCCCTCCCACGAAGTGCATCCCAGACCCCACCACAATTTGGATGAAAAACAGTCCTCAAATCCTCACTGAGCCTCAAACCCTTCACTTTAAAATTGTGTCCCTTTGATTAAAAGGACCAGCTGCTGTCTATCCGCTTCGTTCATGTCCCTCGTAATCTTATCCTCCTGATTCACGTCCCCCTCAGCCTTCTCAGCTCCAAACTATACAACCCGAGCTTACCCAGCCTCTCTCCATAGCTGATATGCTCCATCACAGGGAACATCCTGGTGAATCTCCTCTGCACACCCTCAAGTGCAATCACATCCTTCCTGGAATGTAGCTCCCAGAATTACACACAGTATTCCATCTTGGCTAATGAAATTTCCGCATAGCTCTTATAATCTATGCTTCGATGTGAGAAGGCTGTTTTTACGCTCCCGTATGCTTTCTCAAATTGTGTGTTACCCTGTCCAGCCACATTCAGGTAAGTGTGGAAAAGCACCGTCTGAGCTTCCTAGTCTGCTGCCATTCATTGAGTCCTCACCTGCCTGGTTCCTTCTTCCAAAGTGCATCACCTCATATTTATCAGGTTTACATTTCATCTGCCATTGATGTGACCATCTGACCATTCCATCTGCATCTTTCTGTAACATAAGGCCTTCCTCCTCACTGCCAACTAACCGGCCAATCTTTGTATCAAACACAAACTTACTTATGACACCCCCACGCCTCATCCATATTCACAGCTGCATCCTTTATGTTAATGTTTAAAATCACAAAACATCAGCTTATTTATTTGGAGGCTAGCGTCCAATGGTGTACCACGGGAATCAATGCTGTGTCTCTTAATATTTGTGATTCAGAGGTGTTGGTGTTGGACTGGGGTGGACAAAGTAAAAAATTGCATAACACCAGGTTATTCTCCAACCCCAAATTCACTATCAAACCGGCAGACAAGGGAGGCGCGGTAGTAGTTTTGCGCACCGACCATTACACCGCTGAGGCTAAACGCCAGCTCACGGACACCTCCTCCTACCGGCCCCTTGACCATCACCCCACCTCCAACCACCAAACCATCATCTCCCAGAATATCCATAACCTCATCACCTCAGGGGACGTCCCATCCACCGCCTCCAACCTCATAGTCCCACAACCCCGCACCGCCCGTTTCTACCTCCTGCCCAAAATCCACAAACCTGACTGCCCCGGCCGACCCATTGTCTCAGCCTGCTCCTGCCCCACTGAACTCATCTCTGCATACCTCGACACGGTCCTGTCCCCCTTAGTCCAACAACTCCCCACCTACGTTCGGGACACCACCTACGCCCTCCACCTCCTCCATGATTTTCGCTTCCCCGGTCCCCTTATCTTCACTATGGACATCCAGTCCCTGTACAACTCCATCTCCCATCACGAAGGCCTCGAATCCCTCTGCTTCTTCCTTTCCCGCCGTACCAACCAGTACCCTTCCACTGATATCCTCCTTCGACTGACTGAACTGGTCCTCACCCTGAACAACTTCTCTTTCCAATCCTCCCACTTCCTCCAATCCAAAGGAGTAGCCATGGGGACGTGCATAGGCCCCAGCTATACCTGCCTCTTCGTAGAATATGTGGAACAGTCCATCTTCCGCAGCGACATTTGCAACATCCCCCAACTTTTCTTCCGCTACATCAATGACTATCGGCGCTGCGTGGTGCTCCCACGAAGAGGTGGAACAGTTCATCCACTTTGCCAACACCATCCACCCCGACCTCAAATTCACCTGAACCGTCTCAGACTCCTCCCTCCGCTTCCTGGACCTTTCCATTTCTAACTCGGGCGACCGAATCAACACGGACATTTACTATAAACCGACTGACTCCCACAGCTACCTAGACTACACCTCCTCCCACCCTGCCCCCTGTAGAAACGCCATCCCATATTCCCAATTCCTTTGTTTCCGCCGCATCTGCTACCAGGAGGACCAGTTCCAATACCGTACAACCCAGATGGCCTCCTTCTTCAAGGACAGCAATATACCCCCCAAACGTGGTTGACGATGCCCTCCACCGCATCTCCTCCACTTCCCGCTCCTCCGCCCTTGAGCCCCGCCCCTCCAACCGCCACCACGACAGAACCCCACTGGTCCTCACCTACCACCCCACCAACCTCCATACACAGCGTATCATCCGCCGTCATTTCCGCCACTTCCAAACGGATCCCACCACCAGGGATATATTTCCCTCCCCTCCCCTATCAGCGTTCCGAAAAGACCACTCCCTCCGTGACTCCCTCGTCAGGTCCACATCCCCCATCAACCCAACCTCCATTCCCGGAACCTTCTCCTGCAACCGCAAGAAATGTAAAACATGCGCCCACATCTCCCCCCTTACATCCCTCCAAGGCCCCAAGGGATACTTTCAGATCGGCCACAAGTTCACCTGCACCTCCAAACACATCATTTACTGCATCCGCTGCACCCGATGTGGCCTCCTCTATATTGGGGAGGCAGGCTGCCTACTTGTGGAATGTTTCATGGAACACTTCTGGGACACCCGGACCAACCAACCCAACCACCCCGTAGCTCAACACTTCAACTCCCTCTCCCACTCCACCAAGGACATGCAGGTCCTTGGACTTCTCCATCGCCAGACCATGGCAACACGACGGTTGGAGTAGGAGAGCCTCATCTTCCACCTAGGAACCCTCCAAGCACAAGGGATGAACTCAGATTTCTCCGGTTTCATCATTTTCCCTCCCCCCACTGTGACTCAGCCAAATCCCTCGAACTCAGCATCGCCTTCCTAACCTGCAATCTTCTTCCTGACCTCTCCGCCCCCACTCCCACTCTGGCCTATCACCCTCACCAGATCTCCTTCTACCTTTCGCATTCCCAACGCCCATCCCCCAAGTCCCTCCTCTCTACCTTTTGTCTTAGCTTGCTGAACACACTTTCCTCATTCCTGAAGAAGGGCTTTTGCCCGAAACGTCGATTCTCCTCTTCCTTCGATGCTGACTGACCTGCTGCGCTTTTCCAGCAACACATTTTCGTCTCTATTCTCCAAAAAGGTTTATTTGGAGGCATGAGCTTTCGAAGCGTTAATTATTCATCAGGTGGTTGTGCGCTTTGATGAAACGCTTCAAAAGCTAGTGCCACTGAATACACCTTTTGGAGAATAACCTGGTGTTATGCAATTTTTAACTTTGTCCACCCCAGTCCAACACTAACACATCCGAATCACAAATATTAAGAGACACAACACTGATCCTTGTCGTACACGACTGGACACTAGCCTCCAAACACAAACAGCCATCTACCGCCACCCTCTGTCTCCTACCCCTAAAGTTGATTTGATTGCAACTTGGCAACTTGTCCTATCTGTTCCCTGGTTTTTCTGTTCCGCTGGACACTCTTGTAGAATATCTGGAGATTCTCACTAATCTTGCCTGCTAGTAGGCTTCCCTGCTCCTGTGTTAATTAGTTCCCTCCAAGTGATGAATTTCTTCCTTTTTGCAGATTTAACTGGCCTGTCCCAGATCCTGCCATTATTTGCCTTTAATGCGGAATAGAAAGTGAGGAAGAGTTTTGTTCATTTCCAACTTGTGATATGTTTTGTGAATTATTGAAATTTCACTGCAACCCACCTCTCATTTTTGAAACTCTAGAGAACACTGGCCAAGTTTCCTCATCAGGCAATCTCACCATCTGAGGGATTAATCTGGAGAATGTCCATTGCACTTCCTCTGTGGTCAGTATATTCTTTCTGAGATTTGGTCACCAAAACTGTGCACAATACTCCACGTATAGTCCCACCAACACGCTGTGACACTGCTTCAACTTGTCTTTACATCAATGTTCTGACTCTCTTAAATGAAGGCGAACCAAACTGTAACTTTCCACTTACAAATGTTCCTCCGAACACCCTTCATATTCATTGCATTTACGTACTCACTGAGATCTTATAGAAACCCTTCCGAGAATCCAATATCTATAACTTCTACTCGTTCCCCATTATCTATGTTGTAAGAAACAACTGCAAACAATTCCGAAGTTTATCAAGTATGATCTCTCTACCAGAAACGCATACTGATTCTCTCCATTGTTGCTGTTAATTTCTATAAATCAAAAATGTCATCCTGTTTAATACATTCCAACAGTTTCCCTACAGATGTCGATTAATTGGTCTGCAGTTCTCTACACTAGGTCCTCTTCCCTTTGTAGCTGTTTGGATCCCTTCCATTCATCTATAGTGCTTGGTTCACGTTATCCACAATAGTTTCTGCCCTCTGCAGAATGTACAGGAAAACAAAACACAGTCATCGACAGTGCAATTATTACTACTGCTGGTGATTTATTTCTGACGTTTTGATGGGAAGTACATCTGTTTCGTTAGACTTAACAATGCTCAATCCAGCTCCATGTTCAAGTACTACCTTGTTACTGATATGAATTGACTTTATGTCTTTAACTCCAGAAGGCCAATATGATACTTGGAATTACTGGGTGATTTCCTGGATATTACTCCATGAAGACAGATGCAAAGGAACTGGTTATTTTCTTGGCCATTTCCCTGTTCTCCACAATAACCTCTCCTCTCCCAATTACAAATTTCCACATTTGACCTTGCTTTTATCTTGTTTCCTTTGAAATATAGATTGTTGGTTTATGCAGTCTTTGTGCTCCTGTTTGTTAGCAGGCACGCTCTCTTTTTGATTTCCTTATCAGTTTCATGGCCTTCCTTTTCTGGATTGTAAACTTCTGAGAATTCACAGGTTTCCACAATATCTGGAATTCGTCTGAAGTCACTTCCTATGATTAATACATTTTCTAATTTGTGATGTTAACCATCATTGAGTCACTTTCTCACTTTTTGGTGTTTGTACCTGAAATAAATAGGCGTATTTTTCAGACTTTGCAGGATTTCTAAAACCTCCTGGTCCTGACCAGATATATTCAGGAACACTTGAGAAGGATAGATAAGAAATTGCGGGAGCCCTGGTTGGTTCTTTTCCATCATCGCTGGTCAGGTCCCAGACGACTGGAGGGTAGTGAATACTGTGCCCTTATTCAAGAAAGGCTACAAAGGTAAATCTGGGAACTAAGGAACAGCAAACCTAAAATTCTAGTGGGTAAGTTACTTGAGAAGATTCAGAGAGATTGGATATACATGCATTTGGAAAGACAGGATGTGATTCGGTGTATGATTAGAATTGTGCTGGAAAAGCAGAGGAGGTTAGGCAGCACCCAAGGAGCAAGAAAATCGATGTTTTGGGCAAAAGCCCTTCATGAAATTCAGCACGTCTTTGTGCATGGGAGATCATGACTCATAAATTGCTTGGAGTTCTTTGATGAAGTGACCAGCAACGTTGAGGAGGGCAGGATGGTATACATAGTCTATATGGATTCCAGTCAGGCCTCAATAAGGTTCTACATGTTCCGCTGCTCTGAAAGGCGAGATCACATGGAATTGAGGGGGAGGTGGCAAATTAGGTACAAAATTGGCTTGGTGGTAGGAAGCAGAGTGTGATACAGGAAGAATGCTGGTCAGACTAGAGGGCTGTGACTAGTGGAATGCCTCAGGGGTTGGTGCTGGGACCACTGCATATTACATATGTCTATGATTTAGATGAGAATGTACAGGATTGATTTGTAAGTTTGAAGACGACATGAAAGTAAGCAGTCTCATGGCGAGTGAGGAAGGTTATCATAAATTTTAGAAATTGCAGCAGTATCTTGATCACTTGGGGAAGTGGGCTGAGAAATGGCAAATGGATTTTAATAAAGTGTAAGTTCTTGCATTTTAGAAATTCAAATCAAGGTTGGAGTTTCATGGTGAATGGTTGGGTCCTTAGGAGTGTAGTGGAACAGAGGGACCTCGGAATTCAGGTGGATGGTTCTCTGGAAGTTGATTCAGAGGTAGACAGTGCAGTGAAGAAAGCTTTTGGTACATTGGCCTTATTCAGTGTATTTCACTGAGTATCAAAATTAGGGAGTTATGTTGCAGTTATACAGGACGCTACTGAGGCCATATTGGTAGCGTTATGTTCAGTTTTGTTCACTTTGCTATAGGCCGGATGTTATTAAACTGGAAAGAATGCAGAAAAAGATTATAAGGATGTTGCCAAGGACTCAATGGACTGAGTTATAGGGAGAGGTTGGACAAGCTAGGCCATCTTAATTTTGTGTGTGTGTGAAACTGAGGGAGGATCATATTGAAGTCTGTAAGATCATGACAGGCCTGGATAGAGTGAATGTACCCTGTCTTTGTTTTCCCCATTTTTGGGCAATCACAGATCAGTTTAAAGTCAGAGGAGAAAGAATAAAAGGGAATCTGAGAAACAACCTTTTTACACACAGGGGCTGGTACGCATATGAGATGAGCTGTCAGAGGAAGTGATTGGTTAACAACATTTAAAAGGCATTTGGACAAATACAAGGATAGGAAAGGATTAGAAGGATACGGGGCAATGGCAGGGAAATGGGGTGAGCGTGGATGGACATTTTGTTCAGACAGTTTGGGCTGAAGAACCTGTCTCCGTGCTTTCGCACTCTATGACTCTAACAACCATTGCTTGTCTCCCACTGAATGTTATATTGTACTTTACAAATTCACTGGAGCTATCTTGACCCTCTAGCCTCCAGTCTTCCACGATGTTTAACTAGTAAGTTCAAGCATTCTCTATTGTGCGTAGACGCCGTGTAAAATGCACTTTATTAATGTCATTATTCCTTAAAAGCTGCTTCATTACAAGGTTATTAATTCGTCATTTGGACCAGATAATACCAAATCCAAAGTAACCTGCTCTCTAGTTTTCTTCACAACATACTCTTGAACTTACGGAATTTATTTTTCAAACATGAGCAGTCGCTTAATTAACGCAGTCCAAATGCAATTTGAGACCATCCAATAAGATTGCAGTATCCACAACACTTGCATATCTATATGATGTTCAGATTTTCTGCTAGCGTTTTGGTTTGATATATAACACACCAATATTTGCTTCTCCTTTCTATCTGTAAGCTCTACCTAAACTGATTCTGTGGAAGCTGAGGGACAGGTCTGTGTTGTTTTTAGTGACGGACTTGGACAAGACATTTGGGGAGCCTCACCTCGACGCTGAGATGATCTGAAGAAATGTCCTGCAATACAGGATAAGCATTGATATCCTCCCCTCTCTGTCAGGATAAGAGTTACCATAAACTCTCTGCTCGCTCACACTCACTGTATGTCTGTTATAGCACCTATCCCCGAGGAAGGTTCACACTCTATCTCCAAACAAGGGTCAGGCACGACCACTCTCAATATTGAATTCAGTAACTTTCTTCCTCACTTTCTCTGTCACCTACGCAGTACCCCCCACACTAATAATACTATTAGGATTCAAAACTGTCGACTGACTAATTCCAGACACCTCACATTTCCGCCCAACTACACCAGCACTAACAGCAGGGTCACCCATTCCCACTCACCCTCCAACCTTCCCATTTTCCCCTTCCAGGAGGTAAAGCCTGGAATACGACAGAAAGGCAAAGCCGGTTGATGAAGTGCCCGATATCCATTCCCTCACCCCCTCCCCTTGCCAAGTGGGTAGGACACTGGTACGAGCCAGAGAGGACAGGGAAGCCTTGTGTGGAGATTTTGAAACATCCATGTGCCACCGACCGATGAAGGAGCAATGTTCAGTGAAAGACAATTCTCACTTTAAATCCACTGACAGTTCCAACGACAGTCCTTTCACTTCCAAAAAAAGGACACAGATACCTCAGTGCACAGAGACGCAGACACACAAATACACAGAACTATTGGTAAACACCCCAATATGCGAACACGCACAATACGTACAAGGAGATAGGCATACACACAGGTAGAAACACACAGAGACATATACAGTCACATACAAATAGACACAAAGACAGTTAAGAATCACACAGGCTGACAGATATAGACACACAAACACACAGATAACAAGCACATGGACATGCACGTATATATATACACACACACACATAGACATGCACACACATACGCACACGTATACACACACACACACACACACACACACACACACGCAGAGGCAAACACACAAACACACGCAGTCCCATAGGAACAGAAACTAGTGTCATTAAGATGCAAATCGATATGCTTTGGATTTGTAAGAATATCAAGACATCTAGGGAGAAGGCAGAAGAATAAGATTGAGGTACATATGAAAATAATTTAACGGAATTTTAGACTCGATGGGTCGAATGGCCTCATTATGCTCCTTGCTTTAATGTTCTTGTGGTGTAATGCTATCAGGGATTCTCTACCTGAGACAGCAACAGAGGCTGGGTTTGATACATATTTGATTGGAAAGGGTCAGCGGGAATGTGGAACAGGTTTGAAGTCAAGAATGCTTTATGTTTATTCCCAATTATTGTGTCCTTATGTCTGAAAAGAAGTGGTGATTTGATGTTAGGTTAACACGGTTTAAAATAACAGGTCCCAGAATGAAGTAAGGACATTCCTTTCGCTTTAGTGTTGTGCCATCTGTGGTGTACTCATCCTTAGGGAACAGTGAATACTCGGTTATTGAAGGTGTTCAACGCTGAGCTTGACTGATCTTTGCTGGATAGGACAGTCAATGTTTCTTGGGAACAGACCATGTACAGATAGTCAGACACAATTGAATTTTTTATGAGCATTCTGAATGGTGCAGCCATAAGGCCAACTGCTGCCCCTACCCCATGCGCTGTGCCCTCAATCCACGCTTGAGTCTATTACAGAGATGTACTTCGGCCCCTACCCTATGTGTTTTTCCCTCTATACACCCCTCAAGGTTATCACAGAGATATCCTGCTGCCCCTACCCTTTGTGTTGTTCCCTCAATCCACCCCTCACGGCTGTTGCAGAAATATACTATTGCACCGATCCCATGTGTTTTTGTTCAATCCACCTCTCGATGGTGTTACAGGATAGGGGACCACCCTTACAGTCAGGCAGGATCGTTACAATGAGACGGGAGAAGACCATTCTGCCCCTCGAAGGAGTTACACAGGAATACAGAATGAAGTAATTCAGCTCGTTGAGTACATTACACAGGCCAGGAGGAGACGATTCAACCCACCTTAGGTGCTACACAGGAACAGGGAAGCTGTCGCTAACAGGAAATAGAGAGTAGAGGTAAATATTTATTTTCAGGTTGCAAAGCTGTAACTAGTGTAGTTCTCTAGAGATCACTGTGGGATCATCAATGACAAATAATCCGTATCAAAGATCTGGTGGAAGGGAACTGAATGGCGCAAAGCTCAATTAGCGCATCACCAAGATGATCGTTCAAGCTGTCGTCAAATGGAGGTACTGAGTCTGCAATGTGATACAGACGGGGAAGGTTAGTGAGCAAACCTTCAGCAGAAAGAACATACGGTGAGTTGTCTACTGTGGCAGGAAGGATAAAACAATGGCGAACAATTTATTTGGAGAGAGATTGCAGAACTCTGTGATACTGGCGGTTTCCATGTTCCTGGGAGGTGAATCATATGAAGTCAGTCTGCAGATGCAGCAAGTGATTTGGAAGGTAAGTGGAATGATACTGTTTCTGGCAAAAGTTATCACGTTTAATGAGGAATGTTTTACTACATCTGAACGGGGCATTGTTGAGACCACATCGGACACACTGTGTGCAGTTTTGATCGCCTCAACGTAAAAAAAAATATAATTCTTTCAGAAGATTTTCATGGATGTTTCCCTTCACACATTCCTGGAAGGAAGGCCTTTTGTTATGGGGGTTATCAGTTTTGATCTGAGATGAGAAATCTTCTTGAACCATACATGACTTTCTGAAAGGTGTTTTAGCTGGATGCGTGTTTCCTCTTGTTAAGGAGTTTAAAGCTGGAGAACAATTTTATGAATAAGATGTTTTGATATCAACACACCTATTATATAGACATTGACCGATATTTACAAATTACACAGACGCATATAAACATGTCATCAGATGATAAAACAGGGACTTTTCTTCCTAATGAAAGACACTGTGTACAACAACAGCGATGATGCACCTTCATATCGTCCATTATCATCTCTTCCAGAGAATGCTCCAGGAGAGCACACATGGCCCAGCTTGATGTTCAGTTGACATTATTGTATGGTTCAACACAGAGAGGGAGAAAAATGTGCCCTGCCTGAGAAGCAGCAGCTGATTGATCTCTCTCTCTTACTTTGTCCACCTGATAGCAAAATGTGAGGCAATAAAATCCCTGAGTTATCTTCACCACTTGTGAAGGATTCCTAGTGAGGACTCATTGGAATCTCTCCACTGCTGGAAGCAAAGGGCGTTCAGCCAAATCCAACTATTCCACAAATAAATCCCATTACCAGCAGCTTGTGTGAGCAGAATAATTTCAAAGTCAGTAGAACATTTGGGAGACTTTATCTTTTACCGTTTGTTGTGAGTTCAACTTCCTGCATTTCACATTTTTCTCCAAAATGGCCCAGTCTGAGTCCTAAACAATTGGCCATAACACTAAACTGGCTACATTTAAAATTTGTTGTAATCGGTGGAGTGGGACTGGAAAAGGACACAGTGACCCTCTAACATTTGTCGCAATATGAATGAGAAATTCTTATTAGACTGTTTTTGTGGGAATTCCCTTTATCAAACGTTTGTGGTGCCTGGATGTTTGCATTTATTCAAAATTGTACTGTACTCAAACATTTGACAGACAACCGCATGTGAGAAAATTGTATGCAGATTGAAAAGTGCTGCTGAAACTACAATCAGAGTAGCTACAAACTTAGTGCCTTGTGAGGCAGTGACAACTTGTCTAATGACCCACTCCTGCTCCTCAGTCCTATGTTCCTATGTTCAATTCAGCCCCTCAAACCTCCTACACTGGTGCTGACGGGGGCATCTTGTTCCACATACATGGTCCACAGTAACACAGGATCTCATTCTGTCTCTCCAAGCTGTCACACATCGTTTGGTGTGGGTTGGAAAATGTCACTTCAAAATCCAGGCTGGGTTCGCAAGACAACTCTGGTCTCTTTACAGAGTGTCTCCTCTCTGAAACTTGTGCTTCATTTGTTGGTCATGGTATAGACCCAGATTCACTGCGAATTCAGCCCCCAGACCTCACTAAGTGATGACTCATAAAGTACTTTGCTCTCTCTGATTGGAACGTTCAAGAACAGAACTTGCAGGAAAATTACAATCATTAACTTTGTAATGACAGAATATGAGAACATAAGGAACAGGATCAGGTCGTTCGGATAATCAAGACATTATATACGATCATGGCCGATCTGCTGTTCGTATTAACTCATCTTTCATGTCCAAATCCTTCACATCCTCTCAGATCTCTGGCAGATCAAAAATCCATCTATCACCTTCTTAAAATACTTTCAGTGATGTAGCTCCCCTAGCTCTCGAGACAAGATAATTCCTGACATACACTACTCTCTGTGAGAGGAAAACACTCCCCATACAGACACTATAACCTATTGATATGAACAAGAGGTGAACACAGGGGCTCAGCAAAGAGTGGATAGCCTTGATATCAAGGCAGTATTTGACTGAGAATGTCTGAGAATTTGACTGAGAATTTGACTGGAAGTGCCATCTTATTTGAGCTTAATGGGAATCAGGTGTCCCCTCCCTACTGGCTGGGGTCTTTCAGAGCACAAAGGAAGATATATGTGGGTGGGGGCCGAAAATCTTCTTAGTTCCGGGAAGTCTCTTCAGAAGATCCTCAAGGTAGCTTCCTCAGCACAAACATCTTCAGCTGCTTCATCAATGTCTTTCCCCATCATAAGACCGGAGGTCGGGATGGTCACTGAGGGTTACACAATGTTCAGAACATTTTGTCTCGCATCAGCTCCTGATGCAGCCTGTGTCCGTGTTCAGTAAGACCCGGGCAGCATTCAAGCTTTGTATTTAAAATGTCGGTAACATTCATGTAACAGTGCTGTCAGACACAGTTAAAAGAGGAGCTCATTCAACATCTCAAGCTGGAGTTTGAATCACGTGATGTTCAGTGTAGGATAACAAACCAAATGCACAATATTCAAAGTCTGACTCTCTCTCTCTCTCTCTCTCTCTCTCTCTCTCCCTGATCGATATAGGGAGTGGGGGTGGGGTGAGGGGAACGTCCTCAGAGGGTCTTGTAACTCGAGAAAAACAAG
Organism: Chiloscyllium punctatum; assembly: GCF_047496795.1. Lineage (NCBI taxonomy): Eukaryota > Metazoa > Chordata > Chondrichthyes > Orectolobiformes > Hemiscylliidae > Chiloscyllium > Chiloscyllium punctatum. The sequence continues at coordinate 218,910 of NW_027309870.1, forward strand.
CCATGGATTTTATCACCGTATCAATATCTGTCTGAACATCATGAGAGGCTGTCCATTCCTCTTAAGTTTCAATGAAATCATCTTGTATTCTCTCACAGCGCTAAAGAATATTCTTCATTCACACCTCATTTTCCCACCATCCCAGGGATTGGTCGGGTGAAAAACGTGTGCACTCTCTCTTTGGCAGGGCGATTATTTCTTAAAAAGGAAAGACAATCTGTCCACAATGTCCCAAAGACTGCCTCAACAACCCTCTTAGGTTTGATTACAATAAGTTATTTTCCTCATTGAATCATCTCCGTTTCTTTCCTATGGCGTAAAAAGCCTTTCCTTCTCGCTACACTGCGCCTGACGTGGCATTTAAAAGCTCCTAACATCTATATGTGTGCAACAACAAAGCCAACAGCAGAGGTGCTGCGGGAGATGAACATCACACTCAGGGAAAAACTAAGAAAGAATGCACTTGAAATAAGGAATGGTCACCACCTGAATGGAAATGAGCTGTAGGAATATGGGAAACAGGCAGAGGAAGGGAGTTATCTTTCCTTTTGTTCTTCCCTCACAGGTCAGGCCAGCCTGTTATCCCTATCTTGAAATGAGAGGCTGGTTCAGCTGTTCCACAGGACAGTAAAGAGTAAAACACATTGCTGTGGGTTTGCAGTCACACAGAGACCTGATCAGGGAAGGATGACCCATTGCACTCACTAAAGGACATGAGGCAAGCTGATTGGCTTTTTATACTTAATGAAGATGGTTTCACTTCAAAGCCACAAATTTCCTTCATATTAACAGATTATTATTCTGTGGCTCTTGATCATGAGTCAATGACTTGAGCACGATGCATTATCTTGCCGTCAGACAGTTTCTGTGCAGAGAACAAGTTAAACATTTCAAAGGCAATTATTTTGTGATTGACATGTGGTTAGAAGGGGCTTGAAACAGGTGATTCCGGATTTAACAGAGGCCCAAATGATGGTTTACTCAGAAGGTGCACTGTGGCTGAGGAGGAGTAGGGGTATCATGATGGTGGTATTGGACAGATTTAGCGAGTGGGGGGGATATGGAGAAATAGATCTGTTCAGGGCTAGAAGGATTATGGAGTTTTGGAGTTTCTCCTCGCATACTGGTGAGTCATTTGAAAGTAGGGATTTGCTCATTATAATTTCTAAGGAAAGGAATTTTTCATTGGAGCTGAAAACAATGACTTCCACCTTTCCTAATTTTAATAACATGAACAACAATTCATTGTAACCTGCTTTAAAAGACAGAATACCTTACCAGGAACACCAACTATAGCGAGGATGGGATAGTAACCAGCTTGAATAACCATCAGCACATCATAGATCCGCCATACTAATGATATCCAAGGTTGGGAAAGCCAGTAAAGACTACTGGATAAACTCCTGTCCATGTTGGATCATTCCAGTCTAATGTTCTCAGATTCTGATCTCTCCTCCCTGTCTCTCTGGAGCTGCTGATCCCTGTTAGTACTGTCGGCGATGCTCCCACTCATTCTATGGGATAACACATTAAACGGAATCCTTAATTAATAAAAGAGGCAAGCCCTCAAGTGACACATTCAGGATCCACGGAGACCGACATTAATCACAGTCACTGAACAAATAGCTGCAACCAACGCCTTTCAATTCAATACTGTTTTATTAAAATTCAAATTAATGATTAACATTTACACAGTCTGGATTGGATATGCGAGAGTGACTGAGGGAATGAATTTTGAGTCTGGTAGATTAATTGTGTGCAACCATTCAGTCTGCATTGGATATGAAAGTAATGCCAGAGGTTTATCGGACCACCAACATGTTTCTCTGCTTATAAATGGAAACAGAGACCCTGTAACTACTGCTGAGGCATGACAATGTCAGTAAGAGATTGAAAGAACATTTATAAGTCATGGTCTGGAGAGAATATATATCTAAGACAGCATGGGGTTATAACAGACATGTGGGGTTAACAGAGAATTGTAACTAAGAGACAATGGGGACTCCAGATGTTAGAGAATTAAGTGTAGATAAAGCATGATAGTAGAGAAGACACAGTAGGTCAGGCAGCATCCGAGGAGCAAGAGAGTCAACGTTTCAGGCAGGGCCCTTCTTCAGAACTGCGAAGGAGTAAAGGGGCTGACAAATAAATCGGTGGTGAGGGTGAGGCTGGGGGAAAGTTTGGTGATAGGTGGGCGAAGCTAGAAGGTGATAGTGAGAGGTCGGTGGGGAGTTGGAGCAGATCAGTGGAAAGGAAGATGGACAGGTAGGTTGCCACGAGAGGGTGGATCTCAGTCGAAAGGTCGGATCTGGGATCTGGGTCGTCGAGGGGAGATTTGCAAATTAGTCAGTTCAATGTTCATGCCATGTGATTGTCGGCTCCCGAGGCAGAAGATGAGGTGTTCCTGGCGACATCCTGGTATATCCCTTCTGAACTCTCTTCAGCTTAATAATCTCCTTCCAATAACAGAACTGAACACAGTACTGCAAAAGAGGCTTCATCAATGTCCTGCACTATCTCAGCATGACTTCTCAATTGCTAACCACAAAAGTCTGAGCAAAGAAGTAACCTTAAACACTTTGTCTATAAGTGCCACAAACTTCTGTGAATTCGATCTGCACCTGTGGGTCCCTCTTTTCTACAACGCTACCAACGCACTACTATTAATTGCATGAGCCCCCCCTTCTTTTAATTTTACCAAAATGCAATACCTCGCATTTATCCAAGTTAAACTGAATTGCCACACCTCAGCCCAATGAGTGATATTACTGCCCCTTCACCCTCCTGCTTCAGGTTTAAAAGACCCTCCCCTCTCCAGAAGGCCTACAAACACAGGCCTTGAGTTTCCCAAAGACCAAGAGCTTGATTTGCTTTGAGCAAGCAGAGGGAGGAGAGGGTAAGATGAGGCTGGAAAGTAAACCGATGCCTTGTATCACTTAATAATTTCAGCAAGAGGGAAGCCACATGTGAGAATTGGAAATAGTGGCTAGTGTTTTTTGGCCAGAAATTGTGCTCTTTCCTCATCTTTGGTGTTCAGTATTGATATCTATTCGAGTTCCGTCATAGTGCAGAGTGTTTCTGCACGATTGCTTGCCCTAATATTGAATATTACAGATAATAGCCATGTAAGCTGGAAATCATAGCCAAGCAATTAAAGAAGTTCATTGTTAATCTCGATGGCAGAGCACATGCACTCGTCATCCTATAGTTGAGGCTAATATCTTTTAGTTGTTTAACAATGAGAACTGTTGCCTGTGTTTTTCAGTAATGTTAATCAGAATGTAATATATCCATGTAGAGCTGAAAACTGACACTTAAAATATGACTCAAATTCTGGGCATGGTTTAAGTCTTGTGTCGTGGGTCACACACCTGCCCCTGGGTCATAGCTCTGAATTCGATTCCCTTCCATGAACTTGTGGCAGTGTCACCTTCTCTGGAACAGATGATCTCGATTCTGTTGTGGGGGGGGAGGTGTCAGAGTACGTTCAAAGAAAGCTGATGAACAAACACAGGAGAATCATGTTGCAGCTTTAGGGGCTATTGTTGAGTAGTGGTAGTGCCCCGACATCTGAGCCTAAAGGTTCACATCCAACAGAGATGTTTCATTATATGTCTGAGCACGTGGGTTAAAATGATTTTTGAAATGTGACTTGATGGAGTCCATGAAACGACTGCACAAAACACTTCATAGGACAAACAGGGAGACAGCTAACGATCCGCATCCATGAACACCAACTAACCATGAAACGACATGACCAGCTATCCTTAGTAGCCACACACGCAGATGACAAGCAATATGAGTACGACTGGGACAACACTGCTATTATAGGACAAGCCAAACAGAGAACAGCCAGGGAATTCCTAGATGCATGGCACTCATCCACAGATTCTATCAACAAACAGATCGACTTGGACCCAATATACCGGCCACAGAAGCGGACAGCTTGACCCAATAACAGAAGCGGCAGAGACAAACCACTATAAATGCCGGAGAAAACATCACAGAAGCGCTTCACAAGAGGCCCCGAAGCACTGAGGATGTCACCTTGACAGGGACGAAACATCTGCAACAGAAATTCACAGCTCGGCGAACAGAACCACAACAAGTATACACAGAGCACAGACAAGCCACCCTCCACCACCACTTGTCTCCTGCCAGTAAACAGTTGTACACCGAAACACACACACACACACAACCCTACACCACTAAGTTGTTTCCTACTATTGATCAGATATACACAGAAATACACACACAATCCCCCTCTACTACTCTGTCTCCTGCCATTAAACAGAAATACATAGCAATGGACACACACAACCCTCTAACAACTCACTGTCTCCTGCCATTAAACAGATATATGCAAACACACACACACACACAACCCTCCACCGCCGCCCTGTCTCCCGCTACTAAACAGGAATATGCTGAAACACATACACACCAACCTGCACCAATACCTGTCTCCTGTTATTAAATAGTTATAGACAGAAACACAAGCACACAACCTTCCACCACTATCCCGTCTCCTGCCATTAAACAAATATATGCAGAAACACACACTCACAACCCTCCATCAACACGCTGTCTCCTTCAATTAAATAGATATACATGGAAACACACACACACAACCCTCCACCAAAACCATGTTTCCTGCCATTAATCAGATATACCCTCAAACGCACAACACAACCCTGCACCACCACGTTGTCTCCCGCTATTAAGCAGCTATAGACAGAAACACACACAACCCTCCACTAAAACCCTGCCTACGGTCAATAAACAGATATACGCAGAAACACACACAAAACTCTAAACCACCTTTCTGTCTCCTGCCATGAAACAAATATAACAGAAACACACACACAAAACACTCCATGACCACCTTGTCTCCTATGATTAAACAGATCTATACAGAAACACACACACACAAACCTCCACGAACATCCTGTCTGCTGCAATTAAACAGATATACACACAAACACACACGCGCACACAATCCTTGACACCCAATTTGTTTCCTGTCATTAAACAGATATACATAGAAACGCACACACAACCCTCCACGACCACCCTGTCTCCTGCAAATAATCAGATATACACAGAAAAACACACACACAACTTTCCACCGTCGCCCTGCATCCCGCCATTAAACTGGGATATGCAGAAACACATACACACCAACCAGCACGAAAACCTGTTTCCAGTTATTAAACAGATATAGGCAGAAACACATGCACACAAACGTCCACCACCACCACCCTGTCTCCTGCCATTAAACAAATATATGCAGAAACACACACACAGAACCCTCTACCATCACGCTGTCACCTTCCATTAAACAGCTTTTTGCAGCAGAGAGGGCGGCAGGTAGGCGGAAGAGAAGTCGGAGCACAAAGCCGGTCAGGAAGGTAAGTACTTGTTATTTGAGTGGAGAAGGAACCCGAGACAATACACGTGTAGTGTCTCCCACCCTCCCTCCACCTCTAACCTAAAAAAAAGGTAAGCTACTTGGTGTTCTTGTTTGGGGGACTAAGTGTAGAGTTATGGCAGTGCAGGCAGTAGAATGTTCCTCGTGTAGGATGGTTGAGGTAGGGGTGACCACCGATGCTCCTGCCGACTTCATCTGCAGGAAGTGCAGCCAGCTCCAGCTCCAGCTCCTCACAGAAGGCGTTAGGGAACTGGAGCTGGAGTTGGTTGAACTGAGCCTTCTTCGAGAGGCTGAGCGGGTGATAGATGGAACCTACAGGGACATAATTACGCCAGAGAACAGAGGTAGCTGGGTAACAGTTAGAAGTGGGAGGGTGATGAAGCAGGCAGTGCAGGGATCCCCTGTGGCCGTCCCCCCCAACAATCAGTATACCACTTTGGATAATGTTGGGGGGACGGCCTAGCAGGGGTAAGCTGCAGTGACCAGGTCTCTGGCACGAGGTCCGGCTCTGAGGCTCAGAAGGGAAAGGGGGAGAGGAGGAGAGCGCTAGTTATAGGAGACTCTATAGTTAGAGGGACAGACAGGCGGTTCTGTGGACATGGGCGAGACTCTCGGATGGTTTGTTGCCTCCCGGGTGCCAGGGTCCGAGACGTCTCGGACCGTGTCTTCAGAATCCTTAAGGGAGAGGGTGTGCAGCCAGAAGTTATGGTGCATTTTTGCACCAACGACATAGGTAGGAATAGAGGTTGGGTGGTCATTCAAGAGCTCAGGGAGTTAGACTGGAAGCTAAAAGCTAGGACGGACAGAGTCGTCATCTCTGGGTTGTTGCCAGTGCCACATGACAGTGAGGCAAGGAATAGGAAGAGAGTGCAATTGAACACGTGGCTGCAAAGATGCTGTAGGAGGGAGGGCTTCAGGTATTTGGACCGCATTCTGGGTAAGGTGGGACCTGTACAAGCAAAACGGATTGTACCTGAACCAGAAGGGCACCAATATCCTAGGAGGTAGTTATGCTAGAACTCTTCGGGGGGGGGGGTTTAACCGAATTTGGCAGGGGGATGGGATCCATCCTTGTAGTCCAGCAAGTAGGTTAGCTGTTTTTCAGGATGTCCAAGAATGTAGGGAGGCTGTGGAGAAGGTAGCACTGACAGGGAATACTTGCGGACACAGAGTTGGGTTCAAGTGTGTATACTTCAACACAAGGTGTATCAGAAAAAAGGTGGGTGATCTTAAGGCGTGGATTGGTATTTGGGACTACGATGTTGTGGCCATGACGGAAACATGGATAGAAGAGGGACAAGAATGGTTGTTGGAGGTTCCTGGATACAGATGTTTCAGTAAGATTAGGGAGGGTGGTAAAAAAGAGGGGGTTTGGCGTTGCTAATTAGAAATGGTATAATGGCTGCAGAAAGGCAGTTCGAGGGGGATCTGCCTTTGGAGGTAGTATGGGCTGAAGTCAGAAATAGGAAAGGAGCAGTCACCTTGTTGCGTGTTTACTATAGGCCCCCCAATAGCAGCAGAGATGGGGAGAAACAGATTAGGAAACAGATTTTGGGAAGTTTCAGAAGCCACAGGATAGTAGTCATGGGCGATTTCAACTTCCCAAATATTGATTGGAAGCTCTTTAGATCAAGTAGATTGGACGGGGCGGTGTTTGTGCAGTGCGTCCAGGAAGCTTTTCTAACTCAGTATGTAGATTGTCCAACCAGAGGGGAGGCCATATTGGATTTGGTACTCGGTAATGAACCAGGGCAAGTGATGGGCTTGTTAGTGGGTGAGCATTTTGGTGATGGTGACCACAATTCTGTGACTTTCACATTGGTTATGGAGAGAGATAGGTGCATGCAACAGGGTAGGTTTTTCAATTGGGGGAAGGGTAAATACGATGCTGCAAGATAGGATCTGAGGAGCATAAGTTGGGTGCATAGATGTCAGGGAAGGATGTCATTGAAATGTGGAACTTTTTCAAGGAACAGATACGACGTGTCCTTGATTTGTATGTACTTGTCAGGCAGGAAAGAGATGGTCGTGTGAGGGAACTTTGGTTGATGAGGGAGGTTGAATGTCTTGTAAAGAGGAAGAAGGAGGCTTACATAAGGCTGAGGAAACAAGGTTCAGACAGAGCGTTGGAGGAATACAGGATAGCCAGGAGGGAGCTGAAGAAGGGGATTAATACGCAGGTATAAACAGACACACACATCTCGACTCCATCACCCTGAACTCTGCCATTGAGTAGATATACACAGAAATGCACCCACAATCCTCGAACCATCACCCTGTCTCCTATCATTAAATAGATATACACAGAAACAAACAAACACAAACTCTTGACCACCACCCTGACTCCTGCCATTACACAGATATACACAGAAACACACACACAACCTTCCACGAAGACCCTGCCTACTGCCTTTAAACAGATATTCACAGAAACACTCATACATAACAACCCTCCGCCACCATCCTGTCTCCTGCCAGTAACCACATAGACACAGAAACACAGACACTCTACATTCTACCACCACACTGTCTCTTGCCATTAAATAGATATACACAGAAACACACACAGATACCACCCTCCTCCACCACTGTGTCCTGCAATTAAACAGATACATACAGAAACATACACACTAATTTCCAGCACCACCCTGTCTCTTGTCATTAAACAGTTGTAGCTGAAAATGTGTTGCTGGAAAAGCGCAGCAGGTCAGGCAGCATCCAAGGAGCAGGAGAATCGATGTTTCGGGCATGAGCCCTTCTTCAATAAATTGATTGCTGCTCATGCTCGAAACGTCGATTCTCCTGCTCCTTGGATGCTGCCTGACCTGCTGCGCTTCTCCAGCAACACATTTCAGCTCTGATCTCCAGCAGCTGCAGTCCTCACTTTCTCTATTAAACAGTTATACACGGAAACACGCACACACACTACCCTCCACCACCACTCTGTGCACAGCCATTAAATAGATGTATACAGAAACACGCACACAACACTCCACGAACACCCTGCCTCCTGCCATTAAACAGGTACACACAGAAATACACCCACAACCCTCCATCACCACCCTGTCTCCTACTATTAAACAAATAGACACAGAAATACACCCACAACCCTCCATCACCACCCTGTCTCCTACTACTAAACAAATAGACACAGAAACACGCACATACAACCCTACATCACCACCCTGTCTCCTGGCAATAAACAGATATGCACAGAAACACACACACAGCCCTCCACCACCACGCTGTTCTCCTGCCAATGAGCCGATATACACAGAAATACGCACAGAAAACCATCGACCACCAGCCTGTCTCCTGCCCTGAAACAGATATACACAGAAACACACACACATACAGAACCCTCCACCACCAACCCGTTTGCTGCCATTAATCAGATACACACTCACACACTCACACATTCTCACTCACTCACACCTCCCCAATCACACTCACACCTCACACTTCCCCAATCACACTCACACCTCACACCTCCCCAATCACACACACACACACACCTCCCCTCTCACACACTCTCCGGTGATTAAACAGAAACTCACCCAGCTCGACACCAACACCCTGTCTCCTGCCATTACACACGCACACACCCCTTGAACAGCAATTTGTTTACTGTCATTTAGCAATTAAACATATATTTACAGAAACATACAGACAACTCTCCATCACCACCCGGTTTCCTGTCTAACAGATATACACAAAAACACGCACACCCATTCCTCCAACACCACCCTGTCTGCTGCAATTAAACAGAGATACACAGAAACACACACACAACACTTCACTACCACATTGTTTTCTGCCATAAAACAAATACACACAGAAACACACACAACCCTCCACGACCACCCTATCTACATTCATTAAACAGTAACATACAGAAACACACACTCACTAACCTCCAAAACCACCCTGTCTGCTGCAATTAAACAGATATTTACAGAAATATCCAGACAAGCCTCCACCACCACACTGTCTCCTATCATTAAACAGATATCCACAAACACACACACACACCACCCTCCACCACAACCCTGTCTCCTGCCATTAAACAGATATACATAGAAATACACACACCACCGTACACCACCACTTTGTTTTCTGCCATTAAGCAGATATACACAGATACACACGCACAACCATCAACCGCCACCATGTCTCCTGCCATGAAACAGACGTACTCAGAAACAAACACATACCATCCTCCACCAACAGCCGGTCTCCTGCAAGTAAACAGGTATATACAGAAACATACACATAGTGAACCCTCCACCACTACCCTGCTTGCCTCCATAAATCAATTATACACAGAAACACACACGACCTTTCACTACCATCCTGTCTCCTGCCATTAAACAGCGATACACAGAAACACACACCCGACACTACACCAACAAGTTGTTTTCTACCATTGATCACATGTACACAGAAACACACACAAACCTCTACCACATCCCTGTATCCTGAAATTCAATAGATATCTACAGAAACACACACACTCAACCCTCCACTACCACCCTGTCACCCGACATTAAACTGATGTATGCAGAAGCACACACACAACCCTGCACCACCATCTTATTTCATGCCATTAAGTAGATATACACACATACACGCACACTACACTCAACCACCGCCCTGTCTCCTGCCACTAAACAGATATACATATAAACACACACACATATACAGAACCCTCAACCACCACCCTGTTTGCTGCCATTAATCAGAGACACATACAAACACACACACACAACCCTCCACCATCACACACTCTCTGGCGATTAAGCAGATATAAACAGAGCCACAAACACATCTCAACACCATCACCCTGTCTACTGCCTTTAAACAGACATGCACAGAAAAACACACACACAAACTTCCACCACAACCCTGTCTCTTGCCATTAAACAGCTAAACGTAGAAATACACAAACACACAACTGTTAGCCACCACATTGTTTTCTGCCATTAAACAGATATACACAGAAACGCACACACAGACACCAAACCCCCGAAGAACATCTTGTTGCCTGCCATTAAGCAGATATACACAGAAACACACGCACAACCTTCAACCGCCACCATGCCTCCTGCCATGAAACAGATATAATCAGAAACAAACACATACCACCCTCCACCACCAGCCTGTCTCCTGCAATTAAACAGATATACACAGAAACACATATACCACCCTCGACCACCACACTCTCTCTCCTGCCAGTGAACAGATATACACAGAAACACACATACAGCCTTCAACAAACACCCTGCCTACTGACCTTAAACAGATATACACAGAAACACACATACATACACAACCCTCCACCACCACCCTGTCTCCTGCCAGTAAGCACACAGACACAGGCACTCTACCCTCCAACAACACCCTGTCTCCTGCCATTAAATAGATATATGCAGAAACATACACACAACAAAAAAACACACAGACAATGACACACACACACACCAAACTGTCTCGTGCCATTAAGCACATATGCACAGAAACGCACACGCACACTCACTAAAACCTCCTTCACCACCCTGTCTCCTGTCATCAAATAGTTATACACGGAAACACACACACACAACCTTCCACGAACACCCTGCCTACTGCCCTTAAACAGATATACACAAAAACGCACATACAGGCACAACCCTCCACCACCACCCTGTCTCCTGCCATTAAACATGCAGAAACACACACAATATTCCATGAACAACGTGCCTGCTGACATTAAGCAGATATATGCAGGAAGACACAGACAACCGTCCATTACCACCCTGTCTCCTGCCATTTAACAGATATACACAGAAACACACACCACCACCCTTCTCCTGGCGTTAGGCACATATACACAGAAACACACACACAACCCTCTACCACCACCCTGTTATCCTGCCATTGAGCAGATATACACAGAAATACACACGCACAACCCTCTACCACCACCCTGTCTCCAGCCCTTAAATAGATAAACACAGAATCTCACACACCCCTCCACGATAACCCTATCTGCTTTCATTAAACAGAGATACACAGAAACACACACACACACAACCCTCCACCACCACCCTATTCTCTTTCCATTGAGCAGATATGCACAGAAATACACACACAACCTTCGACCACCACCAGTCAGTCTCCAGTCATTAAACAGATATGTACAGAAAACACACACTAACCCTGCACCACCACCCGATCACCAACCATTAATCAGACATACACAGACAACCCTCCATCAACACTCTGTTTCCAGGCATTAAACAGGTATATACAGAATTGGCTAGCTGACAGAAAGCAGAGAGTGGCTGTAGATGGAATGTATTCTTCCTGGACGACAGTGTTCAGTGGGGTCTCGCAGGGCTCTGTACTTGGGCCTCTGCTCCTTGTAGTATTTATAACTGACTTGGATGAGGAGGTTGAGGGGTGAGTTTGTAAATTTGCAGATGACACAAAGTTTGGAGGTGTCGTTGATAATATAGAGGACAATGCAGGCTGCAGCCTGACAGAATGCAGAGCTGGGCTGAGAAATGGCAGATTGAGTTCAACCTGGATAAATGCGAGGTGATGCATTTTGAATAATTGGAACTCGAATGTTGAATATAGGATTAAAGACAGGATTCTTGGCAGTATGGAGCAACAGAGGGATCTTGGTGTGCAAGTACATATATACCTCAAAGTTGCCACACAAGTGGATAGGGTTGTTAAGAAAGAATATGGCATTTTGGCGTTCATTAACAGCGAGATAGAGCTTAAGAGCCATGAGGTTTTGCTGCAGCTCTACAAGTCCCTGGTGAGGCAATACTTGGAATGTTGTGTCCAGTTCTGGTCGTCCTACTATAGGAAAGATACAGGTGCTTGGAAAAGGGTGCAAAGAAGTTTACCAGGATGGTAACTGGAGGGCTTGCTTTATAAAGAATGGTTGAATAGGCTCGAACGTTTCTCTCTGGAGAGAAGGAGGAAGAGAGGTGACCAGACAGAGGTGTACAAAATAATGAGAGGAACTGATAGTCAATAGCCAGAGAACTTTCCCCACGGTAGGAATGACTGGTATTAGCACTCATAGTTTGAAAATATTAGGAGGAAGGTATAAGGAGATGTCAGAGGGTTTTTTTTTACACAGTTGTGAATGCATGGAATGCGTTACCAGTGGTAGTGGTTGAAGCAGAGTCATTGGGGACATTTAAGCGACTGCTGGACATGCACATGCATAGCAGTGAGTTGAGGGGTGCATAGGTTGTTACTATATTCTACATTAGGATTAAATCTCGGCACAACATCGTGGGTCAAAGGGACTGTTCTGTGCTGTACGTTCTATGTTCTATGCTCTCTGACAAGTGTGAGTCGACCTCTGACAAACTAATGCCAACTGCAAAAGATGTTTAAAGACTTCATTGAGTTGCAAAGTTGTCAGCACTATAAGTATGTTTTGGTCATTGTTATTTTTTTTTCCTTGGTGGGTTGAAGCTTACCTCACTTCCAACGTTACTGCTAAAATTGTTGTAAATATTTTACTCAAGGAGATTATTACCTGCCTTGGTATTTGCTTTTGTCTACATTCTGACAATGCCCCCCATTTTATTGTAGATATTAATGAGGAATTATGCTCTCATTTTGGGATCCACCACCAACTTCATTGTGCTTATTGCCGACAGGCTGCAGGGCTCGTGGAGCCTGGTGACCAGATTCTGAAAACTAAACTTACCAAATGGACTTCTGATACAGGTCTTTCCTGGGTGAGGTTGGTGCCTCTGGTGTTGTTCCACCTACAGTAAACTCCTGTGGGGAAACCTCGCTTGTCCCCAGCCGAAATCATCCGAAGTCGAGCTGTCCTCTCACATTGGAATGATGCCTCCTCCCGTATTCATTTCAAACACATGACTGAGGATATGTCCTCCTGTGTTCTTTCTTTGACCAAGATTTTGGGAGATCTTCAGTCTAACGTCGGTGCTGCTCCCCTCCCTCAACAATATCCCAGTTATTGAATTTCCAACTCTTTTATTCTCATCATGATTTGGACAAGCTGCAGCCACCAACCTCAATGGCAAGGGCCCTTCCAGGGTCTCCACACCAGCCTGTCTGCTGTAAAGGTCGCCGTGCATTCCGCCTGGGTTCACCTTCATCACTCCAAGGTCAATAGATGAGGCCATTCCGGGGTGGGGGGGGTGGGGGTGGTGGCTGTGGTGGTGGTGATGATGGAGATGGAGACGATGGGGAACTGGAAAACGAACCGGAATCAGTCGATAACAAACCAGACTACTATGATATAGCTGCATGTTTCGAATCGTAATTCTTCTAATGTTTTACATTAATGCAGAACGACCATTAAGATGAAGATCGAACTTACCCTGTTATGTGGACTCGTTGTCGCCTGCATTAGTGCTGAAGAGGGGGCTGTTTACCTGTGTGATCCTGAACAACCAGAAACTGTGTACCGTTTAAGCTGAAAATATGTCCTTACGTGCCCGAGAAACTGATTCCTTTGATGTAGGGAATGTTACCAAGAATGACTGCCGCAATGGTCAACTGCACCAAGAAGATCGAAAAGTTCATTGGGCTTTGCCCTGTCAAGGTGTTTTGAGCCAGTTTGATTTCAGTTGTGCTTTCGGTGTTTCTGGTAAGCGTTGCCTCTACTCCAAGAGGCCTAAATCGGCCCGTCACAAAAGAGAAAGGGGGAGATGGAGTCCTTCACTAACAATTTGCTTTTGTAAAGTCATCATCAAATATTCAGCCAGCATGAAGTGGTGCATTACGTCCTCACATCAGCAAAGGACTCTTTGACCCCTTTCCCCCTCCTGAATCCCAAATACAGTGTATGGAATACCTGTTAGGCATTTATCGGATATAATCTTCCCTTTGATTATTACTTATCCCCACCTGCTAACTTGTGGAATTCCTATAATAAATCCGGGGAAGCCTATCGAATTTGTTACAACTGTACAGGATGGGGAAGCATTTAAGTGAATGTGACTGTTTATTCCATGTGCCTTTGTCCAATGTACGAACTACTACTGCTTCCCTGTGGCGCCTCACATCTCATGCATATGCCTACTGGAGGAGTGTGTCTCTATTATTGTGGATATTCAGGCTCTTTGTGGTATTTAATGGCACACACCTTACTATGAGACCCCTAACAGCACCTCCATCTTCTCAATTGTGGGGTGGAATGAACCAATCTGGGACAGTAATCACATCTCTTACTGAAAGACCCATCACTTTTTTATTGAATTGCTTTCACCCTAAGAGCCCAGTGCGACCATATTTTGCAGCTATGGACTAACTATACTTTCAGGGTTGTCACAATGACAGGCCTGCTTCATATTGGGAAGCCCCTCCATTATCTAAACTAAACCTTAATGAAATAGGTAATTTCTGTGCTGTAGCTGATAGGGCAGTTTTCATAACTTCTGTTCCCTGCCCAACTACGTGGGAATGGGGCTGGGGTTTCCCTACTAAACGTTCAGTTTGACCTGTATTCTGCACGCATTGGAGGGGTGGTATTTCTTTGGGTAACAGTAAAGTCCCGTTTCTGGCTTACACATTTCTCAGCACGTTTTCCTGAGGAGGATCTGCAGGAATTATTAGCCATCCAAATTGAAACTATCTTATTTATGGTCTAACCCGCTTGGGCAAGGAGACCGTTTGGACTTAGCAGGAAGTAAGGATATGCTCTTAGAATTACGTCTATCCCCTCAGCAAAACCGGTATATCCTCGACTACCTAAACGGCAAAGAGGTTCGGGCTTGCTACATAGTAAAGGGCAAGTGTATGATGGGGATTACTGACGTCCTCGAGAACATTACCAAGCAGGTGGATAAGATCTGCAACTTTGACAATCAAATGATAGAAGCCACTGCATGGCGAGATGATGTGGGCTGCTCTATCCACGAGTGTCCCACGAGAGTAATATTGTGTGGGATGGTATAGCCCAGAGTGTTCCCTTGACAGTGACATGGTGTGGGCTGGTGTAGCCCGGAGTGTCCCCCTGACAGTGACATGGTGTGGGCTGGTGTAGCCCGGAGTGTCCCCCTGACAGTGACATGGTGTGGGCTGGTGTAGCCCGGAGTGTCCCCCTGACAGTGACATGGTGTGGGCTGGTATAAGCCGGAGTGACAATGTGTCACTGACTTGATTGGCGTGTCATTGAATCATAGAGTGATCGAGCATGGGAACTGACCCTTCGGCCCAAACTGGTCTGTGCTGACCATGCTGCCCACTCAACTAATTCCAAGTACCCACATTTGAACCATATCACTCTCAACCCTTCCCATCTATGTATCAATTCATTTGTTTTACATGTTGCTATTGTACCTGCCTAAACCACTTTTTCTGGCAGCCCATTACATTTCAAAACCATTCTCTGCATAATGAAACTGGCCCTCCGGTCCTTCTTAAATCTTACCCCCTCACATAAAAGAATGCCCTGTAGTTTTCAGTCTGTAATCTCTGGGAAAATGACTCGATGCATTCACCCTATCTATGGTCCGCGTAATATTATGCATCTCCATAAAAACACCCCCTCATTCTCCTACATTCCAAGGAATGATATCCGAACCTGACCCACCCCTCCTTATAACGCTGGCCTATTAGTCCTGACAACATTCTTGTCAAACTTCTTTGCACTCGTTTCAGGTTAACAGGATGACTAAACCTGTACACAATGCTCGAAGTGTGGCCTCACCAACGACTTACAGAAAGATAGCATAATGTCCCAACTCCTATATTCAATGCTTTGATAGTTGAAGGCCGGCATGCTAAACGCCCTCTTTACCGCCCTTTCTACCCGTGACGCCTCTTCCCGTGAAATATGGACTTGTGATCCGAGGTCCCTCTGTTCCACAACATTCCTCAGAATCTAACCATTTACTGTATAACTCCTATCTTTGTTTTACTTTCCAAAGTGTAACACCTCCGCCTTATCTGTATTTAATCGCAGTTGCCAATCCTCAGCTCACTTCCCCATCAGATTAAAATCCCTCGATTATTTCTGATAATGTTCATCGCTATCAACGATACCTCCTAATGGTATCATCCATAAATGTAGTAAACCTCTTGGGAGTACTTGGAGTATGTTGTGCAGTTTTGGGCCCCTTATCTCAGAAGATTTATACTGGCCTTGGAATGTGCTCAGAGGAGTTTCACGAGAATGGTCCCAGGAATGAAAAGCTTGACACATGAGGAAACTTTGAGGACTCTGGATCTTTACTTAATGGATTTTAAAAGGATGAGAGGAGATCTAATTGAAATATACTGAATAGTCTGGACAGAATAGATGTTGTGAAGATATTTCCATTGGTAAAATAGACTAGTACCCGAGGGCACAGCCTCAAAGTAAATGGAACAGCTTTTAGAACGGAGATAAAGAGAAACTTCTTCAGCCAGAGAGTGAGGAATCCATGGAATTCAGTGCCACAGAAGGCTGTGGAGGCCAGGTTACTGAGTATATATAAGACTGAGATGGACAGGTTTTTGATTGTCAAGGGGATCAAGGATTATGGCGAGAAAGCAGAAGAATGGTGTTAAGAAAATTATGAACCATGACTGAATAGTGGAGCAGACTCGATGGGCTGAATATTTCAATTTCTGTTCCAATGTCTTATGGCCCTCATCATGCATTGTATATTCACATGCAGAACATTTATGTAAATAACAAATAACAAAGTTCTCAGCACTGACACCAGTGGCACTAATTATAGACCTCCAGTCGGAAAAACAATCTTCAACCATCACCCTCTGCTTCTTACCATTGAGCCAATTTTGAATCCAATTAGCTAGCTCTCTCTGGATCGCAAATCACCTAAACTCACTGACTAACCTGCCGTATGGGACCTTGTCAATCGTCTTACTAAAGTCCATATATAGATAATCCATTGTCCTTCCCATATGTATTCTCACGGTTATCTCTTTGAAACAATTAAAAGATTTTTCAGACATGATTTCCTGCACACTAATCCATGCTGACTATTTCTAATCAGACCTTGAATTTCCAAATGTTAGTTCATCCTGTCTCTCATTATCATCTCCAACAACTTGCCTAACACTGATGTTCCACTCACTGACTAAGAGCTCCCTGGTTTGTCTTTGCTACCTTTCTTAAACAATGGAACCACTCCAGTGGCAAACGATGAAGCAAAAATCTGTGCAAGGGCCTGTGCAATTTCTTTCCTAGCCTCCCATAACATCCGACGATGGACATATTCTTGCCCAGGGGATTTATTCACCCTATTGTGCTTTAAGGTAGAAAATGCCTCCACTCTAGTAATATGCATGCAGAGCAAAACATTCCCACTTGTTTTCCTTATTTCCTTAGTATGCATCATTTGCTCCTGATTAAACATGGAGGAGAAATATTCATTAAACAATACCCCCCACAAACACACACACACAAGGACAGCCATGCTCATCAGTAAGGGGACCTATTCTATCCTGAATCATGCTTCTACTCTTAATATGACTAGAGAACCTCTTGGGATTATCTTTCACCTTTTCTGAGCGATCCATGTCATGTCCTTTTTTCAGGCTTCAGATTCCCCTCTTAAGGGTGCTTCTACACTTTGTGTAGTCATCTAAGGATTCACTTAAGCCCAATATCTTAAACCCAATGTATGCCTTCTTTAATGTCCTTACCAGATCCTCAATATGCCTCGCCATCCAAGGATCAGGATCCCCCTCAACCACCGTCTATCTAATGAAAATAATCCTTATTTGTTCAATCTTTCTTCATGGCTGGCACCCTACATACCAGGCAACATACTGGTGAACCTCCTCTGCACTCTCTCCAAAGCATCCACATCGTTTTGCTAGTGTGGCGACCAGACTGTATGCAGTATTCCAAATGTGGCTGAACTATAGTCTTATACAACTGTAACACGACCTGCAAACTCTTATATTCAGTACCCGATCCAATGAAGGAAACCATGCCGAACACCTTCTTCACCACTCTACTGATCTGCCTTGCCACCTTCAATGGGAACAATGGACCTGAACACCTAGATGTCTCTGTACATCAATTTTCCCCAATACTTTACTATTTACTGTATAGTTTGCTCTTGGATTGGATCGGACAAAATGCATCGCCTCACATTTGTCCAAATTGAACTCCATCTGTCATTTCTCTGCCCATCTCCCCAATCTATCTATATTCTGCTGTATTCTCGGACAGTCCCCTTCACTGTCTGCTCCTCCACCAATCTTAGTGTCATCTGAAAACTTGCTAATGAAACAAGCTACACCTTCCTCCAAATCATTTATGTCTACCACAAAAACCAATGTCGCAGCAAGGGCCCCTGTGGGACACTACTGGTCACAGATCTCCATTTTGATAACCTCCCTTCCATTGTTACTCTCTGTCTCCTGTTTCCTAACCAGTTTTCTATCCATCTAGCTAGAACACGCATGCAACTTCACCTTCTTCTTCAATTTACCATGGGGAAATTTATCGAATGCCTTACTAAAGTCCATCTGTATGACATCTATATCCCTTCCCTCATCAATCAACATTGTCACCTCTTCAAACAATTCTATTAAGTTTGTAAGCCATTACCATACCTGCAGAAAACCATGCTACCTCGCACGGAGAAGTCATTGTATTCTGAATGGGTATATATCCTATCCCTCAGTATCTTCTCCAGTAGCATCCCTACCACTGACGTCAGGATCACAGGTCTGTAATTTCCTGGATTTTTCCTTAAACAAGGAGACACCATTAGAAATTGTCCATTCCCCAGGGACCTCCCCCGTGTTCAAGGACGCTGCAACAATATCCGTGAAAGCCTCAGCTATTTCCTCTCTCGCTTCCCTCAGTAACCTTGGGAAGATCCCATCCAGACCTGGGGACTTGTCTTTCTTGATGTCTTTTGGAAAACACACCACTTCCTCCCTCCTTATGCAGACTTGACAAAGAGTAATCAAAGATCTATCCCTAACCTCAACATCCACCCAGCCCCTCTCCTTGGTGAATATCGATGCAAAGTACTCATTAAGAATCTCTCCCGATTTCTCTGCCTCCAAGCATATCTTTCCTGTTTTGTCCATGAGTGGGCCCTTTCTCTAGCTACCCTCTTTCGCGTTTTATGTGACCAAAATGCTTTAAGGTTTTCCTTAATCCTGCTGGCTAAGGATATCTCATGACCCCTTTTCGACCTCTTAATTCCTCACTTCAGATTGGTCCTACATTCACAATATTCTTCCTAGGCCTCGTATATCTTCGTTCACCTAGATATTATGTACTCATTCTTTTTCCTTTTAGTTAGTGTCACAATATCACTTGTCATCTATGGTTTCCTATCCTTGCCATTTCTATCCATAATTTTCACAGGAACATATCTCTCCTGAACACTAATTAACCTCTCCTCATAAGCCTTCCACCTATCATTTGCGGATTTCCCTTCAAACAGCTGGTCCTAATCCTCGTTCCCCAGCTCTTGCCGAATTTTGCTATAGTTGGCCTTCCACCAGTTTAGCACTCTTCATTTAGGACCACTCTCATCTTTCTCCATGAATATTGTAAAACTAAAAGAATTGTGATCATTATTCCCAAAGTAATCCCCCACTGTAACTTCCACTGCCTGGACGGGCTCATTTCCCAACACCAGGTCTGGCATGGCCGATTCCAGAGTTGAACTGTTTCTACACTGCTCTAGAAAACGCTCCTGGATGGTCCTACAAATTCTGCTCCATCTAGACCTCTAACACTAAGTGAATCCCAGTCAATTTTAGGAAACTTAAAATCTCCTATCACCACCATCCTGTTGCTCCCACAACTTTCTGTGATCTATCTACACATTTGTACTTTGATCGGTGTTGGGAGGCCTGTAGTACAATCCCAGCATTGTTACTGCGCCCTTTCTCTTTCTGAGCTCTGCCCATATTGCCTCACTGCTCGAATCTTCCATGGGGCACTCCGTCAGCACTGCTGTGATATCTTCTTTGACCAGTGATGCTTGTCATCCACCCCTTTTACCTTCTTCTCTACCCCGCCTGAAGCATTAATGTCCTGGGATATTTAGTTGTCAATCACGCCATTCCCTCAACCAAGTTCAGTAACAACAATAACATTATATTCCCAGGTACTATTCCAAGCCCTACGTTCACCTGCCTTACGTTCTTGCATTAAAACGACAAGTCCCTCTGTGTTCATCCTCCGCTTCCTGCCTCCTCTTCCCCTCAGTCATGTTGAATTCATTATCGAGTTACTTAGGCTTTAGTTACTACCTCCTTTTATTTCACTAAACAGATTTTTTACCCGATCCCCTGCCACATTAGTTTAAACCCTTCCCAACAGCGTTTGCAAATGCACTCCATCGAACATTGGCTCCAGTCCTATCCAGATGTAGACCGTCCAATTTGTAATAGTCTCACCTCCCCCAGAACCGGTCCCAATATCCCAAAAATCGGAACCCCTCCCTCCTGCACCATCTCTCAAGCCACACATTCTTCCTGATTATTTAATCATTCCTACACTGACTAGTACTTGACAATGTAGCAATCCTCCGAGGTCCTACTTTGTTAAGTTGGTTCCTAACTCCCTAGCTTTTTCTTGTAGGACCTCATGCCGATGGCACATTAATGTGGGGAAAGATCATTCAGGCACATAAAGTATCAGGGATGCTATATTAGACTGATGAATGGACTCTGTAACTCCAAATAATAAAGATCTTGTTCATGTTGATCATGTTTTTTCAATGTTCTGCGCATTGTAACCTGCACGCCTTACTATGTCCACATTTATTTTTCACCCTATGATCTGTGCGTCCTTGCTTACTGTCATCTGCCTGTACTGCTCATAAATAAAGCTTTCACTGGACTTAGGCACATGTGACAATAAATCTAATAAATTAATCATTTCTCACCCTAACAGTGTCTCTTTCAGAAATATGTGATCGTCGCTAATCCTCACGTTTCAGCGCAATCATCCCTCTTTGTCTCCTAGCACGACAGATTAAATACTCAGTTCCATCACTGTCTCCTCATGGAGTCATCATCTCATGGATTAGACTGCTAATACTTACTTCAGTAGTGTCTGTGTTCATGACATCGTGCCTTATAAAGAAGATCACACCTCTACACAGTGCCCCAAATAATCTCTAATCAAGGCCCTACAAATACGGGAAGACGGCTTTAGTTTTGCACATAAATCATATGACAATGAAGGGCAGCATACAATATAAGATGCCAATACTTACGGCCTTGGATGTGCTATTTTTGGTGACTCATGATCAAGGACATTCAGGTCCTTTTGAAAAACAACATTTCTCAAACTTGTACGATTTAATCAATACAAAATGAGATGCATTCTGTTTATTTCTCATAGCCAAATCATTTCTATGCCTTGCAAATTGTTGTGGTTCAAACACTGAAACTTGTGATATCCCATGAGTAACTGCCTTCAATCCATAAAAGTGCAAGAAGCACTGTATTGCTTCCACTGACCAATTCTCAATCCATGTGGTATATCCAGATCACCCCGTCTGCAACTTACCAATGTTCTCCAACTTCCTTTGCTTACTTGTTAACAACAATGTAAAAAATGTATTCTGCAAATTCAAATACACCACTCGCACTCTTTCTCTCTTGTGGATGTATCAACTAACACAAACTCCACAGGTTTCTCAACGATGATTTCCGGTTTCTAAGTCTAAGCTGACTGTACTAAGTCACATCATGATTTCCCAAACGTCGAGTTGTAAAATTTCTCATAAAAAGTTCTAATATTTTCCTCAGACCTAACATCATGGTACCCATTTTTTTTCGTTTCCCTCCCGCGCTGGTTTTAAATATTTAGAATTACAATAATTACTTTCCAGTCTGCAGGAACGATAAATTGCAGATTCTAAAGAAATTTGGAGGGTAATCAATACTTCTTTCTTGTCGTTACAACGTTTAAAAGACATTTGGATAAGTACACGAATAGGAAAGGTTTGTACGGATATGGGCCAAGCGCGGTCAGGTGGGATTAAGTTAGTTTGGAATTGGAATAGTGAGCATGGATTGGTTGGACCGAAGCGTCTGTTTCTGTCCTGTATGTCTCTATAACTCATTCACTAGCTGCAATGCCACTTCTCTGAAAACTCGGATGGAACTCATTTGGTGCAGTAACTTGCCAACCTTCAATTCAATTAGTTTTTGAGAAAGTTCACTTTATTAATTCTAATCATGTTCTTATTTTTACCAGTCAATCTGTCCCATATTATTTCTAGAAGATTTTCCGGACCTTCCATTATGGAGACAGGACGAAGGTATTACCCTCAGCAGCAGGCAGAGATTGATTCCGTCACTGTGTGAATACATTAGAACACTGCAATTGGGAGATGATGGACGTGACACCAACTCCTGGTCAGAAAGTTCTAGAATCAAGACAGTTCAATGAAACGGTCACTTCCTGGTCACTGATAGCATAGTCCTCTCCCTCGTTTGAGGTTACAGGTTATACTGATAGTCATTTTAGAATCAAACTGTCTTCAATCTTTGCACCTCACATAGAACCAAGTCGAGGCAAGAAAAAGTTTGTGATCAAAATATATGTAACGAGAAGAGGTGCCCGAAGAGAATTGTAACTGGAAAGATGTGGATGATGGTTTATTCAGAAACAGTGTTGAGGCAGAAGTGAAGACTGGGGATATTGTGAAGGTGGGAGTGGGATTGGGCAGGTTTTGTGGTAGACGGAATATTGAGATATAAATCAGTTCAGGATAAAATGGGGTAATGGTGGTTATAAATACTTTAGTTTCTCCTCAGATGCTTGTAAGCGAGGGATATGAAATTCATGGTATAGAAATGGAAATTGTGATTGAAAGCGAAGACAATATTTTGGATCTTTGCCAAATATACACTACAGAGAAAATGATGACATTCACAACGGGTTAGAGAATTAGTAAATGGGCAGAGATCGACTCACCAGGAATACCAACAATAGCGAGGATGGGATAGTAACCTGCCTGAATAGTCATCATTACACAGCATCAATCGAGATGTTGTTACTACACTGAAGTGTCCTCCACCACAACAACTTCCAACATTAAAACTGCTTCTGGGCACAACTGCCCCGAACATACACAAGAAATACGGATTTCCCTGGATTTTACTCTCACTGCTCTTACCAGTTAATTGTTTATCGTTTACATAAGGCAATTCTATAATCTGTTTGTAAAGATGCAAACATCTTATTGCACAATTTGTATGCATTATCCTTTTGAGATGTTTTGTAGCCTTAGCGCAAAAGTAAGTGTCCTGTTTAAAATTGACCTGGTTATTGGGATTCAGGGGTCAGATACAGTACGTATTTTTCATGGGTTAATAAACAGAAAGGAATAGAAGACAGTGGCTGTGGAGACTGATGAGGAGTAAAGTGACATCCCCACCAGTCCCCAATGTCTTCTTGACAAACAGAATAAAATAAAATGCAGTGAAAGAAACATAATTTATTCGGAAGAAGGAATGGCAAATGAAAGTGTAAACAAAACAGAATCATTTCAAATAGAATGGCTGAACAGTCATTGGTGTGTGCGTGCGTATGTGTGTGTGTGTGTGTCTGTGTCTGTGCGTGTGTGCAGATAGTTAAGATTGTTCATATGTGTGCAACATATTCAGAATGAACAAGAGAGACATACTTAACAAACATGATGCATGTGATATACAAAACTTATAAAATATTAGTATGTTATTTACTCTTCAGCTGAGAGGTTTTGTTCCCCTTCTCTCAATGTACCGTCTGCCTCCTGCCCCTTCCTGGCATTCCCTGATCTAATGTTTCATTCTTATCGGATGGCTGTTATAAATTCCTGCTTCTGGTGTTCCAACTTGTTTGTGGGCGGCACGGTGGCACAGTGGTTAGCACTGCTGCCTCACAGCGCCAGAGACCCGGGTTCAATTCCTGCCTCAGGCGACTGACTGTGTGGAGTTTGCACATTCTCCCCGTGTCTGTGCAGGTTTCCTCCGGGTGCTCCGGTTTCCTCCCACTGTCCAAACATGTGCAGGTTAGGTGAATTGGCCATGCTAAATTGCCCGTAGTGTTAGGCAAGGGGTAGATGTAGGGGTATGGGTGGGTTGCGCTTCGGCGGGTCGGTGTGGACTTGTTGGGCCGAAGGGCCTGTTTCCACACTGTAAGTAATTTAATCTAATCTAATCCATTTTCTACCAGGAAACATATGCTGGGTTCTGTCAACAGTTGGTGCCTCTCATATTGAAGGAGATAAATGTTCTGGCATCAAATCCAGGATTTCAACAGATTAATCTGTTGCACATATACTGCATAAAGGACCACTGCACACAGGAATTGTTAAACCAAATAGGGAAGCACATCTAATTCTATCAATCATGTAGACGTCTCTATTTTTACATCTTCACGTCTATATTCATTCTCTCTGTCTTTGTCTTTCCATCCAGTTAATAAATCCTCCAATCGTTCTTCGTGTCCCAAGTCTCAAACATCCCTCTTTCAGTTTACATCTATTGCTCACTTTTGGATGAGATGGCTTATAATTGAGTAATGTAACTAAAAAGACAGGAGGGTGGCGTTGGCCAGAGTTAGTTGAAAGGGGAGCTGAACACGGAAATATGGTGAAGCAGCAATGACAGGAGTTTCTGGAGATAATTCAGCAGCACGTCAGAAATTCATCCCAAAGTAAGAATAAAGATATTCAGCGGAAGACAAGGCAGCCGTGCGTGGTAACGAAACAGGGACAGCACAAAAGTAAAAGAAAATGCGTACAATGTGGTGAAGATTTATGGGAATCTAGACGATTACGCAGCCTATAAATTCCAGCAGGGATAACTAACAACAGCAAATGGCAGCAGAGGGTGAAATATGATATTATGCTTTTTAATAATGGAAAAGAACGTTGAAACAGATTTTTAGACAGATAACAAAGAAGACAGGGAGTAAAGAACAAACAAAGGAATGTTGAAAAATAAAGCTTGAATAGTTATGAGAAGCAATGGAATGGCAGAGGAATTGAATACATTGTAACAATCTTCACGGTGGAAGACACCAGCAAAATGTTAGAACTTCAAGACAGTCAGAGGGTAGAGGTGAGTATAGCGACCACCAGTAAGGAGAAGGAGCTTGGGAAGGTGAAGTTGGATCAATCAGTGAGACTAGTTGGAGAACACCCTGTAGTTCTAAAGAGATGCCAAAGGTGATTGTGGAGGCATTGCTGGTGAGCTTTCTGGAAATTTTGGAGAGTGGGAGGACTGGTAAATGTAAGGAGAGAGGGACACAGAAGACAGGAAATTACAAATGGCCAGGCAAGTTGAAACTGTTGTATAGAAGGACTTAATGGATCCTTACGTTTAAGAATGGATGTGTGGAGTATAAGAACAAGGAAGTTCTGAAGTACATTGGACATGGTGTGATTAAGCTTCAGCATAACAAGAGTTACATTTACAATGCTATTGCGAACAGCAGACTTGAAAGTACGGTGAAAACAAAGGAAATCATTTCGAAGCAAACAGGAACATTCGTGACAAAGAGACTGTTTCCTTGACCCTGTAGTGAGAATGTTGAGATACGCTTGTCAGTAAACAGCTAAAATAAAATAAAATGTATAAAATGCACAACAAAATATGTTGCTGCCGATATAGCAATACATATGAAGCAGAAAAAGCAGAGCAGGTCAGACACCATCCTAGGAACAGGAAAGTCAACTTTTCAGGCTGAAAGCCTTCATCAGGACTGGGCCGGGGAAGGGGAGCTGGGAAGTAAATAGAGAGAGGGGCGTGGGGCTGAAGGAAGCGTAGATGGGATGACGAAAAGGGATGCAAGTATGGGGATATTGTGATTGGTCAGTGGGAAGAGTACAGTGGATATGCGAATAGGAAGAGGGACAGCTTAGGTCAGGTCACGGAAGGGGAACATGAAATAAGGCTGTGGGTGGAGAGATTTTGAAGCCAGTGAGTCAATATTGAGACCAGTGAACTGTAAGCTCTCAAGCTGAAAGATCAGGTTGTGATCCCTAGTTTCCATTTGGCCTCACTCTGACAGTGGAGGAGGCCAAGGATGGATCTGTCGCTGGATGAGCGGGCGGGGGCGGTGTGAGCAAGTAATTGAAATGAATGGCAACTGGAATGTAGGGTTGGTTAAAGCGTGCAGAGAGCAGATGCTCCATGACTATGTCCCCGAAACTCCCTTTGGTCTCCCTGATAGAGAAGAGACAACATTGGGAGTTGGAGACGTGCTTGTTGGGGCAGGATCAGGCTCTGTATGGAGCACCAGTGCTCTGAACACAACAACGAACCCGACTTTCCAGTTACCTTCCATTTTAATTCCCCCTCCAACTCATCTGGGGACATGGTCATCCTTAAGGAGAAAGTGAGGACTGCAGATGCTGGAGATCAGAGCTGAAAAATGTGTTGCTGGAAAAGCACAGCAGGTCAGGCAGCATCCAAGGGACAGGAGAGTCGACATTTCGGGCATCAGCCCTTCTTCAGGAATTCCTGAAGAAGGGCTTATGCCCGAAACGTCGATTCTTCTGTTCCTTGGATGCTGCCTGACCTGTTGCGATTTTCCAGCAACACATTTTCAGCACATGCTCATCCTTAGCCTGTCCACTGTCAGAGGAACACCACCTGAGAGTTTACCTTTGAAGCTGATAGCCCAATGGCCTCAATATTGACTGCAGAAGCTTCAACATCCCTCCACACGCAGCCTTATCCCACGTCCCTTCTCCCTGACCAGACCCACCTGCCCATCTTCTCACTCACATATCCGCTCCACCCTTTCACTGACCAAGCACAGTAACCTCATACCTGCATGAATACGCCACCATCATGCCAACCATTCGCCCTGCCATATCCCATCACTCCATTTCTGGGCTCCCCTCCCCCTCACCAGTCCTGACGAAAGGTCCAATATCAAAATATTGCCTTTTTGCTCCTCTGATTCTGTCTGGTCTTCTGTGTTTCTCAAGCTCCAAGTTTATTAACTCTGTCCTCTCGCACCTGTAGTGCTTACTCCCTCCAAGTTGCGAAACTATGTAGTCTATATATAATAGGAAATACAGTTGGACATTTGAAAAGATCGTAAACTTTTTCCTCATTTCTTAACAATCTAACACATACCTTCCAGAAGAAGCAGCATTTCACTTGTAATCTTTCAATTCAATCTCCTGTCATTGCTGCTCACAATTCAGTCTCCTTTAAATTGGGGAGAGCAAACAGAGACTGCACTGAGGAACATTCCCATTCTGTCTGTAGGAAGAGCCCTGACCGTCTCATTGTTTCCCATTTCAATAACCTACCTTGCTCTCATACTAACATTTCAGTCCTGGGCAGTTGCAATGTTCAAATGAAGCACAACCCAGCTCGAGTAACACCTCACATTTCACTTTGGTACGTTACAGCCTGTAGGAGTAGGTATTCAATTCCATAACTTCACAGCATGACGCCTTTATAGCTGTTCTCAAGTCTTCATACATTCCTTCACTTGGTCTCCCACTGAACTTGCCCTGTTTATGAATCGTTTGTCTTGCACTCAATTAAGGAACCCAATGCCCCCCTTTACAACCTAATGTATACTTATTTTACATTTGATTCTCTTTTACAACAAACAAAAGTCCATTCGTCAGTGGCATTGCGCTTCCACACTGTTTCCCATCACACTTCCACTACCTCTGACAAGGGATTAAAAAGCCCTTTTTCCAATCCTTTTCCGTTCTGAAGAAGTGTCACACTGGACTTGAAACGCTAACTCTGTTTCTCTGTCTCTGTAGATGCTGCGGATCTGCTGTGTTTCTCCAGAAATGAACAAAACACATTTTCAATTACACAAATAATTGTTGATACCGGAAATCTGAAACTAGAACAAAAAAAGAATCTGTGAGCCTTGAAGAACGATCACTGGAACCAATGATTAACTCTACTTTCACTCCACAGGTGCTGCCAGACCTGCTTAACTTTCCCAGCAATTTATGTT
This sequence comes from Chiloscyllium punctatum, assembly GCF_047496795.1. NCBI lineage: Eukaryota > Metazoa > Chordata > Chondrichthyes > Orectolobiformes > Hemiscylliidae > Chiloscyllium > Chiloscyllium punctatum. Next base: position 247,265 of record NW_027309870.1, read on the forward strand.
TTTCAAAGATGAGTGTCAACGTTACTCAAACCCTCTGTCCAACCTGGAGCGCCATATACCAGGAAGTGCAAGATAAAAAAAGATACACAAATTCATTGGTTCTGAAACTATGTAAGGCTCGCATCACTGACACTACAGACCTCTTACTCTTAGGGAGAGAAACAGCGGGAGATGTATTCACTCTAAACACAGAAGGTAGCACATACTGGAAGGGAAAGGATTCAGATGAATATATTAAAGCGGGAATGAGACAAACTGTAAGTGTGACACCATGGAGAGACCCTCAGTGGAATGAGAATATAAAATTGGACGTGTATCACATCAGAAACCAGAGTAGGTCACTGAGTGCATGGCTGATGGGTGAATGAATCTCGGTGTGAACTGGGGAACAGGCAGCAGAACTGTATGAGAGATATTGCAGCTCAAACCGTGTATTCCATGTGGTGCTGTAAACCACAGCAACAACAGAAGCAGAATTATATAAAACTATAATCTAACTTTTGGCCCTGGATAATCCCTCAGTCTACAATTACCATCAAGCTGAACTATGGTTCAGTGACGCATGTGGGTAAATATGTCAGGGTCAGAACCATGTGCTCCTAAAACTGATAAGAACCTGTTAAAGCGACCACACTTGACTGATTACATTCCAAACAGCAGAACTAACATGTGATAGAGAGGACGCAATGATCCCAAGACGAACAGATCAGATCGAAGCTCAGCATCCCTGCCACACCCAGTCATAAATGGATTAATCAACTCACTGCAGGACAGGGTCATACACACGTCCCTATCCTAAATAATGTACAGCCCTGCACATCAGGGCAATAGACAAGGATTCCTATCTACACCATACTCAGCCAGAAGTGTTGAGTTTATGATTCAACTCACCTTGTCAAGATGCCCACACAATCACAGATGACAGTTTTCAAACAGTTTGATTCGCTCTATGTGACATGAAGAAACAACTGAACACAGTAGGTACGACACAGGCAATGTTCGACAAGCCGTGTCCCTGGGGAAGCTATTTCATTCCATTTCTAAGTCTGACATCTATCTGACAATGTGGAAAATTATTATGACAAGTATATTAAGAGGAAAATAATTACATTATGACCAATATGGCCCCCTCAACTCCATTACGACAGTCAAATGGGTGGGAGGTTTTTTTGACAGAGCCGTGAAGCAGCACAAAAATTACCTGCTCAGTTTGGTTCCCGATAGGTCCCCATGTGGAACTGATGCTGTTGTGGAAATGTCACTGGATTACTAACCCAGACCAAACAAATGCTCTAGCAGCTGGTGGAAGTTAAAAGCAATTAATAAAATGTCGAGGTCTAAAATCTGGTGTCAGTAACAATGACCGTGAAGCCAATGTCGATTGTAACCACCAATTTGCTTCTCCAATGTACTTTCAGGAAGTGAAACTCCCGTGCTTTCTTGGTCTGGCCTAAAAGTGACTCCAGACACACAGAGACATGTGATAAACTCTTCAATGGTCTCTGAAACAGCCAAGCAAGACACTGAATTGTATTAAACTGCTCCGAGGTCTTAAAGGATAACCCGGACAGAACACCCGGCACCAGCCTCGATATCGGAAAAGGGAACGGGAAACACAGTTCTGTCGATCCCTGCAGAGGCCTCCTTCCTAACATCTGAGAGCTTGTGACAACATTTACAGAGCATTCCCACAGATTGCACAGAAACCTCAGGAAAGGAGTATGTCATTCAACACAGTGAGCCTCCACGTTCTCATCATGGCCGAGGATCTCCTCAATGCGTTTCTCCTACAGCAGACTGAGATATATTGCAATTGATTCAGCACTGACGAAAGAACTCGAAGATCTTAGGCTCATCCGAGAGAACGAGATCTTTCTGGACAAGACCTTCATTGATGTTATTACATCAATCATGCCAGAAGAGAGCAGAAGAGTGCAGACGATGAGGAAGGCAGAGAGGAGACAGGTGCAAGAGACGCCGGGAGAAGTACCTGTCAGGAACAAGTTGAAGCTTTTGGACACAGTAGAGTCTAATGACACTGCCAGTTCGCAAGGCAGCCAGGTCTGTCAATCAAAAGTTGCCACAGAAGCAGAGCGGAAGAGTCGGACATCGCACAGAGCCGTGGTAATAGGGGACTCCATCGTGAGAGGAACTGACCGAGGTTTTTGTGACAGCAGACCGGATTTAAGGATGGTGTGTTGCCTTCCTGGTGCTAGAGTGAAAGACATCGCGGACAGAGTGCAGGACATCCTCAACGACGAGGGTGAAGAGCCCGAGGTGGTGGTACACGTCGGCTCAAATGATGTCGGGAAGAAGAGGAGGAACATACTACAGCGAGACTTCGGAGAACTAGGAAGAAGGCTAAAAAGCAGGACGTCCAAGGTGGTTATCTCCAGTTTGCTTCCAGTTTCTCGGGCTAGTGTGGCCATAACCCGGGAGATAATGGACTTGAACGTGTGGTTGGGGAACTGGAGCAGAAAGCAAGGTTTCAAGTTCTTGGATCACTGGGGTATATTTTATGGTAACCATAAATTCTACAAGAGAGACGACTTGCACCTTAATAGATCAGGGATCAGCATTCTGGCAGGCAGGTTTTCTGCTGCAACACCGCTACATTTAAACTAAGTAGCGGGGGGGGAGGGGACAAGCTGGATGTTTAAAAAGGAAATTGAAGGGGTAGTTAGAACAAGAGAAGTCAAGAAAGACAACTGTATCAAGGAGGCAGAAAACTGGAAAAGGCATCATGCTGTAAAGTTGAGTGAAATAAGGGTTGAGGGGAAGGGTGAGAGCAGTAACAAATTAAAAATTCTATATATGAATGCACGAAGCATGAGACACAAGGTGGATGTGCTTGAGGCTCTTTTGGAAATTGGCAGATAAGATATTGTGGGGATAACTGAGACGTGGCTTCATGGGGACAGGGCCTGGGAAATGAATATTCAAGGCTACACGTGCTATCATAAGGACAGGCTGACGGGCAGAGGGGGTGGGGTGGCCTTGTTGGTAAGGGAGGATATTCAGTCCCTTGCGCGGGGGGACCTAGAGTCAGGGCATGTCGAGTCAGTGTGGATAGAGCTTCGAAACACTAAGGGGAAAAAGACCCTCATGGGAGTCATCTACAGGCCCCCAAACAGTAGTCTGGATGTCGGATGTAAGTTGAATCAGGAGCTGAAATTGGCTTGTCGCAAAGATGTTACTACAGTTGTTATGTGGGATGTTAACATGCAGGTAGACTGGGAGAATCAGGATGGTATCGGGCCTCAAGAAAGAGACTTTGTGGAGTGCCTCAGAGATGGATCTTTCGAGCAGCTGGTGCTGGAGCCGACCAGGGATTAGGCGATTCTGGATCTGGTATTGTGTAACGAACCAGAATTGGTCAGTGGACCTCGAAGTGAAGGAGCCATTGGGAAGTAGTGACCATAATACAATAAGCTTCAATCTGCAATTTGAGAGGGAGTGGGTACAATCGGAAGTGACAATATTTCAGTTGAATAAAGGGAAATATGGAGCTATGAGGGAGCAACTGGCCAAAGATCAATGGTGCAATACCTTAACAGGGAAGACCGTGGAGGAACAATGGCGGATATTTCTGTGTATAATGCAGAAGTTGCAGGATCAGTTCATTCCTAAAAGGAAGAAGGATCCCAGGAGGAGACATGGGCGGCCGTGGCTGACGAGGGAAGTAAAGAAACATATAAAGTTAAAAGAGAAAAAGTATAACTTAGCGAAGATAAGTGGGAAAACTGAGGACTGGGAAGCTTTTAAAGAACAACAGAGGATTAGTAAGAAGGAAATACGCAGAGAAAAAATGAGGTACAAAGGTAAACTGGCCAAGAATATAAAGGAGGATAGTAAAAGCTTTTTTAGGTATGTCCAAGGCAAAAAAATGGTTAGGACAAAAATTGGGCCCTTGAAGACAGAAACAGGGAACAAAGAAATAGCAGAGGAATTAAATGGGTACTTCAGATCTGTGTTCACTGGGGAAGACAGAAGCAATCTCCCTGAGGTAATAGTGGCTGAAGGACCTGAACTTAAGGGAATTTATATTTGCAAGGATTTGGTGTTGGAGAGACTGTTAGGTCTGAAGGTTGATAAGTCTCCGGGACCTGATGACCTGCATCCAAGGGTACTGAAGGAGGTGGCTCGGGAAATCGTGGATGCGCTGATGATTATTTTCCAGAGTTCAATAGAATCGGGGTCGTTTCCTGAGGATTGGAGTGCGGCAAATGTTGTGCCACTTTTTCAGAAGGGTGGGCGGGAGAAAACAGGAAATTATAGACCAGTTACTCTGACCTCAGTGGTGGGAAAGATGCTGGAGTCTATTAAAAAGGATGAAATTACGGCACATCTGGATAATAGTAACAGGATAGGACAGAGTCAGCATGGATTTATGAAGGGGAAATCATGCTTGACTAATCTTCTTGAATTTTTTGAGGATGTAACTCGGAAGATGGACGAGGGAGATCCAGTGGATGTAGTGTACCTGGACTTTCAGAAAGCTTTTGATAAAGTCCCACACAAGAGGTTAGTTAGTAAAATTAGGGCGCACGGTATTGGGGGCAAAGTACTAGATTGGATAGAGAATTGGTTGGCTAATAGGAAACAAAGGGTAGTGATTAACGGCTCCATTTCGGAATAGCAGGCAGTGACCAGTGGGGTACCGCAGGGATCCGTGCTGGGACCGCAGCTTTTTACAATATCTGTAAATGATATAGAAGATGGTATCAGCAATAACATTAGCAAATTTGCTGATGATACAAAGCTGGTTGGTAGGGTGAAATCTGATGAGGATGTTAGGAGATTACAGGGTGACCTGGACAAGTTAGGTGAGTGGGCAGATGCATGGCAGATGCAGTTTAACGTGGATAAATGCCTGGTTATCCACTTTGGTGGCAAGAACAGGAAGGCAGGTTACTACCTCAATGGTATCAAATTAGGTAAAGGGGCTGTTCAGAGAGATCTGGGTGTTCTTGTCCACCAGTCAATGAAGGCAAGCATGCAGGTACAGCAGGTCGTGAAGAAGGCTAATAGCATGCTGGCCTTCATAACAAGAGGAATTGAGTATAGAAGCAAAGAGGTGCTTCTGCAGCTGTACAGGGCCCTGGTGAGACCACACCTCGAGTACAGTGTACAGTTCTGGTCTCCAAATTTGAGGAAAGACATTCTGGCAATTGAGGGAGTGCAGCGTAGGTTCACGAGGTCAATTCCTGGAATGGCAGGATTGCCTTACACGGAAAGACTGAAGCGACTAGGCTTGTATACCCTTGAGTTTAGAAGACTGAGAGGGGATCTGATTGAAACGTATAGAATTATGAAAGGATTGGACACTCTGGCAGGAGGAAACATATTTCCGCTGATGGGGGAGTGCCGAACCAGAGGACACAACTTAAAAATACGGGGTAGACAATTTAGGACAGAAATGAGGAGAAACTACTTCACCTAGAGAGTGGTGGCTGTGTGGAATGCTCTGCCCCAGAGGGCAGTGGAGGCCCAGTCTCTGGATTCATTTAAGAAAGAATTGGATAGAGCTCTTAAAGATAGTGGAGTCAAGGGTTATGGAGATAAGGCTGGAACAGGATACTGATTGGGAATGATCAGCCATGATCATATTGAATGGCGGTGCAGGCTCGAAGGGCTGAATGGCCTACTCCTGCATCGATTGTCTATTGTCTATTGATTCATTTAACCAAATGTTTGAGATGTTTACGAATAGCTAGGACCCATTACCACCGAGCCAGTCAAAATCAACCACCCAACTATTCTGATCCCATTTTTCAGCACTTGCCCTTTGGCATCACAGCTGGATAATGCCAGGACAGTGAGCATTCACCAACGTGATGTCCTGTGCATGGGCACACTGTAACATTAATGTAGTGAGAGCTCCTTCAGTTCCTCTAGCTCTCCTCATTGACATGGGGACCCCACACAGGCATGTACATCACTGGAAATCCTGCTATATTGAGAAAACATGGATACATACGTCACCTCTCTGCTGAGAGAGAAAGCATTCATCTCATCCTTAATATATAATCTCTGTCACCGAATGGTGACATTGATGTTGAGATATTGGGAGATGTTGAATATATCAAACACTCCAGCATGGAAAGTTCTGGATCATAGAAGCTGAATGAAACAGTGACCCTAACAGCCACTGGCAGTGCCATCCTCCCCCAGGTATGAAGCTGCAGTCGTGTTGAAGGATCCGACACCGCTTTGTGACCAGCTCCTTGTTCAGTCAGGGACCCCTCACACTCTGCTCCTGGGTTAAGTGGAGCTTGGGAAGTTGTTCCTGGAAAACCCGGTGTGGATCCAGCAGACCCCTTTCCCCACACACACTCACTCCATGGTTTCAGAGCGTCCCCTCTCTACAGCCTCTGCTCCATTTGTTGTTCATGTTACAGACCCAGATGCTGTAACTAAGTCCCCATGCTCCATCCAGAGTTGGGTCACCAAATCCCCAGGTTTCCCTGAATGTCTGAGGTAGCTCACAGCACAACGTCCAGCGCCTCCACTAACTTTTCAATAACAGGAGTCAGTCAGAATATCCTCAGCTACAAGTATTATGGACATGGTCAGACTCAAAGAACATAGAACATAGAAAAATACAGCGCAGTACAGGCCCTTCGGCCCTCGATGTTGAGCCGACCGAAGCCTACCTAACCTACACTAGCTCAATAACCTCCATATGCTTGTCCAATGCCCGCTTAAATGACCATAAAGAGGGAGAGTACACCACTGCTACTGGCAGGGCATTCCATGAACTCACAACCCGCTGAGTAAAAAATCTACCCCTAACATCTGTCCTATACGTACCACCCCTTAATTTAAAGCTGTGTCCCCTAGTAACAGCTGACTCCATACGCGGAAAAAGGTTCTCACTGTCAACTCTATCTAAACCCCTAATCATCTTGTACACCTCTATCAAATCTCCCCTAAACCTTCTTTTCTACAATGAGAAAAGCCCCAAGTGCCTCAGCCTTTCCTCATACGATCTTCCTACCATGCCAGGCAACATCCTGGTAAACCTACTCTGCACTCGTTCCAATGCCTCCACGTCCTTCCCATAGTATGGCGACCCAAACTGCACACAATGCTCCAGATGAGGCCGCACCAGAGTCTTATATAACTGCAACATGACCACAGGACTCCGGAACTCAATTCCTTTCCCAATAAGAGCCAGTACACCATATGCCTTCTTCATAGCACTATTTATGTGGGTGGCAACTTTCAAAGATCTGTGTACATGGACACCAAGTTCCCTCTGCTCATCCACACTACCAAGTAGTCTACCATTAGCCCAGTAATCCATCTCTTTGTTACTCCTACCAAAGTAAATGACTTCACACTTAGCTACATTGAATTCCATTTGCCACCTTACTGCCCAGCTCTGCAACTTATCTATATCCCGCTGTAACCTGCCACATCCTTCTTCACTGTCCACAACTCCACCGAGATTCGTGTCATCCGCAAACTTGCTCACCCAGCCTTCAAGCCCCTCCTCCAGGTCATTTATAAAAATGACAAACAGCAGTGGTCCCAAAACAGATCCTTGTGGAACACCGCTAGTAACTGCACTCCAAGATGAACCTATACCATCAACTACTACCCTCTGTCTCCTTCCAGCCAGCCAATTCCTAATCCAAACCTCTAATGCACCCACAATGACATACCTCCGTAGTTTTTGCATTAGCTTGCCATGGGGTATCTTATCGAACGCCTTGCTAAAATCCATATACACCACATCTACTGCTTTACCCTCGTCCACTTCCTTGGTCACATTCTCAAAGAATCAATAAGCTTTGTGAGGCACGACCTGCCCTTCACAAAACCATGCTGACTATCCTTGATCACATTATTCCTATCCAGATGTTCATAAATCCTATCCCTTACAATTCTTTCTAAGACTTTGCCCACAACAGAAGTGAGACTCACTGGCCTATAGTTACTCGGGCTATCCCTGCTCCCCTTCTTGAACAAGGGGACCACATTCGCTATCCTCCAGTCTTCTGGCACTATTCCCGTAGACAACGACGACATAAAAATCAAGGCCAATGGCTCCGCTATCTCCTCCCTAGCTTCCCACAGGATCCTAGGATAAATGCCATCAGGCCCAGGGGACTTATCTATTTTCATCCTTTCCAGTATTCCCCAGACCTCTTCCCTACGTACCTCAAGGCCATCCATTCTAATCACTTGTGACTCAATATTCACATCAGCAACAGTATCCTGTTCCTGAATGAATACTGACGAAAAGTATTGATTTAGTGTCTCACCAATCTCCTCCGCCTCCACACACAACTTCCCACTACTATCCTTGACTGGACCGATACCTACCCTAGTCATCCTTTTATTCCTGACATACCTATAGAAAGCCTTTGGATTTTCCCTAATACTACCAACTAAGGACTTTTCATGTCCCCTTCTCGCTGCTCTTAGCTCTCTCTTTAGATCCTTGCTGGCTACCTTATAACTCTCAATCGCCTCAACTGAATCTTCACGCCTCATCTTTACATAGGCCGCCCTCTTCCCTTTCACAAGGAATTCCAATTCCTTATTAAATCACGGCTCCCTCACAAGACCCTTTACTCCCTGCCTGAATGGTACATACTTAACAAGGACACCCATTAGCTGTTCCTTGAACAATCTCCACATATCATTTGTGTTCTTCCCTTGAAGCCTATTTTTCCAATCCACGCATCCTAAGTCATGCCTCACCGCATCATAATTTCCCTGCCCCCAGCTATAACTGTTGCCCTGCAGTGCACACTTATCCCTCTCCATCACTAGAGTAAAAGTCACCGAGTTGTGGTCACTGTTCCCGAAGTGCTCACCTACCTCCAAGTCTAACACCTGGCCTGGTTCATTACCTAGAACCAAATCCAGTATAGCCTCACCTCTTGTTGCCCTGTCTACATATTGTGTCAGGAAACCCTCCTGCACACATTGGATAAACACCGACCCATCTAATGAACTCGAGCTATAGCTTTCCCAGTCAATATCTGGGACTCTTTTGACTCCGTCAAAATATTTTAAGAAGGCAGCCTGGACACTAACGTTTCCTTTTTTACGACGTAGATGCAAACTGTTTGTTCCAGATGTTGCAACTGGTCAACCCACTCAATGTTAAGCAAAATGCAATCCATTCAAACGCTCCAATTAAAACACAATCAAAGAGAAGAACAATTGGGGAGAGCTTCTCTTCTGGAACAACTATGCAAACAATAGATACAGTGCCTTCTACTAATTAACTGCGCTAATAAGGAACATCCCATAAACACACCCCCGGCATAAAGATAAATTCAAACACAGAATCTTATGTGCAGTTCTCCAATCCAGGAAGAAGCAACTTTCAGAGAGTTTTCAGAGAGAATAGCAACTGGGATCATATAGTGAAACTTCCACCCCTTCTGGAAACCCAAGCAGCCTCTGAATGCTGCAGCAAAAACAAAACGAGAAGACCTGGTCTGGGGAGTTGGCCACTGCCCTACCATAGTTACCAACGTTTTAGTCCAGCCTAAAGGCCTTCTCAGTTATTTACTTAAGCTATTTTCAGATGGCAGTTCGGCATCTCTGTCTCTAAGACGTCTCCTAAAAAAAAAACAAGAGAAAATAACCTTTTTAACGTGACAGCACCGTCACAACGTTCCGTTTGAAAAAAAAAACCGATATACAAAGATGGCCTCCTTTTAAACTCTTTATTCTTCCTGTTTTTGTAGACTACAATACATATATGTTGCATTGACACTAAGCATGCAAACATTCACAACCCGATTCTATTTCAATCCGTTTACTTCTGCTACAGAACGTCTCAGTTTTTCTTCATCCTATTCTCGACAACTTGGCAGCAAGTACGGTTTCTTGTCCTGTTATCTGTGTAAGTTGGAATTGAATGTAAGTTGGAAGGCTTTGTAGACTGGAAGATTTTTTCCCTAATTTCCTCTAAAAATGTTCAGACGTTGTCATCAGTACAGAGATTTGTCTCAGACACGTTATAGGCAATGTAAATGCTGAAATATTGTAACGCCAACACCAATCTCAAGGCCTCCTTCCCAGTTGTGAAATATTTCTTCTGAACCCTCTCCAGCTTAATAATATCAAGGTCAATAATATGAAAGTGAATAGTCGAGGTATTTTCTAAGGGTACGGGAGTCCAAAACTAGTGGACATATTTTTAAGGTTAGTGGGGAAAAATTTAAAAGTGACGTAAGGGGCAGCTTTTTCACCCAGAGGATGGTGTGCCTATGGAATGAGCGGGCAGAGTGACCAGACTGGACACAGTATTCCAGATGAGGTCTCACCAATATCCTGTATAACCCCAACATGACGTCTGAATTCTGATACTCAAAGGTCTGACAAGTGTGCTGAACATACTTTTGACCACACTATCTATATGAGATGCAAATTTTAAAGAATTGTACCTGACGGCCTAGGTCACTGTCCTACAACACTGCCAAATACCCTACTTTTAATTGTATAGGCGCCGCTCTTGTTTGATTTACCAAATCCAATTCCTCGAATGAATCAAATCTAAACACCAACTGCCATTCCTCAGCCCAGTGTGTGATATTACTACCTCCTCACCTTCCCTGTTTAATTTTAAAATTCCCTCCCCATCTCTAGGAGGCCTGCACACTCCGGCCTTGATTTTCACAAATACCCTGAGCTTGGTTTACCTTGTGTGGTTAGGGGGATGAGGGATTGATTGCAGAAAAGGTCAGTGGGGAGGAGAGGCTGGACAGTAATCAGCGGCCTGGTATCATTTCATGGTTTTAGGAAGAGAGCAGTCACACACGTTTTTGGTGGTAATACTGGTCAGTGCTTTGGGGCCAGAAATTATGCTCTTTCTCCGTCTCTGGTGTTCAGTAATAAATATCTATTTGAGACCCTTCATTGTGCAGAGTGTGTCTGCAGGAATTCTTTCCCTAATATTGTAGACTACAGATAAAGCAATTAAAGGTGTCATGGTTAATTTCGGTAGCATAGCACGTGCACTCAACATCCTACAGTTGAGACAAATGTCTTGCACTTGTTTAACAATACGAAGCGTTTTGTGTAGTTCATAATGGTAACCTGATTATAATAAATCCATACCGAGCTGAAAGCTGGCACTTAACATATGACCCAAAATCTGGGTATGGTAGTGTAGTGCGTAGTGTCCCTGCCTCTGAGCCAGAGCTCTCGATTTGATTCCAATTCCTGAACTTGTGTGGTAATGTTCCTATCTCTCGACTAAATGGTCTGAATTCAAGTTCTGCCTGTTGCAGACGTATGTCACAGCGTGTCAGAACAGACTGATGAACAAACACACAGGAGAATAATGTTACAGCTTTATGGGTGCTAGTGTCCTGCCTCCGGGCACAAAGGCCTTGGTGTAAAGCCACAGAAGTGTCTCAGGATGCATCTGAACAAAATGATTAAAATGGTTTTAGAATTGTGACCTGATGGAGACAGATGAGGTGTCAGTATTGAATTTGAGAATTTAGGCCCAGGATGACGGAAAACACAGCCATTCGTGTTGATTGGAGTCACATTTCGTAGCATAAGATGTTTATAAAATCGGAACGTTCATGGATAGGGTGAGTAGTCAGGGTTTTCCCCCAGGTTAGGAGTGTCCACAACCAGAGGGCATTGGTTGAAAGTGAGAGGGGAAAGATTTTGAAGAGGCCTAAGGGGCATCTTTTCACGCAGAGGGTGGTGTGCATATGAAATGAGCGGCCACAGGAATGACGGAGGCTGGAAAAAACTACAGCATGTAAAAGGCATCTGGATGCTGACAGGCCTGCCGAGCTTTTCCAACAATTTCTGTCTTTGTTACAAAATGCATTCATTTTGACACAGGTATTCTGAATACATTAAACATTTTATTTTTTAATGATGCAGAAATATCTAAACATATCTTCAAATCGACCGAGACCATTTTCTGCTAAGTGTATGGCTCTGTGTATGACAGCAGCAATGATGCACCTACATGGAGCAGGGAATGTGATGGAGACATAGTTTGGACAATGTACAAGGAGACCTCACATGGTCCAGTTTGGGAGAGGATGACATTACTGTGTGATTCAGCTCAGAGAGGGAGAAAATGTAATCTGCCCGAGAACGAACAGACTATTGAATTCTCTCTCCTTCATTGTTCCTCATCACAGCAATGCGTGCAAACGGTAATAAAAAGCTCCACAGTCATCGTTACCATTCTTCTTTTTGTAGAATTCCTGAAGTGTGAAAACAGGCCCTTCATCCCAACAATTCCATACAACGTTCCAAAGAGTAACTTTCGCAGACGCGTTCCCTTACTTTTACCCCTGACTAATGCACCTAACCTAGAAAACCCTGAACACTATGAACAATTTAGCATGAACACTCCACCTAACCTGCACAGCTTTGGACTGTGGGAGGAAACTGGAGCATTCATTAGAAGCTCACACAGACAAGGGGATAATATGAAAACCCCACACAGAGAGTCACCCGACGCTGCAATCGAACCTAGGTCCCTGGTGATGTGAGGCATCAGTGCTAACCACTGAGCCACTGGACAATCCTGACCAGAACTCCTTGGAATCTTATCACTCCCTAATGCATAGGGAATTCTGCGAAATCCAACTGTTCCAGGATGAAATCCCATTATTCGCAGTTTGTGTGAGTAGAATATCTTCAGAAGCAGAATAACATTTGGGACAATCTCTCAATTTTTCCTTTCGTCATGAGTTAGACTAATATGTCGACAACGTTCTTTCAACTTGAACTTGCAGAGATTTTGTACGTGCGCACGTGCACCAGGGTTTTTAGAATGGGAGGTATCGATTCTTTATTTGCAATATCCAAACAGATTGCCATTCATCTTTCCCTGGTAGTTTGAGTAACATTGCTCTGGATCATAAACGTGCTATTTTAGCAGATTAAAGAAACTAGCCTGACGTGTCCCTAAAACTGACACTGACCCAGTCTGAGACTGATATCACCAACCTGGTTACATTTAACATTTGTTGCGAGCAGTGGAGGAGTGGGACTAGAAAAGGAAACAGTGACCCAAAAAGCTGGGGAACTATTGACCACTGAGCCCGATGTCAGTGGTGGATAGGTTGTTGGTGGGGATTCTGAGGAATGGGATTGACATACGTTTGGGAAGGCAAGGGCTGATCAGCGTAGTCAACGTGGCTTCCTGCATGGGGAATCATGTCTCATTAATTTGATTGAGTTTTATGAAGAGATGACAAAGAAGATTGATGAAGGCAGTTTGGTAGACATTGTCTATATGGACCTCAGCAAGGTGTTCATAACATTCCGATTGGCAGACAGATTAGTAAGTTTCAGTCACATGGGATACAGGGGAAGCTAGTCACATTGGCTTGAAGGAAGACGGGTATTTTTCAGACTTGAGGCTTGTGAGCAGCAGTATACTGTAAGAATCAGTACTGAGTTCACTGCATTTCATCATTGGATGTGAATATCGGGGCGAAAGTTAGTAAGTTTACAGATTACATCAGAAAGGTGGTGTAGTAGATTACCTCAGAGTACAACGAGGCCACAATTAGATGGGACAAAGGGGCAAGGACTGACAGATGAAGTTTAATTTAGATAAATTGCATTTTGGGAAGGCATTTCAGGGCAGAAGTTATGCACTTAATTGTAACGTCCTGGGGAGTGTTGTGAAACAAAGGGACATAGGGCTGCAGGTACATTGTTCCTTGAAAGTGGAGTCGCAGGTAGACAAACTGGTGCAGAACACATTTGGCACATTTGCCTTAATCAGTCAGAGCACTAACTCTAGGGGTTGTGGTGGCATGTTGCATCTGTACCGGATGTTGGTGAGGCCATTTTAAGAATACTGTGTACAATTCGATTGTCTGCAGAAAAGATTTACACAGACGTTCCAGAACTGAAGGTTTGAGCTTCAGGGAGAGGTTGATTAGGTTGAGGTGCTTTCTCCTCAGAGGCTGAGGGGTGACATAATAGAGGATTATAAAATCATCAGGGGTATGGATATTCTGAATAGCCATGTTCTGATCCCAGGATAGGGGAGTCCAGAACAAGAGGGCATAGGTTGAAGGCGAGAGGGCGAATGATTTAGAAGGTACCTGAAGATAAACGTTTCAAACAGAGAGTATTGTGTGTACAGAAATTGCTGTTAGAGGAAGTGGTCAAAGGGGGTTCAATTACACATTTAAAAAGTCTCTGATAAAGGAGGAATATTGGCCAAATGCTGGCAAATGGGACTAAATCAGATTTGATAACTGATCGGAGTGAACAGATTGGACTAACGGGTCTGTTTCCGTTATGCATGACTCTCTGATTCTATAAGAGGGAAGATGAAAAATTCTGAAAGGACCTTTCACGACGGAATTCTCTTCACTGGAAGTTTTAATCGTGCTTCTATGTTCTCATGGACTCAAAGCTGCGTTAGTTAATTATTTGACAGGGAAGTGAGGCACAGATAATTGAACACAGAGAGGAAAGTAATGCTGAGACCATAACTTGATCAGCCACAATTTTAGTGTCTGGTGGAGAAGGCTCAAAGTATCTAATGACCCACTCCTGCTCCTCAGTCCCATGTTCCTATGTTCCATTCAGCCCCTCAAACTTGCTAGGCAGGGGCAGTTGGAGGCTACTTACAACTATAATCTGTTGCATAGAAACAGAGGAGACCATTCAGCCCTTCAGGGCTGTCACCACGCTTTGAAGTGATTTTGGAAATGTAATTGGAAAACCCAGGTTGGGTATGAAAGAGGCCCGTCATCTCTCTTTACAGAGCTTCCCGTCTCTGAAACTTGTGTTTCATTTGTTGATCATGTTGTAGACCCAGATTCATTGTGAATGCAGCCCCCATACCTCACCCAGTGATGGATCATAGAATCCTCTGGCCTCCTGACTGCAATATGCAGTAATTGCACATGCATGAAAATTACACCCACTAACTTTCCAATTACAGAACATGAGAACATCAGAAACAGGAGCAGGGCGTTCAGTCCCCAAGCCTGTCTTGTCCTTCACTAAGATCGTGGTTGATCTGCTCTTGCTCGCAAATCCTCTTTCATACTCAATTTTTCATAGCCCTCAACTCTCTGACAGGTCAATATCCATCTACCTCCTCTTCAAATACGTTTAGTCATCTAACTCCCCGAACACCCTTGAGGAGAGAAATCCTAACATTCAATCCCACCTGTTTGAAGAAAACACTTCATGCTCCTTTATCATGGCCTATTGATACGAACAAAAGAGATTGACACAAGGGTTTCGGTAAAAATGACTGGCCCTGATATCAAGGCAGTGGTTGACGTCTGTTGACATCAAGGAGCTTAACAAAACTGGACTTAATGGGAATCAGAGTAAACTCTCCAGTGTTTGGGGTCAAACATGGCATTAAGGAAGATGTTCATCATCTCAGTCCTGGGTCACATCTGTACGAAATCCTCAAGGTAGCTTCCTCTTCACAAACATCTTCAGCTGCTTCATCAATGTCTCCCCACCCTCACCCTTCCCACCATAAGATCAGAAGTGGGGATGGTCACTGAAGATTCCACAATGTTTAGAATAATCTGACGCCCCCGTCAGGTCCTGAACTGGTCTGTGTCCATGTGCAGCAGGACCCAAACTCTATTGAGGCTTGTGCTTTTAAAGAGTCAATAACATTCATGTAAAAAGATTGCCTGTCACTACACATTGCCCCAGTAAAATAAGAGTTCATTCCGCACCTCACGCTGGTTTCACAGGAATATGAGTAAGTCATTCGGCCCATTCACACTATTGGAGAAGGACAGGGACAGCCCATTCAGTGCCTCCAGCCTATTACTCATGAAGAGAAGGAGTCTAGTGTGATTGACCGCACAAAAGCTCCTCAACAATATTTGAAGGCGTAGCCGAGGCTCTTACGTTTTCTTATTTTAAAGAAAATGTAAACTGTCGGTTCCAGATAGAGAGTGACTGGTCAAACTACTCGGTGTGATGCAAAATGCCATTTACTTTAACACGAAAGATGAAATAAAACCAAAGAAAGAGGAATTCAGAATAACGTAATTCTATTGGACAAGTTAACAGAATAACAGATTTAGGAACTATTACTAATTCAAGTTTGGGAGAAGATTTGTAGATTGGGTGCTCGTTGTTGCGGTTCTGTTTGCCGAACTGGGAATTTGTGTTGCAGACGTTTCGTCCCTGTCTCGGTGACACCCTCAGGGCTTGGGGGACTCCTGTGAAGCAATTCTGTGATCTTTCCTCCGGCAGATATAGTGGTTTGTATCTTCTGCTTCCGGTTGTCAGTTCCAGCTGTCCGCTGCACTGGCCGGTATATTGGGTCCAGATCATGTGCTTATTGATTGAATGTGACGATGTCAACTAGACAGGGGACGAAACGTCTGCAACACAAGTTCCCATCTGGGCGAAAAGAACCACATCAACTATTACTAATGAACTGTTCCAATATAGGAAAATCCTTTAAACACAGCCCTTGGCAAAAAGGAAAATTCAGACACAGAATGTCACAAATATCTCTCCAGTCCAGGAATTAAAAACTGCATCAAGAGAAATGTCAGCAAGGTTAGCTGCCAGGAGATAGTCACTGAAGCTTCCAACTCTGTGGAGACCCCAATAGTTTCTGATGTTACTGACAAAGCAAAACCCGGAGATCCTATTATGTGAGAGCTTATCACACTCATTCAGGCTGCATTAAAATAAACCCAAGGCCTCCCTAGCTGTTACTCAAGTGGTCTTAACTAACCAGCTTTGTAACGATCGTTCAATCTCTCGCTTAAAAGAAACCAGAACAAAATAACCTCTTAAAGCTGCAGCATCATCACACTTGTCGGCACATCGAGCCGTTAAACAGGAACCAGGGATAACCCAGTCAGGCCTTTGGCCCTGTCCAATCAGACTAGGAAGAAGCCATTCAGTCCCTTGAGTCACTTACACAGGAACGGTAGGAGGACATTCCCACCTCAATGCACTTACAAAGGGGCAGAATGAGGTAATTGATACTGATTCCTGATGAATACCTTATGCCGGAAACGTCGATTCACCTGCTGTGCTTTTCCAGCAAACCACTGTCTACTCTGATCTCCAGCAACCGCAGTCCTCGCTGTCTCCTAATTGATGCTCTAACATGATGACCAAGTGGAGCAGAGGCTGCACAGACAGACTGCTCCACGTTGTTCCTCGTAGCTCCGTCAGTCATGATACACACGTGGGACTTTAACGTAGTTTTTCAGTGGTGAGGAGGGAAGCCATACATCTTGTTTGAAGTCACAAGAAGGCAATAATCATCTCTGAAAAGACAGCCTGGTGTTCTCTATGTAGGGCGGAAGCTGGTGGGAATGGCTACCTGTTTCAGATGGAAGGTATTGTGGCTGCTGTTGGGGATTGTGAGCAACATGACGTTGAGTACAGGGTTTACACGCCGACTGCCCAATAACGAGGGGCGAGTTAATTTAGGCATATAAACTATTAGGAAAGTCACGTTAGACTGATGAATGGACTCTCTAAGTTCAAATAATGCTGATCTTGTTCGTGTTGATCGTGTCTAGTGCACGTCCTATTCAGTGTAACCTGTGTGCCTTACTCTGTCCAAGTCTATTTCCACCCTATGATCTGTCTGGCCATGCTTACTATGACCTGCCTCCACTGCTCAAAAATAAAGTGTTTCCCTGTACTGAGGTACATGTGACAATAAATCAAACCAATCAATCCTGGGTAAAGTATGGAATTTCTCACCCGATCAATGTGACTTTTGGAAATAAGTGATCGCTGCCACTTCTCGTGTTTAGCGTCACCATTTCTTCTTCTTTCAAAGCTCTACTGATTAAACACTCAGCTTCTTCACTCTATCCTCGTGATACCATCATGCGTGTCTGTGGTAAGGAGATCATTCGGTACAAAGGAGATCAAATCTGTAGAGAGTGTCCCAACCACTCTCTCAGCAAGGCTCTACAACAGCAGGAAGATGGCATTACTTACGAACTTGAATCATCTTACAATGAAGGACAGCATACCATTGACTGCACCCATTACTTACACCCATTACTTATATTTGGAGCAGTCAGCATAGACTTGTGAGTTGGAGATCACGCTTCCCAAATTTGTTAGAGTTTGTTGATGAAGTGACCAAGAAGGTTGATGAGGGCCGAACGGTAAACGTAGTCTCTATGGGTTTCAGTAAGACCTTTGATATGTTTCCACATGTTCTGGAAGGTTCTATCACGTGGAATTCTGGGGGAACTGGCCAATTGAATACACAGTTGGCTTGATGGTAGGAAGCAGGGGGTTTAATGGAAGAATGCTTGTCAGACCGGAGCTGGGTCCATTGCTGTTTATTATCTATGAATTGGTTGAGAATGTACAAGGCATGATTAGTCAGTTTGCAGATGACACTAATATAATTGGTAGTGTGATCAGTGAGGAAGTTTATCAGAAATTGCAGCAGGAATTTAATCAGGTATGGAAGTGGGCCGAGAAATGGCAAATGGAATTTAATATAGATGCATGGTGTCTTGTATTTTGGAAACTGAACTCAAGGTAGCAGTTTCATGGTGAATGGGACGACCTTAAGGGGTGTAGTGGGCAGAGAGACCTTGGCGTTCAGATGCAAGGTTCTCTGAGAGTGGAGTCACAGGTAGGCAAGGCAGTGACGAAGGCATTTGACACACTGACTTTCAACAGGCCGTACATTGAATATGGAAGTAGGGAAGTTATGCTGCAGTTATACAGAACTTTGGTAAGGCCGCACTTGGAGCATTCTGTTCAGTTTTTGTCACTTTGTATTAGGGAGCATTTAATGAAATTAGAAAGCGTGCAGAAGAAATTAACATGGATGTTGCCAGGACCCCATGGCCTGAGTTATAGGGAGACGTTGGACAAGCTAGGACCTTTCCAATAGAGTGTAGGAGACTGAGGGGGGACCTTATAGAGCTGCATACGATCATTAGGGGCATGGATAGGGCGAATGCTCTCAGTCTTTTTCCAAACTTTAGAGAATCAAGGATTAGAGGGGATCAGTTTACGTTGAGAGGGGAAGGAATAAAAGGGAATCTGAGGAGCCACTTCTTTACACAGAAGGCTGGTACGTGGATGAGCTACCAGCAGATGAGGTTGAGGGTGGTACATTAACAACATTTAAAAAGCATTTGGGTAAATATGTGGATGGGAAAGGACGAGAAGGATATGGGCCAACTGCAGGGAAATGGGGTTAGCTTGGATGGACATTTACAAGGTGGAATCGAACCTCTCTGTTAATTCAAACCAAACACCCAGAAAAGCTCGCCTCACCTCGTAATCTGTTAAAATATGAGTGACACATATCTCCTACTTCCACTATTTAAACAAACATTCACAAATTAGTTTGCTAACGTCAAGAGTGAACACTAAACAACAGCTGTTCAAAAATACAAGACCCTCTTTTCTTAGCAACTTACTATCTGTTTCCAACTCCATAAAAATATGCTATTCTACCAACCCACATATTAAACCTTGCAATCTCAAGACCACACAGTCTCTATCTTCCCCGTTGTGTTCATTCTTCCAGCCGCTGATCCCCAAATCACGTTTTGTTTTACTGCAAGTAGGTTTGACATGAACATGTATCTTTGATAGAGAGTGCTTTTGAGAGGGACAGTTCGCACTCCTGCTCTGCAGCAGTTACTCTGCTGTTGGATGGCAGTGGCTCTTCCCCTAGTGTTCAAAATGCTGGGTTTATATCCTCCCCATGGTACAATAATTCTCATAATTTGATTGCTTTCCAGGTGTCGGAAAAATAATATTCAAATTCAGTTGGCTTCTGGTATCCTGAGCATTATTTAAACTACTAATACGTCATCCCTACCTGCTTCACTCTCCGCTGTTTCAGAGTTTTATATCTGCTTTATTCAATGCTGTGCCCTCTTCAGGTGCTGTTGCGCTAACTCACCTACTCCATCTAATCTCTCCCTCACCTCACATACATAGTCCAAGTGTGAGATCTCCGACTTTGGTCCTGTCAATTTAGATTTAATTCAATTCAAAAGACTTCACTTCATGTACGAAAATTAACTCAAAGGAAGTAAACTGAGTAGATTTATTTCGGGTATCTTTGATGATAAGCAATTTAATGTGACACCTTTGTCCCAATCATTTGGCCAATACTGACAGTACGATGTTAACATGGTCTTCAGCGTATGACGCTAACTTTACAATACTCAATGGGATTCAGGATGGGACGCCCTTGATTTAAAGTGCTGTATGTCTAAGCTATCCATGACTTCCTAAAACAGCTGAGCGGTAAAATGAGACCCTTGGTCTGACTGAATCTCTCTGCGGAGCCCACAGCGAGTAAAAGAAGCTTCCAACTCCTGCACTTCACTTTTTGCCTTAACACTCCATAATGGAATTGCCTCTTTAAATCTGATAGACACATCCATTATGCTCAGCAAATATTGGTTTCTTTTATTTTTATTTTAGAAAGGGAAGCTACACAATTAATCGCAACCCACGTGAAAGCTTCTTCGAATGCAGGAATTTGCAACAAAGGTGCTGGTTTTATTACTGCCTGTGACTTATCTACCATTTGGCATGTGTTACATGTACAACAAAAAATAACCACGTCCTTGTGCATTCCAGGCCACTAGAATTGCTTATGTAGTTTAGCTTCAGTCTTCCGTAAACTTAAGTGACCACCTGCAGTTAGTTGATGTGCTACCCGTAACACGGTATGCGACCAATAACACAATCTGGTGCACTTCGGCCCATTTCCCTTCTGCACTAACCTACCGTTTTTCTCCACGTTCAGGTTTTTCCTGCACCGTTACATCAAACAGGGGGTCAGTTAACTGAACATCAACTCTTTTGTCTTTTTCTTTCGTTTGTCCATTCTGCTTATGACAGTGGGATCTTGTTACTACACAGTCTGGAAAATTCCTGGGTATATTTCCTTTAACTCCTCAGTTCCCTAGTTTTTATTTGACTTCTCCACCACAAGGGGTGACTCTCCCACATTGGATCCTATTAAATCATTCACAAGAACACACTGTATTCCTGGGACTGACACTCTGTCACTCACTCTTACTGTTAGTTCTCCAATCTTGATGTTTCTGTCCCCAACCTTAATTTCTGTCCTAATTCCACAAATTATCTCGCTCTTGAGTAACATGTCAGAAAGAGTGAAAATACAAATGGTTGGAGTGCCAGGCCTCTAGGAATTCTCTGGCATGTCTTTGTTTAGCCTGTCCCAGGATAGATCCAACCACAACGCCCTAAACAAACACATAGATCTAGATACCATCTATCAACCTCTCAGAAAACGAACAGGAAATGACATCACCATAAACCCCAGGAACCCCATCCAGGACAAACATATAAATAGAAAGCAGGAGACAACAGCTTCGCTTCACTTGGAGGTCGCCACTGATGATGTTACCTAGCCAGGTAATGAAATGTCTGGATATCAATCCTACAGCTCAGCGAGCAAACCTACACCCTAAAACTCAACCTGAGCTACAAATTTTCACAAACCGTGCATTTGTAATTTAAGTCTTTTCTAACTCTACTGCAGTTGCCTGTTTCTCTCACACACCAAAGTACTTGACCATCTCCATTACAATTAAAGCTTTCCTTTTGTCCCTGGTTAAACCCAATTCTAATTTATTTGCTAATTCTAAATATATTCCGTCTTCTGCCTTTCTAAACTTCTTTGGCAAACTTGGGAACCTCTTTAGTAATGTTAAAAGCCATTTCTCTCAGTTTTAATTGAACCGACCACAAGTTAACAGAGTTAAATGAATTTTCTCACCGGTTTTATTTGAAGATCTAGTTCAATAATTGCCACGTGTTGGAATCTGCTGGGACCTTTTGTACCCCAAATCTGTTCAAGTCGGTCCAAATCCCATATGGCAAGGCCCCAAACTGTTATGACATCAATGTCGAACCCCTCTGTTAATTAAAACCACACACCCAGAAACGCTAATCTCACATCATAATCTTTTGAAACGTGGGTGACAGAGAACTCCTAAATTCCACTAATTAATTACAAATAACAATTTTTATGTATGCATGTTAGCTCGCTGAACTTGAAGGTTTGCTTTCGGACGTTTCGTCACCATGACTAGGTGACATCATCAGTGAGCATCTCCGCTGAAATGCTGGTGGTATGTCCCGCCTCTCTATTAAAAGGCCTTAGTTTCTTAAGGTGGGTGATGTTATTTCCAGTTTTCTTTATTACAAGATAAGGTCGATAGGATATAAATTGATGTTTTTACTGATGGACTTCTGGTTACAATGCCATTCCTCTAAGAACGTCCTGGCGTGTCTTCGTATGTGTGTGTTGTTACAGTCAAAATGGTGCCCTTCCTTTTCTGTATTATGGAACATAGTGATAGTGGGTCGTGTCTTTTGGTGACCAGTTGGTGTTCATGCATCCTGGTAGCATGACAACAGGACCATTTCAATGTCGAAAAAATGATTTTGTATACATTGTTTAATCAATGTGTGTGCAGATATTTTTCATGTGTGCACAACACATTCTAAATGAATAACAGAGACACAGTTATCGAAAAATGATGCACATGATGTATAAAATTGATGAAAAATTACTTCATGCTCAGCTAATGTGATATGTTCCCCTTCTCTCAATGTTCCCTCCTTTTTCTGGAATTCTCTACACTATACTCTCATTCTTATCAGGATGTGTGTTTTAAATTCTTGCTTGTGGTATCGCAACGTACTTCAGTTAATCCATTTTCAACAGGGAATTCAGTATATTGGCCTGCTGGGTTCTTTCCAAAGCTAGTGTCTGTCGTATTATTGGAGATTAAAATTCTGGCATCAGACCCAGCATTTGAACAGATTCCTATGTTGTACATGTACTGTACAAAGGACTACAGCACACCGGAATTACCAAAACATTGAGGGATGTACATCTACTTCTTTCAATAATCTAGTTTTCTAATTTTTCACATTTCCTCGTCTATATCCTCTCTCTCGTTCTCTCTTTGTATCTAGTTAAGAAATTTGCCAATTATTCTTTATGTCCCATCTCTCAAAAATTCTTCTTTCAGTTTATATCTATTGCTCTCTTTTTGATGTAATGTGATTATAATTGAGCAATGTCACAACAAAGACATGAGGAAGGAACTGGCCAGAGTAAATTCGAAGGGGAGCCGAGTAGGGATGACCATGGAGCAGCAATGGCAGGAATTTATGCTGGATAATTCAGAGGATATATGAAACTCTCCCAAAAAGGGTGAAATGTACTCATGGGAGGACAAGCCAGCCATGAGTGATAAGGCATCAAAACAAATGAGAAAAACATACAATGTGGTGAAGATGATTGGGTATCCAAAGAGTTCCTTGGCTCTGAAAATACATAAGGCCGGTATCAGTGACACGACAGAGCTCTTAATCATGGTCAGGGAGAGAAACAGATGGAAACACATTCAATTTAAACACAGACGATGGTATTACTCAAGGAAAAAGATTCAGATGAATTAAACAATTAAATTAAAATTAGTTTTTTTTGATGGATTGTGTCAGATTAGAAGCATGACCTCAGCAGAGTGAGAATATGAAAATGAAAGTGTTACCACATCAGAAACCAGAGTCGGTCACTGAGTACAGGGTTGATGGGTGAAAGAGTCTCGATGTGAACTAGGGGACAGACATTAGAATTGCATTTCAGATATTGCAGCTCAAAACTGCGTATTCACCGAATGCTGTAAACCACAATAGCAGGAGAAGCAGAACACTATTCAACCACCACCTGTAACATTTTGCCCAGGGATAAGCTCCTTAGTCTGCCATTACAATCAACACGATCTATGTTTCAGTAATGACTGTGGGTGAACATGTCAGGGTCAGAACCATGTGAACCTAAACCTGATGCTAACCCATTAATGTTATCACACCTGAGCAACAGATCTGATCGAAGCTTTGCAGTCCTGCCACATTCAGTCATAAGTGGTAATGGATCATTAAACAAATGACTGGAGGAAAGGATTCCACAAACATCCCCATTGTAGATAATGGAACAGACCAACGCATCAGTGTAAAAGTCAAAAATGTAATATCTGCCCGATCCTCAGCCAGAAGTGTTGAGTCGACGATCAACTTCACCATCGCCATGATGCCCGCAGAATCACAGATGCCAGTCTTTAATCAATTCTATTCGATGCACGTGAGATGAAGAAACAGCTGAACACAGTCGATACGACAAAGGTAATGGGCCCTGACCCCATTCCTGCAATGGGACTGAAGACCTGTGCTGCACAATAAGTCGTGTCCCTGGGGAAGCTGTTTCATTCCAGCTCCAACTCTGACATCTCCCTGGCAATGGGGAAAATTACTCAGCTATGTCCAGTCCCCTAAGAGGAGAATAATTACAATCTGACCAATTACTACTGCCTCAGTAGTCACGATAGACAAATTGGTGGGAGTTATTTTTGACAGAGTAGTCAAGCAGCACAGAAATAACCTGCTCAGTGTGGTTTCCAATAGGTCCCCATGTGGAGATGGTGCTAATGTGGAGATGTCGCTGGATTACTAATCCAGACCAGACAAATGCTCTGGCAGATTCTGGAAATTAAAAATAATTAATAAAATATTAAGATGCAAAATCTGGTGTCAGTAACAGTGACCTTGAAGCCAATGTCGATTGTAAACACGAATTTGCTTCTCCCATGGACTTTCAGGAAGTGAATCTCCCGTGCTTTCCTGATCTGGCCTAAAAGTGACTCCAGACACACAGAGATGTGATAAACTCTTCAATGGTCTCTGAAACGGCCAAGCAAAGCACTCTATTGTATCAAACTAATCCGAGGTCTTAAAGGATAAAACTAGACAGAACACCCGGCAGCAGCCTCGGTATTGGAAAAGGGACGGTAAACACAATCCTGTCGCCCCTGCAGAGACCTCCTTCCTAACATCTGAGAGTTTGTGACAATTTTCCCACAGACTACACAGAAACACCGGTAAAGGAGGAGGACAGTGAAGGAACGCTGATAGATTTCCAAGTCAGGGTGGTGATTGGCTTGGAGGGGAACTTGAAGATGGTGGTGTTCCCATACAGCTGCTGCTCTTGTCCTTCTGGATAGACGTGGTCATGAGTTGGGAAGATGGTGTCTGAGGATCTTTGGTGAATCATTTCAGTGCAACTTGTAGTTAGTAAAACACTGCTGCTGCTGCTGGGCGTTGATGGTGGAGCATTGTGGATGAAACGACACTCAAACTCGTTGCTTTGTCCTGGATGGTATCAAGCTTCTTCATGTTGCTGGGGCTGCAATCATCCAGGAAAATGGGGAGTACTCTATAACACCTCTGACTAATGCATTGTAGATGATGGACAGACTTTTGGAAGTCAGGATGTGAGTTACTCGCCGCAGTATCCATAGCTTCTGACCTGCTCTTGTCGTTACTGTGGGCGAGTCCAGTGAGTTTCTGAGCAATGATTACCCCCCAGGATTTTGATACTGGGGGATTCAGTGATAGTAGCACCATTGAATGCCAAGGGGCAGTTTTTAGATTGTATTTTAGTGGTGATGGTCAGAGTCTGGCATTTGTGTGGTTTCAATATTACTTGCCACATGTCAGTCTGGATACTGTCCAGATCTTGTCGCATTTGGACATGGATTATTTCAGTATCTGTGGAGCCACAAATGTTGCTGAACATTGTGCAATCATTGGCGAGCATCCCCGCTTCTGACATTATAATCGAGGCAAGCCATTGATGAAGCAGACCTGAAGACGCTTGGGCCTAAGCCACTGCCCAAGGGATTCCTACAGACTTGTCCTGGAAATGAGTTGACTGACCTTCATCAGCCATGACCATCTTCCTACGTGTCAGGTATGATTCGTACCAGCGAGGAGTTTGACCCGGATATCCATTGATTGCAGTTTTGCTAAGGCCACTTGATGCCACACTTGGTCGAAGGCAGCCTTGATTTAAAGCCCTGTGTCTCTCACCCCACTTCTGGAATTCAGCTCTTTTGTCCATGTTTGAGGTAATGAGGTCAGGAGCTGAGTGGCTCTGGTAGAGTCCAAACTGTCCGTCATTGACCAGGTTATTGCTGAGCAGGTGCTGCTTGAAAGGACTGACACCTTCCATCACTTTACTAATGATTGTGAGTAGACTGATGGGTTGGTAATTGGCTGGATTGGATTTGTTCTGCTTTTTATGTATAGGAGATTCTTGGGTACTTTTCCACACAATCAGGTAAATGTTGTTGTTGCAAGTGTATGGGAACTGCTTGGCTAGGGACGTGGCAAGTTCTCGAGCGCAGGTTTTCAGTACTATAGCCAGAATGTAGTCAGCGTATGTACCCTTTGAAGTATCCAGTGTCTACAACCGTTTCTGGACATTGCGTCGACTAAATGGAATTGCTGATGACTGGTAACTGAATTACTGAGGAACACTGAAGGAGGCCAAGATGGATCATCCACTCAGCATTTCTGACTGAAGATTGTTGTGAATGCATCAACCTTATCTTTTGCACTGAAGTGCTGGGCTATTGCATCATTAAGGATGGGGATATTTATGGAATATCCTCCTCCAATGACTTGTTTGATTGTCCCTACCATTCCTCGACGAGATGTGAAAGAACTGCAGATCTTAGATCTGATCCGTTGCTTTTGGGATCACATAGCTCTCTCTATTACTGATTGCTTATGCTGTTTGGCGCACAAGTTGTCTTGTGTGGTAGTTTCGTCAGGCTGACACATCATTTTTAGGAATGCCTGGTGCTGCTCCTGCCATCCTGCACACTCCATTGAACCAGGGCTGATCCTCTGGCTTGATGGTAATTGTTGCAAGGGGGATGTGCCAGGCCATGGGGTTGTACAATTGATGACTCACAACACCTTATGGAAACCCAGAATTGAACTGCTAGATCTGTTCGAAGTCTGTCCTATTTAGTACGGTGACAGTGCCACCCAATATGATGGAGGCTATTCTCAATGTGAAGGTGTGACTTTGTCTCCATAATGACTATGCGGTGGTCACTCTTACAGATACTGTCATGGAGAGATACTTCTGCAACTGACAGATTAGTACTGATGACGTCAAATATGTCTCTTCCCTCTTGTTAGTTCCTTCACCAACTGCGGCAGATCCAGTCTAGCAGTTATATCCTTTAGAACACCACCAGTTCAATCAGTAATGCTGCAGCTGAGCCCCACGTAGTGGTGGACATTGAAATCCCCCACCCAGAGCACAAATTTGTGTCCTTGCTACGCTCAGGGCTTCCTCCAAGTGTTGTTCAGCATGGAAGAGTACTGATTCATCAGTTAAGAGAGGTTGGTACATCGTAATCAGTAGGAGGTTTTCTTTCCCATAGGCAAACTAACACCATAAGACTTCATGGGATTCACTGTTGAGGACTCCCAGAGCAATTCCCTCCCAATTGCATCCGATTGCGCTGCCACTTCTGCTGTGTCTGTTCTAAGTTTGTGAGAAGATTTGTGGCTCGGGTGCTCGTTCTTTTGGTTCTGTTCGCCGAGCTGGGAATTTGTGTTGCAGATGTTTCATCCCCTGTCTAGGTGACATCCTCAGTGCTTGGGATTCTCCTGTGATGCGCTTCTGTGATCTTTCCTCCGGCATTTATAGTGATTTGTATTTGCCGCTTCCGGCTGTCAGTTCCAGCTGTCCGCTGCAGTGGTTGGTATATTGGGTCCAGGTCGATGTGCTTATTGGTTGAATCTGTGGATGAGTGTCATGCCTCTAGGAATTCCCTGGCTGTTCTCTGTCTCTTCTGCTGGTGAGACAGGAAATATCCGGGGAAGGTGATGGGGTGTCTGGGATATAGTCATACTCACTGAATCGTACCTTACAGACAATGTCAGGTTGTTGCTTGACGAGTCTGGTTATTTCGATTCACTGTTTCCTGCCAGCTGTCCCATTCTAGAAACATGGCCATATATTCGCCCCAATCCACTCAGATTTTATTTTGCAAACTAGCTTTCCCAAAACTTTCCTGAAAAACCAAATACTTGTCTCCCAGACCATTTCGTAAACATCATCCCCATTTCCTAAATCCGTGTTACTGTTGTTTCTGACCATTACTTTCAGTCCCAATAATTTCTCTTAAATCATTTATTTACTATGTTCTATGTTCCATGTACTAGAACCCTTTTCCACACCCGAATTGGTTTTTCTCGTATTGTTAGAAAGTTCTGTGAAGACAGAACTGAAGTTTCATAGTACTGCCATTTCCCTGTTCTCCATTGCCCATTCTCTGGTTTGATTGTAAGGAAGCTGCACTTATTTTCTCATACTTCTCACATTGACATGATTTGACAAGCTATTACAGTTCACTCTTATAACCCTTGTGAATATACTCTTCAGAAACCCATCAATCCTGCCTTTAGCTACTCAGTAATTGACCTTCCACACCATACACTCACAAGAGTATAGACCAACAGAAATACAGCACGACCTATATTTTCCCACTTTCCAACACCAGACCCATAGCAGGGAATGTTATGACACTTCCACGTGCTCGTTCAAGTACCTTTTGATGGTTGTGAGGTTACCTGTGAATACTCCGCTCTCAGGAAGTGCATTCCAGACCCCAACAGCCTTTGGGCGAACAAGAATCCTCAAATTCTCTCTAAGCCTCAAACCCTTCACTTTAAAAGTGTGCTCACTTGTTCTCGACTCTCTGACTAAAAGGAACAGCTGCTGTCTATCCATCCATGTCCATGCTTCTCATAATCTTTGCCTTCTGAATTACATCCCCTTCAGCCTTCTCTGATCCAATGTAAACAACCCGAGCTTAGCCAGCTTCTCTCCATAGCTGATATGCTCCATCACAGGGAACATCCTGGTAAATCTCCTCTGCATACCATCCACTACAACCATATCCTTCCTTTTAAGTGGCTTCTAGAGCTACATACAGTACTCCATCTTGGCCTAACCAAAGACCTGTATAGCTCTGATAATCTACGCCCCGATTGATAAATGCTACACCTAAGGTCCAGTTCGTAACTAGTCCATTACCCTGCTCAGTCCCATTCAGTGATGAGTGGAGAAGCACCCTCTGAGCTTCCCAATGTGCTGCCATACATTGAGCACTCCCCTGTCTGGTTCCTTCTTCCACAGTGTATCACCTCATATTTATCAGGGTTACGTTCCATCTGCCCTTGATCTGACTATCTGACCATTCCATCTGTATCTTAGAACATAGAACATAGAACAATACAGCACAGAACAGGCCCTTCGGCCCACGATGTTGTGCCAAACTTCTATCCTAGATTAAGCACCCATCCATGTACCTATCCAAATGCCGCTTAAAGGTCGCCAATGAATCTGACTCTACCACTCCCTCGGGCAGCGCATTCCATGCCCCCACCACTCTCTGGGTAAAGAACCCACCCCTGACATCTCCCCTATACCTTCCACCTTCACCTTAAATTTATGTCCCCTTGTAACACTCTGTTGTACCCGGGGAAAAAGTTTCTGACTGTCTACTCTATCTATTCCTCTGATCATCTTATAAACCTCTATCAAGTCACCCCTCATCCTTCGCCGTTCCAACGAGAAAAGGCCGAGAACTCTCAACCTATCCTCGTACGACCTACTCTCCATTCCAGGCAACATCCTGGTAAATCTTCTCTGCACCCTCTCCAAAGCTTCCACATCTTTCCTAAAGTGAGGCGACCAGAACTGCACACAGTACTCCAAATGTGGCCTAACCAAGGTCCTGTACAGCTGCAACATCACCTCACGACTCTTGAATTCAATCCCTCTGCTAATGAACGATAATACTCCATAGGCCTTCTTACAAACTCTATCCACCTGAGTGGCAACCTTCAAAGATCTATGTACATAGACCCCAAGATCCCTCTGTTCCTCCACCTGACCAAGAACCCTACCATTAACCCTGTATTCCGCATTCTTATTTGTTCTTCCAAAATGGACAACCTCACACTTGGCAGGGTTGAACTCCATCTGCCACTCCTCAGCCCAGCTCTGCATCATATCTAAGTCCCTCTGCAGCCGACAACAGCCCTCCTCACTGTCCACAACTCCACCTATCTTTGTATCATCTGCAAATTTACTGACCCACCCTTCGACTCCCTCATCTAAGTCATTAATAAAACTTACAAACATCTTCCTGTAACATAAGACCTTTCTCCTCACTGCCAACAAACCGGCAGAATTACTTATCAAAAACTTACTAATCACAAACCCCACCCCCTTCACCCACCCCCTTCATTCACATCTTCACCATTTATAAATACTACAAATAATAAGGGACACAGCACTGATCCCTGTGATACACCAGGGGACACTGGTCTCCAGTCACACAAACAGCCTTATCCCACTACCCTCTGTCTCCTGACACTAAGAAACTTTTCGTTGTTACTTGTCACGTTAGCCTTGATTGCATGAGACTTTACTTTATTTTAAATTTTCCCACATGGGGCTTTGTCAAAGGCCTTGCTGCAAAACTAAGTAAGCGACCTCCTCAATCTAATTCAGTCAAATTCATTAGATGTGACTTTCTTCTGATAAAATCATGATGATTATCCCTGATCAAACCTTGCTACTCTGACTGGAGCTCAATTTTCTCCTTCTGTTAATTCTCCAGTAGTTTCCTTAACAGTGATCTACTACTCGTTCGCCTATAGTTCCCTGGTCTATCTCTACCACCCATACTGTGAAGTTAAAAATCACACAACACCAGGTTCTCGTCAAACAGGTTTAACTGGAAGCACACTAGCCTTCGGACAGTCGCTTCTTCATCAGGTGATTGTGGAGGACGCAATTGCAAGACACCCCCGAATTTATATCAAAAATTTAGTGTAATGTAACTAAAATTACACATTGAAAAATACCTTGATTGTCTATTGAGTCTTTCATCTGTTCGAATACCATGACAGTTTCAATTCTTTCATTTGTATATATAAAAAAAATTATTAAAAGTTGCTTTCTCAGGTTAAATGTAACAATTGGTGTGTGTGTGGATATTTGTGTCTGTCTGTGTGTGTGTGTGTCTGTCTGGGTTGGGGGTTGTGAGTGTGAGAGAAAGTGTATATATATATATATATATGTGTGTAGTGAGTGTAGAATGTCTTAAATCTGTGAGGGGGTGTATGTGTGAGTGTGGGAATGTGTGTGTGTCTGGGGTGGGGTTTGTGAGTGTCTATGAGAGAGCGGATATATGTGTGTGCATGAGTGTAAAGTAGTCTAAGTCTCTGAGAGGATGCATGTCTGAGTGTGGGAGTGTGTGTGTTCCATGTGTATATGTGTGTATAGGAGTGGCTTTGTGTTGGTGTGAGTGTGTGTGTGTGTGTGTGTGTGTGTGTATAGTGAAATGGTAGTCACCTGTAGTGTGACATGAACCTAAGGTCTTGGTTGAGGCCCTCGCTATGAGTATGGAACTTAGCTATCAGCCCCTGCTCGGCCACTTTTCGCTGTTGCCTCTCCCGAATTCCGCCTTGGAGGATGGTCACCCGAAGTTCCGAGGTCAAATGTCCTGGACCACTGAAGTGTTTCCCAACTGGGAGGGAACCCTCCTGTCTGTTGATTGTTGTGCGGTGCCCATTCATCCATTGCCGTAGCCTTTGCTCGGTTTCCCCAATGTACCATGACTCAGGGCATCCTTGCCTGCAAAGTATAAGATAGGCAACGTTGGCTGAGTTACATGAGTACCTGCCACGTACATGGTGGGAGGTTTTCCCACGTGTAATGGTGGTATCCATGTCCACAATCGGACACGTCTTGCAGCGCCTACCGTGACAGCGTTTTTTGGAGTTGTCCTGAGAGCCCGGCAACGTGCTATGAACAATGATCTGTTTGAGGTTTAGCGGTTGTTTAAAGGAAAACAGTGGAGGTGTGGGAAGGTCGTGGTGAGGTGCTCATTCTCATTGATAATGTGTTGCAGGTCAAGAAGTACATGGTGAAGTTTTTCAACTCCTGGGAAGGACTGAACAACGGAGGGTACCCTGTCGGTTGCAGCACGTGTCTGTCTCCTGAGGAGGTCATTATGGTTCCTTGCTGTGGCAACCGACAGGGTACCCTTCGTTGTTAAGTATTTCCCAGGAGCAGAAAAACTACGCCATGTTCTTCGTGACCTGCAACACATTATCAATCAGAATGAGCACCTCGGCAAGACCTACCCCACACCTCCACTGCTTGCCTTTAAATAACCGCCAAACCTCCAACAGATCATTGTTCATAGCAAGCTGCCCAGCTTTCAGGACAACTCCATACAACCTTGTCACGGTAGGCGCTGCAAGACGTATCTGAATGTAGAAATTGGTATCAAAATTACATGTGAGGACACTTCCCACCATGTACGTGGCATGTACTCATGTGACTCAGCCAACGCTGTCTATCTTATACATTGCGGGCAAGGATGCCCTGAGGCATGATACATTGGGAAAACCGAGCAAAGACTACAGCAATGGATGATTGGGTACTGCACAACACTCAACAGACCAGAAGTGTTGCCTTCAAGTTGGGGAACACTTCTGCAGTACAGGACATTTGACCTCGGACGTTCGGGTGACCATCCTCCAAGGCGGACGTCTGGACAGGCAACAGCCAATAGTGATCGAACAGGGGCTGATAGCTACGTTCGGTACCCATAGGGAGGGCCTCAACCGGGACTTGAGTTCATGTCACATT
This sequence comes from Chiloscyllium punctatum, assembly GCF_047496795.1. Taxonomy (NCBI): domain Eukaryota; kingdom Metazoa; phylum Chordata; class Chondrichthyes; order Orectolobiformes; family Hemiscylliidae; genus Chiloscyllium; species Chiloscyllium punctatum. The sequence goes on from NW_027309870.1 coordinate 279,840, forward strand.
ACAGATGATCACCATTGCACTATATACACACACAGACACACCTACACACACACACACACACGCACACACGCACTCCTATACATACATACACACACACGGACACACATATACACAGACACGAATACAGACAATCGCACACACCCTTACAGACACAGATGCTCCCATACTCATACATGCATCCTCTCAGAGATTTAGACCACTCTACACTCATGCAGGCACATATACCCTCTCTGACAGACACTCTCAAATCCCTACCCCAGACACACACACACTCTCACACTCACACGTGCACCCCCTCACATAATTAAGGCACACTGCACTCACTACACACACATATACACTCTCTCTCACACTCACAACCCCCAAGCCAGACAGACATACGCACAGACAGACACAAAGACCCACAGGCACACATACATTTTGGGGGGTGAATTTGTACTTGCAGAGTTTCATTGTAATTTGATCAAAAACTGCATGAACATAGTAAAACTCTGTAAAACACAGGGTGACAACACCTTCGACATATTGTCTAGCTAACCCAATTGTTACAGTTAACCTTAGAATGCAACTTTTTAAAAAGTTTTTTTTTTGATTTACACACGGAAGAAGCTAAACTATCATGGTATTCGAACAGATGAAAGACTCAACAGATAATCAAGGTATTTTTCAATGTGTAATTTCAGTAACATCATACTGTAATTTTTTGCTATAAATGTGGTGCCTTGCAATTTTGTTTTTCACAATCACCTGATGAAATTGCAGCTCTCCGAAAGCTAGTGTGCTTCCAATTAAACCTGTTGGACTATAACCTGGTGTTGCGTGATTTTTAACTTTGGACACTCCAGTGCAACACCGGCATTTCCAAATCATGATTACTGCGAAGTGGAATCGTATTAATTGTTCTCCAGTACTCGGACACCTCCCCGAAGGTCAGATTCTAATTAAAATTAATGTTAGAGGTCATCTAGCCACTTTATTTATGCTCTTCTCAAGCATCATTGTGAGATATTCTCCAGATCTCCCGTTATGCATGTGGAGTAGAGAAGGACAATGATTTTAAACAATGCTGTGTATTACCCTAGAGAGCTGAGACAGCTCTAAACTGGGTGGGAACCTTTCAGTAGCCTGGTAATTTTTTTTGCTGCATCTTGTACTGGATCTTAGTGAGATCACATTGGAGTAGTGTGCAAAGATTTTTTCCACTCAATTAAGAAAGTGTATTGTTACATTGGACGGAGCGCAGAGATGGTTCCTTCAACTGATTCCTGCAAAGAAGGTGTCTTAGGATGGAGAGATAGCAGGAAAGTGGAACAGAGGCCGCGATAACATTAGCCATGATTATATTCAATGGCGGAGCAGATTCGAGGGGTTGGATTTCTGACTGATGCTCCTCGTCCATACTCAGCCTTTTGACCGTGTGACACTGTAAAGGGGGAGGACGGTTTATCAAACAGGAAGGAGTCTCTCCGGATAAGTCAGTCTTAATCAGCTTGACAGAATGTCACCAGTGGAGTCACACAATGACCAGTGCGGTTACCTCAACTATTTACAATCTATATCAATGATCAGGAGGATGGAACAGATATACAGATACTGAGTTTGGTGATGTCGCTTGGATAAGCAAGAGATTAAATTATCAAGAGAGTGTGGAGTGTCTGCAAATAGATACAGAAAGTTAAAGGCAATGGATAATAATTTAGCAGGTGCAATACAACAAAATATAACCTATAATTTCATTTACAGGACTAATAGAAGGCAGTATGTTACTGAAATGGAGAGGGATTACAGGACTTAGTGATACTGTGTACTGGGGGGGTTCACTCAGACCCGTTCAGACATGGGAGGTTTTGCTCCATCCCTGATCGTCTGCTCCTTGACACTGCAAGTGACCCCATTGCTCTCCGTACACATGGAATATTTTGTTGTAGTTAGTTGGTGGTGGGGATGGTGTTTTGAAACGTGTATCAAGGGGACGGCTTTTATCCAAGACACAATTATTCCTTTCTACATGGAAACCCATAGACGATGGGAATGGCTGCCTGCTTCTGACTGAAGGAACTGTGGCTGCTTTCAGGATAGGGGTATTCATCAACATGATGTATTGTACATGTACACACTTTAACATTAATAGAGTGAGAGCTCCTTCAGTTCCTCTACCTCTCCCCATGTAATGGCTACTCTGCGGATACCATGTACATCTTGGGAATCCCACTATACTGGGAAAATAAGGATACACCTGGCAGCTTCCCGCTGAGGGAGAAGCAATGTATTGACCTTATCCACTATATACATCCTCTGTCACTGAATGGTGACATTGATGTTGAGATACTGGGAGATGATGGAGCTGTCACCTAGTCCTGCCTGGAAAGTTTCGGATCACAGAAGCTGAATGAAACAGTGACCCTAACAGCCCCTGGCAGCACCATCCTCCCCCTGGTGTGAAGCTGCAGGTCGTGTTGAAGGAGGTGACCCCGCTCTGTGACCAGCTCCTTGTTAAATCAGGGTCCCCTCACACTCTGCTCCTGGGTTAAGTGGAGCTTGGGAAGCTGTTCATGGAAAACCCGGGGTGGATACAGCAGATCCCTTTCCCTACACACACTCACTCCGTGGTTTCAGAGCTTCCATGTCTGCAGCCTCTGTTCCATTTGGTGTTCATGTTACCATAGTCCCCAGGCTCCATCCAAAGTTGGGTCACCAAATCCACCGGTTTCTCTGAACGTCTGAGGAAGCTCACAGCACAAGCTCCAGCAAACCATCCCCAGCACCTCCACTAACTTTTCAATACAGGAGTCAGTCAGAAACCCCTCGGTACAAGTATTGTGGACCAGACCAGATCCCCGCAAAATATTTTAAGAAGGCCACTTAGACCCAAACCTTTCCTTATTTTGAATATAGATGTGAAGTGTGCTTCCCAGATATGTTGTGACTGGTCAAAGCACTCGACATTAAGCCGAATATAATCTATTCAAATGCTTTAGTAAAAATACAATCAAAGAAAATACCATTTTGGGATAGCTTATATGTGGAACAATTACACAAACAGTAGATACCGTACCTTCTTGGTATACACGGCTCGGTACAAAGATATATTCAAATACAGATTCTTACATGCAGTTTTTTGATCCAGGAGAAATCAACATCAACAACCATCTCAGAGAGAAAAGCAGCTCGGGATCATGTATTGGAACTTCTAACCCTGCTGGGATCTCCAGCAGCTTTTGAATGCTGCAGCGAAAAACAAAACGAGCAAACCTGGTCTATGAGAGCAGACCACCGCCCTTCGATTGTTATCACCATTTAATAAAACTTAAAGGCCTCCTCAGTTATTTACTTAAAACGTTTTCAGACTGCAGTTCTGCACCTCTGCCTTTAAAATGTCTCTTTAAAAAAACAAGAGAAAATAACCTTTTTATAGGGATAGTATCCTCACAATTCCACCTTTAATAAAATTAGATTAGATTAGATTAGATTACTTACAGTGTGGAAACAGGCCCTTCGGCCCAACAAGTCCACACCGCCCCGCCGAAGCGCAACCCACCCATACCCCCCTACATCTACCCCTACGGGCAATTTAGCATGGCCAATTCACCTGACCTGCACATCTTTGGATCTATCATTATACAAAGATGGATTCATTTTTGACCTCCTAATCTTCCTTTATTAGTGGCAGATAGATAGGATAGTGAAGAAGGCGCTTGATATGTTTTCCTTATTGGTCATAGTATTGAGTACAGGAGTTGGGAGGTCATGTTGCGGCTGGACAGGACTTTGGTTAGGCCACTGTTGGAATATGGCGTGCAATTCTCGTCTCCTTCCTATCGGAAAGATGTTGTGAAGCTTGATAAGGTTCAGAAAAGATTTACAAGGGCTGGAGGATTTGAGCTGTAGAGAGAGGCTGAACAGGCTGGGGCTGTTTTACCAGGAGCGTCGGAGGCTGATGGGTGACCTTATAGATATTAACAAAATTATGTGGGGCATGGATAGGATAAATAGGCAAAGTCTTTTCCCTGGGGTCGGGAAGTCCAGAACTAGAGGGAATAGGTTTAGGGTGAGAGGGGAAAGATATAAAAGAGACATAAGGGCAACTTTTTTCACGCAGAGGGTGGTACGTGTATGGAATGAGCTGCCAGAGGATTTGGTGGAAGCTGGTACAATTGCAACATTTAAGAGGCATTTGGATGGGTATATGAATAGGAAGGGTTTGGAGGGATATGCTGGCAGGTGGGACGAGATTGGGTTGGGATATCTGGTCTGCATGGATGGGTTGGACTGAAGTGTCTGCTTCCACGCTGTACATCTCTATGACTCTGTGATTCTATGACTGCAATGCATATATATTATATTGACTCTGAGCATATAAATGTTCTCAACGAGATTAGATTTCAGTCATTTTACTCCTGCCATAGAATGCCTTTGTCTTTCTCCAGAATGTGTCAAAACTTAGGTTTTCTCACCCTGTCACCTGTATAATTTCAAATTGAATGGCAGCGATAATAAGCTTAATTGAAACAGACTGGTATTCTTCTCCCTAAACTTCTCCAAAAGACGTTAAGGGGCCAAGATCAGTGATAAAGATTTGTCTCATGTATGTTATTCGCAATTTAAATGCTGAAATGTTGTACCACCAACACCAAGCTCAAGGCCCCCCTTCCCCATTGTGGAATAAAACTGTTAATGTTTCCACTGGACACTCCAACCACACGTTACATAATGGAGCACTTCTCATCTCTCCAATAGTCCCTCTGAATGACATAGCTCCTTATTTCTCAGCATAAAAGAATTACATGCTTCTGTACCTCTTAATGCTCTAACCTCTTTACCTGCTACTCCTGGCCTATGCTAATAAACCTTACTTTCACAGGTAAATGTTTTAATTGCAACAGACTGGTATTTTTTCGCCTGAACGTCTCCAAAAATGTTAAGGGGTCACGATCAGTGATAAAGATTTGTCTCAGGTATGTTAGTTGCAATTTAAATGCTGAAATGCTGTAACGCCAACACCAAGCTCAAGGCCTCCTTCCCCATTGTGGAATAAATCTGTTGGTGTTTCTACTGGACACTCCAACCACTGATTACATAATGGAGCAATTCACATCTCTCCAATAGTCCCTCTGAATGACATAGCTCCTCATGTCTCAGCATAAAAGAGTTACATACTTCTGTACCTCTTAATGCTCTAACCTCTTTACCTGATACTCCTGGCCTATGCCAGTTAACCTTACTCTCACAGGTATATGTTTTAAGAAGATCTCGCACATTCTTCTCAGTCTCTCACGGAAACCAAACTTTGATTTCTGAACCAAATTATCATCATCAGACATTTCAGCTTCTAACCTTGCCATTGTAACTCTCTGCTCTTCTACACGAGTTCTCACGACTGCAGGAAGTGAATTGTTGAACTTCTCCAAAATAAGAATCTCTCTAAGTGTGCCATAGTTTTGCTCTGTTTTAATGCCCTTCCGCACCTTTCAAAATTACTTTGTTTGATTCTTTCAAACTCATTGTGCGTTTAACGAGGCAGCTTGATTTAGATTCCAGAAACGCTGTCTGTAGGCTTCTGGCCCAAGCTCATATGCATTTCAGATGGCTTTCTTCACCACCCCACACTGGCCAGATACCTCTACTGATCGGGTTGCAAAAACCTATCAGCTCTGTGTGGACCAACTAAGTCCACATGGTAACTGATCACTGCATTTGTTTAGCCACTTTATCAAATGAAATTAAAAAGGCTTCCCCATCCTTCTCATCAAATTTAGATAATGCCTGGGCATACTTAAACAGATCCCCATCAAGCCATTGGCTACTAAAGGATTGCTCATCCTGACTATCCTCCTCATCCAGCCGACCGTCTACTTTCATCTCCGCCTTCTATGTCAATTTTCCTTTCTAATTGCTAATTATTGAAGTTGAAACTCTCTGCTTTTCTTCTCTCTTTTTTCTCTCTTTCTTCTTCATTTTCTTTTCTTTTATTTCTACTTCTCATTTTAATTTAAATGGTTTCAATTCCTTCTCATGTTCAAGGTGCCTCACTTGAAATTGAATTCGAACCATTTCCAAATAATCTAATGGCGCTTCCACCAAATGTAATTGCCGAGCTATAGCTATAATTATCTCTCATTTTCTCACAGACAATCACAACCCCAACTCCAGCTTGTCTGCCAATTCCTATAGCTTTACCTTCATTACCTTTTATAAAACTTCACTTCTTCCACACCCAGAGAACACTCAGTGACTGAAAGAATCTTTATACCCAAAACACGTTTTAAACCAATCGAATTCAACATCCGCAACAACTACCATACACGACATTTGAATCCAATAGTCTCCCGTTGCATACTCTCCAATGTTTGCATGAGCTTATTCTGGACTCTCTGGTTTCCTCCCACAATCCAAAGATGTGCATGTCAGGTGAATTGGCCATGCTAAGTTGTTCATAGTTTTCAGGGATGTATAGGTTAGGTACCTTAGTCGGGGTAAATGTGTAATAATAGGGTAGAGGAATGGGTCTGGGTAGGTTACTCCTTGGTGGGTCGGTGTGGACTTGTTGGGTCGAATGGCCTGTTTGCAGACTGTAGTGATTGTAATTCTAAACCCAATTTGGTGTCACCAATTTAGAAACAGACAGGAGTCCCCAGTTTGTTATAGACCAACCAGACTGACTCAAACTATTTCAAGAAGGTAGCTTGGATGCCAACATTTTCTTATTTTAAAGGCAGATGCGAAGTGGAATTTCCAGATATGATGCTACTCGCCAAACCACTCACCATTAATTAAAACATAATAATTTAAACACTCTAATGAAAATCCATACAAAATGAAGAGGATTTTTGAATAACTTAACCATTGGAAACCTTAACTGAATAATGGATACAGTATTTTCTACAAATAAACTGCTCCAATATACTAACATCACCTAAACACACTCCATTGTAAAAAGGAGCATTCAGACATACAGATCTCCAATCCAGGAGGAAACAGCATCAAGTGAAGCTTCAGAGAGAATAGCAGCTAGGGATAATTTACTAAAACTTCCAACCCTTCTGGGACACAAGCACCTGGTGACTTACAGCCGTAAGGAAAAAAAACTAGAAAGCCTGGTCTGTGCGAGCTGGCCATTGTTACTACTATTTATTAAAAACCCTAAAACCCTAAAAGTTATTTACTTGAGCCATTTCCAGTAGGCAGTTTGGACTTGAAGATCTCTTATTAAAAAAAGGGAAAATAACCTTTTTTAAAAAACCGTGACAGCACTGTCACACAATTTAGATGCCTGGTACTTTACTCAAAGAGCTTCCCCGTGTTACTGATCGCAAGGTCACCTGAGTTGGCAAATACAGGTACAGTCCAAGTTACAAGGATGTGTCTCATAACTTTGGAAACACGCCTGTCCATGGGCAATCACATGGGACATACCGGGAAGTGAAAAACAGCCTGACACACACCATTTCACTGTTTCTGAGCTACACAATGCCAGCACTCGATAAAAAAAAAGCCAAAACCCAAGGCCACGGAAAGATACAGAGGGACAGAGAGATTCACATTAGACAGGAACAGAGAGTTAATTAACTGGGAGGAGGTTGTGGAAATATGCGGAAAAAGACAGGGCAGTGGGACTAACTGGAGAAGTGAGATCTTCGAGAGTATAATTACAAGAATGAGAACATTGAATAAAGGCATTGTCAGATCAGTTGAAATGGTTTGTTATATCAGATTCTCAATCTTCTTCACAGAACACCACAAACAACATAAACTGGGACAAGATGACAGCCCAGCATGGAGAGCTGTGCAGACCATGCTAGTGTGTTGCTCAGTAAACTGCATTATCTGCCAGCATAGAGGGTATTGCAAACTTTACTATCATATGCTAACTATACTCGCATCAGATTACCGTCTCCAATGGGAAGGATTGCTCTCTCTGCGTGTGTGTGTGTGTGTGTGTGTGTGTGTGTGTGTGTGTGTGTGTGTGTGTGTGTGTGTGTTCATCAGAGTGTGAGAGAAAGAGTCCATGTGTGTGCGCGATAGGCGTGGTTGAATGCGAAACTCATTGTTTGAGAAGGTACGCATATTGAGGAAACTATTTTAAATACGAACAACTGGCAGGCTTTTGGATAATCGACAGAGAGAGAACGAGAGAAGTTTCATGGACAGATAAGATAAAGTGTTTGAGAATGTTAAAATAAAGGCATTGCCAGACACAATAACAATATACATCAGCGTGCACATGAATGACAGATGGATGCGAGTTTGGTGTGAGTTCGAATCAGATTGGCTTCAGCAGGTTTGAAGCCATTAGCATCAGCAGCATATTATTGGCTTCATTAAGACTGTATGTCATAGCTCAAGGTTCAAAAAGCAGAGGGCATAAACCAGTGATTTATATTCTGGAGTGGGGAGTATTTCAAGGTAAACATATTCAGGGAATGGTGTCAGGAATCAGTTCATGGAAAAAAGGGATCACCCACAGTTGTGACTTGTCTGCTTCATCAGCAGATATTGGCCAGGAATGGGATGGAAACATGGAAGGAAGTGGAGTTTGCAACCAGAACAGTGGAGAGTGACCTCCATGTTCTTAGTATTTAAACAACAAAGGCCATGATACAATAAATTGTAGTTCTCCGCTGAAACTAAGTAGTTCAACATAGAGACCCATGATTAACACTGCCAGAGCAGAGAGGGAGACGTAATTGAACACCTTCATTGATGCAGTTAGTAGTGGTCTGGATAGTGAATATCTGGATTTTGAGATACAACAGGAATAATAATAGTGAGTAGAAGTGTAGAATATATGAAGAAACAGAAATACAGTCATAACTAGTTTATAGGAAAACAAAGGACAGTGACACTTACCAGGAACACCAACGATAGCCAGGAAGGGATAATAAAAATATTGAATAATGCGAAGAACGTAATAGATCTGCGATGACAATGGCAACCAATCATATGCAGAAAGATACCAAACATAATAAGATAAGATCCTGTCTATTGTTGGAATATTCCAGTCGAATGTTATCAGTTTTAGATCCATGTTTGGAACATTCCAGTCTAATGTTCTCAGATGATTCTGATCCATTGTTGGAACATTCCAGTCTAATGTTCTCAGATTCTGATCCATTGTTGGAACATTCCAGTCTAATGTTCTCAGATTCTGATCTCTCCTCCCCTTTTCTCTGGAGCTGCTGATCCCTGTCAGTGCTGTCGGTGATGCTCTGCTCATGTTATGGGATAACACATTGAACGGCGCCCATTTATCATTAAAAGAGGGAAACCTTCGTCTGCGATCATTAGAATCCATGGAGACTGGCATTAATCACAGTCACTGAACAAATAGGATCAGTTAACCAGTTCCATACATCACTTTCCATAACACGATAAAAGGGAACATTTACTGTGTTTGGATGGAATGGATGAGAGTTGCTGAGGGATGGACCATAAACCTTTCAATCTTTTAAATCTTTTTTACCTTGTATATGAGAGTATTAACAGAACACTGCAGGGGGTCTATATATGTTTCACTCTGTTTATGAAAGGGAGCAGTTATAAAATAACAGATCGGCTGCATAAAAAAAACGATTGATTGGCAAGTTTCTAGATGCATTAACCTTCAGTACGGTACTTATTGACCAATGTAAGGCTACTCCGGGTATTAGATGCCCTGTTTTCAAATCCTTTCATAACCTTGAGACAGAGCATTGCTGCTCAGGAACAGGCCGAAGCAATTCTGTCCCCATGGGCCTCTTACAGAGGGATAGGAGAAGACCATTCAGTCCATATTAGCCTGTTGCTACTAGAAAAGGTGGAACGCTGGAATATTAGTACATTTTGCCAACAAAAGCATTCAAAATAAAAGGATTTGTCGCTGCAGCTGTGTGAGGTGTCACTGAGAGGACACTTGGAGGTCATTTATTCTGTAACTGAGAAAGGATGGACCTCCATCAGATACAGTTTATTGGCTGCTCGTAATCCAGGGGTTGATGTGTGATTTAAAGTCTCGTGGCTGTTATACAGGGAGTGGAGAATCGCATTCAGCCTCTCGAGCCTGTTACAGAGGGGCAGGAAGTATTTATTTAACATTTCAAGTCTGTTACGTATAAATATTCTTTTACACTAGTTATGGAATAGGAAAGACCTGATGTAAACAATAAAGTTCTAACTTTAAACAAGGCCAATTTTGAAAGTGTTAGGCGAAGCCTGTGAAAGGCCAATTGGAATACTCCATTCGCAGGTAAAGTGATGGTTGGAAAATGCAAGGCAATCAAAACTTGGTTTCAGAGAGGCAAGAGCCAACGTGCTCCCATTAGTGAGATGGGCAAGTCTGGTGGGTGCAGGGAGTGCTGGATGGCTAGATATATTGACGGTCTGGTCAAGGTAAGAATGGAGGCATATGTCAGGTAAACAGAGCTGAGAGCAAGTGGATCCCCAGAGGAGTATAAGGGCAATAAGTGTATAGTCAACTCGGAAATCGGGCCACAAAAATTAGAGATAGGGTTAACGAGGTATTGAAGAAATTCTACAAATCTTTTCATGGCAAAAGATTACCTAGGGAGAGAATAGGGCACCTTAAAGATCAGGAAGGCTATCTATGTGTGGAACCACAAGAGATGGGAGGGATATGAAACGAGTATTTCTCCTCAGTATTTAATGTGGAGGGAGTTACAAGAGCGAGAGAATGAAGAAATGTATAGTGACAGCTTGAAAAGTATCTGTATTACAAGGAGGTGTTGGACATTGTAAAACACATAAAGGTGCACAAATCCCTGGGACCTGATCAGTTGTATCGCACAAGTTTGTGGGAAGCTACGAAAGAGATTGCTCTGCATTTTGCTGATATATTTGTATCATTGATTTCCACAGGTGAGGTGCCAAAATACTGGAGGGCTCCTAACGTAGTGTTATCATTTAAGAAAGGAAGGAAAAACCATGTAACTATAGACTGGTGAGCCTGACGTCGATGGTGACTAAATTGTTGGAGGGGGTTTTGAGGGAAAGGATATATATGCATTTGGAAAGATAATGACTGAAGAGCGCTTTGTACATTGGAGATCATGTCTCACTGACTCGGTGGAATTTTTGAGGAAGTGATGAAGATGATTGATGAGGCAGGATAGTGAATGTTGTCTTTATGGAATTCAGTAAGAAAACCAAACTGTGGGCTATGCCCGAAACGTCGATTCTCCTGTTCCTTGGATGCTGCCTGACCTGCTGCGCTTTTCCAGCAACACATTTTCAGCTCTGATCTCCAGCATCTACAGTCCTCACTTTCTCATCGAACGTTCTACATGGTAGACTGGTTAACAAGGTTAGACTGCCTGGGATCCAGGAAGAGCTCGCCATTTAGATCCAACATTTTCTTGAATATTGGAGACAGGCCGTGACAGTGGACATTTGTTCATTAAACTTGGAGACCTGTGACCAGTGACGTGCCACAAAGATCAATCGTGGGTCCACTGCCTTTTGTCACTGATACAAATCATTTACATTTGAGTATATGAAGTATGGTGAGTAAGGTTGTAGATAATTTCAAATTTGGTGGTGTAGTCGGCAGTGAAGAATGATATCTCAGAACACAGTGGAAACTTGGTTAGGTGAACCGAGTGGTGGCAGATGGAGTTTAATTTGATAAACGTGAGGTGTTAAATTTTCAAGATAAATCAGGGCAAGATATGTAGGTCAAGTCCTGTCAAAAGTGGCCAATCAAAGAGAACTCCATTGAAATTATCGATTTCCTACAGGGAGGAAACAGGCTTTTCGGCCCATCGAGGCCACATCGACCCTCGGAAAATGTATCCCACTGGATACACCCCTACCCTATCCCTCCGAGCCTGCATTTCCCATGGCTAATCCACCTCTCCTACACATCGCAGGGTACTTGGGGCAATTGAGTATGGCCAATCTACCCTTACCTGTGTACCTTTGTACTGTGGAGGGAAAATGTAACACCCGGAAGAAACTCACGCAGACACGGGGAGAATGTGTAAACACCAGACAGGCACTCATTCAAGGATGGAGTTAAACCCAGATCGCTGAGCTGTGAGGTAGCAATGCTAGTCACTGAGGTACTGTGTCACCTGGTGGTGCAGGTTCTCCGTTCCTTGAAAGTGCCGTCACAGGTAGACAGTGCAGTGAAGAAGGCACTTGGTGATCGTCCCTTTATTGGTGCCTGCTTTGAGTCGAAGCATTTGCATGACATGTTAAATCTGTACAGGACATTGGTTTGGCCACTTTTGTAATATTGCCTGTAATTCTGGTCTCCCTGCTGTCGGAAAGATGTTGTCAAACTTGAAAGAGTGCAGAAGAGATTTTTTAAAATGTTGCAGGTGTTTCAGGGTTTGAGCTACAGGGAGAGTTTGAATAGGCTGGGGCTATTTTCAAGTGTTGAAGCTGAGGGGTGACCTTATAGCGGTTTATAAAGTCATGAGGGGTATAGATAAGGTAAACAGTCAAATTCTTTACCCCAGCATAGGCGAGTCGAAAATTAGAGGACAAAGGTTTAAGGTGAGAGGAGAAAGATTTAAAAAGGGAAATGAGGTACAACACTTTCAAAGAGAGACTGCTGTGTGTATGGACTGAGCACCCAAAAGAGGTGGGTGGAGGCAGGTCCAGTTGCACCATTTAAAAGGCATTTGAATGGGTACATCCATGGGAAGGGTTTTGAGGGATATGGGCCAAGTGCTGGCAAGGGGGACGAGATTCATTTAGGATATTTGGTCAGAATGGACGACTGCATCGAAAGGTCTTTTTCCGTGCTGTACATCACTGAGACTCTGTTGAATCTTGAGTGTATAACACTGGAACAGGAAGAGGTTATTGCGGTTCTGAATTCTGTGAGTCATTTTGTTTTTCAATTACTTAGAGTCAAATACAAAAATTCATCATTCAGATTTTGATGGTAAATCAAAGAAACAGGAGAAAGGCCTTTAGTCAAGAGAAGCTGTAAGGGATGTGAAGAGGCCATTCAGTCCCTCAAGTCCATTCCACAGGAGCAGCAGGTGAGCACAGAGCGATTGAAGCCTGTGAGTCAGTAGCAAGAGGAGGACATCTACTTTCACAAACTTGGGATCAGGAGGCATCAAACAGTTGCTCAACACTGGGACACAGGAACAGCAGGCAGTCACTCAACATGCTCGAGACTGGGACACAGGAACAGGAGGCAGTCACTCAACATGCTCGAGACTGGGACACAGGAACAGGTGGGAGCCAGTCAACTGCTCGAGACTGGGACACAGGAACAGGAGGCAGTCACTCAACTGCTCGAGACTGGGACATAGGAACAGGAGGGAGTCACTTAACTGCTCGAGACTGGGACACAGGAACAGGAGGCAGTCACTCAACTGCTCGAGACTGGGACACAGGAACAGGCGGGAGTCACTCAACATGCTCGAGACTGGGACACCGGAACAGGAGGGAGTCACTCAACATGCTCGAGACTGGGACACCGGAACAGGAGGCAGTCACTCAACATGCTCGAGACTGGGACACATGAACAGGCGGGAGTCACTCAATATGCTCGAGACTGGGACACAGGAACAGGAGGGAATCACTCAACTGCTCGAAACTGGGACACAGGAACAGGAGGCAGTCACTCAACTGCTCGAAACTGGGACACAGGAACAGGAGGGAGTCACTCAACTGCTCGAGACTGGGACACAGGAACAGGCGGGAGTCACTCAACTGCTCGAGACTGGAACACAGGAACAGTCGGGAGTCACTCAACATGCTCGAGACTGGGACACAGGAACAGGAGGGAGTCACTCAACTGCTCGAAACTGGGACACAGGAACAGGAGGGAGTCACTCAACTGCTCGAGACTGGGACACAGGAACAGGCGGGAGTCACTCAACTGCTCGAGACTGGAACACAGGAACAGGCGGGAGTCACTCAACATGCTCGAGACTGGGACACAGGAACAGGAGGGAGTCATTCAACTGCTCGAGACTGGGACACAGGAAAAGGAGGCAGTCATTCCACTGCTCCAGACTTGGACACAGGAACAGGAGGGAGTCAATCAACTGCTCGAGACTGGGACACAGGAACAGGAGGGAGTCACTCAACTGCTCGAGACTGGGACACAGGAACAGGAGGCAGTCACTCAACATGCTCGAGACTGGGACACAGGAACAGGTGGGAGTCAGTCAACTGCTCGAGACTGGGACACAGGAACAGGAGGCAGTCACTCAACTGCTCGAGACTGGGACATAGGAACAGGAGGGAGTCACTTAACTGCTCGAGACTAGGACACAGGAACAGGAGGCAGTCACTCAACATGCTCGAGACTGGGACACAGGAACAGGAGGCAGTCATTCAACTGCTCGAGACTGGGACACAGGAACAGGAGGCAGTCACTCAACTGCTCGAGATTGGGACACAGGAACAGGAGGGAGTCACTCAACATGCTCGAGACTGGGACACCGGAACAGGAGGGAGTCACTCAACATGCTCGAGACTGGGACACCGGAACAGGAGGCAGTCACTCAACATGCTCGAGACTGGGACACATGAACAGGCGGGAGTCACTCAATATGCACGAGACTGGGACACAGGAACAGGAGGGAATCACTCAACTGCTCGAAACTGGGACACAGGAACAGGAGGCAGTCACTCAACTGCTCGAAACTGGGACACAGGAACAGGAGGGAGTCACTCAACTGCTCGAGACTGGGACACAGGAACAGGCGGGAGTCACTCAACTGCTCGAGACTGGAACACGGGAACAGGCGGGAGTCACTCAACATGCTCGAGACTGGGACACAGGAACAGGAGGCAGTCACTCAACTGCTCGAAACTGGGACACAGGAACAGGAGGGAGTCACTCAACTGCTCGAGACTGGGACACAGGAACAGGAGGGAGTCACTCAACTGCCCACACTGGGACATAGGAACAGGAAGAAGTCCCTCAACTGCTTGAGATTGGAACACAGGAACAGGAGGCAGCCATTCAACTGATCGAGACTGGGACACAGGAACAGGCGGGAGTCACTCAACATGCTCGAGACTGGGACACAGGAACAGGAGGTAGTCACTCAATATGCTCGAGACTGGGACACAGGAACAGGAGGGAGTCACTCAACTGCTCGTGACAGTCACTGGGAAATCTAGAGGCTTGTGAGGCCCCAGGATCCTGTTATGCAGGGATAGCAGGAGGTGACTCACTCCACACCAGCTTTGGGCACTGGGAGAGAAGGGTTGTTTTGCCTCTAACAAACAGAAATATATGAATAAATTGCATTCGTGGTCCACATAATCCTGCTCCACCATTCACTAAGAGCACGGTTGATCTGACTGATTCCCTCATGCCATTTTACAGAGACTGTCCTCTCTGCAGCCTCTGCTCCATTTGTTGGTCATGTTGCAGAATCAGATGCTGTAACATCAGTCACCATGACTTATCCAGAGAGTCGGGTCTAACCGGATGAGTCTGGATTTGAAGGGTCCAATCACAAGAATGAAAACACAAAATAAAGGCATTGCCAGATGTTTAGTTCTCTCACATTCGCAATCCAAATGACATAACCAGCCCATCCATTATATATTCAGGATGGAGCACTGTGTAGATCCAGCTAGCGAACTGCTGAATGCAACCCAGCAATGTCCAGAGTGGAACTCTGTGCAGCCCACACCAATAATTGATCTATAATACTGGGCTAAATGTCCAGCGTGAGGAGCTGTGCAGTCCGCACTGGTTTATTCATATATAACCCCAGGTTTTTGCATTGTTCGGTAACGCTGTGATAGATCACGGCCCAGTGTGGGGAAACTTGCAGCCAATGCCGGCAGTGACAAGATGTGCAGCTCTCATCCATTTACAGCTCTGTATCCCCATTGCGCCTTGACAAGGGGTGCTGTGTGTGTGACAATCACTGGGAAGGAGAGATCTAAATTGAAACAGTTTAAATACCAATAGTTCCGACTCAGGCGCATACCACTCAGGTATTAAAGATGAAATAACTGAGATAATGTCCAGTGAGGTTTTGTGGATGGTGCAAAGAAGTAAGAGGGGGTTGGTGATGTTATAGTGGTTGCACTATAAGCCTCCAAATAATCAATGGGAATTAGAGAAACAAATATGCAGGGAGACTGGCGAGACTTGCAGGAGCAATAGGCTTGTCATAATAGGTGATTTTAATTATACTAACATAGACTGGAACTTCCAGAGGTTTAAGGACTAAGATGGAAAGCAATTAGTTAAGTGTGTTCAGGAAAGCTTCCACAAGGGTCCTACTCGGGAAGGGACAAACTCGACCTACTGTTGGGACATAGGGCAGGATAGGAGACGGAGGTAAAGTGGGGGAGCATTTTGGGACCGGTGATTGGATTGTATTAATTTTAAAACAGTTATGGGAGGGACAGAATTCGTCCACAGATTCAAGTTCTAATTTGGGGCGAGACAAATTTTGTTGGAAATAGACAGGGACTTGCAAACGTTGATTGGAGTAGCTTGGTTTCAGGCAAAAGGATCTCTGGTAAGTGGGAGTCCTTTAAAAGTGAGATATCTCAAGTTCAAGGTCTATATGTTCCTGTGAGGGTGAAGGGAAAGTGAGGCAGGAAGAGAGAACCCTGGATGACAAGAGATAATCAGGCTCTGACCAGCAAAAAAGGAGGCGTGGCTCAGGTTCATGCAGCTGGAATCAATGGAATCTCTGGAGAGACGCAAGGGATGCAGGAGTTTACTGAAGAAGGAAATCAGCAAGGCAAAAAGGGGGTATGACATAACCATGGCTGAGAAAAGTAGGGAATCCAAAGATGTGCTTTCAGTATAGTAAAGAAAAAGAGCGACTAGAGAGAAAATAGGACGCCTTAAAATGCAAAGTGGGCATTCATATGTAAAACCACAACAGATGGGCGAGGTCCTCAATTTCCCCTCTGTGTTTACCATGAAGAAATTCATGAAGATCTGTTATCTTTGGTGGGGTTAGTTGTCATATCTTGGTACCATTAATATCACAGTAAGGTGCTATTGAACATATTAGAATGCATAATGTCAGATAAATCTCTTGGTCCTGACCAGATATATCCAAGAGCACTGAAAGAGGCGAGAGAAGACAGTTCAGGGGCAAAGTCCCGGAAGACTGGGCAGTAGCAAATGGAGTGCCCTTCTTCAAGAAGGGCTGCAAATAAATGCCTGGGACGTATGCACCAGTAAGCTTCACATCAATTTTCGGTAAACCACTTGAGAAGGTTCTGAGAGATAAGATGTGCCTGCATTTGGAAAGAAAGAGTTTGATTTGGAGAAGTCAGCATAGCTTTGTGCATGGCAGATCATGCCTGACAAATTTTGTTCGTAGTCTTTTGAGGAAGTGACCAGGAAGGTTGACGAATGCAGGGCGGTGGACATAGTCTATATGGATTTCAGTAAAGCCTTTGATAAGGTTTCACATGGTAGGCAGCTCGAGAAGATTAGATCGCATAGACTCCAAGGTAATCTGGCAAATTGGCAACACAATTGGCTTGGTGTTCGGAAGCAAATGGCTATGGTGGAGGTATGCTTGTTGGACTGGAGGCCTGTGACTCGTGGAGTGCCTCAGGGGTCTGTCCTGGGCCCTTTGCTGTTCAATGATTTGGACGAGAGTGCACAACGCAAGGTTAGTAAGTTTGCAGATGACACTAAAATAGAAAGGATCCAATGAGGAACATTATCAGAAATTGCAGCAGTACCTTGATCGGCAGTGGAAGTGGGCTGAGAAATAGCATGTGAAGTTTAACATAGGCAAGGATGACGTCTTGCATTTTGGAAAGTCAAATCCAGTTAGGTGTTTAATGATGAATGAGAGTGCTTTAAGGAGTGTAGTGGAACAAAGGACATTAGAGATTAGGTGCACGGTTGTCTGGAATTTGGGTCACAGATACACAGGACAGTGAAGAAGGCAGTTGGCACACAGGCCTTCATCAGGGCATTGAGTATAGAAGTTGTGACGTTATGTTGCAATTATACAGGAAGTTGGTAAGGCTGCAGTTGGAGTATTGGGTTCAGTTTTGTTCACCTTGCTCTAGAAAGGATATTATTGAATTAGAAAAAAGTGTAGAAGAAATTTCAGAGTTGTTTCCTGGGCTAAAGGGTTTAAGTTATAGGGAGAAGTTGGACAGGTTAGAACTTATTTCTTTAAAGCCTCGGAAACTGAAGGAGTTCGTACAGAAGTGTAGATAGTTTGTGAGAAGATTTGTAGCTCGGGTGTTCGTTGTTGTAGTTCTGTTCGCTGAGCTGGGAATTTGTGTTCCAGACATTTCAGCGGACAGCTGGAACTGACAACCGGAAGCGGCAGATACAAACCACTATAAATGCCAGAGGAAACATCACATAGGCGCTTCACAGGAGGCCCCCAAGCACTGAGGATGTCACCTAGACAGGGGACGAAACGTCTGCAACAACAATTCGCAGCTCGCCGAACAGAACCACAACAAGAAGTGTAGATCTTATCAAATTATGAGAGACGTGCATAGGGTTGAACAATTTAATTTTTTTCGCAAGGTTGGGGAATCGAGGACTAGAGAATATCTGTTAATGCTTCGAGAGGAATAAAATGAAAATTAACCCGTAGGAGCAACTTTTTTACACAGAGTATGGTATGCTTATGGGCTGAGCAGCCAGTGGAAGTGGTTGAGATGGGTGCAATAACAACATTGAAAAGGCATTTCGACAAATAAACAGATAAGTAAAGATTAAAGGATACAGAGCAAGGGCAGAGAAATTGGATGAGTTTGGATGGACATTTTGTTTGGCATGGAACATCTGGACCGAAGGGGCCTGTTTCCGTCTGTAGAACCGTATGACTGTAAATACGTGTGTTTTGGGATAGAGACAGGGAGGGGAGACTGAGAAAAAAATGTCATGGAAAGATATGTTCACTGTTTCCAGAATGCTGAAATGAAGACATTTCGATAGTACCATGCAACACGGGTCAGTATTATGAAGAATTATGAGTGAATGGTATATTAGTATAAGTTCAGGCGATAGAGAGTTCTGAATGAGCATTTGTCCTGCAACTTTGTAACTGGGAGGGAGGAAGGACTGGAGAATCTTCATTACATTGAGCTGTATAAAACAGTAATTTGTCTCAGTTTCATTTTCGATGAGTGTGACAGAGGGATTGTCTGTACAAAGCTGAGCTAGTTTCCTGGTGCTATCTTATCGAACTCACCTCATTAGCTACCTACCCCACCCCATGGTGTCCCTCTCATTCAATACCAGCCCGATTCTCCCACCCATCATGATTGACCAGACGGCACTCAGGCACTTTTACCCCATTTTTCTTCAAGCGTCTGTTCGAGGGCATTTCCCATGGAACGCACTCTCCTAACAATATATTCCATCTCTTTTATACTTTCATATGACGGTCAGCATGCTTTATACAGACCAAGCAAGACATCTACGCTTATTTTATGGTTATAGATTCCCATCACACTTCGTAATTCTAGTTATTTCACTTGACTCACCTTAATGATACTAAGTCAAAGACAGCTTCTAAACATGTCTTGTTATAAAATACAATTTCGAGCAGAGAACGATCTTGCCCTCAGCCGTTATCTTGACCGTTATCAGAATTTGCCATTTTCATTATTATGAAAGTTTCTCTTGCCCTTTGCATGTGACTGTTTCTGTCTGGAACAGTTGTACTATCTCTCACTCAGTTCGTTGGACGGCCGGTTCGTGTTGCAGAGGGAGGCCAACAGCGCCGGTTCAGTTCCTCACACTGACAGAGGTTTCCATGAAGGGGAAGCTCTCTCAACCTCAACCTCACCCCATCACCCGAGATGTGGTGACCCTCAGGGTAAACCAGCATAAGTGGTCTCTCTAATGAGATTTCTTTGGGACTCTATTCTATCAATGTTAGCATTTTAATTTTTTAAAATAATTTTATTGAAAAGAGATTTTTAATATTATAATAACTCAATAACAACACAACTCAAATAACTGAACAGAATTACACTCATGTGCATGTACATACAAAACAAGTTAAAAACGTTAAATGGACAGAAGAAAAACAAAAATACAAAATAAATAATGAATACATAGTACAGCTCAGCATAACAAAACGATAGCTCTCGTTCTTCAAGAGCATTAACTGATACGCATCTTTATGTTCATAATTGTTTCTCATTGGATATTAGATTCATAAGACAATATCGTCATGGCTATATAAAAGCCCTTCTTAATGTGACAGATAAACCTGCATCGTGATAATCCAAAAAGGGTTGCCATGTCGTATGAAAATCTCTGTTTTTTTGATGTACCATACTAGTGAGAAAGTCCAAAGGGATATTCTCCATGAAGAACTTACGACGACCCAACAGACCCAGGGTTTTTAGACATCCAACACAACAGAACATGTTTCCTAGCATAGAAAGTAAGGATATAATGCTTTTCCTCGTGTGCATCTGCGTCAGGTACCCTGAGCAGGCCCAGGAAAAGAAAAACCGGGTCCATCTCCAATTCAGTCCCCAATACCTACTCTATCACACATAACACAGCGCTCCAATATATATGAAGACTGCAGCAGAACAACAATCAAGGGTAAGAGTGCCTGTAGTCATTCTGCATTTACCACATGCTGGAGATAATCCCACTTTGCATTTTGAGAGACAATCTGGGGTCAGATAGACCCAATGAAGAATTTTCAACTGCATGGAATGGGTCCTATTACAGATCAAAATCATTCGAGCATTTTCACAAATGTCTTCTCAATCTCTCCGAGTTGTTCGGAACCCCCAACTCTCTCTCGCAGCTATCCCAAAGCTGCACAGTCTTGTCTGAGGGGACAAACTCCAACTAATGAAAAAGGGTACTCACAGAGAGTTTATTCTAAGCAATAGCACCCACTTCTCTCTATCGGATCTGTAAGAGTCTGTTAAAGGTATGTTTTTTTAAAAATCAAATCTCGGATCTGGACAAAAAAAACAGAAGAGGCCTCTACTAGGTCGTCCATACTTACAAGTTATTTGAGCAAATGATGTCATTCTTTCTCTTTAAAATAATACGTGTTGGCTCAGTAGATAGCACTGCGTCCTCACAGCACCAGGGTCCAAAGATGTGCAGGTTAGATGAATTGGCTATTGATAAATCACTCATAGTGTTCAGGGATGTGTAGGTTGGAGCATTAGTCAGGGTAAATATAGGATAGTAGGGGAATGGGTCTGGATGGGTCGAAGTCGACTTGTTGGTCCCAAGGGCTTGTTTCCACACTGTAGGGATTCTACTAATTCTAAACCACTCAAGCAAGTTACACCCCTGGCTTCCCATAGGTTAAACATGGAATCCATTATCCCCGGTTGACAATTCTGTATACGAATTATAGGGTTAAGAAACATGGTTTTGGCTATATTGCCCTTGACCTGACGCATTGGCATTCATGCTTTAACTTTATTGATAATCATTGGGTTTTGATAATACTCCATAAATGTTGTCATTTTGTCTAAGAACAACAGACTAGTAAGGTTTCACTTTGTCTGAGAGTGTTCAATATCTCACCGTATTGACACCGAGTCCTCAGTGGTCCACACACTAACATAGGATAATCAAGAGCTTAATTGATAGCTTTTAATCTGGAAGATCTACTCCCCATACTCTGTGGGGTAGTTTCAATTTGGTTAGCTTGATAAAGAGTCGCCTATAGTGCCAAATAAAAGAGATAAACCAGCCATTGAGTCTCCAAAATATCTGTCTGGGAAATATCTGTGTGGGTCCATAAGACAGTTGAAATCTCCTTCTACAATAATCTGCCACGATGCAAGATAACTTACTTTGGAAAATGCATCTACCAGGATTTTAAGAGGGTGCAGCAGGCGGCAATAAACATTCAAAATACTGTATTATTTCCCATAGTTCAACCATTCACACGGGGTATAGTAAATGAGGAAGGACATTCATTTTAAGAACCGCTATCTCTGGAGAGTCAGAAGGATTCAAGGATCCATTCAAAGCAATACGGAACACAGCAGGGAACTGTAAGGAATACTGAATCCTGAGTTCCCTTACTCTTCTCTTGATATCATCAAAAGATTTTCTTTCCTGAATCACCGCCGCTGAAAAGTCCTGAAAGAACATCATCCTGGAGCTCTTGTCAATTAAACCCATTGGATTTCAGAACCCCTGGGTTCTGAAAGATTCCATCAGTCTTTGTTTGTCCCCATAACTGTGTAATCGTGCAAGGACAGGATGAAGGCGTTGGTCTGAGTCTGACGTCCGTGCCATAACCCGATGAACTTTCTCACTCTTCATCCGTCCCTCCTCAGTTTTGAAGTGAAGGAATCGCTGCAGCCAGTTCTTGAAAAAACTCAGCGGCTGACCACCTTCTGTCCACTCCAGTAAACCGACGATGTGAATATTCTTCATCTTACCCCTGTTCTCGAGGTCGTCATCTTCTTCAGTTAAGATGCAGACCTGTTTTCATGGGCGAGGATCCTCTCCCGAGAGGAATCGATCACGGTCCCTGTCACTGCAGTTCGGCCCTTGGCATCGTCTGTTCTGTTTCCAAGGCTGTCAAGTTGCTGCTCATGTTTCTGTGGCACGGCTGAGAGCGGCTCTAGCAGCGGCTGAACGGTTCTTCAAGCATGGCTTCAATCATTTCACGTAACTTGGTGAACTCAGTGACCAAGGCCTGGTGAGGAACTGGGTCTATTAAACGAGCAGAGTGGGTTGCAGCTACAGCCTCAGGCATGCTCGATGCTTCTGACGGGTTCACCGTTTGTTGGGACTTACTCAATCCTTTCCCATGTTTTGTCATCTCCCTTTGACAAAATGGGATTAATAAAGATTCTATTGCTCTTTTAGTGTTGAAATTTAGGTAAATGGCTGGGAAGGGGTGGGTTAGAGAAACACTTCGCCCGTGCTGTGATGCAGAGCCCAGCAAACCAGACCTTCTGGATCGCCGCCATCTTGTATTCCCTCTTAACAATTTATCCATATTATCATTTCATTTTACATTATATTCCTGGAGGTTCTGAAGCCGTGTTATTTGATACCACTGTCTACATTTCCCTCCACACTGCGCATTGCTGCCCATTCCTCGATAATCCTTGACTCTGTTGTTATTCATGAACCTTCCGTCTGTGCCTCAAAAAAATATTCAACATATCTGCTTCCATTGCTCCGTGGCAAAGAGTGTTCCAAAGACATTATAAAGCCATTATAAACAGTATGATCTGAGTGAGAGATTAGTTTTTTGTGTCTCCTTATCTGAGAAAGGATATAATTACATTGGAAGCAGTTCAGAGATATTTCATTTCACGGTTTCCTGGGGTGAAAGGCTTTAACAGGTTACTCTTGGAATGAGAGAAAACTACATACGAGACCTTGAGGAGAATGGGTCAGGTATATACCCACTGGGTGTTTGCATAGCCTAAATTTGTTGTCATTGTCATAGAACCTCTACAGTGTGGAGGCAGGACATTGCGTCCATTAAATCCACACTGACCCACCAAACGACATCCCACTGGACGTGCCCCGCAATCTTATCCATGTAACCCTTCATTTCCCATAACTTACCCACCTAACCTACGCATCCCTGGGCACTGTTGGCACTCCACTTTAAACTGCACATATTTGGACTGTGGCCGGAAACGGGAGCACTGGGAGAAAACCCACACAGTCAGGGGGAGGATGTTCAAACTCCACATAGAGGGTCGCCCGAGGTTGGAATTGGACTCAGCTCCTTGGTGATGTGAGGCAGCAGTGCTACCCACAGATCCATCATACTCCTCCATTAGTTCTGTTAGTAACTTGTGGCTGACTAAAAGAATCTGCCTGACTTGTTCTTATTACTGAACCTGACCCAGTCTGAGACCTTTATCATTGTCGACGTCACCAACCTGGTTACATTTAAAATTTGTTGTGAGCAGTGGACAAGTGGGACTAGAAAAAGAAAGAGTGACACCCTCCATCTTCAGTCACATCTGGAGTGAGAATAAAATCACAAAGTGGGAATTCATTCAAGTGTGCATTCTCTTTCCCAGAAGTTTGGGATGGTTGAATCTTTATATTATATCAAGGCTGGCTTCGTCTGATCTTCCATAGACAGGTGAATCAGGGATAATGGTGCATGGAGAGAAACGTGCAGCTGGGACCACAACGAGATAAGCCATGACCTTATTTGCTGGTGGAGTAGTGTCAAAGGACCGAAAGGCCCCCTCTTGTCCCTCAGCGCTGTCTTCTGAAGTTCCATTAAGCCCTTCGGACCTGCTACACAGGGGCAGATCAAGGCCACTCCGATGGTTAGGTGCAGTTTTGGAAATGTACTTGGAAAATCCAGGCTGGGTCAGGAAGAGACACACACCCCCATACCCTGTTTCGAGGCTTCCCCTCTCCGGAACGTCTGCTTCCCCTCTCCGGAACGTGGGTCGTGTTACAGACCCAGATTTACTGAGAATACACCCACCATACCCCACCCAGCGTTTACTCAAACAAATCCTCTGCTCACCCGAATGTAGCATTACACAACGCAACTTCCGGGAAAATAACCAGTTACTTTGCAAAAGCATAACATGTGGAATCAATAAATAGGAACAACAGTAGGCTATTCGGCCCCTCAAGATTTCCTGTCATTTAATACGAACATGGCTGATTTACTCCAGGTCTAACTCCACTTTCTTGCCGACTCCTTGTATCCCTCCACACCTCTCTGGGTTAGGGAATTCCAGGAATTCACTACCTTCTGAGAGAATACATCAATTTGTATCTCAGATAGAAATTGATATTTCATATTCGGTATCTATGTCCTCGAGTTCGAGACTCCACTCAGGAATGGTAACAACTTCTCAACATCTACATTCTCAAATCCCTTCTGTGTCTTGTAATTTTCAGCAGTATCACTCCTCATTCATTTAAACCCCAATGAATAATCGCCTCACCATTTTAGAGATTCTCAATATCGCAGCCCTTTCATCACTGGAAGCCGGCTAATGTACCAACCTAGTTACTTGCTGCATCAGCATGCTGACTTTATGTTTCATACACAGGAACAGTCCAATCCCTTTGTACTGTTCTTTTTCTGGAAGCGCTTTCCATTAAATAACAGCCTGCCTTTTGATTCTCAGTGTCATCCTCAAACTCAGATGTATATTGCACTCAGCTCCCTCCTTCAGACTATCAGTATAGAGTGTAAATAACTGATGCCATCGGACTGATAGCTGTGGTCCTCCAGCAGATACACCTTTATCATGAAGATCCATTTATCCTGACTCTCCGATTGCTTTCTGCTAACCAATCATCATCCCATGTTAATACATTTTCCATCATCCTACGAGCTTCTGTCTTGTGTAAGAACTTTTGTTCTGTAATACCTTGAGGAAAATCTCTGGAAATCCTGGTTTCTACCAGATCTCCTTTATCAAGTCCACTTGTTACATTCTCAGACATCTCCAGAAATACTTTGCATGCTCTTACAGGGCAAAGTATAATTTCCCTTTCACCAAACCACTCTGAATCTGCGTGAAGCTTTTCTAAATGTCCATGCTGGCCAGGTTTTCCAAATTATGCTCATCCCATCTGCTTTCCTTTGGCCCCATAGGCCTCGAAATGCTTCCCATTCATATGTTTGTCTAAATGAGTTTTAAATGTGTTAGCAGTACATGCATCTACCACTCTTCCTCTGGCAGCTCATTCCATACCCACGCCACCCTCTGTGCAAAAACACTGCTCCTACGTCCCTTGTATATTTTCCCTCTTTCACCTTAAACCTATGCCTTCTACGGCTGAACTCCCCCATCCTGTGGAAAAGACCTTGCTATTCACCCTATCCATACCTCTCATGATTTTAGAAACTTCTCTAATGTCATCCCTCAACCTTCTACACTCCACCCAATGCTAACTTTAAGAACAACATTTAAAGATAAATACTGCAAATTTAAAACTATAGTAAACATGACAGATAA
Organism: Chiloscyllium punctatum; assembly: GCF_047496795.1. Classification (NCBI taxonomy): domain Eukaryota; kingdom Metazoa; phylum Chordata; class Chondrichthyes; order Orectolobiformes; family Hemiscylliidae; genus Chiloscyllium; species Chiloscyllium punctatum. The sequence goes on from NW_027309870.1 coordinate 305,697, forward strand.
ACAATACTTCGATCAAACTACACACTGTGATTTGTTTTTTTCTCCCTATTACAAAACTAAGGCAGCATGAACCACTTACTAGTGCCAATGAGAAGCCAAGCACCTGATAGCCTTTGTCTAAAGGGGGCGATGATCTCGACAGTGAAAACATATTTATGGCCAGATCTTTATAATGCCACATAGTCAACATTCTCCCTCCTGGCCTCCCTATGAACTTGTGTGATTGTGTCTTCTTTATCTTACACTCAATAGAGAGAACCCCTTTCTCCATGCACACCTTAATTGAAACCCATTTTATATCATCTTCTCGTTCACCACTGCTAAAAGCCGGTTTATCTTTACCACGCCCTGTTTTCCCTGTCAACTATCTCCCACCTCTGGCATGGTATTAAAAAGCCAAGTTTCCAATGCTTTTCAGTTGTGAAGAAGTGTCACACTGGGCTTGAAATGCTAACGCGGTTTCTCTGTCTCTGTAGATGCTGACAGACCTGCTGAGTTTCTCCAGAAATGAATAGGCACGGAACAAATTTTCACAAAACAAATAACTATGGATACTGGTAATAAAAATAACAAAATTGCTTGAGAAACTGAGAGTTTTGTAGAGGCTCAGAGGACCTGAATGTTTTACACTGCATTCATTCCAGAAGATGCTGCAACATCTTCAGCAATTTCTGATTTTGGACAATTTCCAAAGAAGGATGTCAAAGATGCTCAAACATCCTGTCCAACATGGAGTGTCGTACACTGGGGCCTGAACAATAATGCATGGTGGACAAGTTCCTTGACTCTGAAACTACATAAGTCTGGAATCACTGACACTATAGAGCTCTTAATTACGGTCAGGGAGAAAAACAGAGGGAGACACATTCACTTCAAATACAGAAGGTGACATTGTGGAAGAGAAACGATTTAGATCATTAGTATAAATGGATTGAATTAAAGTAACAAATTAGAGGCGTGACACCAGGGAGAGGCCCTCAGCAGAATCAGAATATTAAAATGCAAGTGTTACCGCATCAGAAACCAGGTTAGTGCAGAATACAGGGCTGATGGGTGAAAGGGTCTTGGTGTGAACTGGGGGACAGTCAGTAGAATTGAATTGTAGATATTGCAACTCAAACTGGGTTATCATTTGATGCTGTAGACCACAGCAGCAGCAGAAGCAGAACTGTATTCAACGACAATCTGTAACATTTTACCTAGGATAATTCATCAGTCTACCATTACCAACAAGCCGATCCATGGTTCAGTGATGAGTGTGGGTGAACATTGCAGGGTCGGAATCACGTGGACCTAAACCTGTTGACAACCCATTAAAGCTACCACATTTAACTGGTTAAATTCCGACCAGCAGAACTAATGTCTGATGGAGAGGGGAAATGATCCCAAGACTAACAGATCAGATCTAAGCTCTGTCGTACTGCCAAATCCAAACATAGATGTCGTTGGACTATCAAACAATTTACTGGAGGAGAGGACTCCACAAATATCCTCATCCTAAATATCGGAACAACTCTGTACGTCAGTGAAAAAAGTCAGGGATGTGGTGTCTGCACTATCCTCAGCCAGACATGTTGAGTGAATGATCCACCTCACACTCATCATGATTCCCACAGAATCACAGATACCAGTCTTCAAGCAATTCGATTCGCTGTACGGTCATGAGGAAACACCTGAACACTATAGATACGACAAAGGCAATGGACCTTGACCCCATTCCTGCAATAGGACTGAAGACTTGTGCTGCACAACAAACCGTGTCCCTGGGAAACTGTTTCATTCTAGCTCCAACTCTGACATCTCCCGGGCAATGTGGAAAATTACACAACTATGTCCAGTCCACGAAGGGGAGAATAATTACAATCTGACCAATTACCACACCCACAGTCCCATCACGACAGTCACATTGGTGGGAATACTTTTTGACAGAGCTGTCAAGTAGCACCGAAATAATCAGGTCAGTATGGTTTCCGATAGGTTCCCGTGTGAAGATGGTGCTGTGGTGGACATATCATTGGATTATGAATCCAGACCAGGTCAATGCTCTGGCAGCTGGTGGAAGTTAAATATTAATTAATAAAATATCGAGACCTAAAATCTGGTGTCTTTAATAGTTATCTTGTGTCTAATGTTGATTGTAAACATTAATCTCCTTCCCCAATGTACTTTCAGGAAGTGAATCTCCTGTGCTTTCTTGGTCTGGCCTAAAATGACTCCAGACACACAGAGATGGTCTCTGAATCGGCCACGTGAGACACTCAATTGTAGCAAACGACTCTGAGATCTTAAAGGATAAAACCTGACAGAACATCTGGCATCAACCTTGTTATCTGAAAAGGGAATGGGAAGTACTATCCTGTTGTCCCTTAATAGACATCTTTCCGAACATCTTAGAGCTTGTGACAAGAGCTTTCCCACAGACTGCACAGAAACATCGGGAGATGAGGAGGTCATTCAGCACATTGAGCTTTCCCCATGCTATTTCATGGGCGAACATCTCCTCAATGCAGTTTTGCCCACACAATTTTCATATCCCAAAATATGTTTAAACATTATGAAATACAGTGCCTTCGGCCCATCAATATATAGGGAGTTCTTTGATAACGCTTGTTTATTAAGTACGATGTGAGTGCAATACGATTCGTGAACTGTTTTCTACAAAGTGAACTATCATCCCTGCTTCCAATCTGTCATACCCTGTCAGAGTGTTATATATCTCACTGATATCTCCACTCATTTTCCTAAAGCTCATGGAATACAGACCCAGTCACCCCAAATTCTGCTCCCACAACTAACCTGTCATCCCAGAGATCAGACTGGTCATCCTTCACTGCACTCCCTCAATGTCAGGTTTGCCCTTTATTAGGTAAGGACACCAAAACTGCACACAACACTGCACAATTTTCGAGATGGGGTCCCACCAAGGCCCTGTTCAGTTGCAGTAAACGACCCTTACTCCTGTATTCTAATCCCCTGAAATGAAGGTGAATAAATCACTTATCTTCCTACCTGCTTTCTGCTCCTGCAAAATTGCTTTCAGTGACTGGTGTACAGGGAGATCCAGATTCTTTTCACTGTTACAGCTCCCCACTTGCTGGGTCTATGTACGCTGTATACAGCATGCCAATGCCTTTCCCAGTATTGACTTCCGTGTTCAGAACTCACTAACCTACATGGACTCGGATAGCTTCGCAGAAATAAACAAAAATGCAGCTTTAGTTCATTTATAGATCAACATTTTCAACCAATCACTTTTCAAATGATAGGATGCCATTCTATTGTTCCCATCAAAGTACACAACCTCTCATCTCTCCCATTGCTCTCCATCTGCCACATATTTGCCCAGTCACTCCACTTGTCTCAATCACCTTGGAGCCTTTCTTACATCCTCCTCATCCACCCACAGGCTGACATCGTTTAGTACTGTCAGCAGACTTGGGAATATTGCAATTGAGCCCCACAACCAAAGATATGATGTGTATTTGGAATAGTTGGATGCCAAATCTCGATCCCTGTTATATCCTCCAAGCCTTCCATTCAAAAAAACATGGTTTTATTCCTACTCACTGTTTCCTGCCAGCTCTCCCATTCTAAAACCATGACCATATATTAGCCCCAGTCCCACTGGATTCGAATTTGCACAAATGGCTTGGGGCTTTATCAAAAGTCTTTCTGAGATTCCAGTCGTATTGCATTGATACCTTCTCCATAATTTTGCTAAAAGCCACTTTCTCAAGTATGATTCCTATTTCATAAACCTCTCGTGACTTTGTCTATGCCCATTAATTTCAGTCCAATATTTTCTCTAAAACGTTTTAGTTGCTAATTTCATTCTATTCCCTTTTTCTCAACAGACTAAAGTTCCCTAGTATTGCGAGGAAATGTTATTTTTGTTTTTTTTTCTCTCTGTGAATGCATAACCGAAGTATTTGCTCCATTGATCTGCTATTTACCTGTCCTCAATTATCTGGTATCAGACTGTCAGTAAGCTGCACTTTTTTCACTTAATTTTGCCATTGATGTATTTTCAGAAGATATTACAAGTTCACTCATATACAGTGTGATAAGATATTCTTCAGAAACCCATCAATTCCTATCTTGAGCTACTGAATGATTGACCTTCCACAGCCATACAATCACAGACGCACAGACTTTGTACTATCAGAAATACAGCACGGTCTACAGTAGCCCCACTTTCCAACACAAAACCCATCGCTGTGAATCTTATGGCATTTCAAGTGCACAACCATGTATTTTCTAACGGTTTTGGGGTTACCATGACAATTCCCCTCTCACGAAGTGCATCCCAGACCCAACATACTTTGGGTGAAAAACAGTCCTCAAATCCACACTAAGTCTCAAACCCTTTACTTTAAAAGTGTGTCCCTTTGATTAAAAGGACCAGCTGTTATCTATCCACCGCGTCCATGTCCCTCGTAATCTTATCCTCCTGATTCACGTCCCCCTTAGCCTTCTCTGCTCCAAACTAAACAACTCGAGCTGATCCAGCCTCTCTCCATAGCTGATATACTCCATCACAGGGAACATCTTGGTGAATCTCCTCTGCAACCACTCCAGTGCAATCACATCCTTCCTGGAATGTGGCTCCCAGAACTACACACAGTATTCCATTTTGGCTAACGAAAGTTCCACATAGCTCTTATAATCTATGCTTCGACGTGTGAAGGCTGTGTTTACGCTCCCGTATGTTTTCTCAAATTGTGTGTTACCCTGTCCAGCCACATTCAGGGATGTATGGAGAAGCACCCTCTGATCTTCCTAGTGTGCTGCCATTCATTGAGCCCGACCCTGCCTGGTTCCTTCTTCCAAAGTACATGACCTCATATTTATCAGGGTTACATTCCATCTGCTATTGATGTGACCATATGACCATTCCATCTGCATCTTTCTGTAACATAAGGCCTTCTTTCTCACTGCCAACTACCCGGCCAATCTTTGTATCAAACACAAACTTACTTATGACACCCCCACCCCTCGCCCATATTCATAGCTGCATCCTTTATGATAAGGATTAAAATCAGGAAACATCAGCTTATCGTCCAACAGGTTTATTTGGAGGCACGAGCTTTCGAAACGCTGCATCTTCATCAGGTGGCTGTGCACTTTGATCAAGCACTTCGAAAGCTAATGCCACCGAATAAACTTTTTGGAGGATAACCTGGTGTTATGCAATTTTTAGCTTTGTCAACCCCAGTCCAACACCAACACCTCCGAATTACAAAAATTAAGAGACACAGCACTGATTCCTGTGGTACACCATTGGACACTAGCCTCCAATCGCACAAACAGCCTTCTATCACCACCCTCTGTCTCCTAACATTAAAGTTGATTTGGATGCAACTTGGCAAGTCACTAATGAGTCCTACCTTTTCCCTGGTTATTCTGTTCAGCTGGAGACACTTGTAGAATATCTGGAGATTCTCTCTAATCTTGCCTGTCATTTGCTTTCCATGCCCCTGTATTAGTCATTCCCCTCCAAGTGATGAATTTCCTCCTTATTGTAGCCTTAACTGGGCTGTCCCAGATCCTGCCATTATTTACATTGAATGTGGAATAGACAGCGAGGGAAGTGTTCTGTTAATTGCCAACTTGTCGTATGTTTTGTGAATTTTCTAAATTTCACTGTGACCCACCTCTCATTCTTTGAAACTCTCGAGAACACAGGCCGAGTTCCTCATCAGGCAATGTCACCATCTAAGGGATTAATCTGGAGAATGTCCATTGCACTTCCTCTGTGGTCAGTATATTATTTCTGAGATTCAGTCACCAAAACTGTACACAATACTCCAGGTACAGTCCCATCAACACGCTGTGAACCTGCTTCAACAAGTCTTTACATCACTGTTCTGACTCTCTTAAATGAAGGCGAACCAAACTTTAATTTTCCACTTACATATATTCCTCCAAATACACTTCACATTCATTGCATTTACGAACTCACTGAGATCTTATAGAAACCCTTCCGAAATTCCAATATATGCCATGTCTACTGGTTCCCCATTATCTATGCTGTAAGAAACAACTTCAAACAATTCCGAGGTTTATCAAGTACGATTTCTCTATCAGAAATGCATGCTGATTCTCTCCATTGTTGGTATTAATTTCTAAATATCAAAAATGTCATCCTGTGTTATAGATTCCAACAGTTTCACTACAAATGTCAAGTTAACTGGTCTGCAGTTCTCCACGCTATGTATTTTTTCCCTTTGTAGCTGTTTGGATCCCTTCCATTCATCGATAGTGCTTGATTCACGTTTATCCACAATAGTTTCCGGTCTCTGCAGAATGTACAGGAAAATATAACACAGTCATCGACAGTGCAATTAATACTTCTATTGGTGATATATTTCCGACATTTTGATAGAAAGTACATCTGTTTCGTCAGTCTTCGCAATGCTCAATCCAGCTCCATGTTCAAGTACTACCTTGTTACTGATATAAAATGACATTATGTCTTTAGCTCCAGGAGTCCGATATGATCACTTGGTATTACTGGGGGATTTTCTGGATATTCCTCCATGAAGACAGATGCAAAGTAACTGTTTGTTTTCTTGGCCATTTCCTTGTTCTCCACAATGACCTCTCCTCTCCCGATTACAAATTTCCACATTTGACGTTGCTTTTATTTTGTTTCCTTTGAAATATAGATCGCAGATTGATGCAGTCTTTGTGTTCCTGTTTGTTAGCATGTATGTTCCCTTTTTGGTTTCCTTTTCAGTTTCATGGCCTTCCATTTTTGGATCGTTTATTTCTGAGAATTCTCAGGTTTCCACAATAGCTGGAATTCTTCTGAAGTCACTTCCCCTGATTAACATATTTTCTAATTTGTTATGTTAACCACCATTGAGTCACTTTGTCACTCTTTGGTGCTTGTACCTGAAATAAATAGACGTATGTTTCAGACTTTGCAGTATTTCTAAAAACTCCTGGTCCTGGCCAGATATATTCAGGAACACCACAGGAGGATAGGAGGATAGAGAGGAAATTGCGGGAGCATTGCTTGCCTCTTTTCTATCATCGCTGGCCAACGATTGAAGTCCTGGACAACTGGAATATAGTGAATGCTGAGCCAGTATTCAAGAAATGCTACAAAGATAAATCTGGGAACGAAAGACCAGTAATCCTAAAAGCTAGTGGGTAGGTTACTTTAGAAGATTCGGACAGATTGGACATACATGTGTTTGGAAAGACAGGGTCTGGAGCGGAGTAAGATTAGAATGGTGCTGGAAAAGCAGAGCAGGTCAGGCAGCATCCGAGGAATAGGAAAATCGATGTTTTGGGCAAAAGCCCTTCATCAAATTCAGCACGGAACTTTGTGCAAAGAGAGAGCATGACTCACAATTTTGTTGGAGATCTTTGCTAAAGTGACCAGCAACTTTGAGGAGGTCCGGATGGTATACGTAGTCTGGATGAATTCCAGTAAGGCCTTCAATAAGGTTCCACATGGTACGCCGCTCTGGAAGGTTAGATCGCATGGAATTGAGGCGGAGCTGGCAAATTAGATCCCAAATTGCTTTGATGGTCGGAAGCAGAGAGTAATAGTGTAAACATGCTGGTAAGACTGGAGGCCTGTGAATAGTGGAATGCCTCAGGGGTGGATGCTGGGACCACTACATATTACATAGATCTATGATTTACATGGTAATGTACAGGCATGAATTGTAAGTTTGAAGACTGTACTAAAATAGGCGGCACCATGGAGAGTGAGGAAGGTTATCAGAAATTTCAGAAATTACAGCAGTACTTGATTAGCTGGAGAAGTGGCTGAGAAATGGCAAATGGATTTCAATGTAGATCAGTGTAAGTTCTTGCATTTTAGAAACTCAAATCGCGTTTGGTAGTTTCATGGTGAATGGTTGGGTCCTAAGGAGTGTAGTGGATCAGAGGGACCTTGGATTCAGGTGCATGGTTCTCTGGAAGTTGATTCAGAGGTAGACATTGAAGAAAGCTTTTGGCACACTGGCCTTAATCGGTTTATATCACTGAGTATCGAAATTAGAGAGTTATGATGCAGTTATACAGGATGCTGGTGAGGCCATATTGGTAGCGGTATGTTCAGTTTTGTTCACTTTTCTATAGAAAGGATGTTATTAAACCGGAAAGAGTGCAGAAAAAAATTATAAGGGTGTTGCCAAGGTCTCAATGGTCTGAGTTACAGAAAGAGGTTGGACAAGCTAGGACTTTTTACTTTTGTATGCATGAGGCTGAGGGAGGATCATATTGAAATTTATAAGATCATGTCAGGCATGGATAGAGTGAATGCATCCAGGCTTTTTTCCCAGGGTTGGATAATCACAGACTAGAGGGCATCAGTTTAAGGTCAGAGGGGACAGAATAAAAGGGAACCTGAGGAACAACGTTTTAACTCAGGAGCTGTTACACATATGGAATGAGAAGTGGTTGAGGCGGATACATTACCAACATTTAAAAGGCATTTGAACAAATCCACAAATGGGAAAGGATTAGAAGGATACGGGACAATGGCAGGGAAATGGGGTCAGCGTGGATGGGCATTTTGGTCGGAATGGACCAGTTTGGGCCGAAGGGCCTGTCTCCATGCTGTCGGACTCAATGACTCTAATAATCATTGCTTGTCTCCCACTGAATGTTATTTTATACTTTGCAAATTCACTGAAGATATCTTGAAACTCTAGCCTCCAGTCTTCCATGATATTGGACAAGAATATTCAAGCATTCTATATTGTATTAGACACCTTGTAAAATGCACCTTATAAATGCCATTATTCTTTAAAGGCTGCTTCAGACCAAGGTTAATAATTCGTCCTTCTGACCACACAACACCAAATCCGAAATAACCTGCTCCCTAGTTTGCTTCGCAACATACTCTTCAACCCACCTCATATAAACTTATGGAACTTATTTTTCACAGCTTCAGCAGTCACTTACTTAACACAGTTTAGATACAACTTGAGACCATCAATAAGACTGCGGTATCCACAATACTTGCCTATCTAATTTCCAGAGCATATGATGCTTACTTTCTGCTACCGTTTTGGTTTGGTATATAACACACCAATATTTGCTTCTCCTTGCTATCTGTAAGCTCTACCTGAACTGATTCTGTGGAAGCTGAGGGACAGGTCTGTGTCATTATTAGTGACCGACTTGGACAAGACATTCAGGGATGCTCACCTCGACGCTGAGAAGATCTGAAGAAATGTCCCACAATATTGGGCAAGCAACAATATCCTCCTCGCTCTGTTAGGATCAGAGTGACCATATACTCTCTGCTCCCTCACACTCACTGTTATCGCACCTAACCCCGAACAAGGTTCACGCTCTGTCTCCAAATAAGGCTCAGGCACTACCACTCTCAGTATTGAATTCAGCAAATAATAATACTATATGGATTCAAAACTGTTGACTGACTCATTCCAGACACCTCAGAACTCCCTCCACCTACACCAGCACATACAGCCGTGTCACCCATTCCCACTCTCCCTCCATCCCTTTCTCCCATTCCATGAGAAACAGCCTGAATAGGATAGAAAGGGCCAAGCCGGGTAGTGGAGTGCCCGATATCCGTTCCTTCACTCCCTTCCCCCACCGCCGTCATGTGGGGAGGACTCTTAAAGAGCTGGAGAGGACCAGGATGCCTCGTGTGGAGAATCTGAAACATGAACGTCCTACTGACCAGTTGCAGAGCAATGTCCAGTGAAAGTAAATTCTAACTTTAAACACAGTGGCCGTTCCAACAATAGTCCTTTCAATTCCAAAAAGCAAAACACAGATACCTCACAGCACAGAGACTCAGACACCGAAATATACAGACGAACACACACAATACTTACAAGGAGATAGGTATACATACACGTATAAACACACAGTTACATATACAGTCACATACAAATTGACATAAATACAGAGAGAAACACAGGCTGAAACACAGACAGAAGATGTAGACATGCAAACACACAGATAACAAGCACATGGACACAAACACGCACACACACCGGCACATACACATACACACACACACACAAACAGAGGCGCAGACACACGCACAGACACACGCACAAACACTTACTCACATACAGATACACAGATGCTAGTGTCGTTAAGGCACAAATCGATATGTTTTTGATTTGTAAGGGGGTCAAGGATTCTAGGGAGAAGGCAGAAGAATGAGGTCGAGGTGCATATAAGAAATTATTGAATGGAATTTCCGACTCGATAGGCTGAATGGCCTCAATCTGCTCATTTCCTTAATGCTCCTGCGGTATTATGCTCTCAGGCATTCTCTTCCTGAGACAGCAGCAGAGGCTGGGTGCGATACATACTTGTTTGGTAAGGATCAGCGGGAATGTGGGATAGGTCTGGAGTCGGGAATGGATTATGTTCCTAAGTATACTTAATTATTCTGTCCTTATGTCTGAAAAGAGTTGGTGATTTGATGTTCAGTTAAAATAGTCAGCTATTACAAGGGGGCATAGCTTTAAATTAAGGGGGGGTAGATATAGGACTGATGTTAGGGGTAGGTTCTTCACTCAGCAAGTCGTAAGTTCATGGAATGCCCTGCCAGTAGCAGTAGTGGACTCTCCCTCTTTATGGGTGTTTAAGCGGGCATTGGATAGGTATATGGAGGATAGTGGGTTTGTGTAGGTTAGGTGGGCTTTGATCGGCGCAACATCGAGGGCTGAAGGGCCTGTATTGCGCTGTATTCTTCTATGTTCTATGTTCTATGTTCTATAGTTTTAAAATATTATTCCCCCAATGAAATAAGGATGTCCTTTTCCATTTAGTGTTGTGCTACCCGTGGTGTCCTCATCCTCAGGGAGCAGTGAAGACTCGGTTATTGAAGGTATTCAAGGATGAGCTCGACTGATATTTACTAGACAGAAGGGTCAGTGTTTATTGGGAACAGACAGGAAATGGATGGTCAGACACAATCGGATCAGCCATGAACATTCTGAATGGTGCAACCGAATGGGCAACTTCCTCCCCTATCCCATGTGTTGTTCCCTCAATCCACCCTCCAGGCTGTAACAGAGATATACTGCTGCCCCTACCCCATGTGTTGTTCCCTCAATCCACCCTCGAGGCTGTTACAGAGATATACTGCTGTCCCTCCCCCATGTTCTGTTCCCTCAATCCACCCTCGAGGCTGTTATAGAGATATACTGCTGTCCCTACCCCATGTGTTTTTCCCTCATTCCACCCCTCGATGCTGTTACAGGGTTGGGGACCACTCCATTCTGTCAGACAGGATCATTACAATAACACAGGAGGAGACCATTCTGCCCCTCTAAGGAATTACACAGGAGTATAGAATGAAGTAATTCAGCTTGTTCAGTACACTACACAGTCCAGGAGGAGACCATTCAACCCACCTGAGCTGCTACACAGGAACAGGGAAGCTGTCGCTTACAGGAAATAGAAAGTAGAGATAAATGATTATTTTCAGGCTGCAAAGCTGTAATTGATGGAGTGCCTCAGATATCTCTGTGGGGTCATCAATGATCAATGATCTTTATCAAAGATCTGGAGGAAGGGGAGGGAATGTGTTGGAGCTCAATTAGCTCATACACCAAGATGGTCATTCAAATGGAGGTAGTGAGTCTGCAATGTGATATAGACAGGGAAGGTTAGTGAGCAAACCTTCAGCAGAAAGAACTTAACCTAAGTTGTCTATTTTGGCATGAAAGATGAAACAGTGCTAAACAATTTAAATGAAGAGAGATTGCCGAACTCTGTGATACAGGAGGTTTCCATGTTCTTGCGACATGAATCATATGAAGTCAGATGCAGCAAATGATTTGGAAGGTAAGTGGAATGATGCTGTTTTTGGCAAAAGGTATCAGATGTAATGGCAGGAATGTTTTACTGCATCTGTGCAGGGCATTGCTGAGACCACAAATGATGTACTGTGTGCAGGATTGATCGCCTAAACTAAAATAAAAGGATATAATTATTTTCAAAGAGGTTTCCCTTTACTCATTCCTGGAATGCCGGCCTTTTGTTATGGGGGATTAGCAGTTTTGATCTTAGCTGAGGAATAGTATTGAACCAGCCATGACTTTTGGAAAGTGTATTAGCTGGATGCATATTATCTCCTGTCAGAAAAACTAAAGCTAGAGAATAAACTTTAAGATAAAGATGCATTGATATTAAAACACATACTATGAAGACAACTACCAATATTTACAAATTACACATACAAATGTAAGCATGTCTTCAAATTATAAAGTGGGGACTTTTTTTGCGATTGGAAGGAATTGCGTACAACAAGACCAACGACACACCTGCATATAATCCATTACCAAGTTTTCCAGAGAATGTTCCAGGAGATCGCACACGGTCCAGTTTGGTGTTCAGTTGACAAAATTGTATGTTCCAACACAGAGAGGGAGAAAAATGTTCCCTGTCTGAGAAGCAGCAGCCGATTGATCCCTCTCACCTTTTTGTTCCACCTGATAGCAAAGTGTGAGACCAGAAACTCCCTGAGTTATCTTTACCACTTGTGAAGGGTTCCTGGTGAGGATTCATTGGAATCTCTCCTCTGCCTGAAACGAAGGGAATTCTGCCAAATCCCACTGTTCCAGAAAGAAATCCCACTACCTGTAGCTTGTGTGAGCAGAATAACTTCAAAGGAAGAATAACAATTTGGGGCACTCTATCATTTTACCATTTGTTATGAGTTCAACTTTCTGTGTCTCACATTTTTCAGGCCTAGTCTGAGACCTAAATCATTGGCCACCTCACTAAACTGGCTGCATTTAAGATGGGTGTAACCAGTGGAGGAGTGGGACTGGAAAAGAACATCGTGACCCTTCAACATTTGTTGGAACACAAATGAGAAATTCTCAAAGGGCTGTTCAAGTGGAAATTCCCTTCCCTAGAGGACCGTGGTGCCTAGATGTTTGCATTTATTCAAAGTTCTTATTGCATAATTTGTAGTAAAATGGCATACAGACAGAAACGTGCTGCTGTGACCCATAACACCTGGAGCGGTGACAAAGTATCTAATGGCTCACTCCTGCTGCTCAGTCCTGTGTTGCTATGTTCTATTCAACCCCCTCACACCTCCTGCAAGGAGCAGATGGAGGCCACTTGCTTCAAATACCCGGTCAACAGTAACACAGGATCGCATTCAGTCCCTCAAGACTGTCACACATGGTTTGGTGTCGGTTGGAAAGTTGTATTTGTTTCAACAGACGCCTCTGGTCTCTTTACAGAGTGTATCCTCTATGCAAAATATGGTTCATTTGTTGGTGATATTATAGACTCAGATTCACCGTGAATACAGTCCCCATACCTCAACACGAGATGACTCACAAAATACATTACTCTCTCTGATTGCAACGTTCAATAAAAGAACATTCGTGAAACTTACAGCCATTAACATTGCAATTACTGAATATGAGGAGAAAACGAACCGGATCTCGTAATTCGGATGATCAAGCCATTGCATAACATCATGGCTGATCTACTGTTGACAGTAACTCCTCTTTAATGCCCAATTCTTCACCCGTTAGCTCTCTGACAGGTCAAAAATCCATCTAACTTCTCTTTAAATGCTTTCAGCGATAAAGCTGCCCTAGCTCTGGAACCCAGATAATTCCTGACATTGATTACCTTCTGTGAGAGGAAAGCACTCCCTACACATACACCGTCACATATTGATATGAACATGAGGCGAACACAGGGGCTCAGGAAAGAGCGAATGGCTTTGATAGCAAGGCAGTGTTTGACTGAGGATGGCATCGGGACCACCTACTTATTTGAGATGAATGTGGATCAGATGTAACCTTCCCACTGGACGGGGTCTTTCAGAACACAAATAAAGAGGTTTGGGGTCAGTCACCAACAATCCTCTCATTCTCGGGACATCTCTGCAGGAGATCCTCAGGTTAGCCTCCTCAGCACAAACATCTTCAGCTGCTCCAACAATGTATTTTCTCATCAAAAGCTCTGAAGTAGGTATGATGACTGAAGATGACAGAATGTTCAGAACATTTTGTCCCCCATCAGCTCCTCAACCATTCTGTGTCCATGTGCAGCAAGACCCGGACAGCATTCCGGTTTGTGCTGTTAAATTGTCGGTAACATTTATGTAACAGCACGGCCAGACATTGTACATTTTCACAGTTAAAAGAGGAGCTCATTCAGCATCTGAAGCTGGTTGCACACGGGTATGAGCTAGCATTCAGGAACAGGAAGAGTGACAGCAAATTCAATACTCCTGCCTGTTACACAGGACGGAGAGTGGTCTGTTCAGTGCATCGAGCTGTTAAACAGGAGCAGGCAGAGCCCAATTAGACCATTAAACCTTGGTCCATGAGACCAGGAGGAGGCTGTTCATCCCCACGAGATAGTTATACAAGAACAAGTGGGGGTCACAGATGTTCCATCATGGCAAACCAATGAAATCGAGACTGCACTGCTGGAGGACTCCATGATGTTAAACATGGTTCCATTGTTTGTAGAACGTGTGCTGCTTTAACATAGTTTGCTGGCAATGAGGAGGGAACCCAAATGATTTGTGTCAAGTCTGAAGGAGGCATTTTCCATCTCCGAGAAGACACACCTATGTTCTCCATGGAGGTCAGAATCTGGTGGGAATAGTTAACTGTTTTAGCATGAAGGTATTGTGGTTGCTGTAGGGATTGTGGATAACGAGACATTCAGTGCAGGACTACGCACTAAATGAACTGTATTAACGTTGGGAGAGTTTATTCAAATACTGGCCCTCTGTCTCTCTCATGCTTCATGGGGATCGGGTGTGGAGTGAGGGGAATATTCTCAGAGGCTCTTAAACTATCGACACTCATGCAACCCGAGTAAAACAGAAGCCATGGAATTTTTCACCGTACCAATATCTATTTAGAAAATCGTGTGTGACTGTCCCTCTTCCTCAAGTTTCAATGCAATCGCCTCTCATTCTCTCACAACGCCAGAGATTAATCTTCACTGAGTCCTCATGGTACCATAATCGCAGGGATTAGTCTGGTGAAAGTCAATTGCACTCTCTCTGTGGCAAGGCGATCATTCCTTATAAAGGAGAGAATGTCTGTGCACAATATCCCAAATACCGCCTCAACAACACTCTCAGAGATGATCATAACAACTCTGTTTCCTCTTAGACATCTTCGTTTCTTTCCTGTGGCGAAGAAAGCCTTTCCTTCTCTCTACACTGCTGGAAAGAGTTAACACATTTATAATGAAGGTATTGCTGCTGCTGTCGGGATAACATAACATTCATGGTAGGATCACGCACCAATTGAGCTGTATTAATGTTGGGAGAGTTTATTCAAAAGCCTGAACTTCCCTCTCTCTCTCTCCTCCCTTTCTCCTCTCTTTCTCTCTCTGTCTCAGTTGAAATAGGGAGTGGGGGTGGTTGGGTGGAACGTTCTCAGCGGCTCTTAATCTATCGAGAATCATGTAATCTGAGTGGGAAAAAAAAGCCATGAACTTATCACCATATCGGTGTTTGTTTAGAACATTGTGAGTGATTGTCCTTCCCCCTTAAGGTTCAATGCAATCACCTCTTATTCTCTCACTGTGTTTCACTCACTGCTCATGGTGCCATCATCCCAGGGATTAGTCTGGTGAAACTTGAGAGAAAGTCTATCCACAATTCCCCAAATACTGCCTCAACAACACTCTCAGGGATTGTCAAAAAACATATTTTCTCTCACTTATACATCGCCATTTGTTTCCTGTGCCACAAAGAGCCATTCCTTCTCTATACACTATGACTGACATGGAACTTATCAGTCCCTTACATCCGTAACATAGCATCACTAAAGCCAGCACCAGAGATAACTATGGGGATGTGTATCACTCTTGGGGAGAATTTCAATGAGATTGAATACACCTAAAATAGGGGATGATCGTGTACCTGAATGGAAATCACATGTAGCAATACAGAAAACAGGCAAAGAAAGGGAGCTATCTTTACCTTAGTTCTTCTCTTAAGGGATGTGTGAAGCCCTGGTCAGGGCAGCATGTTATCCAGATCTTGAACTGAGTGGCTGATTCAGCTGTTCCACAGTACCATAAAGAGTAAAACACATAGCTGTGGGTTTGTAGGGTTACAACACAGGATAAACCTTCCTGCTTAATTAAAACCAGCAACAGAGAAAAGATTTATGCCATGCAGTATTCTGTGATAATTCTAGAGTCCAGATCTGTTTAAAGCAAAAATTAACAACTTTATTTCTTAAAGTAATACAGAGAATGATAAACAAACGACTATTTACAAATTCTTCCTCTAATCTATCTTTGACCTTCCCCCTCCACAATACTGTTCCGATAAAACTCCTAATTAAGAATTACAAGACAAAACTTCTTATCTCAAAACCAGGAAGCTTATGGTTCTTCTCCATATTCCTGTCTTCTTTTCTTCTTGGGTACTCTGCTTCACCAGTTACTAATCCATAAAGGTACCTATAGGCGAGCTATTTTTCAGACAGTCTTTGCATGCTGGTGGGTTGGCAGTTCTCCTCTCAACTGTTCATTTTTCCATTGTCTTGTACCGCCAAACTATTGTATTGTATCATTGGCTGTTAAGATTGTCAATATAATAAATTGAAAATTGGTTGGAGGTGGGTATTTTGGGGTAAAATTTAAAATGTTTTGCTGAATTTGTTTCGAGACAATTAGCTAATTGGGTTGTTCAACCAAATGTTACATTATATCTATTTTTTAGAACTCTTGGTGCTGTCAGGTAGTTATTGTTGGTTTTTAATTCTCTCAAAGGTACAGTACACCCACGTGTTCATCACAGAAGTCACACAGAAACCTGACGATGGAAGCATGACATATTGACTTCCCTAAACGACTTGAGGCAAGCAGATTGGTTTTTATAACAAATGATAAAGGTTGCTTTTAAACTCCCCGATTTCCTTCATGATATATCAACAGACCATTATTCTGCGGCTCTAGATTATGAGTAAATGGCTTGACCACCATAAGCTGTCTTCCCTTATGAGCAGGAACAAGTTAAACATTCTCAAGAGCAATTATTTAGTGACGGACATGTGGTTACAAGGAACTTGAAACTGTTGCATCCGGATTGAACAAAGGCACAAATGGTTTATTCAGATATTGCACTGAGACTGAGGACGAGACTGGGATATCATGATGGTGGTATTGGACAGGATTGGTGCGTGGGGAGGACATGAAGATATAAATCTGTGAAGGACAAAATGGATTATGGAGTTTGAGAAGAGTCTGGTTCCTTCTCGCATATCAGTGAGTAACTTATAAATCGTAGTTTGATACTTATAACATATAAGGAAATGTATTTTTGTTTGGAACCGAAGATATTGACTTGCACTTTCCAAAATTTACATATCATGAGCAGAAATTCAGTTCAACCCGGTTTAGTTGACAACTATAATGACGTAACAGGAACACCAACTATCGCGAGGATGGGATAGTAACCACCTTGAATAATCTAAAGATATCCTGGAACCGATATGCTAATGATATCCAAGGCTGAGAAAGTCAGTAAAAACCCAAGGATAAACTCCTGTCCATTGTTGGAAGATTCCAGTCTAAAGTTCTCAGATGCTGATCCATTGTTGGAACATTCCAGTGTAATGTTCTCAGATTTTGATCTATTGTTGTAACATTCCAATCCATGGCCCTCAGATTATGAATAATTATTGCAACGTTCCAGTCTAAAGTTCTCAAGATTCTGATCTCTCCTCCCCTCTCTCTCGAGCTGCTGGTCCCTGTTAGTGCTGTCAATGATGTTCCTACTCAAACTATGGGATAACACATTGAATAGAGCCCATTTATCTTTCAACGATTGAAACTCTCTACTGTGATAATTAGGATCCACGGAGATGGACATTAATCACAGTCACTGAACAAATAGCTCAATTAAACCCCTTTGTGTTCAATATTGATTTTATTAAAATTCAAAAGAACGTTTAAAATTTACTCATTTAACTTGGGATATGTCGGGGTGGCTGAGGGAAGGAATATTGGAGCTGGTAGATTGATACCGTGTAATCATTCAATCTGCCTCGGATATGGGAGTAATGTCAAAGGATTGTCAGAACATAACCAAGTATCTCCGTTTATGAATGGAAGCATACAGTCTGTAAGTACTGATCAGTGATTATACTGTCAGTAAAATATGGAGAGACCTTTTCTAGTCCATAATCTGACAGGCAAATGTGCCCACGACAACATGAGTTATAATAGACAAATGTCATGGATATGTTAACAGAGAATATGATGTGACACACAATTCAGATGGTTTTCCGAGGATCAGAGAGGACAGGTGAGTGTCCTACTGTTAATGTTGTTGATGTCAATCAAATGTGATTAAGTACCATGCACTGCTTTTCAATTTCAGTGTGATTATGGTATTGGGGACATGGTTGCAGAGACTGGAGAGAGGGAACATGATATTTCCCAGTTATCAGTATTGGGATGTTACTCTTTATAAATCATAAGAAAATCAAACTCCAGTGTACATCTCCGATGAGGAATGAGGAGAGCCAATATTAACCATATGACCAGAAGACATTGGAGCAGACATTTAGACTTTCAGGCCATTAAGCCTGCTCCACCATTCAATGATGAATGTTAAGCTTCTTAAACCCTTTCTTGTGCTTTCTATCTGTAACCCTTCATTCCCTTTACAATCAAGAACCTATCTTTCTTACTCTTAAATATACTCAATTACCTGGCCTCGACAGCCTTCTGTAGCAGTGCATTCCCTAGATTCACCACTCTCTGGCTGAAGAGGTTCGTCTTTATCTGTGCTTGAAAAGGTCTTCTCTTTACTCTTTCCCCTCGGGTCCAAGTGTCCTCTGCATTGGAAATATATTCCCAAAATCCACCCTGACCTGGTCATTCAATATTTTGTAAGTTTCAATTAGACCTCCTAACATCCTTCTGAACTAGATCAAATATAGACCAAGAACCTTCAGATTTTCTTCAATTGTTAAGCTTTTAATTCTGGGGACCACTTTCGTGAATCTCATCGGAGAATGCTCCAGATCCAGTACATCCTTCCTGAGATATGGGACCCAAAACTGTGCACAATAACCCAAATGTAGCATGGCCAAAATCTTATAGAGCCTCAGACGTACATCCCTGCATTAAAATCAATCCCTCTTGAAATAACTGGAATCATTTTATTTGCCTTTCCAACTGCTGACAACCTGCAGATTTACTTTTCAAGATACTTGGATTGGACCCCCCTCCCCCCAAGTCTTCTGAACTTGCTCGCTATTTAGAAAATAGTCCATGCCTTTATTTTTCTTGGCAAACTGCATGATTTCACATTTGCCCACGTTATACTCCATCTGCCACTTCTTTGCTCACTCCCCTAACCTGTGAAAATCCTTCAGCAGTAGAAAGTGAGGACCGCAGATGCTGGAGATCAGAGTCAAAAAGTGTGGTGCTAGAAAAGCGCAGCCAGTCAGGCGGACTCTGAGGAGCAGGATATTCGATGTTTCAGTCATAAAGCCTTTATCACGAATGAAGTGGGTGGGCGGAAGGGGGTTGTGAGATGAATTGGAGGGGCTGTGAGGAAGTTAGCTTGGAAGGCGATGGCTAAATGAAGGTTAGTGGTGAGAGTGGAAGGTGGAGTGGATAGCTAGGAAGGAAGATAGACAGGTAGGACAGTTCAAAAGGCGCTGCTCAGTTGGAGGATTAGATCTGGGATAAGGTGGAGGGAGGGGAGATGAGGAAACTGGTGACATTGCGCTGGATACTGTGTGGTTGAAGGTTCCCAAGGTGGAAGACGATGCGCTCTTCCTCCAGAGGTCTGGTGGCTAGAATGTGGCAGTGAAGAAGGCCAAGAACTTGCATGTCCTTGGAGGAGTAGTAGGGGGAGGAGAAGTATTCAGCCACAGGGAAGTGGGATTGTTGGGTGTGTGCACCCTGAACCGTTCTGCAAGTTGACGTCATGTTTCCCCAGTGTCACGGAGACCAGGAGCAATGGACAGAGTAGATGAGGTGTTTGGATTCACAGGATATTCCCTGCCTGGTGTGGAAGGATCCTTTGGGGCCTTGGATGGAGTTGAGGAGGAAGTTGTTGGCACAGCTTTCATACCTCTTGCAATGGCAAGGGAAGGTTCCGGGAGTGAAAGGTGGCTTCTTGGGTTGTGGGAGGGGGGTTATGTGTGAACCTAACGAGGGAGTCGTGAAGGGAATGGTCTCTGCAGAATGCTGATAGGGGTGGGGAGGGAAATATATCTCTGGTGGTGTGGTCTGACTGTTGGTGACGGAGGATGATGTATCCTGAGGTTGGTGGTCTGGAAGGTGAGCATCAGAGGGGAGCTACTGCACCCTCTTGCAGCCGAACCACCTCTTCGATGCTCCCTATCCCTCTATTCCATCTTTGCACTGTTTGAAAACTTAGCCAGAATGCCCTCTGTTCCTTCACGTCGACCATTATCGCATAAAGTGAATTGTTGTGGTCCCAACACTGAGTCTTAAGGAATACCACTTGTAACTGGATGCCAGCCTGAGAAGGACATTTTTATCCCCACTCTCTGCTTTCTGTCAGACAGCCAACATCTGTCCAAACTAGCACCTTGCCTGTCACACCAGGGGCCCTAATCTTTCTCAATAGCTTCCTGCGTGGCACCTTATGAAAGGAATTTAGAGAAGCAGGTGGATAACATCTACTGGTTCTCCTTGGTCAAATCTGCCCGTTACTCCCTCAAAGTATTCCAACAGGTTTTTCAGGCATGACCGCCCATTGATGAAACAATGCTGACTTTGCACTATTTTACGAAATACTTCCAAGTATTCAGAAATCCCATCCTTCACGATGGATTCCAGGATGTTACCCACAACCAAGGTTAGGCTAATCAGTGTGTAATTTTCCATCTGCCCAACTCTCTTATTAAATGGAGTACCACGTTAGCAATTTTCCAGCCTTTTTTGATTTTTGTCATTCCTGAAAGATTACCACTTTCACTTTCACGACATCTTCAACTATCTCCCTTACAATGCTGGGGTGTAGTCCATATGGTTCAGGTTATTTTATCCAAATTCAGGCCATTCAGTTTTCTAAAATGTTCTTCTTGGTGATGACCACCATCCTCAGCTCTGCCCTATCACTTTCTTCATTTTATTGAGAAATTACTCGTGTCTTCCAGCATGAACATTGATGCCTCATTCATTTCTTTGTTTCCAACTACTGTTTCTCCAGCATCATTTTCCAGTGGTCCATATTCACTTTTGCCTCTTTTTTGCACTTTATCTATCTAAAGAACTTCTTACAGTCTCCTTTCTATTACTGGGTAGCTTATCTCCATATCTAATCTTCTCTGTCCTTTTTTTGCCCTCTGTTAGTCTTTGTAAGTTTTCCAATTCTCTCGTTTCCCACTGTCCTTCATCACATTATACGCTTACTCTTTTGCTTGTATGCAATCCCTGACTTCCCTCGTCAGCGCTGGCTGTCTCATCCTCCCTGTACCATGCCTCTATTCCTCGGCAAGGATCATGGCTGTGTCTCCTGGATTAATCTTGGAATCTGCTGCCATTGCTGTTCCCTTGTCTTTTATGCTTGACCTATTTCCCAGTCAATTCTACCCAGCTTCTCCCTTATGCCTCTGCAGTTGCCTGTATTCAGCTGAAATACTGTTATCTCTGATTCTATCTTCTCTCTCTCAAATTGCAGAATAAATTAGCCCATGTTCCGATCCTTGCTTCCGAAGTTTACGTTCACCGTAATCTCCCTTAGGAATCCTGCGTCATTAAATCCAATATCATCTGTTCCCAAGTGGACTCCACGAGAAGTTGCTCCAAAAAGCCATCTCATAAACATTCCTAAAATTCCTTTTCTTGCGAACCACTACCATCTGATGTTCCCAGTTCCCCTGCTTCTCACGCGGTGTCTAGAGGGGCTACAAGTTCCTGTTGGCCTAGAATATTTAAATTAATCCACCTTCTATTGGTCTATTGGATTGTGTTTAGCTGTCAGCAACTCAGCTCTGGGATGTTATTGGCGATAAATGATCTGGGATGACAGCCAGTATCAGCATGGTGCTCACAGGGTATGTCACCAAACAAATGGCTTACAGCCTGTGAGAGTTTCTCAGAAAAGTTTCTGTATAGTTCTCCTCGTGCTGTCTCCTGATCTAACTTCACATTCGTCTGACAACCCTTGCTCTCACTCACTCACCCTGTGGCTCATTTTTTTTCACTCTGTTTATCTCACTGCACTGTCTTTTTCTCTGTTTATTTATCTCCCTCTCAGTCTAGCTCCGATCATTCCCTCTACATTCAAGTTGACAAATTGGAGAACTCATGGACGCATAGTGGGCTGAATGGCCTCCTTCTGTGTTGTATTAATTCTAATGTTCTCTGATCCACACAGTAACAAGTTTTGGAGCCTGGAGAGACAAGCTGGTCCAGTGAAGGACACTGTTAATTAACGATTATCTCTTCCTATTTTCTGACAAGCAGCGATATCGAAATATCTGTTCAAACAGATTCGTCATATTAAAATCAGCGCACATCAGACTGCCAGGCCACTGTATTCAGTACCCTCTGTTTTGTTTTGTTGGTCTTAGCTGTACTGGGATTAGTCTCCAACTCCTCCTCAGTCACTGTACCTGTGGACCTACTGTTGTGGTTCCACACACCCCTCCCCCACCGCCGCCACACACTATTCTAAACCCTCATAAAGGACTATAGCAAACCTGCCTGCCAGGACATTGCTGTCAGTTCAAGTCCATCCTGTCCATCTTGTTTATATCCTACCATCCCGGGAATCTCAATGATCCACATATCGGAGATTGTTATCAGTTCATGTGCATCCCGTCCTTCTTGTGTGTATCCTACTGACCCGTGAATCCCAATAATCCACATATCGTAAACTGCTGCCAGTTCAGGTTCATATAGTCCTGTTTGTGTATATCCTACCGACTCGGAAATCCCAATGATCCACATATCGAAAGTGCTGCCTCCCCGACCAGCACGTGGATCGTGCATTTAACTGTGCGACCTTACGATTAGTAACCTCACTCGCACATGACGTATTCTAATGTCTCCAAAGTTCAAGTATTCTTTCAGCACAACTCCAGCAAGGTCTTTTCTTTAAACTGGATAGACTTGATAATAAAAACTTAAGTGTGACGTCAGAAAAGTGAGACCACTGAATCAGTCCAATGACCACCGGATGTGATATCTATCCCCGCCACCAAACCTGCTTGACAAGGCATACATATTGATCGTCTATTTGCAGATGGCCGAGGATAAACAGAAGATTAGAAAATGTCAGAGCAGATGGATGTAATTCAGCCTGTTTACTCAGCTTTGCTATTCAACTGGATTCTAGTTATTCTGTTCCTTTCAAAAGCAGGGTCTTTACCCAGCATCCCCAGCGGGTCAGAAAGTTTCCAGTGTCATTGTGCGCACAGTCCTACGAAGGGACTATCTGGTGCCAGGCAATGGGGTGTGGGGAGTCCCATGGGTGGCAGAAGGAAAGTCTGCATGTAGTGACGATGGACTGAGGGAACTGAGAGAGATTGAATGGATATCCAGGGACACTGCACTCAGACAAGTGGCCGGGCAAGATTCCTAAACACCCAGGAGAACCGACGAACCACGGCTGCTTTTACAAAAACCTATCACATTTGCTGCATTTCTCCATCGAACAAAAACAAAAATACTGTGGATGGTAGAAATCTGAAGCAACACAGAGACGTACTGTGGAGAGAGAAAAGAGTTAATGCTCCCAATGCAGACACAGGAAGAATGTATAAAGTCCACAAAGACAAGGTCTGGAGATTGGAAATGAACCCAAGTACCTAGACTGTGAGGCAGCATTCCTGTGTCACCATGCTGCCCAATGATGGATAATCGGGGATAGTATAGTTAAAAGCATAGATACTGTTCTCTGTGATCGGGATTAAGAGTTCTGAAGGTTGTGTTGCCTACATGGTGCTCGGGTTTGGGATATATCATCTGGGTTGCAGAACTTGGAGCGGGAGGGAAATGATCCAATGGTCAGGGTCCGTGTAGGTACCAACGGTTGGACAAACAAATGACAATGAGAAGAGCGACGGGTAATACAGGACTGAACTATTATGTCGGAATACATGCAGTGTAAGGAATAAGGTAAATGAGCTTATGACTCATCCATAAATTGGCAGGTACGACATAGTGGGCATTACAGTGACATCGCTGCAAGAGGATCAGGATTAGAAGCTGAATATTCAAGGATATTCATCCTGTCGAAAAGATAGGCAGGTGGGCAGAGAGATAGAGTTGTCTCAGTATTAAGAATGGAATTGAATCAATAATCAATAATAATAAATCAAATAAGGTCAGATGTTGTAGAATCTGTGCAGGTAGAATTGAGGAATCAAAAAGGTGAAAAAAATGCAGTTGGAGATATATACAGGGAGCTCGGGTGTAAGATACACCAGTAGCTAGAAAGATCTGTAGGAAATGCAAAGTTGCAGGGATCATGTGGGATTTTATTATACAGATGGCCTGGGAAATCAGATTGATAGTGGTTGGCAGGAAAAGGAATTTGTGGAATGTCTACGAGATGGCTTTTTGGAGCAGCTTGTGTAGGCAGACTAGATGATGGGAGCTTAAGGTGACAGTGATCATAATATGATTGAATTTACTCTGCAATTTCAGATGGAGAAGTTAGAATCAGAAGTAACCGTATTGCAGCTGAATAAACGCAATTACAGGGACATGAGGGAGGAGCTGGGTAGAATTGACTGGGAGACGGGCCCAGCAGGAAAGACAGTGCAACAGCAATGGCAGGAGATTTTTGGAGTAATTCAGGGCACAGCAGAGATTTATCCTGAGGAAGAAGAGGCTTATATAGGGAGGATGGGACAACCATAGCTGACTAGGGAAGTCAGGTATAGCATAAAAGCAAAAGAGAGATGATATAATGTGGCAAAGGGAAACCTGAGGATTGGTAAGCTTACAAAGACAAAACAGAGGGCAAATAAAATAAAATAAGGAGGGAGATTATTAAATATGGGGGTAAGCTCGCCAGTAAGATAAAGGAAGACTGGAACAGTTTCTTTCGATATATAAAGTATAAAAGAGCGGGAAAAGTGAACATTGGACTGCTGGGAAATGATATTGGAGAGATAGCAGTGGGGAACGAGAAAATGGCCAAGGAACTGAACAATTACTTTGCATTAGCTTTCTTGGTGGAAGGCACGAGAAATACCTTAAACATTCAAGAGATTGAGGGGCCAGAGCTGAGTATGATGGCCCCCACCATGGAGAACATGCTAGAAAAATAATGTAATGGCCCGAACATGTTAAATAACCTTGATCAGATCGACTACAATCCATGATCTTGAACTGAGTAGCTGTTTCAGCTGTTCCACAGGACAATAAATAGTAAAACAAATTGCCGTGGGTTTGCACTTAAACAGAGACTTGACCCACTGCCTTCTCTAATGGGCATAAGACAAGCCGATATCAACAGGTTATTATTCTGTGGCTCTAGAAACGAGCCAATGACGTGCCCCACCGTACACTCTCTGCCCATCTTTCAGATTTTGTGTAGATAACAAGCTAAACATCTCAAGTGCAATCATTTTGCAATGGACACGTGGTTAGAAGGGACTAGAAACAGATGTATCTGGAATTAACAAAGGAACAAACGATGGTTTATTCAGGAATTGAACTGAGACTAAGGAGAAGAATGGGACGCCTTAATGGTGGTACTGGACAGGATTGGTATGTGGGGAGGATATAGAGATGTTCACTTTGCAGGAGAAAACGAATCAAAGAGGTTGAGAACAGTGTCCGGGTGGGTTTCCTCTAGGTACTCGGTTCCCTCCCACAGTCCAAAGATGTGCAGGTCAGATGAATTGGCCGTATTAAACTGCCCATAGCGGTAAGTGTATTAATCAGAGGGAAACCAGTCTCGGTGGATTACACTTTGGAGAGTTGATGTGGACTTTTCAGCCCGAAGGGTCTGTTTCCATACTGTAGGGAACCGAATCTCAAATAAAAAGTTGAGGTCACTGTTCGCAAAAGGTACTTTACAGCAAAGTTTTTAATGAGCTCTTCAGATCGTCCAACACCAATTATTAAATAACCTGATCTCGACCTCGGTGCTCGAAATAATGTTAATGCAAGTCATCTCACGCATGCTCATGAAATCCATTTTCCCAGCATTAGCATTCAGTTGGGTTAACACAGTTTAGATATAATGTAAACAGTACATTATTACTGTAGTACCCATAAATATGTATTTCCCATTTCCTGTTTTATAACACGTCCAACATTTGTATTACAGCTTTCACTTTAATATATAACTCCCATCAATGTTTCCTTCTCATTGCTGTTTCTGAGCTCCACCTTTCAGGATTCAGTGAAATCTCAGTGAAGTTCTGGGGAGACTAATGGTAGAAATTACCCCGCCACATCATTTATGATCTTCTCGAGCTTTATTCTGAGATTTTCTTCAGATCTCCCGTTTTGCTGGTGGAGTAGAGAAGGACAATGAACTTTCAACAAGGCTGTGTATTCCCCGCGACAGCTGTGACTGCTATAACCTGGGTGGGAATCTTACAGCAGGTTGGTAAAGCGTTTTTGATGCTCTACAGGATCTTAGTGAGAGCACATTTGGAGTAGTGTGCACAGATTTAATCTCCTAACTGAGGAAAGAACATTGTTACATTAGAAGCAGTTCTGAGATGGTTCCCTCAACTGATTTGTGTAATGAGGCTGTTAGTTTATAAGGAAATGATAGTCAGGTTGATCCAATACACATTGGACTTTACAAGAATGAAAGATGATCTTATTTCAGTATAGATGACCAGAAGGAGTCAGCAACAGAAGCCAATTACACACATAATGGAGAAATCCATGTCATTTCCAGCCTGTTACACAGAAACAACAGAATGATATTCAGGCTTTCAACACAGTTACGCCAGAACAGGGCGGGTCTTTTTAGCCCCTGGGGCCTGATATGCAGTCACAGGAGGAGGCCAATCAGCCCCTCGAGCCTATACCACTGGACCCAGAGTAGAACCATAACGGACCAGTATCCTATTACACAGCAACAGGATCAATCCATTCAGCCCTGTCAAAGTCTGTTACACAGGAACTGGAAGAGGCCACACAGTGACTGGAGATTGTTACACTGGCATAACAGGAGGCCATTCAGCCCCACTGAGCCTGTTGCAAGTGAATTGGATAAGGATACAATCTATCTGAGACATTTTTATGAGAAATGAGGAGGTAATTCAGACACATGTGTGTTGAAAGGGAACAGGAGAAGACCAATCAGTCCCTCGTTCCCATCTCAGGGATGCATGAGGAGACCGTTCAGTTTCTCTCGCCTGTTATTAAGGTTTATGAGAAGGCCCATCAGCCCCTAGAGCTGTTACACAGCAACGAGAAGATTCCATTATCCCCCAACCCTCTAGCTTATCAACCGGAGGAGGTCATTCTGGCTTTGGAGACATCAGTATGGAACACCAGAAAGACATCAGCCCATCGAGTTTGTACACCAGCAGGATGATAAGTCCATTCAGCCACACAGGGCTCTTACACAGCAATTGGAGCAGATCTCTTAAAGCCTTGTGCCTGTTAAACAGGAATTCAAAGAAAACGTAAAGGTTGTCGAAACGGAAGAACTTATCATAATGGTATACGTTAGAGAGGAAAGTTTAACGATAAACTATAGTACTTTAAGGCAAATTGTTAGAATCTATTGTTCAGGACATTTGCAAAGTTCAACCACCCTCTGTCAGAGTCAACATGGTTTTCCGAAGGCTAAATCGTGTTGGAATTGTTTGCTTGAGTTACTTAAAGATGTCAAAAACAAGGTGGATAGTGGGAATCCTGGAGATGGACTACATGTGGTCATCCAGAAGGGATTGGATGTGTCGCTTCTCCAAAGAGTAATCAATAATATCAGACAGCGTGGGTTTAGGAGTAATTTAAAGGCTTGTATGGAGGATTGGTGAACCAACAAAATACAGTCAGATGGAATAAATGTGTCATTTTCTTTTGAAAAATGTACCTTATGGGTTGCCACAGATTTCAGTCCTCATGCATTAACTATTTGTCATCAATATTAGTATTCCGTTGACAGGATAGAAAATGCTCCAATCAATTTTTAGATGACACTAACATTGATGGGAAATTACTTCGGAATGAAGATGTAAGAGATTTAACAATGAATATGGATAGGTTGGGTGAATGGGCTAACATTTGGCAACGAAAATTAAAATGGATAACTATGAGATTATTCAATTTGGCCAGCGAAATCGAAAGGCAAATTATTATCAAAATGGGGAGAAACTTCAAAGTATTCAGGTGCAGAGGGGTCTATATATTCACGTGCATATCACAGAAAACCTTCATGCAGCTACAGCAAGTAATGGGGAAGGCTAGCGTGGGTTCTGTTATTATGTGTAAAAGGATAGAGTAGAAATGTAAGGAATGTTGCTGTAGCTATGCAAGGCATTAGTGAGGCTGCAACTAGAGTAGAGTTTGGGTGCCCTGACTTACGGAAGGATGCATTTGCATTGGAAGTAATTCAGAAGGAATTCATTAGATTGATTCCAGAGATGAGGGGTTTGTCTTATGAACAGCAGTTCAGGTCTATCGTCTCATGTCTCTAATAATGAAAGGAGATCTCATTGAGATCTGCGAAATGCTAAAAGTAATTTACAGTGGAGATGTGGAGTGGATATTTTATCATGTGCAGCAATCTACAACAACAGACCAGAATTCAGGATGTCGAACGTCAGGAAAGTGGAACAGAGGCCGCGATGAGATCAGCCATGATTGTATTCAATGGTGGAGCAGGCTGGAGCGGCTAAATTACTGACTGATGCTCCTTGTTCTTATTTAGCCCTTCGAATTTGTTACACAGGAATGGGGGAGGACTGGTTATCAAACAGGAAGCAGGCACTCCGGATATATTAGATTGACAAAACGTCACCAGTGGAGTCACACAGTGATGGGTGCTGGGTCCTCAACTATTTGCAATCTATATCAATGATCAGGAGTATGGAACAGATGTACTGTAACTACATTTGGTGATGACTCTGTGATAAGCTAGACATTAAATTATCAAGAGCGGCAGGTGGAATATAATATGATACTACCTGTCATTACATTTACAGGAAGAATGGAAGGGAGTATGTTCCTGAAATGGTGAGAGATTACAGGGCTTAGTGTTACTGTGTACCAGGTCGTTCACTCAGACTCGTTCAGACATGGGAGGTTTTGCTCCATCTCCCTGATGGTTTGCTCCGTGACATTCCCAGGGGCCCAGTTGCTCTCAGTACATACCGGATATTTTGGTGTTATTGGTTGGCAGTGGGGACAGTGTTTTGAAACGTGTAGCAAGGGGATGGACTTTAAGATACATTCATTTCTTTCTACATGGAGACCGATGATGAAGGGATGGTCTGACTGCGTCTGAATGAAGAGGCTGTGGTTGCTGCCAGGGCAGTGGGTATTCACCATCATGATGTACTGTGCATGGGTGCACTGTAACATTAATGGAGTGAGATGTCATTCAGTTCCCTTCCTTCTCCTCAATGACATGGGGACTCGCAGATCCATGTACATCATTGGGAATCCCGCTTTACTGGGAAAACAAGGATACACTCGGTAGTTCGCTGCTGACGGAGAAAACATTGCATTCACCTCATCCAACATATATACCTTCCGTCTCTGAATGGTGACATTGATGTTGGCATACTGGGAAATGGTGGATATGTCACCCAGTCCTGCCTGGAAAGTTCCAGATCATAGACGTTGACTGAAACAAAGACCCTAACAGCCACTGGCAGCACCATCCTCCACTGGTGTGAAGCTACAGGTCATGTTTTAGGGGGTGACACTGCTATGTGACCAGCTCCTTGTTGAATCAGGATCCCTTCACAGACTGCTCCTGGTTTAATTGTAACTTGGGAAGCTGGTCTTGGAAAACTGGGTGGATACACATACACACACACTTCCCCACATTCACACACTTCATGGTTTCAGAGCTTTCCCTGTCTGCAGCCTCTGCTCAATTTGGCGTTCATGTTGCAGACCCAGATGCTGTATATACAGTCTCAATGCTCCATCCAGAGTTGGGTCACCAAATCCTCAGGTCTCCCTGAATGTCTGAGGCAGCTCACAGCACAACCTCCAGCAAACCATCCCCATCACCTCCACTAACCTTTCAATAACAGGAGTCAGTCAGAAATCCCTGAGCTCCGAGAGTTATGCATCAGAAGAGACCTCCATGAAATATTTTAAAAAGTTTTCCCAAACTTTTCCTTATTTTAACCGTAGAAATGAAGTATGAACCAAAATATAATCTATTCAAACGATTTAGTTAAAATACAATCAAAGAAAAGAACAATTTGGGATACCTTATGTGTTGGAACACACACAAACAATAGATGCCGTACCTTGGTATACACGGCTTGGCACATAGATAAACTCAAATACAGATTCTTACATGCAGTTTTCCAATCCAGAAATATACAATAATAGAACAGATCTCAGAGACAATAGGAGCTAGGGATCATGAATTGAAGCTTCCAACTCTTCTGCGACTCCAAACAGCTTCTGAATGCTGCAGCTAAAACAAAACGAGAAAACCTGATCTGGGAGAGCTGGCCGCTGCCCTTCCATTGTTCCCACCGTTTTAATAAAACCTAAATGGCTCCTCAGTTATTTATGTTAGCCACTTTCAGTGGGCAGTTCGTCACCTCTGCCTTTAAGACCTCATTTCAAATAAGCCCAGAAAGTAACCTTTATAAAGTGATAGTATCGTCACAACTCCCCCTTTGAAAGAAAACAATCAATGTACAAAGGTGACTACATTTTCAACTCCTTATTCTTATTGTCTCAGTAGACTACAATGCATATATATTGTATTGACACGAAGCATGCAAACATTCACAACTCCATTCTATTTCAGTCTTTCCTCATCCAAGTCTTGACAACTTAACAGCAAGTATGGTTTCTCGTCCTGTCACCTGTATGACTTCCAAACTGAATGGCAACAATAACAACATCTATCTGAATAGCCCAGACGTTTTCTCCCTAAATTTCTCCAAAAAACGTTTAGGAGTTATAATCGTATGGAGATTTGTCTCAGGCACGTTATTTCCAAGTTAAATGCTGAAATGTTGTAACGCCAACACCAAGCTCATGGCCCAATTGTGAAATATTTCTGTTAATGATTTCACTGGACACTCCAACCACACATTACATAATGGAGCAAATCTCATCTCTCCAATAGTCCTTCTCAATGACAAGTCTCCCCATGTCTCAGCTTACAAAATTTACATGCTTCTGTACCGCTCAATGCTGAAACCCCTTTACCTGCTACTCCTGGCCTAGGCCATTAAACCTTACTCTCACAGATAGATATGTTAAGATCTCACGCATCCTTCTCCATCCCTCACAGAAGCCAAACTTTGATTTATGGACCAACCACTAATCATGAGCTATCTCAGCTTCTAGACTCGCCGTTTTAACACTCTGCTCTTCCACACGAGGTCTCACGACTGCAGGAAGTGAATATTTGAACTCCTCCAAAGTCAGAATCTCTCTGAGAGTGTCATAGTTTGCTCTGTTTCTAATAACCTTACCCATCTTTCAAAATTACTTTGATTCTTTCAAACTCAATGTACATTTAACCAGGCACGCTTATTTAGATTCCTGAAACACTGTCTGTAGGCTTCTGGCACAAACTCATATGCATTTCAGATGGCTTTCTTTACCCCCACATACTGGCCAGATATCTCTTCCGAAAGGGAGGCAAATATCTCACTCCTTATACCTACCAGCTTTGTTTGGCTCAACTAAATCCACTTGGTCAGTGGCCACTGCATCCGTTTAGCCACTTTCTCAAATGAAATTTAAAAGACTTCTACATCCTTCTCATCAAATTTAGACAATGTCTGGATATATTTAAACAGATCCCCATCAGACCATTGGCTACTATAGAGTTGCTCATCTTCACTCTTCGCCTCATCCAGCCTACCGTCTGCCTTCATCTCCACCCTGCTAAGTTGACTTTCCTCTCTAATTGCTAACTTTTGGTTGAAACTCCCTCTTCCTGTTTTTCTTCTTTCTTTTTCTGTCTTTCTTCTTCCTCTCCCTTTCTTTTAATTCTACTTTTAGTAGTATTTCAAACTGTTTCAATTTTTTTTTGTGTTCAATAAGCCTCTTCTGCAATTGAATTCCAGCCATTTCCAAAGATTACGATGGTGTTTTCACCAAAATGTAAATGTCAAGCTATAGCTATAATTATCTCTCCTTTTCTCACAGACAAACACTATCCTAACTACAGCTTATCTGCCAATTCTAAAAACTTTGCCTTGCTCATCTTTTGTAAAATCTATAACTTCACTTCTTCCATACCCAGAGAATTCTTAGACACAGAAAGAACCATTACTGCGCAAAGCACTGTTCAAACCAACCGTATTCAACACGCAGAACAAAAGACACTAACAACTACCAAACGCCACCTTTGAGCCCAAAAGTCTCCCTGTGCACATTCTCCCTCCTCCTACCTGGGTTTCCTCTGGGTGCTCTGTTTTCCTCCCACAGCCCAAAGATGTGCAGGTTAAGTGAATTGGCCATGTTAAATTGCCCATACTGTTCAGGGATGTGCAGGTTACGTGCATTAGTCAGTGGTTAATATGAAATATTAGGACAGGCGAATGTGTCTTGGTGGGTTACTCTTCGGCGGATTGGTGTGGACTTGTTGGACCAAATGGCCTGTTTCCACACTGTAAGGATTCTGAACCGAAACCCAATTTGTAATTATCGATTTCGAAACGGACAATAATCCCCACTTTGCTATGGACCAGACCAGACTGCCTTAAAATGCTTTAAGAAAGCAGCCTGGACGCCAACGTTGTCTAATAGTAAAGATAGATGTGAAATGGGTGTTCCAGGTGTGATGCAGCTGTTCAAACAACTCAATGTAAAGCAAAGCACAATTTATTTAAACACTCCAATAAAAATACATGCAGAAAAAAAGAGGAATGTAGAATAACTTAACTACTGGAAATCTTAACAGAATAATAGACATAGTACCTTCCTCTAATGAACTGTTCCAATGTACGATCATCCCATAATCTCATCCCTTGGCAAAAAGACACACCCAAGGCCAGTCAGTCATGCATGCAGTTCTCCAATCCAGGAGGAAACAACATCAGGACAGATTTCAGACAGTTTAGCAGCGAGGAATCATTTACTGAAGCATCCAACCCTTCTCCCACATCAGGCACTCGGTGATTGTTACAGCTCAGAAAACCTGGAAAGTCTGGTCTGTGTGCTCACCATTGTTATAACTATTTATAAAAAAAATACTAAAAGCCTCCTAAATTATTTACTCCAGCCATTTGCAGTAGGCAGTTTGGCCTTTAAGATCGCTCTTTTAAAGTGACAGCATTGTGAGAGATGTTAAGCACCTGGTCCTTTACAATAATACTCAAGGGGCTTCCTCGTGTTACTGACCACACGATCAGCTCAAAGGGACAAACACAGAAGTCAGACGTTCAGTGGACAGGCAAACATCAAGTTTAAAAGATGTGCGTCAAAGCTGCTGAAACCCCTATCCAACATGGAGCAGCACATTACACACTCCGGGAAGTGAACAACAGCCCGACACACAGTCCACTGAGCATGGAACACCACATGGATCACACCGGGAAGTGAACAACGCCCGACACACACCACCCTCCCCCGTCCATGGAGCACCACATGGGATACACTGGGAAGTGGACAGCAGCCTGACACACACCATTTCATTGTCTCTGAGGGAGCCAAAACCCAAGGCCAGGAAAAGATACAGAGGGACAGAGAGATTCACATTAAAGACAGAAACAGACGGTTAATTAACTGAGATCGTGTTGTGGAAATATGTAGAAAAAGATTGGGTAGTGGGACTAACTGTAGGATTGACAAGAATGAGAACATTAAATAAAGTTATTTTCTGAAAGAAATGAATGTATCTTAAAGGCCGTCCCCTTGCTACACGTTTCTGATCAGCTGAAATAGTTTGTTTCATCGAATTCTGAATCGGCTCCACAGAACACTTCAAGCAGCATAAGCTGGGACAAGATGACAAACCAACATGGAGAGCTGTGCAGACTGTGCTAGTGCAGTGCTCAGTAAGCGGAGTATTGTTGTCAGATGGGAACGAAACATGTATCAAATACACACAGCAGGGGAAGGTTTCTATCTCCATTGGACCAGGATCCATGTGGTGTTCCATTGGACCAGTATCTGGAAAGACACTGCTTGATTAGGGACAGCCAGCACGGATTTGTGAAGGGTAGGTCTTGCCTTACAAGTCTTATTGAATTCTTCGAGGAGGTGACCAAGCATGTGGATGAGGGTAGAGCAGTGGATGTAGTGTACATGGATTTTAGTAAGGCATTTGGTAAGGTTCCCCATTGTAGGCTTATGCGGAAAGTCAGGAGGCATGGTATAGAGGGAAATTTGGCCAATTGGATAGAAAACTGGCTAACCGGTCGAAGTCAGAGAGTGGTGGTAGATGGTAAATATTCAGCATGGAGTCCAGTTACAAGTGGAGTTCCGCAGGGATCAGTTCTGGGTCCTCTGCTGTTTGTTATTTTTATTAATGACTTAGAGGAGGGAGTCGAAGGGTGGGTCAGTAAATTTGCAGATGATACAAAGATAGGTGGAGTTGTGGACAGTGAGGAGGGCTGTTGTCGGCTGCAGAGGGACTTAGATATGATGCAGAGCTGGGCTGAGGAGTGGCAGATGGAGTTCAACCCTGTCAAGTGTGAGGTTGTCCATTTTGGAAGAACAAATAAGAATGTGGAATACAGGGTTAATGGTAGGGTTCTTGGTCAGGTGAAGGAACAGAGGGATCTTGGGGTCTATGTTCATAGATCTTTGAAAGTTGCCACTCAGGTGGATAGAGTTTGTAAGAAGGCCTATGGAGTGTTATCGTTCATTAGCAGAGGGATTGAATTCAAGAGTCGTGAAGTGATGTTGCAGCTGTACAGGACTTTAGTTAGGCCACACTTGGAGTACTGTGTGAAGTTCTGGTCGCCTCACTTTAGGAAAGATGTGGAAGCTTTGGAGAGGGTGCAGAGAAGATTTACCAGGATGTTGCCTGGAATGGAGAGTAGGTCGTACGAGGATAGGTTGAGAGTTCTCGGCCTTTTCTCGTTGGAACGGCGAAGGATGAGGGGTGACTTGATAGAGGTTTATAAGATGATCAGAGGAATAGATAGAGTAGACAGTCAGAAACTTTTTCCCCGGGTACAACAGAGTATTACAAGGGGACATAAATTTAAGGTGAAGGGTGGAAGGTATAGGGGAGATGTCAGGGGTGGGTTCTTTACCCAGAGAGTGGTGGGGGCATGGAATGCGCTGCCCGTGGGAGTGGTAGAGTCAGATTCATTGGCGACCTTTAAGCGGCATTTGGATAGGTACATGGATGGGTGCTTAATCTAGGATAGAAGTTCGGCACAACATCGTGGGCCGAAGGGCCTGTTCTGTGCTGTATTGTTCTATGTTCTATGTTCTATAAGGTGTGTGTGTGTTTGTCTGTGTGTGTGTGTGTGTGTGTGTGTGTGTATTTGGTTTGGTTGAATTTGAAAATTATTGCTTGAGAGAAAATGCACTTGAAGGAAAACAGTGTGGTCAGGAATGTTTATGCAGGTTTCAACTCAAGAGTATTAGCAGCAGATTGTTGTCAAGATTAAGTCTGTATTTCACAGCTCAAGGTTCAAACAGCAGATGGGTTAAGCCAGTGAAGTATATTCTGAAGCAGTTAACAGTTATAGTTAATAATGGTCAGGGCAAAGGGATCACAAAATTGAGATTCATCTGTTTCAAACGACACCTGCATGTTTCACCTCCCACCGCACTCGCACCCCACAATCCCCCGACCCAAGCAAATCACTACCCTGATTTTGAAATATAATGCTGTTCCGTCACAGTCGTTGGAATTCTCTCCCTACTGGCATTGTGGGTCAACCAACAGCAAGTGGACTGCAGCGATTCAAGAAGGCAGCTCACCCTTATCTTCTCAAGGGCAAATAGAGATGGGCTATCAATGCTGGCCAGCCAACAACACCCAAGTCCCACAAATGAATGAAAGTAAAATATATTGTCCAGGGATGGGATGGAATCCCTGAAATTAACTGGTGTTTGTAAACATAAAAGAGGGCAATAACCTCCACCCCTAGAATATTTAAAAAACAAGGGCAGAGAGACAATGTTTCACATCTGAAACTGAGTAGGTCAACATAGAGACCCATGAGTAACACTGTCAGAAATAAGGAAGGAGACAGGAATTGAACTGGATTCAATGCATCAACTGAAACACTATTGGTGGCAAGAAGTGTAGACGACACGAAAGAACAGAAATGCAGTCGTAACTGGTTAATAGAAAAAATATCTGGACAGTGAGACTTACCAGGGACACCAACGATAGACAGGAGAGGATAATAAATATATTGAATAATGAGAAGAGCGTAATAGATCCGCCATGATAACGACAATTGATCATGATATGTAGAAAGGTGCCAAACAGAATTGGATAAACCCCTATCCGTTTTTGGAACATTCCAGTCTAATGTTCTCAGATTCTGATCCATTGTTGGGATATTCCAGTCTAAAGAAATCAGATTCTGATCTCTCTTCTCTGGAGCCACTGATCCCTGTTAGTGTTGTCTGTGATTCCCCCGCTCATACTGTGGAATAACATGTTGACGGAGCCCATTTATCAGTAAAAGATGGAAACCCTCCACTGGAATAATTACAATCCATGGAGACTGACATTAATCACAGTCACTGAACAAACAGGTTCAGTTAACCCCTTCCTTACATCACATTTCATATCATAACAAAAGGGAATATTTACTCAGTCTGGATGGAATGGATGAGGGTTACTGACGCACCGACTATAAATCTTTCACTCTTTCTTTTTGCCATTTCCTTGTATCTGGGAGAATTTCCAGAGCTGTACAAGGCTGTATAAGTTCAACTCTGTTTATAATAGGAGACTGTGATAAAATAACTGACCAGCTGCATAAAATGTCTGGTGGGGAAATTTCTGGATACACTAACTCAAGGGAGAAAGAGAGGATGACAGATGCAGGAGGTCAGAGTCGAGAATGTGGTGCTGGAAAAGCACAGCCCTTCAGGCAGCATCCGAAGGGCAGAAGAATCCACATTTCATGTGTCAGCCCTTCATCAGGAACGAGGCTTGTCGCCCAAAGGTGGTGAGAGATAAATGGGAAGAGGATGGGAATGGGGGAAGGGAGCTGAGAATGTCATAGGTAGATGATGTTGGGGGTGGAGGTGATATGTTCGAGAGGAGGGTAGAGCAGAAAGGTGGGAAGGAAGATGACAGGTTGGACAGGTCATGGGGTCCATACTGAGTTGGAAAGTTAATGTGTGGAAAAGGAAAATGAGGAAACTATTGAAATCCACATTGATCCCGTGTGGTTGCAGGATCCCAAGGTGGAAGATGAGGCTTTCTCCCTCCAGGCATAAGGTGGTTAGGGGGTGGTGGTGGAGGGTGTGCTGAAATGTTCGGCCATGGGCAGTGGGGTTGGTTGGTGCAGGTGTCCTGGAAATGTTCTCTGAAGTGTGCCGCATGTTAGCGTCCTCTCTCCCCAATGTGGAGGAGACAACATCGAGAGCAACGGATACAGTAGTTGGTGTGTCTGGAAGTGCAGATAAAACCCAGATTGATGTGGAAGGATCCTGTGGGGCCTTGGGTGGAGATGAGGGCGGAGTTGTATTCACAGGCTTTGCAATTCCTGTGGTGGCAAGGGAAGGATCTGCGAGAGGAGAGTGTTTTGGTGGGGGTGTTGACCTGATGAGGTAGTCACGGAGGGAACGGTCTTTATTAAATGCAGATAGGGGTGGGGAGGGAAATATATCGCTGGTAGTGGGATCTGTTTGTAGGTGGCGCAAATGGGGGAGGAAAGTACATTGTATCTGGAGGTTTGGTGGGGTGGAAGGTGAGGAACAGGGATGTTATTTTCCTGTTGCATTTGGAGGGGTGGGATTCAAAGGCAGATTTGTGGGAAGCGGATAAGATGCGCTGCCGGGCATCGTCAACCATGTGGGAGGGGAAATTGCGATTTTTGAAGATGAGGGACATCTGAGGTATACACTGGATTCAGAGTGTGGTGCTGGAAAAGCAGGCTAGATCAGGCAGCATCGGAGGAGCAGGAAAATCGATGTTTTGAGTAAAAACCCTTCAGCAGGAATCGGACTTTTGCCTGAAACATTGACTTTCCTGCTCATCGGATGCTGCCTGACCTGCTGTGCTTT
Source organism: Chiloscyllium punctatum (assembly GCF_047496795.1). Lineage (NCBI taxonomy): Eukaryota > Metazoa > Chordata > Chondrichthyes > Orectolobiformes > Hemiscylliidae > Chiloscyllium > Chiloscyllium punctatum. The sequence goes on from NW_027309870.1 coordinate 343,962, forward strand.
TCCATACCACACTTTCGACTCTAATCTCCAGCATCTGCAGTACTTCCTTTCGCCTACTCACTAGGTTCAGCCACTTCTGTAATACTGCCTTGAATTTTGTTCTCCCTGCTATAAAAAAGATGTTGTTAAACTTGAAAGGGGGCAGTAAAGATTTACAAGTATGTTGCTAATGTTGAGGTAGCGGGTGATGTTGAGCTACATGGAGAGTGTGAATGGGCTGGGGCTATGTTCCCTTGAGCATTGAGAATGAGGGGTGACCTCACTGAGGTTTATCGCGGTGAATCCCGATGCTCCAGGGTGAGCAATGTCAAAGACCAGGGAAATAGACAGTTATTCACATTATAACTAGACAATCAATTCCTGACTCAGGCGACTGACTGTGTGGAGTTTGCACATTCTCCCCGTGTCTGCGTGGGTTTCCTCCGGGTGCTCCGGTTTCCTCCCATAGTCTAATGATGTCCAGGTCAGGTGAATTGACCATGCTAAATTGCCCGTAGTGTTAGGTAAAGGGTTAAATGTAGGGGAATGGGTGGATTGCGCTTCAGCGGGTCGGTGTGTACTTCTTGGGCCGAAGGGCCTGTTTCCACACTGTAAATAATCTAATCTAATCTAATTACTCATGGGACAAGTTGCCAAAAATATGCAAGTGGACTGAAGAATGGGACTGGCTGCAGGATTCAGAATTTGGAGGGTCCAATCACAAGAATGAGAACAAAAATAAAGTCATTGCCATATCGACTGGAATGATTAGTTATATCACATTCTCAATCCACCTCAAAGAACCAGCCATGACACCATAAATCTGGAGGAGATATCTGTTCAACATGAAGCACTGTGCAGACCAGGCTCGTGTACTGCTGAACACAACCCTGCAATTGTTACAAAGAGGCAAACTGAGTGGACCATAGCACTGCATTGTTCTATAAACCCAGATCAGAAATGTTTTCAGCATGAAGCACTGTGCAGACCGGGCCGATGTACTGTACAATGAAAGCCACAATGTACCCAGGGTGGAACGGTATGCAGACCACAGCAGTGCATTGGTCTATAAACCCAGGTAAACATATGACCAGGGTGTGGAACTGTGTCTACCACCCCAGTAAATTGCTCAGTAACACTGTTTTAGATCAGTGTCCAGTGTGGGGAAACTTGCAACCCATGCTGGGAGTGAGAGAATGTGCAGCTCCCATCCATTTACAGCTCCATAGCTACACTGTGTCATTATAAGGGGTACTGTGGCTGTGAACATGACTGCCAGAGAGCGATCGCCTGGGAATCAGTTTAAAGACAAACAAATGGAAGTAGTTTGGGGTATAGACAGCGAGGGCGAAATTGAGAGTCATTGCCATGGATGGATGTGTTCCCAGGTTCCAGAATGTTGAAATGTCAACGTTTCAACAGTATCCTGAAACATAAGCCAGTGTTTCCAGAAATGATGGGTGAAAAGGCTATTGGTGTGAGGTCAGATGAGGGAAAGTATTGAATGAGCACTTGTTCTGCAGTTTTGTAACTTGGAGAAGGGTCAGCACAGACTTCGATTCATTGGGCTGAATCTAACAATAACTTGTCTCAGTAAGATTTTTCTTGAGTGTGACAGAGGGATTGTCTGCACGAGGTCGTGCTAGTTTCTTGGTACTATCTTATTGAACTCACCTCATTAACTACCCACCCAAACCATGGTGTCCCTCTCATTCAATGCCAGCCCGATTCTCCCACCCATCATGGCTGGAGATACTCACCATCGCCCGGATATCCCTGAATAATACATGATCCCTGGCACTGGTGCCATCTTTAAAAGGCCAAGTGGCACAGGTTCAGCTTTCTCAATTCATAGCTGTCCTGCACAGTTTCCCCGAGTATGGCAGATAAGGGGAAAATCTACGATGATTTGTCGATGGGGCAAGGACGTCCTGGTTGATGGGCTAGTACAGAGGTAGACCATTTTCTTCCCAGAGGGGAACACACCACCAGACACACTGAACATGGTCTGAGCTCACCATGCACCTCAGTGCAGTATCTGCAGCCTGAAGAAATGTCCAGCAATACAGGACGATCATCAAAAACCTTCCGCATTCTGTCAGTATAAGGGTCACTGTATTCTCTCTGTTCCCTCACAGTCACTGTATATCTGTTATAGCACCAACACCCGAACAAGGTTCATGCTCCACCACTCTCACTGCATCGCTTTCTCTGTTCTCTCTCTCTCTATCTCTCTCTCTCTCTCTCTCTCTCTGCCTCTCTCTCTCTCCCTCCACTACGCACCTTACACTAACAGCATTGCACGGAAACATCACTGTGGACTGACTCCCTCCGGACACCTCACCATGTCCACCCTCCCCACCTGCACCAGCACTAAAGCAAGGCCACCTACTCCCACCCTCCTTCCCTCCCTCCCATTCCAGGAGAAACAGCCTGAACTAGGACAGAAAGGGCCAAGCCGGGTGGTGGAGTGCCCGATATCCGTTCCCTCGACCCCTCCCCCCGCCATGTGGGGAGGACCCTGGTACATTTTGGAAAGGACCGGGACACCTCGTGTGGAGATTCTGAAACATCCACGTCCCACCGACCGAGGAAGGAGCAATGTTCAGTGAAGGGCAATTCTCACTTTAAGCCCACTGGCAGCTCTCTTTCCCCCCCGGCAGAACTTAGAAGCTTTGGCCCTAATGTCATCTCCCTTTTGTGCCGAGTTGGTACGAATGGAATCCCCACGGTCTCGGTGGGCAGGAGGGTGGGCCCACAACACATCGTCACCATGACCTCCAAGGAAGGGAGCTCGGAGGCTCCTTCCTACACCTCCCCCTGTAAACAGCTTAGATACTGAAACTAATCTATGATAGTTCATGCTCTCCACACTTGTCCTGACATCTTCAATAATCTGTGCTCGTATACACCCAGGGCCTCTGTTCCTGCACTCATTTTATAACGGCACAGCCTGTTTTATCATGTATTTCAATGTTCTTCCTACTGAAGTGCATCACCTCACACTGCTCTGCATTGAACCTCATCTGCCATAAACCTGAAAACTACACCAACGTGTGATTGTCCTGTTGGAGTTCCACACTGTCCATCAACAACTTTATAATTCTTACAGGTGTGGTATCTGCAAACATTGAAATTGTCCTACAGTCACACGCCACAAAGAAATACCGACTCACTCACTATTGTGAGCAAGTGCAATATTCACACACTCCCTGAGGACAGACTTAAATACTGACACACACCAGACAGTGTAAGTGAAATATTGACAAGAAAAACATGGAACAAAAGAATTACTGAAAGACACCCCATGTCTGTATTAGTTTCCGAGTATTAGTGAGTGTCTCTATGACTCTGTATTAGTGTTTGTGTGTACCTGTGTGCATCAGTGTGGGGCGAGACTGACAGTCTCTGTGGTGCTTAAAGTGATGCAATATCCCCCTGACACGAGTTCTGAGGAAGGTCACTCTACGTGAAACGTTAACTTTCATTTCTGTCCACAGGTGCTGCCAGGCTGGCTGAGCTTTCTGTTGCTGTCAGTCTCTGATGGCCTCCCCACGACACTGTACAGGTGGGAGTGCAGAGTGAGAATCATCGGGGATTCACTTTACGAGAGAAAGGATGAGGGCAGCAGCTCATAGCACCATTGACACACACTCACACAGACACACAGACAGACGCAGACACAGACACAGAAACGGACACATAACATGCACAGAGAAATAGATACACACAGGATGCACACAGAGACACATATAGACACACAAAAATAGACAAGCGCGGAAAGAAATATGCAGGTACATGCTTGGGCATACAAACACACATGGTGTCTTAGAGTTACCCTGGGTGTTTGGAAACAGACCTACCGGTTCATACAGTCCATGCTGATGATAATCTCAAACTAAACCAGTCCCACCTGCATGCGCTTGGAACATATTTTCCAAAACCTTCTCTTATACTTGTATTTAATCAAATGTCTTTTTAAAGTTGTAACGTTACCCACATCCATCACTTCTCAGGACGTTCATTCCATACACACACCAAATGATGTGTAATCAAAATGCACTTCATGGGTCCTGATCAGGTATAAATGAGAACTCTGTGGGAAGCTCGAGAAGCTCGGGAATCTTAATGGCATGTTCTTATCATCAATAGCCAAAGGTGAGGTGCTGGAAGACATGAGGCTGACTAACGTGATGCCATCATTAAACAAACTGGGAAGTAAAAGCCAGAGAACAATAGACCAATGAGCCTGACATCAGTGGTGGGCAAGGTATTAGAGAGAATCCTGAGGGACAGGATGTAATGTATTTGGAACGGCAAGGAACACTTAGGGATAGTCAACTTGGCTTTGTACATGGGAAATCATGTCTCACAAACACGATCATTTTTGCTTGAAGAAGTAAGGAAAAGGATTGACGAGGGCAGAACAGTGCACGTGATCTATATGGACATCAGTAAGGAGTTCAACAAAGTTCATCATGGTAGACTGGTTAGCAAGGTTAGAGCTCATGGAATACAAGGAGAAGTAGCCATTTGGATACAGAACTGGCTCAAAGGTATAAGGCAGAGGGTGGTGCTGTTGGGTTGCTTTTCACACAGGAGGCATTAGACCAGTGGAGCGCCACAAAGTTCGGTGCTGAATGCACTGCAATTTTTCATTTATATAAATGATTTGGATATGAACATATGAGGCATGATTAGTACGTTTATAGATGACACCAAAGTTGGAGGTGCATGGGGACATAGAAAAAAGGTTATCTCAGAGTTTAACGGGATCTTAATCAGATAAACCAATGGGCTGAGGAATGGCGGATGAAGTTTAATTTAGATAAATGCGAAATATTGTATTCTTAAAAGAAAATCAAGGCTTGGCTTTTACATTTGAAGTTATGTTCCTGGGGACTGTTGCTCAACAAAGAGATCTTGGGGTGCAGGATCATAGTGTTTGGAAAGTGGAATCGCAGGTATATAGGATAGCGAAGAATGCGTTTGATATGTTTGCCGATGTTGGTCAGTGCATTGAATTTAAGAGTTGGCAGGTCATATTGCGAATGTACAGAACATTGGTTAGGCCACTTTTGAATACTTCTTGCAATTATGGTTTCATTCATAGAGGAAGGATGAGTGAAACCTGAAAGGAGTCAGTGAAAAATTTACAAAGATAATGCCAGGGCTGCGGGTTCTGAGATTCATGGAGAGGCTGAGTAGGCTGGGGTTACTTTACCTGGAGCACCAGCGATTGAGAAGTGATCTTAGAGGTTCCAAAGTCATAGGTGGAATGGATAGCGTGAATAGCCAAGGTCTTTTCCCCAATGTAGCACGTTCCAAAGCTCGAGGGCTGAGGTTGAAGGTGAGAGGGGAAAGACTTAAAACGTACCTAAGGAGCAACCGTCTCAATTAGAGCATTCTGTGTATGTAATGAGCTGCCAGAGGAAGTTGTGGGGCCTGGTACAATTACATATAAAAGGCATCTGCATGGGCACATGAAAAGGAAGCGTTTAGTGGATATCGGCCAAATGCTGGCAAATGGAACTCCATTAATTAAGGACATCAGGTCAGTCAGGATTAGTTGGATAGAAAGTTTTTTTTCCATGCTGGACAGCTGTATGACACTATGTCTTCTGTTAAACTTTTTCCTCTCATCGTAAAATTACCCACAGTCTTCAAATCTACCACCCGAAGGAAAAGACACCTGCCATTCAACATTATCTATACCCCTAATTGGTTTATAAACCTCTATAAGGTTGATAAGGTCTCAACCTTCTACGCTGCAGTGGAAAAGATCCCAGTCTATCGAGGCTGTCCTTAAAACTTAAACACTCCATTCCCAGCAACAGCCTGGTAAATCTTTTCTGAACCGTCTTCAGTTTAATAATATCCTGAATGTGACTGGGTGACCAGAACTACACACAGAACTTCAGGAGAGACCTCACGAATGTCCACCACAACTTGAAGGTAATGTCCCACCTCCTGTACTCAAAGGTTTGAGCAATGAAGGCCAGCAAGTCAAACGCCTTCATATCCACCCTTCCCACTCATGCTGCAAACATCAAAGCAATATACCAGAACCACTAGATCTCTCTGTTCATTGAATTGTATATATCCTCTCGTTGTTTGTTTTACCAAATTCTGATACCTTGTAATTAACGAAACTAAACTCCATCCGCCACTCCTCAGCCCAGTGAGTGATAGTACTGGTGAAGAAAGGCTGGCAAGTAGTTTGCTGCCTTGGATCATTTCGTGGTTTTAAAAAGAGGGTAGTCACACGTTACAGACTGGAAAGAGTGATGGGTGTTTTTGATCCAGAAAGTATGCTCTTTCTTTATCTCTGGTATTCAGTGATAAGTATTTATTCCTGATCCTTTATAGTGTAGAGTGTGTCTGCCGGATGTCTTTCTCTCATATTTCAGATGTCAGATAATAGTCACTTAAGGTGGAAATCATAGTCAAACAATTAAAGATCTTCGTAGCTTATCTCGAAGGCAGAGTGCATAAACTCAACATCCTATTTTTGAGGTGAGTACCTTTCATCCATTAAACAATGTAATTCTTTTATCTGTGTAATTCAGTAAAAGTGAACCAAATTTTAATGAATCCACAACGAGCTGAAAGCTGACATTTATAATGTGACCCCAAATCTGGGCATGTTTTAAGTCTTGTGTTGTGGGTAATGCCCTTGCCTCTGAGCCAGAGCTCTGGGTTCGATTCCAATACCTGAACTTGCGTGGTAGCACTCTGGACCAGAAGGTCTAGATTCAAGTCCTGCCTGGCATGGAGGTATGTCACAGTATTTAACAACAGTCTGATGAACAAACACACAGGAGACTAATGTTGCAACTTTAGGGATTGTTGCCAAGTGGTTGTGGTTTCCCAACCTCTGAGCCCAAAAGTCTAGTTTCAAATCCCACAGAGGTGTTTCAAATTGTGGCTGAACAAGTTGATTAAAATGGCTTTAAAACAGTGACTTGATGAAAAAGGAAGTGGTGGCTGTATTGAATTTCAAAATTTAGGCCCGGGATGACTGAAAACACAGCCATTCGTGTTGATTGGAGTCACATTTACACATGCTAGTAGTTTATAAAATCATGAAGACCATGGATAATGTGAATAGTCAGGGTCTTTATCCCAGAGAAGCGAATGCCACAACTAGAGGACGTAGATTTAAGGTGAGAATGACTGAGGATGATGCATGTATGCAATGAGATGTCAGAACAAGTGGTGGAGGCTGGTGCAATCACAACATTTAAAAGGCATCTGGATAGGGACATGAATTAGAAGGGTTCAGAGGGATATGGAACAACTGCTGGAAAATGAAACAAAGTTAATTTACGACATCTGGTTGGCAAGAATGAGTTGGAACAAACGGTATGTTGTACAACTCTATGATTCATTGATGCAATTAATTATGATCGCTTTATAATCTTAAGTTACCTTCTTCAACCTCCACGATATAACTAATCGTGGTGTCATCCAGAAACGTGCTCACGATACATTCTATTATTTACATCTAATTTACTGATATAAATGACAACCAAAAGTGGATCCAGCAACAATCCCTGTCTAGCGCCGCTGGTCACAAGCCTCCAGTCCAAAAGACAACCCTCCTCCACTACCCCTCTGTCACCTGCCAATAAGAAGAAACACACACACAGACATACAATAACATAGACACAGTCTGTCTTTAAGGCAGAGATAGATATGTTTCGATTGATAAGTGGATCAAGCATTACAGTGTGAAGGCGGGAGAATTTTATCGCAAAACATGTCAGCCATGATCGAACAGCTGATTAGACTTGATGGACCAAATACTCTAATTCTGCACCAGTTTCGTACGTTTTGTGGTTTACGCAATCTGAAACGTCTGCCTGAGAGAGCAGTGAGGCTGAATTTGAGAAATACTTTACTGAACAGAGTCAATGGGAATGTGGGATAGGTTTGAGGGGCTGAATGGTCCTTTTCTTTACTATTCGTTGTGCCCTCATATCTAAAAAAAAGAGGTGACTTGCTGTAAAGTTCATACACTTTTACATTTAGAGGTTCTCCCATTGAAGATTGAGATAAGGATGTTCTTATCTCCTTAGGGTTGTGCTGTCTGTGGTATTCTCATCCCCAGGGAACAGTGAAGACTGAGTCATTGAAGATATTGAAGGCTGACCTTGACTGACCTTTGCTGGACAGGAGAGTCCGTGCTTATTGAGAATAGACAGGAAAAGAGTTTTCAGCCGCAAACAGACCGGCCATGATATTCATAAACTGAGCAGACGGCTGGAGCTCCTAGCTCATATGTTGTTCGCTCACTGCACCCCTTGAGCATGTTACAGAGTGAGAGGAATACCCCATTCAGCAAGTCAGTATCACTGCAATGAGGTGGGCGGGGCTTTCTGTCCCGCTAAGGAGATACACAGGAATAGAATGAAGGATTCAGTCATTATGTATTGGAGATATACATCAGGGAAACAGACTTTCATCCAAATCGTCCGTTCCAACCAGATGTCCTACAGTAATATAGTATCATTTGCCAGCATTTTGCCCATTTCCCTCTGAATCATTCCTTTCCAGATACCCATCTGGATGACGTTAAATATTGTAATCACACCATCCTCCATCACTCTCTCTGGCAGCTCATTCCATACACACACCATACTCTGTGTGAACAAGTTGTCCGTTAGATCCCTTTGATATCTTTCCCCTCTCACCTTAAGCCTATGCCTCCTAGTTCTGCACCCCCTTACCCCAGGAAAAATACCTTGCCTATTTACCCTATCAATGCCCCTCATGATTTTGAAAACATATATAAGATCACCTCTCAAAGACAATACATTATTTTAATGTGTAGTGACTGCGACAATTTTTCAACACATCACCAACAGCCAAAAATGAAATTAATGATTTAGATTATCGGTTGTCTTGTTAAGGGGATGCATGTTAATCAGGCCAATAGGAAATCTCCCCTCTTCCTCAGTGTCTGTCTCGTGAAAATTGAGCACATGACTGAAATTGCAGAATGGTTCTATTGCTGCATCTGAAAGACCGCATTTCTGACCAGATAGCGGTCCCCCCAAATGTTAGTCTATATTCTGGGGTCATCTTTAAACTCTCAGGGATCTGGATCATTGACGGTAAGAACTATACCTTATCATCTGACAACAGATGGCGTGAAGGAGGATCACTGAGATCAGAAACAATTCGACACTCATGACACAGCACAGCAAGAGGCCATGTAATCTTTCTGGGCAGATACACAGGAACAGGGGAGCCCTGGTCAGCTACTAGGAAATACAGAGTAGAGATTATTATTTTCTTTTTGGAAAGCTGTCATTAGTGGACATCCTCAGGGAGCAGTGTGGGGTCATCAACAGTTTATAATTCAGATTATTGGTTTGGATGAATGGGCTGAATGGACTGGAGCTCAATTTGATCAGACACCTGAATAGTCATTCAATAAGATGTCAAGCGGTGACACGGTGTCTGCAATGGGATATAGACAGTGGAGAGTCGTGAACAAACCTTCAGCAACAAAACATGCACAAAGTCAGTGACGGGAAGTTTGTGTTTTGGAGGAAGCATAAACCCACCCACACTCTCAAACAAAAACTAACAAATTTAAAAGACCCAGTACATGCCATGGACAAAGCCAACGTCGTCAACAAAATTCCATGCAAGGACTGCAACAAACACTACGTAGGACAAACAGGAAGAAAGTTAGCCACCAGGATACAGGAACACCAGCTAGCCATAAAATGACACGACCCTCTCACCCTCGTAGCCCTACACATGGAGAAAAAAACAACATCATTTCGACTGGGACAACACATCTATCCTGGGACAGGCTAAGCAAAGACAAGTCAGAGAATTCCTAGAGGCCCGACACTCCAACTACAATGTCATAAACAAACACATAGATCTCGATACCATCTATCAATCCCGCAGAAAACAAACAGGAAATGACATCACCACAAACCCCAGGAACCCCATCCAGGAGAAAGATATAAACAGAAAGCAGGAGACAACAACTTCGCTTCACTTGGAAGTCGCCACTGATGATGTTACCTCGCCAGGCAATGAAACGTCTGGATAACAAACCTACAGCTCAGCGAGCAAACCTACACCCTATAAAATAACAATAAACTATGTAACTGGAGGCAGAATGCTGAACTCGGTGGTACTAAGGGATTCCCGTGTCCTGGTACGTAAATCACATTATGTTAGTCTGTAGATGCAGCACTTGTATGGAAAATAAATGCAATGACTTTTTTTCTTGCAAAGAATATTGGGTCTGACCTTAAGGATGTTTTACTGCATCTGTACAGGCCATTGCTGAGACGACATCTGATGTACTGTGTGTGGTTGTAATTCCATTGAAGTGAAAAACAAAGTGTTTTTGAAACATTTCAAAGACGTTTCTCTTTACTCATTCTTGGGATGAATGCATTGTGTTATGTACGATCTGATGTTTCGGCCTGAGAATGAAAAATGTTCTTATTGACCATATAAGATCTAAAGCTGGTGCATATCCGATGAATATTTCATCTTGTTTGGGAGAACAGACTGGGGAAGTACATTAAGACGAAGATTTATTCATTTAAATAAAGATATTATGAAGATATTAAAAGTTGTATTTTAAAAGTATACAGGAACATGTAAACACATCTTCAAATCTAAAGGGGCTGTTTGTTACGAACGTATTAGCTCTGCATACCACAGCAGCAATGATGTACCTACATGGAGAAGGGAATGCTATGGAGTCGTACAATTCAAATACTGTCCAAAGGGACCTCATTTCGTCCAGTTTGGGGCTGGTTAATGATATTGTGTGATTCAACTCAGAGAGGCAGGAAAAGTATCCTTCCTGAGAAGGAACTTCCTGTTGCTCCCTCCCTCTCCGTGTTCCTCTTCCCAGCAATTTGTGTAAGCTGAAAACTCCTCAGTCATCTTTGCCACGCATGGAGGATTCCTGCTGAGGATTCACTGGAATCGCCCCACTACCTGAAGTAAAGGGAATTCAGCAATATCACCTATTCCAGGAAGTGATGCCATTACCAGTAACTTGTAAGAACAGAATAGCTCCATCAGCTGAATGATATTTGGAACAATCTCTTATGTTTCCTTTCATCATGAATTCGATTAATATTTCGGCACAGTTCTTTCATATTAACTCTCTGCCGAGATTTTGTTGTTCTGTCGGTCATCAAACGTGTGCATGTGTCAGTACTTTTAGAAAGAGAAACATTGGTGCTCAGATTTGTAATATCCAAACTGTTTGTCATGTATCTTTCCAACGTAATTTGAGTAACTTTGTTTTGGTGATAAATTTGTTAATTTTAGCTGATAGAAGAATCCTGCCTAATTTGTTCCTAACCCTGACACAGTCTGAGACCTGTATTGTTGGTCAAACCACCATCTGGTTACATTAGCGTTTGCAGTGAGCAGTGGAAGCATGTGTCGAGGGAAATGAATAGTGACCTGAAGGATAGATCGGTGAGCCTGATGTAAATAGTGCTCACATTGTTGGAGAGGATTGTAAGGGAAAGCATTTACATACAATTGCAGATGCAACCTCTGATTAGGTATAGTCAACATGGTTTTATGCATGGGACATCATTTCTAACAAAATTGATTGCATTTTTTGGAGAGGTGACAAGCAAATTTAATGAAGGTCGTGTGGGAGAGGCTGTCCATACAGCGTTCAGCAAGGCATTCGCAGGACAGACAAATTTCTAAGTTTAGATCATAAATGGATCCAAGGTAAGCTAGCCAATACACTGCAAAATTGGAGTGAAGGGAGGAGGCAGAGGTTGATAGATGACTGTTTTTCAGACTAGAGCCCTGTGACCAGTGGTGTAACACAAGGTGCTGAGTCCACTGCCTTTGTCATTTATATAAATGAATTGGATGTGAATATTTGCCTGTTTATTAGGTTTACAGATGACATCAAATTTGGAGGTGCAGTGGCCAGCAAGACTTACCTTGGAGTACAAAGGGACCTTGATCAGATGGGGCAATGGGCCAAGGAGTGACAGATGGAGTTAAATTTAGAACAATGTGAAGTGCTGCATTTTGGAAAGGTAAGACACGGCAGGACATATCCAATTAATGGTGAGGTCCTGGGGAGTGTTGTTGAATAAAAGGGTGCAGGATCATAGGGAAGATGTTGTAAAACCTAAGAGGGTGCAGAAACGATTTACAAGGATATTGCCGGGCATGGAGGGATTGAGCTACAGAGAGAGGTTGGACAGACTGGGGATTGTTTACTCTGGAGCATCGGAGGGTGAGGCGTAACTTTATAGTGGTTTATAAAATCATCAGGAACATGGATAAGCTGAATACCCAAGATCTTTTTTCCCAGTGTCGGTGAGTCCAAAGCTATCAGAGAAATGCTTAAGGTGAGAGGAGAAAGACATTAATGGGACAACAGTTTCATGCAGATTGTGGTGTGTGTATGGACTGAGCTGTCAGAGAAAGTGATGCAAGCTGCTAAAGTTACAAAATTTCAAATGTATCTGGATGTGCATATTAATAGGAATGATAGAAGGATATGCGCCTAATGTTGGCAAATGAGTTGAGATCAGATTGGGATGTCTGGTTTATGTGGACAGGATTCCCTCCTGTACGACACTGTAAGAGAGATGACATGTAATTCTTCAAGGTCCATTTGAGTGGGAATTCTCTTCCCGAGAGGTATGTGTTGACTCTTTGTTCACATTTGTTCAAACTGAGTTCATTAAATATTTTACAGAGATTGAGTCATGGGTAATGGGATACAGAGAGGAAAGTGGGGCTGACACCACAACCTAATCAGCCACAATCTTAGTGCCTGGTTGGAGAAGGTTCATAATGTCGAACGACCTAACTCTGCTCCTGAGTGCGATGCTCCATTGTTCCATTCAACCCCTCTAACCTGCTAGACAGGAGCAGTTAGAGGCCACTTACTGTATCACCTGGAGCACAGAAACAGGGAAGACCATTCAGAGATCTTTCAGTGATCTAGCTCCCCTGACTCTCCTGAAGAGAGAATTCCTGACATTCACTACCCTTTGTTTGAAGAAACCATTGTCTGCTCTTACACCATGATATATTGATATGAGCGATAGAGGTGAATACAAGAGCTTAGCTAAGAGTGATTTAAGGCAGTATTTAACTAAGGCAGTATTTAACTAAGGATGACATCAAGGAGCCTGAGCAAAATCGTACTTCATAAGAATCCGTTGCAAACTCTCCGCTGTTTGGAGTCATTCACAGCACAATGGAAGATGTTCATCATCAGTGGGCATTAATAATCTCAGCTGTGGGACATCACTGCAGGAGATCCTCAGTGGAGCTCCCCCAGTTCAGGCATCTCTAGTGTGTGTCTCACCAAACAGCAGTGGGTATATTCACTGTAGGTTATACAATGTTCAGAACACTTCCCTCAGGTCCTAAAGTAGTGTGTGTCCATGCGCAACAAGACCTGGACAACATTCAAGTTAAGTATCGGCAACATTCATGGAAAAGCGCTGCCAGACACTGTACTTTTCGGCAGTAAACGAAGGAGTTCATTCTGTACCTCAATCTGGCTTCACAAGAATGTGGAAAAGTCATTCAGCCCATCAAAACTATTGTGCAAAGGAGGGGCAGCCCATTCAGTCCCTCTTGCCTGTCACACAGGAAGACAAGCAGTCTGTCCAATACCACATGTCACTTACATAGGATCAGAAGGAGACCATTTCACACCTGGCGTCATTAAAAAGGAACAGGAAGAGATCATTCAGATTCTCAAACACTAACTAGACACAGGAAGATGTCAGAGATGCTCCAGCATCACAAACAACTGGAGCAGGTTCTGCATAGATAAGACTGCTCCACCTTGTTCCTCGTGGCGTCATGACTCAGACATGGTGTTAATTTAACATGATATCCTGGGAGTAGGAATGAAGCCAATTTTTAACCTGTTTCAAAGGCATCTTCCATCGCTGAGAAAACAGATCCATGTTTTCTGTGGAAGTAAGCAGCCATGTTCTCTCTGGAAGTAAGCTGTGGTGGGGAATAGCTAAATGTTTCAGAATGAAGGCATTATGACTTCTGACAGGATTGAGTGAAATCTAACATTGAGTGCAGGGCCACACAGTAAGTGTCCATAAAACTGTTCAGAATTCATTCAGAACCTGCACCTCTCCGTCAATCGGAATGAGTTCTATGCACAGGCATGTAAACTATCAGGAAACGAGCATCCTATGGAAAATATGGATTTTCTCAACTTATCAATGGCTGCTTGAGATATAATGAGGGTCCATCCATAAGCATCAAACTTCAAATTCTTATTCTCTCACAAAGCTGCAGAGTAAACACATAGTTACTGTACTCTCTCCTTACGGTAACGCCATGACAGGGTTCAGTCTGGTGAAACTACTTTGCACTGTCTCGGTGACATGGAGATCATTTTTTATAAAGCAGACTCTGTCTGTACGCAATACCCTAAATACTGGCTCAACAAAACACTACCATTGAGTAAGATATATTTACTCTGGTACTTCCATAATTTTCCATGATGGACCACATATCCTTTACAGTTAGCATTACTTCCTGCCCCATACGAATTCTGTTAGTGACTTATAACCAAGGACATCCAGGTCCTTTTCAACAACAGCCCTTCCCAAACTCTCACCATTTAATAAACTTAAATGTGAATGAAGGTATTTGTTGTTCACATCTGAATCATTTTTATATCTTGTGCACAGCTATTGGACAAGAGCTGATCCTTCTGAGACCCCACAATCCTTCCGTCCAGAGAGAAAAAAAAAGCTAATCTGTTCATTTTGCCCATTATCCAATTTTTAATCCATTCGGTGTATTCCACCCTTACCTACCCATGGAGTCTAACATTCTCCACCCACCTGCATTTAAAAATGTTAAACTTCTCCTGAAAATTCAAATACATCACTCCCGCTGGTTCTCAGTTGTTTTTGATACAATGGACAGAGTCCACAAATCCAGCAGGTTTAACAAAGATCATTTCCCTTACTAACCTCGGCCAAATCCAACAAAATATATCATTGTTCTCCAGGTGTCTCGTGGTCACATTTATTATAAAAGACTACAATGTCTTTTCTCACAGCTGACATCACGCTTTTTAGTTTAATGTTTTCACTCTCTGTCCTGTTTTAAATATTTATGTTTACAATATTTATGTTTTCCAGGCTACAGGATCCTTTCCAGACTCAAACCAGCTCTGAAGAATCATTAGTAATTCTTTCACTGTTTCTGTTGCCACCTCCTCAGTACTCCGGGATGGAACTCATCAGATGGACCACCTTACCAACCTTTAATTCGAATGGATTTTCAAAAACATACTCTTCCTTAATTCTAGTTGCTCGCAGTTCCGCATGTTCACCCGTCCCCCTGTTCCCTTGTTTCTCTGGCAGTTTGCTTCTGCACCTTCCTCAAGAAGAGGGACTCAATTTCTTCCTCTCAGCTGGCAGATGACTTCTGACAACCAGTGAATATTTCGGAGGGCTGCACTTCGGAGGTGATGAGTATGTTAACAACTCCTGCCTGGAAAGTTCCAGAATTAATCCAATTCACTTCTTGGTGAGGGGCAGCACAGTCCTGTCCCTGGTGTGAGTTTATAGGTAATACTGATGGAGGGGACACAGCTCAGTGACCACCTATAAATGCAGTGTCCAGAGTGGGGTCACCAGAATCTCAGGTCTCTCTGAATACATGCAGCAGCTTATAATACACAAACCCGAGGAAAGCACCCACTGAAACTCCCCTTACTGTCTAATGACAGGCGCAAGTCAAAACCTCTCACACACACAGTGCACTCATTCCGCGTTGAAAATGCTTCTCTTCCTGGCTGAAAAAGCCATTACATCTCTGCACAGTCCTACAGTTCAGTCCCTTTTTTTGAAGAAGCAGTTAACAATGTCACATTACGTTTCTCTGTATCCCACCATCTATAAGGACAGCATCAGTGTTCCCAATGGAGTTGATCATCACACTCAGAGAAGAACGATAGAGGGAAAATAACTCACTTTAAACAGGGGCATATCTAGATGGACGTGATATTCAGGAATAAGGGAAAATGGAGTTATGTTAGAAGAAACTCTCTTTTAATTTTCCTTCTACTTCATCATCAGCAGTCCCTTTTTTGCGTTTCATTTTTTTCACTGTCTCTCTCTCTCTCTCTATTTCTCTCTCTTGTTGGACATTTCTCCATCCATTCAACTAACTTTCCCTTCACTCATCCAGCTGTCCCTGATAGAAATAATATTATTTCTCAGTTGCTTTCAGTGTTGACGTAGGGTCGCTAAACTTGCAACTTTATCTGTCTTTCTCCTGACAGAGGCTGTCATACCTGCTGAGATTCTCCAATATTTTCAGAAGCTGGAGAATTTTATTTCAAATCTCCAACATCCATAGTTCATTGGTCTATTTCACGTTTAATGTTGTTGTTTCACAGGATGTCAGCATCAAAAGCAATAGCAGCATTTGTTGTTCATCACTAACTGCCCTTCACTGTGAGGCCATTTGTCAAGACAATATGGAGCCACCATGTGGTCGTGTGTCTGAAGTCACGCTTAGTTTCTTTACCAAAGGCTATAAGTGAAATATTGAAAGAAATCCTAAAGGTTTATGGTTGACGTTAGTAAAATGAGATTTCATTCCAATTTTTGTCATTCAAAGTTAAGTTCTGTCATTGGCTGTGATAGGATTTGAAACAATCCCTTTAAGGTTATATCCTATGCCTCTCAATTACCCGTCCAGTGACATTGTTACTCTGATATGGGGTCCCTATTATGAAATAGCTGGAGAGGCAAGAACAAGTATGTATTCAAAATATTTGCAATTGGAGGAGAGGTCAGAAGAGAACTGAAGCCATAAATCTGAAGTTAACAACGGGACAGATGATGACTAATTCAACAACAGCACTGAGGCAGAGCTGGAGACTGGGGATATTACAGAGCTGGGTGTGGGTCGGTTTGTTGGCAGAGAAAATACAGAGGAACATTTGAGGGTGAAATGAAGATTAAACGTTCTAAACAATTTTGTTCCTTCTTAGATATTTATGAGTGAGGAGTCTGAGATTGGTGGAAATGAAGTGGAGCTTGTGATTGAACTGAAGATAACAGTTTATGCATTCGTTAAATATTGATAACAGAAAAGGCAATAACCATCACCACAGATGAAAGAACTAACAAAGCTAGGCTTACCAGGAACACCAATAATTGCGAGGATGGGATAGTAACCTGTTTGAATAATCATCAGTATGACTGGTATCCGCAACTCTAACCGTGCCCAATCCAGTGAAGGATGGTAAAGACCATCAGATAAACTCCTGTCCATTGTTGGAACATTCCAGTCTATTGTTCTCAGATTCTGATCCATTGTTGGAACATTCCAGTCTATTGTTCTCATATTCTGATCCATTATTGGAACATTCTAGTCTAATGTGCTAAGAGACTCTTCCTCGCCCTCTCTCTGCAGCTGCCGATCCCAATCATCGTCAGGATGACACTGCCACTGATACTGTGAGATAACAGGTTGAAGGAATCCCCTTACTAATAGAAGAGGAAATCGTCCAGTGACATAGTTAAGATGCATGGAGACTGACATCGATCACAGTCACTGTACAAACAGCTCCAATTAACCCCTTTCACAACAACCCTGACATATGTCAATAATACTTGGTCTTCCTGAGATGTTGACATCGCTGACTATTGGGCTAATGGCACACCTCCAAATGGAAAGTTAGAGGTGAGGCAGAGAGATGATGCTATCTCTTAACAAATTCGATGATTCTCCTGCGTTTTGGCAGGGTCGGAATTGCTGTGCTCCAAAGGCCATCTGTGTCTGATCACCAGACCTGTGCATCCTTTGGCTTTATTTACTTATATTTAACTTTGACATTTATCTTATCAACATTGCACGGCTCAGCTGGGGTTAGGCATTTTTGAGAGGCTCTGACAGTGGCATAAGCGGTGTAGACCAGGCGCAGTACAACTCAGCAATCTGTCCAGTATGGAATACTGTGCAGCTCTCACTAATCCATTAGCTATTTGTCCAAAATGGGGAGCAGTACAGACCACACCAGTGCATTGATTCAGAAACCTGGATCAAACGGTCTGTCCAGCATGATGTGATATGCAGCCCACACCAGTGTCGACCTCTATAAACGTTGACAAGTTATCTGTTCAGTATGGGGAGCTGTACAGTGAATAGCATTGCATTGATCTGTAAACCAGGAACAGTTACCCTCCCAGCATGTAGAGCTGTATACACCACCCCAGTACATTGCTCAGTAACACGGTGTTAGATCGCGGCCGAGCTCGGAGAAATTTGCAGCCCATGCTGGAAGTGACAGAACAGTCAGAAGAGTCTTCGACTCATTGGGCTCAATCTCATAATAACTTGTCTCAGTGCCATTTTCATTGAGTTTAACAGAGGGATTGTCTGCATCAGTTTGAGCTAATTTCCTGGTGCTACCTTATCGAACGCACCTCATTAACTTACCACCCCACCCCAAGGTGTCCCTCTCATTCAATGCCAGGCCGATTCTCCCACCCATCATGGCTGGTGGTTCTCACCATCACCCAGATGGCCCTGGATATTCGGTGATCCCTGGCACTGGTGTCATCTTTAAAAAGCCAATGGGCAGACGTTTGATCTTTCTCACTTCGGAGCTGCTCTGCACAGTATACTCATAGAATTGCAGATAAGGGGCAATTATACCACGATTTGTCGACAGGAGCACTGAGGGCCTGGTGGATGGGCTAGTACAGAGGGGGACCATTCTCTTCCCAGAGGGGGCCACACCACCAGACCCACGGAGCATAGTCTGAGCTCGCCTCAGTGCATCTATGGTCTGAAGAGATGTCCAAGATAGGATAAGCATCAATAACCTTCCCCGTTCTGTCAGGATAAGGGTCACCATATTCTCTCAGCTACCTCACACTCACTGTATATCTGTTACAGCACCTACCCCAAAACGAGGCTCATGCTCCACCACTCTCACTGCCGCGTGCAGCAGCTTCCCTCTCTGCCTCTCGCCCTCTCTCTCGCCTTTTCAGTACCACCGCAAGGCAACAGAATGTTCTCGAGAGTGCTGATTATGGAATGTTCCAGATAATGGTCCAAATAATTCCAATTTTCTGGAAAATGTCAGTGCCCCAGTATGAAACTCATAAGGGGAAGTAGTAGAGATGTAAGCTTTTGTAAATCACATATTATGCAAATCCATCATGAGGCCATTGAGCCCTTCAAATGTGCTCTACCATTTAATAAGATCGGCGTTGATCTGACGCATTTTGCAATTCCATGTCACAGGAACTTTCAGTCATTGAAACCCCTGGGTTCCAGTCACTGACCAGACGACACTCAGGCACTTTTACCCCGGTTTTCTTCAAGCACCTGTTTGATGGCATTTCCCATGTAGATGGACTCTCCAAACAATGTATTCCATCAGTTTTATACTTCTATGTAATGGTAAGCACATTTTACATAGAGCAATCAAAAATATACACTTACTTGTGGAGATCGATATCAAATTTCAATTAATAATTCTGATTATTTCAATTGTCTCACCGTATTTTATTCAGCCCAAGACAGCTTCTAAAGCCTTGTCTCGTTATAAAGTACTATTTATAGCAGAGAACGATTTTATCCTCAACTGTTATCTTTACCGTTATCGAAATTGCACCTGTTTTCCTTGTTATGAAGTTTCTCTTGCTTTTTGTTTGTGTCTTTTTCGGTCTGTAACAGTTACACAGTCTCCCACTCAGTTGTCTGGACGACTGGTTTGTGATGCATAGGTATGTCAACAGTGCTGGTTCAATTCCCCGCACTGACAGAGGTTACCATGAAGAGGGCGCTACCTCACCCCATCAGCCGAAGTCTGGTGACCCTCAGGTTAAACCTGCTCGAGTGGTCTCTCTCTAATGACAGAGCAGTCCCATTGCCCTTTCGAACTGTACTCTATCACTGCTACATTTTAATTTTCTTTTCTATGTTATAATTTTGTTTTGCATTATATTCCTGTAGGTTTTAGAATCTGTGTCATTTGGTACCACTGTCAGCATTCCCCCATACTGCATATTCCTGCCTAATAATCCTTGACTCCGTTGTTATTTATGAACCTTCCGTCTGTGCCTCAAAAAAAAGAATTCAATATCTCTGTCTCCAATGCTGTGCGGGGAAGAGAGTTACAAAGAATCACAACACTGAGAAAACAAACATACAAATCATCTGAGATGATTTTCTGTATCCTTACCTGAGTAACGATATAATGACATTGGAAGCAGATCAGATATGGTACGCTTCACAAATTCCAACGATGAAGGGCTTATATTATGAAGGCTTTAACAGGTTACTCTTGGAATGAGAGCTGATCTTATTGATACATACAAAACCTTGCGGAGAGTGGAACAGGTAGATGCCCACTGGATGTTTGTATAGTCCAAACTTGTTGTCATTGTCATAGAATCTCTACAGTGTGGAAGCAGGACAGTCTGCCCATCGAATCCACATCAACTAACGAAGCAGCATCGCACACAGACCTGCCCCCCATGTAACCCTATATTTCTCATGACTAACCCACCTAACCGACACATCCCTAGACACGATGGGCAATCTAACATGGCCAATCCACTCTAAGCTGCATATCTTTGGTCTATGGCAGGAAACTGGGGCACTGGGAGGAAACCCTCACAGACACGTGGAGAATGTTCAAACTCCACATAGAGGTTAGCTCGAAGTTGCAATTGAACCGTTCCATTCCTGATGAAGAGCTTTGTCCGAAATGACGATTCTACTGCACCTCGGATGCTGCCTGACCAGCTGTACCTTTCCAGCACCACTCTAACCTAGACTTTGGAATTGAAACTAGCCGTTCTAACCACAGATCCACTATGCCCCTCTGTTAGATATATACGTTACTTATGTCTGATTAAAGAAATCTGCCTGACTTCTTCCTATCACTGAACCTGACCCAGTCTGAGACCTTTATCATCATCTTTTTCACCAATCTGGTCACAACTAAAATCTGTTGTGAGCAGTGGAGGAGTGGGACTAGAAAAGGAAATAGTGACACCCACCAACCTCAGTCAGAACCAGAGTTAAGAGAAACTCACGAAGTGGGGATTCATTCAAGTGGGAATTCTCTAACCCAGAAGTTTGGGATTGCTGAATCTTTATATTATACCAAGGCTGGCTTCGTCTGATTGTCCATAGACAGGTAAATCAGGGATAATGGTGCATGGAGAGATAAGTGCAGCTGGGACCACAATGAGATGAACCATGACCTTATTTACTGGTGGAGTAGTGTCAACGTGTCGAATGGCCATCTCGTGTCCCTCAGCCCTATGTTCTCATGTTCCATTCATCCCTGCGGACTTGTGACACAGGAGCAGGTCGAGGCCACTCCAATGGTTAGATGTAATTTCGGAAATGTTCTTGGAAAATCCAAGCTGGGTCAGGAAGTGACCCTCAGGCCCCCTCAATCCCTCTTTCCAGGCTTCCCCTCTCTGTAATTTCTGCTCGAAATGTGGGTCATGTTACAGACCCAGATTCGCTGTGAATACAGCCCCCAATCCAAGCCAGTGTTAACAGAAACAAATCCTCTGTTCTCCCTGAATGCAACATTGTACAACACGACCTCTCGGAAAATGACCATTTTCCAACAGCATAACTTTAGAATGTTACAAATGGGAACATGCGTGGGTCATTCGGCTCCTCGAGCCTGCACTGTCCGTCAGTAAGAACATGGCTGATCTATTCCACGGCTCAACTCCACTTTCCTGCTAACCCCTTGTATCCCTCAACTCACTGATGTGTCAAAAACCAATCCACCCCGACTGTAAGTCCATTCAGTGACCAGCCCCCACAACTGTCTGGGTTAGGGAGTTCCGGATATTCACTATCTTCTAAGAGGAGACATTTACTAACATCTCCTGCTGAAATCGATATCCTTAATTCTGTATCTATGTCCCCGAGTTCGAGACTCTGCCCAGGAATGGAACCACATTCTCAACATCTACCTTGACAAACCCCCTCTGTAACTTGTACGTTTCAGTCATATCACCCTCATTAATTTCAACCACAATGAATAAACGCCTCACCATTTTAGATGTACTCAATAATTGAACCCTTTTATCCCAGGAACCCGCCTAATGAAATAAACTAGTTACTTGCAGCTTCACCATGCTGACTTTATGGTTCTTTCACAGAAACACCCCATCCCTTTCTACTGCTCTTTGGTTTGGGAGTCCTCTTCATTAAGCAAAAACCTGCATTTTGGTTCTCAGTGTAATCCCCAAACGCGGATGTATGTTGCACCCCTGCTCCCGCCATCAGGCTATCAGTGTAGATTGTAAATAAGTGAAGCTACCGGCCTGATATTTGTGATAAGCCAGTAGATACGTCTTTGTCAGAAAGATTGACTAATCCTAACTCTCCGATTTCTATGTGCTAACCAACCGTCATCCAATACTAATGCTTTATCCAGCATGCTATGACCTTCTGTATTGTGTAAGAACCTTAATCTTGTGATAACATGTGGAAAATTTCTGGAAAGCCTTGTGTCGACAAGCGCCCCTTCATGACGTGTACTTGTTAGATTCTCAGGGATCTCCAGAAAAACTTTGCTTGATCTTACAGACAAAATATAGACCCCCTTTCACAAAACCATGCTGACACTGTGTGAAGCTTTTCTAAATGCCCTTCAATTCCTTCCTTAATAACAGACTCTCGTAGATTCCCAGCAATAATGGTGAGGCTAAATGGTTCCTGCTTCCTGTCTCGCTCCTTTCTTGAAGACAGGATCCACATTGAAGATTCTCCAGTTTCACTGGAACACTCTTGCAATCCAGAGAGTGATGAAATATTTCACACAGTGCCACCAGTCACTCTGAAACCACTTCTACTAAAGCCAGCTATGAATTACTGCTCACCTGCCTACCGCTAATCGTATCTGTTTGTTAAAAAACCCTTGTGCCTATTGGTTAGAGCCAGTTCAAGAACACCCCTCCTATTATCATTTTGTTTATATCATTGAAATGCTTACAGTGCCTTCCCCTGTCAGGAATGAATGTAAAATGCTGGGGTAAGCTATCTGTCTGTTCCCAGTAGCCAGTTCCCCAGTCACACCCTCTAAATGTCCTCAATATACTTTCCCGACTTTATTTCTACCAAATGTCA
This sequence comes from Chiloscyllium punctatum, assembly GCF_047496795.1. Taxonomy (NCBI): domain Eukaryota; kingdom Metazoa; phylum Chordata; class Chondrichthyes; order Orectolobiformes; family Hemiscylliidae; genus Chiloscyllium; species Chiloscyllium punctatum. The sequence continues at coordinate 367,110 of NW_027309870.1, forward strand.
CACACTCACCTTGAACATATTTTCATATACACGGAAAAGCTCGAAATGCTTGCTTTTGTATTTCTTGCTAATTTAATTACATCATGTCTTTTCTTCCTTTTCTTCGCTTTCTAGATTCACACAGTCATATGGCACACAAACAGACCCTTTGTTCTAACTTGTCCATGCTGGCCAGGTTTTCCAAAACGAACTAGACCCATCTGCTTGCACGGGTCCCATATGAGTCCAAACATTTCCTATTCATATGTTTGTACAAATGTCTTTGAAATGTTATAGCTGTACTGGCATCTACCACGTTTCCTCTGGCATCTCATTCCAGACTCACACCATTCTCTGCGTGAAAACGTTGCCCCTTTGTCACTTTTAAATCTTCCCCCTTTTACCTTAAACCTATGTCCTCTATGTTGAACTCTCCTGCCCTGTGTAATAGCCCTTGACTATTCACCCTATCAATGACATCCATGATATTATATACTTCTAGAATGTCACCCCTGAACCTCCTACACTCCATCTGATACGAACTTCAAGTATGTCATTTAAAGATAAGCACTGCAAATTTGAAACAATATCCAAAATGACAGGTAAACAAACATCATATTGTGATTAGTTTTCCTCTGTTACAATACTCAGGCTGCATGAAACGCTTACTCGTGCCAAGAAGAAGTCAAACACCTGAATTCCTTTTTCGAAAGGGGATGATGATGTCAACAGTGAAAACATTTCTCTGGCCAGATCTTTGTGAGAAACGGAATTATTGTACCTGACGGACAGCATGCAGTCCCCTTCAGCAGAGTAAGATCAAGGCTAAGTATACTTTTAGAAATTTGGATTAACTGTTAATTCAGTGCAAAGGGGGAGAGGTGTTTTCAATTAGGTTTATTGCAAGAATAAAATTTTCTGGAATGAGATGTGACTGGGAGGTGTAAAACAGCAAGAATGGTGAGGCCGAGACACACTGAGACCAGAGGCAAAGTGGCAGCACAAAACTCAGCTTGATGCTAGTACAGGGAAGGTAGACTTGATCAGAGAGTTTCAGGTGAAGTGGGCAGGGTCCATAATGTGAGAGAATGTACTCTGTAATTTGAGAGGGAGAACCTGCGATCAGGAAGGGGAGACGAGCAGGGAAGTGGATGGAGCAGCAATGGCAGGGGTTTCTGGGGGGGGGGGCGGGGAATTCAGGAAGCACAGCTGAAATGCATACTGAGCATCTGCTTCTGATCCCTAAAATAAACATCCTAAACCCAGCCCTACACTGATATTCATCAAATTGTGATTGAATAGTATCCTTGACAGCTTTTGACAACCACGGATGGTTCATCTCCTTATCGAGTCCTTCTTTTTGAACAAAAACAATAATTTGTGAGTAGTATGGAATATCTGCTCGAATGTATGCCCATGTATACCCACTGACCTTCCTCTGGGTCTACTTTCACATCCCGCTTCAGAGCAGGTGTGAGAGAGAAAGCCTCAATTTAGATGTCTCTTTATTTTCAATCATTCAGGGGGAACTTCTGCATGTGGCTAAACACATGATCAGCGGAGGCTGACTCCATTCTTCGAGTTTCTCGGTCTCTATTGTTACTGGTTGATGATGCCACATTCCAATGAACTGCCTGTGACGTGACTTCCTTTTCCTTTAAACCAGAAACCCCCAAACTCCTGTTAAAGGACCTTCAGCTGTCACTGTCCCATCTCCCTCACTTCTGCCCTCAAACCATCCCATCCTTCCCAGAAAAAATGATAGCTCTCCCCTTGTCCTCATTTCCTACTGCATTAGATTCCACATTCGCAGAATCATTCTCCACAACTTCCACCACCTCCAGCAGGACACCACCATCAAGCACATTTTCCCCTCCCGTCCACTGTCAGCATTTCACAGGGACTGTTCCCTCTGTGACACCCTCCTTCACCCCGAATACTTCCCCACTCCTTCCATGGCACCTTCCTATGCAATTGCAGAAGCTGCAACACATGCTCATTCACCTCTTCCCTCCTCGCTGTCCAAGGACCCAATCACATTTCTCAGGTGAAGCAGCATTTCCCTTTTACTCTTTCGATCCGGTCTCCTGTCATTAATGCTCATAATACAGTCTCCTTTACACTGGGGAGACCAAACAGAGACTGTTTGAGGAACACTCTCACTCTGTAGGAATAACCATGACACTCTCATTGCTTCCCATTTGAATAACCTACTTTGATCTCATGCTAACGTATCGGTGCAATGTTCCAACGAAGCACAACCCCAGCTTGAGTAACACTTCACTTTACACTTTGGTACGTTTCCACCCAGAGGAGTTAATATTAAATTCCATAACCTCACAGCCTGAACCCATTCTGTTTCCTGGTTTCTCTATCTTCCTGGTCTCCCAATGATCTTGTTTATCTTATGCACAATACAAACAACCTATTTCTCCCATTCACACTTTAATTTACACCCATTTTACGTCAGTTTCTTTTTCACCACAATCAAAAGCCCCTCCTCTGTGGCATTGCACCTCCACATCCTCTGTTTCCCATCATCCTTTGTCCACTTATGTTCTGAAATTTAGTCATGCTGATCTTGAATCATTATCTCTGTTTCTCTGTCTCCACAGATGCAGCCAGACCTGCTGAGTTTCTCCAGCAATTTCTGATTTTGAAAAAGTTTCAAAGACGTGTGTCAAAGCTGCTGAAACGCCCTATCTAACATGTAGCACCATAAACCAGGAAGTGAACAATAATGAAGGATGCACAAATTCAGTGCTAGACTGAGGAAGACACCAAGGAGCCTGACCAAAAGCGCACTTAATGAGAATTGATTATGATCACTTCACTATTAGGAGTCATTCACAGCACAAGCAAAGATGTTCATTATTAGACGGCATCAATCATCTCAGCCATGGGACATCACTGCAGGAGATCCTCCGGGTAGCTCCTTTAGACCAGGCATCTCCAATATATCATCAAACAATCCCTACAGTGTGGAAGGAAGCCATTCAGCCAATTGAGTCCAAACTGAGCAGAAGTGGGGATATCGCTGAAGTTTGCATAATGTTTGCAAGACGTATGAAAGCTCATTCACTCCCTCCTGCCGTTACACAGGTAGAGAAGAAGTATGCTCACTCCCACACGTCACTTACACGGGATCAGAACGAGACCATTTCACACTTGGAATCAATTACGAAGTAACAGGCGGAGGTAATTCAGCTTCTCAAGCCACCAACACAAGAACGGGAAGATCTGAGAGATGCTCCGACATCACAAACAAAAAGCGCAGGAACTGAACAGATAGACTGCTCCAAATTGAACTGCTTGGCTTAATTACTCATCGTACTTAAATGTTTTTCTGACAGAAGGAATGAAGCTGACATTTTCAGCCATTGCCCAAATTGTCTTCCATCTCCAAGAAAGCAGACCCATGGTCACCATGGAGATCAGAAGCTGGTGAGGAATGGATTACTGTTTCAGAATGAAGTTATTTTAGCTGCTGATAGGATTGGTTACAAATGACAATCAATGCAGTGTCAGGCAGTAACTGTGCATAAAGTGTTCAGAGTCCATTCAGAGCCTGCACCTCTCTGTCAATCGACTCTGCTGATTCATGTAAACTATGGGGAATCAAATATTCAGTGAAAAGTATTGAATTTTCACCCGATTCAGCTAATTGAGTCATAATGAGTGTCCGTCTATAACCATCAAGTTTCAACTTCTTATTCTCTCACAGCGCTTCAGATTAAACACACAGTTACTGCACTCTCTCCTGATGGTACTATCATGCCAGGGTTCAGTCTGCTGAAACTCCTTTGCATTGTCTCCGTGACAAAAAGATCATTATTTATAAAGCAGATTCTGTCTGTACACAAATACCCTAAAACTCAACAAAACACTACCATTGGGAAAGCTATTATCCAACAGTGATCCATCTGATACCCAACGGGACTTCAGTCCAGAGAAAAACACGACTCTTCTCCTATCTCCATTACCCAATTTTTCATCCATATGGCATGTATTCCATCCCTACCTACCCATGGACTCCAACATTCCCCACTCACCTGTATTCATCCATGTGAAACGTCTGCTGAAAATTCGAATACTCCACTCCCATTGGTTCTCAATTGTTGATGTCACAACGGACAATCTCGGCAAACCCGAGCAGGTTTATCAAAGATCATTTCCCTTTCCTGAATCTAGGCCGACTCTAACAAATCATATAATTATTCTCCAAGTGTTAAGTTGTCACATTCTTATAACAGGCTACAATTATTTTTTTTCCTCACAGCTGACATCAAGCTGTCCAGTATCTACTTTTCTGTGTTTTCTCTCCGATATATTTTAAATATTTAGTTTCACTATAGCTGTTTCCAGTCTGCAGGATCATATCCAGAATCCAAGTAGCTTTGAAAAATAATCAAAAATTATTTTATTAGCTCTGTTGCTACCTCGTCAATACTCTTGGAAGTAGCTCATCAGATGCATCATCTTACAAACGGTCAGTTCAATGAGATATTCAAAGACACACGTTTTATTGAATCTAGTTTACTTTAATTCACCTTTTATACCAGCCACTCTGTTTCCTAGTTTGTTTCTGTACCTTCCTCTGTGGACACAGAATCAATACATTCCTCTCAGCGGGGCAGATGGCTTCTATCAGCGAGTGATACATCAGAGGACTGCACTCCGTAGATAATGGATATGTCACATACTCTTGCCTGGAAAGTTCCAGAATCAATCCAGTTCACTTCATGGTGAGTGTCAATACAGTCCTGTCCCTGGTGTGAGGCTACAGGTTATACTGAAGGAGGGTACAGAGTGGCCACCTCATATTTTAAACAAACTGGTTTCACATTTTACACTTGTAATGTGACTAGCTTAGACAAATGTTCCGGGAAATCGCAAGAAGGGTAGTGCAGTGCCCTCCTCCTCCCTATTTACAGAGCTTCCCTCCTGTGTAGTCTCAGCTCCATTTGTTTACCATGGATCCAGACACTCTGTAAATGCAGTATCCAGACTGGTGTCACCAGACTCTCGGGTCTCCCTGAATGAACCCAGCAGCTGATAAAACAAACCCGGGAACACCATCCATAGAAACCCCGCTGAATTTACAATGATAGGAACAAGTCAAATCCCACGTCCATGGTACACTCTTTCAGTGTTAAAAATGCCTCTCTCTCCTCTGTTTCTCTTCCTGACTGAGAAAGCGGTTGCATCTCTGCACACTCCCACAGTCACAGTTCCTCTCTCTAAGGCAGTTGACAATGGAACATTGTGTTTCTCTATATCTCAGCAACTATGAGGACAGCACCAGTGTTGCTGATGGATTTGATCATCACAATCACAGAAGGGAGTCAGTGGGAACATGACTCACTTCAAACAGGGAGATACTTAAATGGCCGTGATATTCAATAATATGGGAAAAGGGACATGTGAGAATAACCTACCATTTTATTCTCCTTTCAGTTCATCGTCAGCAATGCCTTTGCTCGCTTTTATTTCCTATCTCTTTCTAGCCATTTCTCCATCCATTCAATTCAAACCTTGCTCCCACCTCTCCCTCCAACTCAACCATCCAGGATAAATAATATCATTTCCCAGTTGCTTTCCGTTGTGAAGCAGGGTCACTGGACTCGAAAGGTTATCTGTGTTTCTCCTCACAGAACCTGCCATACCTGTTGAGATTCTCCAATACTTTCTGACACTGACGCATTTTATTTCAGATCTCCAGATCCACAGTTCCTTGGTTTATTTCACTTTTAATGCTGTTGTTTCCTGGGATGACAGCATCAACGGCAAGCGCAGCATTTGTTGTCCATCACTAATTGCCCTTGACTGTGAGGTAATTTGTCAAGACAATATGAAGCCAACAATTTTGTTGTGAATCTGAAGTCACACGAAGTGCAGACTGGGCTATAATGTTAAGGTTCTTTACCAAAGGCTATCAATGAAACATAAAAATAAACCCAGATGGTTTCTGTTTTCCATGAATGAAATTAGGTTTCATACCAAATTTTTTCTTTCGAATTTAAGCTCTGTTATCGGGTGTGTTAGGATTTTAAACACTGCGTTTGGAGTCATAGCCTCTGCCGCTGAATTACCCGTCCAGTTACATGATCACTCTGATACACAGTCCTTATTCCATAGTCGATACTCCCTATTCCCTGCCAGAGAGATTGGCGGGGGAATCAGTTTACATACCAACCAACAAAAGGATTTTAGGAAAAAAGAGAAAGGGAGATTGAGAAAAAAAAATCACGTATGATCACAGGTGTCAGAATGCTGAAATGAAGATAATTTGACAGTATCCTGCAACATGGGCCAGTATTCCCAGGAATGATGGATGAAGGGGATGCTGGTGTATTTTCAAATGATGGAAAGTCTTGACTGAGCATTTATTCTGCAGCTTTGTAACTGGGAGTGGGGTCAGCAGAGTCTTCGACTCATTGGGCTGAATCTAACAATAATTTGTCTCAGTGACATTTTCATTGAGTGTGACAGAGGGATTGTCTGGCCGAGGCTGAGCTAGTTTCCTGGTGCCAACTTATCGAAATCACCACAATAAGTAGTCACCCCACCCCACGGTATCCCCTTCATTCAATACCAGCCCGATCCTCCCACCCATCATGGCTGGAGGTACTCACCATCGCATTGATGCCCCCGATACTCCATGACCCTTGGCACTGATGCCATCTTTAAAAGGCCAATGGACACAAAGTTGAGCTTTATCAGTTCGGAGCTACCCAGAGCAGGGCAGAAAATGGGCAATTACACCATGATTCTTCAACAAGAGTACAGAGCTCCTGGTGGATGGGCGAGCACAGAGAAGGACCATTCTCTTCCCAGAGGAGGCGGCACCAACAGACCCACTGAGCATGGTTTGAGCTCACCACCCAGCTCAGTGTAGTATCTGCAGTCTGAGAAAATGTCCAGCAATACAGGACAAGCATCAACAACCTTCCCCGCTCTGTCAGGATAAGAGTCACTGTATTCTCTCTGCTCCCTCACACTCACGTATATCAGTTGTAGCATCTTCCCACGAACAAGGTTCACTCTCCACCTTTCTCACTACTGCAGGAAGCACCTTCCCCCTCTCTCTCTCTCTCTCTGTTGCCTTTGCAATACCGCCACATGTTGACAGAGTGCCAAATATGGAATACTCCAGATAATGTTCGAAATAATTCCCATTTTCAGGAAAATGTCGATGCCCCAGTTGGTAACATAGAATTGGAAGGAGTAGCGATGTACACATCTCAAATGACATACAGTTCAAATCAATCACGAGGCCGTTCAGCCCTTCAAACGTGCTCGAGATGAACTTATGGTTTTCTTAATTCCATGTTGGAGGAACTTTCAGTCAATCAACCCCCTGGGTTCCTGACACTGAGCAGACGACACTCAGACACTTTTAATTCAGTTTTCTTCAAGCGCCTCTTGGAGGGCATTTCCCATGTGGACGGACACTCCAAACAATATATTGCATCAGCTTTATACTTTGACGCAACGATAAGTACATTTTACACAGAACAATCAATATATACACTTATTTTATGGTTATTGATATCCAATCAAATTTATTAATTCTAGTTATTTCACTTGTCTCACCTTATTGTATTCAGGCAAAGACAGCTTCGAAACAGTTGTCTCATTATAAAATACAATTTCTAGCAGAGAACGTTTTTATCCTCAGCCGTTATCATGACCTTAAACAGAATTGTACCTTTTTTCCATGTTATGAATTTTTTTCTTGCTCTTACTCTGTGACTGTTTCTGTCTGTAACAGTTACACAGTCTCCCACTCAGTTGGCTAAACAGCTGGTTTGTGATACAGAGGGAGGCCAACAGCGCCGGTTCAATTCCCAAGACTAACAGAGATTAGCATGAAAGGGACGCTCTTTTAACCTCACCCCATCATCCGAGGTGTGGTGACCCTCAGGGTAAACTACCACGGGTGGTTGCCCAGTAATAACAGAGCAGCCCCATGGTTTTTGGAACTTTATTCTATCATTGTCAACATTTTAAATTATTACCTTTGTTACAATTCTGTTTCGCATTATATACCTGAATGTTCTGACACTGTGTGGATTTGTACCACTGTCAGCCTTTCCCCGACATTGTACATTCCTGCACATTCCCCGATAATCCTTGACTCCATTGGTATTTATGAATCTTCTACCTGTGCCTCAGAAATATTCAATATCTCTGCCTCCAATGTTCTGCGGGGAAGAGAATTAAATAGACTCACAACACTGAGAAAACAAACATAAAAGTAATCTGTGTGGGAGAATTGTTTTTGTCTCCTTATCTGAGAAACAATATAATTACGTTAGAAGCAGTTCAGAGATGTTTGACTTCAGGTATTCCAGGGATGAAGTGCTTATATGACGGAGGCTTTAACAGGTTACTCTTGGAATGAGAGGCGATCTGATTGAAACCTACAAGACTTTAAGGAGAGTTGATCAGGTAGATACCCCCTGGGTGTTTGTATAATTCAAACTTGTTATCATTGTCATAGAATCTGTACAGTGTGGAGGCAGGACAGTTTGCCCATCGAGTCCACACCAACTCACCAATCATAATGGAAACCAGATCTGACCCCCCCCCCCCCACCATGTAACCCTGCATTTACCATGATTTACCCACCTTACCTATATATCCCTGGGTACTATGGGCAATCTAGCATGGCCAATCCACTCTAATCTGCACATCTTTGGACTGTGGGAGGGGACTGGAGCACTGGGAGGGAACCCACACAGACATAGGAAATGTTCAAACTTCACATAGACGTTCACCAGAGGTTGCAATTGAACCGAGCTCCTTGGTGATGTAAGGCAACAGTACTAACCATAAACCCACTATTTTCCTCTGTTAGTTCTATTAGTTACTTGCGTCTGAGTAAAGAAATCTGCCTGACTTGTTCCTATCACTGAAGCTGACCCAGTCTGAGACCTTTATCATCTGCCATATCACCAACCTGGTTACATTTAAAATTTGTTGTGAACAGTGGATGAGTGGGGCAAGAAAATTAAACAGTGACAGTTTCCAACCTCAGCCAGAACAGGAGTGAGAAGAAATTCACAAAGTGGGAATTTATTCACGTGGGAATTCTCCTTCCCAGAAGTTTAAGATGGCTTAACCTTTATATTATATCGAGGCTGCCTTCATCTGATTGTCCACAGACAGGTGAATCAGGGATAATGGTGAATGTCGAGAAAATTGCGGCTGGGACCACAATGAGATGAGCCACGTCCTTATTTACTGGTGTAGTCGTGTCAAAGTGCCGAATGCCACCTTGCGTCCCTCGGCCCTGTGTTCCGATGTTCCATTCAGCCCTTCGGACCTGCGACACAGGAGCAGATCGAGGCCACTGCGATGGTTAGGTGTAGTTTTGGAAATGTACACGCAAATTCCAGGTTGGTTCAGGAAATGACTCCCACCCACAATCCCTGTTTCCCAGGCTTCCCCTCTTTGTAACTTCTGCTCCAGATGTGGGTCATGTTACAGACCTAGATTCGCTGTGACAACAGCCCCATACCCGACCCAGCGTTAACTCAAACAAGTCCTCTGCTCTCCCTAGATACAACATTGTATAAGATGACTTCCAGGAAAATAACCAGTGACTTTCCAAAGGCACAAGGACGTAAGGAATGGGAACAGGAGTAGGCCATTCGGCCCCTCAAACCTGCACTGTTATTCAGAAGGACATGGCTGATCTACTCCACGGTTCAACTCCACTTTCCTGCTAACCCCTTATATCCCTCAACTCGCTGATATGTCAAAACCCTTTCCACCCCGTCTGTAAATATATTCATGACCCAGCCCCCATAACTGTCTGGGTTAGGGTATTCCAGATATTCACTACTTTCGGAGAGGAGACATTTCTTTACATTCCAGTTTGAAATCGATATCCCTTATTCTATATCCCCGAGTGCGAGACTCTGCTCAGGTGTGGAGCCACGTTCTCAACATCTACCTCGCCAAACCTCCTCTGCATCTTGTACGCTTCAGTAACATCACATTCATTCATTTCAACCACAATGAATAATCGTCTCTCCATTTTAGATGCAGTCAATAATTCAATCCTTCAACCCCAGGATCCTGCCTAATGAACCAACCCAGTTATTTGCTGCAACAGCATACTGGCGTTATGTTTCATACATAGTAACATGTCAATTCCTTTGTATTGCTCTTTCGTTTGGGAGTCCACTGCATTAAGTAAAATCCTGCGTTTTGGTTCTCAGTCTCATCCCCAAACTCGGATGTATGTTGCACTGAGCTCCCGCCATCAGTCTGTCAGTGTAGGTTATAAATAAATGAACCTAGCGGACTGATATTTGTGGTACTCAGTAGATACATCTTTATCATAAATCGATGAATCCTGACTCTCCGATTTTTATGTGTTCACCAATCGTCATTCCATGGTAATACATTACCCGTCATCGTATGACCCTCTGTTTAGTGTCAGAACCTTTATTTTTTTAATACCTTGTAGAAAATCTCTGGAAAGCCTCGTGTCTACCAGTTCGCCTTTATTGAGACTGATTGTGACATTCTCAGGGGTCTCCAAAAAATCTTTGTATGATTTTACAAGGCAAAATATATCTTCACTTTCACAAAACCATGCTGACTCTCCGTGAAGCTTTTCGAAATGCCCTGCAATTCCTTCCTTAAGAACAGACTCCAGCAGATTCCCAGCAATAATGGTTCGGCTAAATGGTTCCTGCTTTCTGTCTTGCTCCTTTCTTGAAGACAGGCGCCACACTGGAGGTTCTCCAGTTTCGTTGGAACATTCCTGCAATCCACAGAGTTATGGAATATTTCACACAGTGCCACCAGTCACTCTGTCACCACTTCTTTTAATCCAACTATGAATTACTGCTGACCTATCTACCCTTAGTCTTATCTGTTTGTTAAAAACCTTGTTTCTTTTGATAAAAACAGTTCATGAACTTCCCTCCTAGTACCAATTTTATTGTGCCATTGAAATAGTTACAGTACCTTCCCTTTGAGGAACGATGTCAGATAATGGTGTAAAATATCTGCCTGTTCCCTCCAGCCAATTTCCCAATCACACCCGCCAAATATCCTCAATATATTTTCATGACTTCATTTCTACCCAAGGTCAACATCATATCTTTTATTCATTTTCCCTCGCTTTCTAGACTCAAACAGTCATATAGCGCACAAACAGACCCTTTGATCCAACGTGTCCATGCTGGCCAGTTTTTCCAAACTTAACTAGTCCCATCTGCTTTCATTTGGCCCATATTCCACAAAACATTTGCCATTCATACGTTTGTTCAAATGTCTTTGAAATGTTTTAGCTGTGCATGCATCTACCATTCTCCGCCTGGCAGCTGATTCCATACACACATCCACCCTCTCAGTGAAAAGGTTGCCCCTTTGTCCCTTTTATATCTTCCCCCTTCCACCTTAAAGCTATGTCCTCTATGTTCAACTCCCCTTCCCTGTGGAAAAGTCCTTTGCTATTAACCCTATCCATGCCTCTCTGGATTTTATACACTTCTGTAATGTCAGCCCTCAACCTCCTACAGTCCAACTGTTATTAACTTCAAGAACAAGCATTTAAAGATAAACACTGCAAATGTGACACAGTATTAAAAATGACAGATAAACAACACTCAGCCCAAACTTAATACTGTGATTTTTCTTTCCATGGTACAATACGAAGGCAGCATGAAACTCCTACTGGTGCCAATAAGAATGTAAACAAAAGAAATCCTTTGCATGAAAAAGTGATGATCTCGACAGTGAAAATATATTTGTGGTCACGTCTGTGTAATATCACATGGTCCACATTCTCCCTCCTGGTCTGTGCCCTTTTGTTGCTGACAAGCTGCCCTTGTCTTGCTCTCAATTGAGAGAACGTCTTTCCACTACTCACACCTTAATTAATGTCCCATTTACACTATTTTCTAGTTCACCACAGCTAAAAGCCCACTTACCTTTTGACACACCGTCTTTTCCCTGTCATTCATTCCCCCACCTCTGTCAATGGATTAAAATCCAAGTTTCAAATGCTTTTTAGTTCTGAAGAAGAATCATGCTGGACTTGAAACGTTAACACTGTTTCTCTGTCTCTGCGGATATATTCACACATGTTGGGTTTCTCCAGAAATGAATAGGCACAACACAGATTTTCATTAAACAAATAACTATGGATACTGGAAATAAAAGTTCAAACATTGCTGGAGAAACTGGGAGCTTTGTGAAAGGGTCACTGGACCCGAAAGATTAACTCTGCTTTCACTCCACAAGATGCTGCCAGACTGCTTAGTTCTTCAGCAAATTCTGTTTTGAACAAATTCCAAAGACAAAGGTCAAAGCTGCTCAAATGTCTTGTCCAGCATGGAGCGTCTTACAACAGGAAGTGAGCTATAACACATGGTGCACAAATTCATAGGTTCTGAAACTGCATATGGCTGGCACGACAGAGCTCTTAATCATGATCGGGGAGAACAACCAGAGGAAAACACATCCACATCAAACACAGAAGATGGCATTACAGGAAAGGAAAAGATTCAGATGCATAATTTAAAGGTTTGTGTATTTCAACAAAGTGGAGGCGTAACGCTAGGGAGAAACCCTCAGCAGAATGAGAATATGAAAATGTGACCACATCAGAAAAATGGTTAGGTCACTGTTTACGGAGCTGATGGGTGAGTGGGTCTCGGTGTAAAGTGGGGGACAGTCAGTAGAATTAAATTGAAGATTTGATAGCTCAAACTGGGTTATCATGTGAAGCTGTAGACCACAGCAGCAGTACAAGTAGAACTGCATTCAACCACAATCTGTAATTTTTCCCCTGGATAATCCATCAGTCTACCATTGCCATCAAGCCGATCCATGTTTTAGTGACGAGTGTGTGTGAATGTTGTAGAGTCAGAACCATGTGTACGTAAACCTGATGACAATGCACTTGACTGGTTAAATTCCAAACAGCAGGACTAACATCGGATGGAGAGGGGGAAATTATCTCAAGACTAAAAGGTCAGATCTAAGCTCTGCAATTCTGCCACATCCAAGCATAAGTGTCGATGGACTGTTAAAGAACTCATTGGAGGAGATGTCTCCATAACTATCCCCATTCTAAGTAATGGAACAGCACTGTACATCAGTGTAAAAGACAAGGTTGTGGTATTTGCACCATCCTCAGCCAGAAGTGTCGAGTCGATGATCTACCTCACCCTCGCCATGATGCCCACAGAATCACAGATGCAAGTCTTTAATCAACTCGATTCAATGCACCTGACATGAAGAAACAGCTGGACATAGTAAATAGGATCAAAGCAATGGGCCTTGTCACCATTCCTGCAGTCGGACTGAAGACTTGTGATGCATATAAAGCCATGTCCTTTGGGGAAGCTGTTTCATTCCAGCTCCAACTCTGACATCTCCCTGGCAATGTGAAAAATTACTCAGTTATATGCAGTCCTCTAAGAGGAGAATAATTGTAATCTGACGAATTCCCACGTCCGCAGTCCCATCACGATAGTCACATTGGTGGGAGTTCTCGTTGACAGAGCTGTCAAGCAGCACCTTCTCAGTGTGGTTTCCGATGGGTCCCCATGTGGAAATGGTGTTGTGGAAATGTCACTGGATTACTAATCCAGACCAGGTTAATGGTCTAGCCACGGTGGGAAGTTAGAAAAAAACAATTAATAAAACTGCTGCCTCACAGCGCCAGAGACCCGGGTTCAATTCCCGCCTCAGGCAACTCTATGTGTGGAGTTTGCACATTCGCCCCGTGACTGCGTGGGTTTCCTCCGGGTGCTCCGGTTACCTCCCACAATCAAAAATTGTGCAGATTAGGTGAATTGGCCGTGCTACATTGCCTCTAGTGTTAAGTGTAGGGGAATGGGTCTGAATGGGTTGATCTTCGGAGGGTCGGTGTGGACTTGTTGGGTCTGTGGCCTGTTTCCACACTATAAGTAATCTAATCTAAAAATATCGAGAAATGTGGTGTCAGTAACAGTGACCTTGAAGCCAATGTCGATTGTAAACACCAATTTCCTTCCCAAATGTACTTTCAGGAAGTGAATCCCCCCTGCCTTCCTGGTCTGGCCTAAAAGTGACTCCAGGCTCACAGAGAATTGATAAACTCTACAATGGTCTCTGAAATGATCAAGCAAGACACTCAATTGTATCAAACTGCTCCGAGGTCTTAAAGAATAAACCCAGACACAACACCCAGCACCAAGCTTGATTTCGGAAAAAGGAATGGAAAACACAGTGCTGTCGACCGGACAGATGTTGCCTTCCTAATTTTTGAAAGCTTGTGACATCAGCTACAGAGCTTCACCACAGACTGCACAGAAACATCAGGAAAGGTGAATTCCATTCGACGCATTGATCCTTCCCCATTCTAGCTTATGGAGAAATCTTGTCAATGCAGTTTCGACACAGTGTTCATTTCCCCTTAGTATGTTTAAACATCAGTCCATCAATTTTGCTTCTCCATTCAATGTACAGGCAATTCTCCGAAAACGCATGTTTATTAAACACGATTTGGCTGCAGTGCAATTGGTGAATTGCACACCTTTCTTTTGAAAGCGAGCTCCCGTTTACTGTGACACGATTCCATCCCCACCACCAGCTTAACAGCAAAACCCAACCTCAGGATCCTCTGTCTGCAAAATACATCCTCAGTGTGTTCAGCTACAACAGGAATGTAATCCGCTGTGCAAGCCTTGAACCTTAACCTGAAACTGGGAATTGTAGTCAACACTTAGAAGGAAATTTATTTCAAACTAGTGGGAGAATCTTGGGGAGAACTGGAAATCCGTGCCAGCATCACGTGGTCAGTCGGCCTGTGCTTTCTGGTCAACAGCTTGGTGAAAGTTATAGGGTTGTCGTCAGTGACTATAGTGCTAAAGTGTTGCATTTCCAGCACTATTTCATTACAATCCATGATTTCAAGATTTACCTAAACTATACTAGTGTTTGTGCCTTAGACTAACTTCAATGTTTGGATTTTACTCATATCTTGGGGGTTCGCCCTTTACTCTCTTTTTTCCCATAGGCCTCATTATTAATATTGCGTGATTTTCTACAACACAGTGTTGCTCAGGAACATAAATACCGTATTACTGGAAAACAATCTATATTGGTATCTGATCCTCTATCTTCACCCCATATTCCTGCTCTCTCCCTATCCCTTTAGTGTTGGATTCCACAGCTTGGTGTGGGAGAGAATTCCCCAGTTTCACCAGTCTCTGACTGCAGACATTTATTCCCATCTCAATGCAGAGTGACCTACCTGTACCTAATAGCGTGTTTTATATGTCCTGGCCAGGGGAGTTATCATCCTCGCTTCCAATCTGTCTCACCCTGTCAGCGTTTTAAATATTTCACTGTTATCGCCACTCGTTTCCTAAAGCCCATGGAATACAGGTCCAGTCGCCCCAAACTCTACTCACACAACAAGCCTTTCATCCCAGAAATCAATCTGGTCATCTTTCACTGCATTCCCTCAACGTCAGGTTTGTCCTTTATTAGCTGAGGAGACCAAAACTGCACAATGTTCGAGATGGGGTCTCACTAAGGCCCTGTACAGCTGCAGTAAGATACTTATGTACTCGAATCCCCCTGAAATGAAGGTGAATACAGCATTCATCTTCCTACCTACCTGCTTTCTGCTCCTGAAATATTGCTTTCAGTGACTGGTGTACTGGGAGATCTCAGATCCTTTTCAATGTTACCGCTACCCATTTGGTGGATCTATGGACAATGGTCAGCCTGACAATGCCATTCCCACTACTGACGTATGGCTTCAGAACTCGCTGCTCTGCACGGACCTCGGAGGGTTGTACAAAAGGAAATAAGAAAAAGGAGCATCCGTCCCTTTATAGATGAACATTTTTCAGCCAATCCCTTTTGAAACGATCCGCTGCCATTCTACTGTTCCCATGAAAATGTACAAGTCGCATCTACCACGTTGCTCTCCATCTGCGATGTATTTGCCCATTCACTCCAATTGTCTCAATTACCGTTGAGCTTTTCGGCATCCTCCTCAACCAGTTACAATTCGACATCAGTTAGTGCTGTCAGCAGACTTGGGGATATTACATTTGCTCCCTTCAACCAATCATATGATATGTATTTGGAACAGTTATATCCCAAGACCCAATCCTTGCTATATCTTCCAAGCCTTCCTTTCTAAAAACAAAATTGTTTTATTCCTACTCACTGTCTCCTGCCAGCTCTCCGATTCTAAAACCATGACCATACACTCAGTCTCAATACTTTCTCTATAACTGTTTAGTTGCTAATTTCATTCTATTCCGTTTCCCTGGTAGCAGACTGTAAGAAAGCTGAATCCTTTTTTCCTTTATTTTGCCATTAAACTTGCCATTGTCATATGTTTAGAAACTATTACCAGCTCACTCTTATAACCCTTGTTGATATGCTCTTGAAAAATTCATCAATTCTTGTCTTAAGCTGCTCAACCTTCTACAGCCATACAATCACAGGAGCATAGACACTGTACCATCAGAAATACAGCACAGTTTACATTAGCCCCACTTCCCGACACGAGGTACACAGTCGAGAATGTTATGGCACTTCAAATGCTCGTCCATAGTCCTTTTAACAGTTGTGAGGCTACCTTGAAAACTCCTCCCTCATGAAGTGCATTCCAGACCCCAACACCTCCTGGGTTAAGAAAATCAATCCTCAGATTCTCACTAAACTTCAATCCCTTCACTTTAAAAGTGTGCTCTCCTGTTCTTGACTCTCTGACTAAAAATGCAGATCGGGGTGGGGAGGGAAATATACCCCTGGTGGTGGGATCTGTTTATTAGTGGCGCAAATGGGGGAGGATAATGCGTTGTATCTGGAGGTTTGGTGGGATGGAAGGTGAGGAACAGGGTGTTCTTTCTGAGTTGCATTGGGAGGGGTGGGATTCGAAGGAGAAGGTGCAGGAAGTGGATGAAATGCTCAGGATGGCTTCGTCGACTATGTGGGAGAGAAAATTGCAGTCTTTGAAGAAGAAGGCCATCTGGGATATACTCTGTGGTGAGCATAAAGCACAACAGGTCGGTCAGCATCTGAGGAGCAGGAAAATTCAACTTTTGACCGCCACATCCTGCTCCTCAGATGCTGCCTGACGTGCTGTGTTTTTCCAGCACCACACTATTGACTCTAATCTCCCGCATCTGCTATACTCACTTTCGCCTGCACGCTAGGT
Source organism: Chiloscyllium punctatum (assembly GCF_047496795.1). Taxonomy (NCBI): domain Eukaryota; kingdom Metazoa; phylum Chordata; class Chondrichthyes; order Orectolobiformes; family Hemiscylliidae; genus Chiloscyllium; species Chiloscyllium punctatum. The sequence continues at coordinate 384,289 of NW_027309870.1, forward strand.
TCAGCCACTTCTGTAATACTGCCTTTAATTCTGTCTCACTGCTATCGGGAAGAGATTGTTAAACTTGAAAGCGTGCAGAAAAGATTTCCAAGTATATTGACAATATTGAGTAGGGTGGTGGTGGCGAGTGATGTTGAGCTGCACGGAGAGTATGAATGGGCTGGGGCTCTGTTTCCTGGAGCGTTGGTTCTGAGGAGTGATCTTACTGAGGTTTATCGTGGTGAATCCCGATGCTCCAGGGTGAGCAAGGCCAAAGGCCAAAGAAATAGACAGAACAGTGATTCACATTGAAATAGGACAATTACTCATGGGCCATCACGTTGCTGAACTATGGAGGTAGACTGAAGAATGGGACTGGCTGGAGGAGTCAGAATTTGGAGGGTCCAATCACATGATTGAGAAAAAAAATAAAGAAATTGCCATATCAACTGAAAGGATCTGTTCGATCACATTCTCAATCCCCCTCACAGAACCAGACTAGACACCATCACCCTAGAGGAGATATTTTCTTCAGCATGGAGCACTGCACAGACAAGGCTAGTGTACTGCTCAACACCACCCTACAATCCGTCCAGAGTGGAACACTGCGCAGACCTCAGTAGTGCATTGATCTATAACCCAGATGAGTATGTGTTCCGCAGGGAGCGCTGTGCAGATTGGACTGGGTGTACTGTGCAGTACCACCTGTAATCTACCGAGAGTGGAAAGGTATGTAGACTACAGCAGTATGTAGACTATACAGATTTATAAAACCAGATGAGATATATGACCAGGTTGTGGAACTGTGTCCATCACCTCAGTACATTCTCAGAACACTGTGTTAGATCACTGCCTAGCGTGGGGATACTCGCAGTCCATGCTGGAACTTACAGGATGTACATCTCCCATCCATTTACCCATATCTTCATTGTGCCATGACACAGGAATGCTGTGGGTGTGAACATCACTGCCAGAGAGAGATGGCGGGGCAATCAGTTTAAGTATCAACAAATAGGAGCGTTGGGGGAAGAGACAGAGAGGGGGAGACTGAGAGACAATGTCTTGGAAGAATGTGTTCCCAGGTTCCAGAATGATGAAGTGAACACATTTCGACAGTATCCTGCAATGTGAGTCAATGTTTCCAGGAATGATGGGTGAATGGGATATTAGTGTGAGTTCAGATGATGGAGAGTATTGGATGAGCATTTGTTCTGCAGCTTTGTAACTGGAAGTAGGGTCAGCAAAGTCTTCGAATCATTGGATTGAATCTAACAATTATTTGTCTCAGTGATATTTTCACTGAGTTTGACAGAAGGATAGTCTGTATGAGACCGAACTAGTTTGCTGCTGCTATCTTATCAAACTCACCACATAAACTACCTACCCCACCCCATGGCATTCCTCTCATTCAATGCCAGCTCGATTTTCCTTCATGGCTGGAGGTACTCACCATCCCCCTCTGGACCCTGGATATTCCGTGATCCCTGGCACTGGTGCCATCTTCAAAAGGCCAATGGGCGTACTGTTGAGCTTTCTCAGTTCGGAGTTGCCCTGCACAGTTTACCCTGAGCATGGCAGGTAAGGGGAAATTATACCACGGTTTGTCAACACCAGCACGATGGATGGGCTAGTACAGAGGATGATCATTCTCGTCCGAGAGGGGGCCGTACTTCAGACCCACCGAGCATGGTCTGAGCTCACCAACCAGCTCAGTGTAGTATCTGTGGTTTGAAGAAATGCCCAGAACACAGGAAAGGCATCAATAATCTTCCCCGCTCTGTCAGGATAAGGGTCACTGTATTCTCTCTGCTCCCTCATGCTCACTGTCTATCTGTTTTTGCACCGATACCCAAATAAGGCTCATGTTCCACCACTCTCACGACTGTTTGCAGTCTCTCTCTCTCTCTCTCTCTCTCGCTCTATCTCTCTCTCTCCACCCCCTCCCTCCCTTCACTTTACCCCCCTCCGCTAATAACACTGCATGGATACAACACTGGACTGACTCCCTCCAGACAAACAGCAGGGCCACCCACTCCCACCCTCCCTCCCTCCCTCTCTTTCTCCCATTCCAGACTAAACAGTCTGGAATAGGACAGAAAGGGCCAGTTGGTGGGGTGGTCAATATCCGTTCCCTCCCCCTCCCCCCGCCATGTGGGGAGGACCATGGTAGGAGCCGGACAGGACCGGGATGCCTCTTGTGGAGATTCTGAAACATCCACGTCTCGCCGACTGAGGAAGGAGCAATGTTCAGTGAAGGGCAATTTTCACTTTAAACCCACTGGCTGTTCCATTACCAATCACCACCCCCCCCCCCCAGCACAACTTAGACTCTGCGACCCTGGTGCCATCTCCCTTTTGTGTCAACATGGCACAAATGGAATCCGCACGGTCTCAATGGGCAGAAGGGTAGGCTTACAACACATCATCACGACCACCACCAGGAAGGGAGCACGGAGACTCCATCCTATATCTCCTCCTGTAAACAGGTCATATATTGAAACTAATCTGTGATATTTGCTGCTCTCCCCACATGTCCTGACATATTCAATAATATGTGCTCATATACACCTAGCGCCCTCTGTTCCTGCACTCCTTTATAATGGTACAGAATGTTTTGTATTGACTTTCAGAGTTATTCCTTCCAAGGCGCTTCACCTCACACCGTCTGCATTGATCCTGACATGTCATAAACCTGTTAGCTACACCAACGTGTCACTGTTCTGCTGGATTTCCACATTGCCCTCCATAAACCTTATAATTCTTCCAGATTTGGTATCTGCAAACATTGAAATTGTTCTACAGTCACAGTCCACACTGAAATACTGACTCACTCACGATTGTGCAAAACTAATACACTCCCTGAGGACAGACTTAAATACTGGGCAAACACCAGACATAATGATTGAAATATTGACAAGGTTACCGTGGAGCAAGAGAAATACTGACACACATTTCATGTCTGTATTAGTTTCTGTGTATTAATGAGTGCCTCTACGTCTCTGTATTAGTGTGTGTCGATGTGTGTGCATCAATGTGGAACGAGTTTGGCAATCTCTATCGTGCTTAAAGTGATGTAATATCCCCTGACACAAGATCCGAGAAAGGGTCCTTTCATTTCTGTCCACATATGCTGACAGACCTGTTGAGCTTTCTGTTGCTGCCAGTCTCTGCTGGCCTTGCCACATCACTGTACAGGTGGGAGTGGAGAGTGAAAAGCGTCAGCGATTTAGTTTGGGAGGGACAGAGGGAGGGCAGCAGCTCACAGCACCATCAACACACACACGCACACAAACTCAAACAAAAACACAGACACACACCCGCACACACACATAGACACACACACAGACACACACACCCACAGATACACACACACAAACACACACAGACACATACCTACAGATACACATACACAGACACACACACATACACACAGACACGCACAAACACTCACAGAAACAGACACACATAGAAGCAGACACACACACAGTCAAACACAGATACATTCACAGATGCACATACACTTTCAAAAACAGGCGCACATGCAGCTGCACACAGACACACACACATACTCACAGAAACCCCGAACCACATAGACACACCCATACAGACGTGCCCACAATGAACTGAATCCCATTTCATAATGCTTGTCCCACAGCCTTACATGTCTTGGCATCAAAAGTTCACATCTGAATACTTATTCAGGTTTTCAGGGTTTATGCCACTCTGAAAAATGCAGGCAGTGTATTCTAAATTCCAACCACCCACTGGCTGATAAAGTTTTTCGCACGTCTTCTCAAACCTTTCTGTCTTTCTCCTTAAGTCTCTGGCCCCTGCTGATCGAACCCTCCATCAACGGGAAACTCGTTCAGTCAACACTATCCATGCCCTGACTCAATCATGTCTTGTCTCCATCTCCTTTACACTGCGACAAACACTCCACTCTGTCCTGTCTTTCTTCACAACTGAAACTCTTCAGCCCAAACAGTATCCCCGGAAATAACTCCTGCAATTTTCTCAGGGTGATCACATCCATGTGTGACTTGCAAAACTGCACACAACACTCTTGTTTGATTCTAATGAGCATTTGATTTAAAATTTCTGGATAAGTATGAGGGCGATTATGGCTAGGCAGAATTTATTACCCATGCCTAGTTGCCCAGAGGGCAGTTGAGACTCAACCATATTGCTGTGAGTCTGAAGTCACATGCAGCCGAGACCAAGTAAGGATAGCAAATTCCATGCCGAAATGACATCAGTGAAACATATGTTTTTTTCAAAAAAATGTCAATGGATCTATAGTAGTCATTAGATTCTTCCTTGCAGATATTTTTTGAATCCAAATTTGACAATCATGGCATGGTGGGATTCAAGGCCGAGTGCCCAGAATATTACCTCGGTCTCTGGATTATCAGTCCTATGAAATTACCACAAGACCAACGCAGAAAGCCATAAAAGCTGATCTTTAACAATAAAATGTCTTTTCACCAAAAACGCCCTGGGTATTTTCCATGAGCCTGACGCTCCAATTGTCTCTGTCCTATTTCAGTAAAAGCTGCTACATGGGGATTGATTTCACAAACGTGGGATCCAAATGGATCGACTTGTTTGAAGGTCCCGATGGTGGGATTGGGTCACGTTCACCCAACAACAGTCACCGCAGCAGCAGCACAGACAGAACAGTATGAATGTGAAAGAGGGTGATAGGTTGGGCATTGCCTCAGAGAAATGGGGGGAGGGACGGAAAGGAGGTTTAATTATCGTGGGAAGGAGATAAATCGCCGACAACGGGTGTGTTTGAATCCTGATATATGAAACGCAGAGATGTGAGAGAGCGGAATTTGAAGATAAAACAATTCATTTATTAACGTGTATCACAAAAAGGACAACGGAGAGAACACTTCGTGCCGTGATTTCGTTCCAAATCGAGGATGCTGTGGTCACTATGCAAAATACCGACAACCACGATCACATTAATCATAGAACAGGATGCTTGCAAGCAGCAATAAGTATACTAGCAGAGGAAATGTTCGGAAGAACAGCAAATGTACAATATCAGTACTCAGCGAACAGTGACAGACATGTGGGAACTGACAATGAGCTGAATCTTTCAGTTCGATGTCCTCAGAGACTGTGGAGATCCCTCGAATGAGAATGTTGAAAAATGAGATTGATCGATTTCGACAAAACATAAAAGACTCACGGGACAGTACAGGATATTGGTGAAATGTAAGCTTCAATATCATTTTAGCTTAACATCGGCACAGCCGCCCAGATCCAACCGGAAATGTGGATGGGAATGAGTGCGCAGAGTTACTCTCTGGCTCCAGTGATGCAATAGGTGAGCGTGCGTCCTTCTGTGCTGGTATCGAGGTGCACGAAATTCCGAGGAGAGTGTGCTCCTGCTCATGGGAATGGTTGTCCCCGTTTATACTATCATAGCGATTTACAGTGCATCTTTCTAAGACAGCTGAGTGGCACAAGTGGAGCGTGTTTAGATTAGATTAGATTAGATTAGATTACTTACAGTGTGGAAACAGGCCCTTCGGCCCAACAAGTCCACACCGCCCCGCCGAAGCGCAACCCACCCATACCCCTACATCTATATCTACATCTACCCCTTACCTAAGGCTATGGACAATTTAGCATGGCCAATTCACCTGCCCTGCACATCTTTGGACTGTGGGAGGAAACCGGAGCACCCGGAGGAAACCCACGCAGACACGGGGAGAATGTGCAAACTCCACACAGTCAGTCGCCTGAGGCGGGAATTGAACCCGGGTCTCTGGCGCTGTGAGGCAGCAGTGCTAACCACTGTGCCACCGTGCCGCCCACGGTTGAGCCCTTAACGTTGAACTGGTGGGTTTAAAAGATGATTTTGCTCTTTGGATCTGTATCTCCGATAATGGTGGTGGCAGCTACATTTGCTCGCATCAGCTCAGTATCAGTTTCTTCCACACAGTCAAGACTTCAACCTGGAGAAGGTGGTGTTGGGGTGATATTTTTAAACTTGTCAGCCTTGGAGACTGGGACGTGGAAAGGGTGATGTTTAAGTTCGACGAATAAAATGTGAAACGCACGTCTAACCTCAGAAACAGAGATAATAACTTTAATTACACACGTAAAACACCTTCTCTAGAAAAATGCCTCTTGTCTTTTTAAAAAAAAATCTTTCTTTTCATCTTAAACATATGCCCTCTCGTTCTTGAAATTACCCTCCTGGGAAAAGGCAGCTATCGTTAACTCTAACTTCCCTCTCATAAACTTCTCTCAGGTCGCCGCTAAAACCCCTCACCTAGAGTGAAAACAGTCTCAACTAGGAGAACTGAGAACTGCAGATGAGCGGTCAGAGTCGAGAGTGTTGTGCTGGGAAAGCACAGCAGGTCAGGCAGCATTTGAGGAGCAGGAGAATCGACGTTACAGGCAAGAGCCTGATGAATGACACTTGCGTGAAAAGTTGGTTCTCCTGCTCCTCCCGTGCTGCCTTACCTGTTGTGGATTTCCAGCCCCCAAATCTCGAATCTGAAAATAGTCTCAGCCTTTCAATATAACCCAAACCTTCCACGCACAGCAACATGCGTGTATACCTTTTCTGAACCTGCTCCAGCTGAATAATATCATTCCTACAACTGAACTGGACATAATATTCCAGAAGAGGTCTCATCAATGTCTGAAAAACTTAAACTTAACGTCCCAACTAGTATACGCAAATGACTGAGCAATGAAGGGAAGGAAGTTAAATGCCTTTGAACCATCCTGTCTGTATGTGAGGCAAACGACAAGGATTTATGTACCTGCATCCCTAGCTTCCGTGTTCTCCAACATGACGCAAAACCCTACTCTTTTTGCTGTATCAAAATGGAATACCTTCCATTTATCCAGATGAACTCCATGTTTCATTTTTCAGTCCAACGACTCATTGGTTTAAGATCCTTCTGAATCTCAGATAATCTTCCTCACTGTCTACAATTCTGGTGTCACCTGCAAACCTACGCAGCATGCCTGCTGTTAGTTCCCCTGTTTTCTCATATAGATCAACGATTCCTATTTACTTGTCATGGCCGTGATTTAGCAGTGTGCAGATCATACAACAGTTAATCATGCAATTAACCAAGAGGAAGAAAGCCTCAGACTACAGGGAGATATCAAACAATTGGAAATAAAAATTGTGAAAGCACTTCATTCCATAGAAGTGGGTGATAGTGAAGTAAAATCAAACTTCAAACCAGCCGCCCCCGTTCTAGTTGTGGCACTCAGCTGTCTCAGCAAGATGCACCGTAGATTGCTATGTTATCATAAACGGGAACAAATTTTCCCTTCTGCCCCACCTTTGACCAGGAGCACTCCCAACCTCTGAATTGCTTGCACCTCTAAACCATTATAGAAATACCGTGCATTCTCCGGTTGTGTCACTGGAGCCATCGAGTGCGACCTCATTCCCATCTCGATTTCAAGATGGATCTTCGCGACTGTGCCACTCAGTTCCTCTGATTCTGGGGCTGGGAATTGGGACTGTATGGCAGCAGTGTTTACTGACTTCTGTGGGGAGCTGGTGGAGGAGCCGGTGATAAACTGCATTGCTATTGCAGCATATATTTCAACAAAAGCTGCAATGTCTCCGTAGTCTTTGCTGTTTTGGAGAAATCTATTTATCTCAGCCTTCAGCATTTAATGATGAAATCACCACAGCCACTTGGGGCACTGAAGTTAAGCGGTCAGCCCATTCTGAGTTCCCACATATCTGCCACTGTTCGATAAGCACTGATATTGTGCGTTTGGTAAGCTGCCTAACATTTCTTATGCTACTGTACTTATTGCGCACTGTCAGTGTGTGCGTCTGTGGAATGCCGTGATCGTCTAGCGGTTAGTACTCTGCGTTGTGGCCGCAGCAACCTCGGTTCGTAATCCGAGTCACAGCAGTAATTGTCTGGTTTTGAAATTAAATGATGTAATTTTAATTTAGTTATTTTTTAAAAGGAACAGTATATTGTTATAGAGGTGGAGGCAGATAACAAACAGTTCAGAGAAAGGGAACTTAGAGCTGTGAATATTTGTTGTTCAATGTTCACTTTTAGAGTTATGAAATAAATTGATATTACTTTTCTTTAAATAGTGGAATTTTCGAGTTCTCTGTCACTCGTGCTTTAACAGATTCTAAGGAAAGGTGAGCTTTTCTGGGTGTTTGGTTTAATTAACAAACAGGTTCATTGCTGTGTCGTAACAGCACACTTGGAACATTGTGTTCAGTTCTGTTCGCCTTGTTATAGGAAAGATGTGAAAGCTATAGCGATGTTGCGGAAGAATACCTACGGATCAACAGAAATATTGGCACACACCACACGATCGAATGAAATATTGAGGAAGTCACCACGTGAAAAATAAATATTGGCAGATTCTCCATCTCTGTATAAACGTCAGTGCGTCAGTGTTTGTGATCTGTCTGTTCAGATGCCTGTATATCTGTGTATGCATGTGCATCAGTGTATCGGCATTTCTCTCTGTGTGTCTGCTTTAGTATCTGTGTGACCGCACCAGTCTCTATGTGTGCTTGTGTATCTATATTCATACCTGTGTGTATCTGCGTGTCTCTGTGCGTATCCGCGTGCCGTGTGCAGATCTGCCAGCCTCTGTGGTGTTTAAAGTGATGCAGTGTCCACCTCTGCTGGCCTTCACACTCTACTGCATTAATGGCAGTGGAGGGAGAAAACCAGAAGGAATTCAGTATAGGAGGTGGGCAGAGGGAGGTAGATTATAGCACGATCCAAACTGACAGCACCTTCTGCACATGCACACACACACACACACACACACACACACACACACACACACACACACACACACACACACAGAGTTGGATATAGGGAGGATCATCATTGTATTGAGGACACTCATAGTCGCGAATGCTCCTGAGTAATATCTGTGCTCGCTCTGCAATGTGGAAGTGATTTGTCTTTGAAGATTATTCCTTACACAGAGTGTACACCTTAAAGAGTATTTCCACTGCAACTGCGTCCAAGCAATTCTGACCAAACCATCTGTAAGGTGATGCGATGAATTTATTACATGTTCTTTAAATTGAAATATGTTATAATTCACCCCTACAAGGTATAAGTGAGAAAGGATTGAAAAGTCCTGAAACTGACCCAGTGGTGATGGTAATATATCTAGGTATTAGACAAAACTGTTCTGTGCCTCCAGAGATATTTGCAAAGCCAAACAGCCGTGCAATGTGAGAGATTCACAGGATTTGATGTCCTCTGACAGAGAGAAAAAAACTGACACTTGTGCAGTGTCATGGGGACACCAGAAGAGGGTGGCATTGTATGACTATAAACTTAAAAGGGACAGACGTCGAGGTGAAGAGGGGGAGGAGGGGTTTATCTCAATTTCAATGGATTTACCCCCAAACCCACAGAGCCATCATTTCACAGAAATGCACACAAACATACATAGACACATTAAACACACAGCACATATACATACAGAGATGGACACTTACACACAAACACAGTGGTCTATTTAAGATAGAGATAAGTACGTTTTTCGTGAATAAGGGAATCAATGGCCAGTTGGTGAAGGCAGGAGAATGTGGCTGAGAAACATTTTAACCGTGATCAAACGGCTCAGCAGATCTAAGGAGTTAAATGGCCTAATTCTGTTCCAATGTCCTATTTTGTGAAGGGATTCATTCTGGAAGTCGAATTTGAATGCAGATTACTGGGTCAAGTGCAGTATTTGTAGAAGTGTGGAGGAACAAACGGATCTTGGGGTCCATGTCTGTAGGTCTCTCAGTTGCCACCTAAGTTGTTAACAAGGCGTATGTTGTGTTGGCTTTCATTAGCAGTGGGACTGAGGTTAAGAGCCGGGACATTATGCTGCAGGTCTATAAAGCCCTGGTGAGACCACATTTGAAATGTTCTGATCGCCTCATTATAGAAAGGAGGTGGAAGCTGAAGAACGGGTGTCGAGGAAATTTACCAGGATGCTGCCTGGACTAGAGGGCTTGTCTTATGAAGAAAGTTTGAGGGACCTATGGCTTTTCTCATTGGATTAAAGAAGGATGAGAGGTAACTTGATAGAGCTGAATATGATGGTGAGAGTTACAGACAGAATAAATAGCCAAAGACTTCTTCCCAGGGTGGAAATGATTGTCACGAAGTGAGCATAATTTTAAGGTGTTTGGAGAAACGTTTTGGTAGATGCCAAAGGCAGGATTTCTTACACAGAGATTGGTGGGTGCGTGGAATGCACTGCCAGCGGTGGTAGTAAAATCACATACATTAGGGAGAGTTAAATGACTCTTGGATAGGCACATGGAAGATACTAAAATTAAGGGTATGTCGTTTAGTTTTATCTGAAAGTAGGCTAAAAGCATGGCACAACAGCGTAGGCTGAAGGGCTGTACTGTGCTGTATTTTTCTATGTTCTTATTTCGTATACTCTTGTGAGCTTATAGTATCTGGAATTCCTTTAACTTCAGTCGAGGCTACATTTAGTAAGCATTTGATTGAAGAGAGTTAATGGAAATGTGAACAGGTTTGAGGGACTGAATGGTCTATATCTGTTCCTAATTGTTGTGTCCTTGTGTTTCGAAACAGTAGTGATTGGTTTGAGGGGAACACATTTTGAGAATAAGGACCTTCCCATTTCAGACTGAGACGGGGATGTTCCTTTCCCTTTAGGATTGTGTGATCTGTGGTGTTCTCATTCCCAGGGAGCAGTGAAGACTGGGTTCCTGAAAACACTCAAGGTTGAGTTCCGTAGCCATTTGATGAACAAGAGAATCCATGTTTATGGGGAACAGACAGGAAGTGGATGCGTAGTTACAATCATGACAACAATGCCCATTCTGAATTGTGCAGCAGGCTCGAGGGGCTGAGTGGCCAACTGCTGCTCCTGCCCCATGTGTTGTTCTCTCTCTCAACCTCTTGAGGCTGTTACAGAGAGAGGAAGATCCCATTCAGCCAGTCAGGATCGGTACAATTAGACACGAGGAGACCTCTGTTCCTTCTAAGAATTTATAAAGGAGAGGATGAAGTCATTCAGCAGTTTGAGTGCAATACACAGCACAGGAGGAGGCCGTCCAACCTTTCTAGGTTGCTTCATAGGAACGTGGAGCCCTGAGTAAATACCAGGAAATTGACATAAAGGATAAACGTTTATTTTCAGATTGGAAAACTTGAACTTCGTGTAGTACCTCAGAGATCAGTGCAGGATCCACAACTATTTCAAACCTGTCAATGACTTGGATGTGGGCACTGATTGCATTGAAGTTCAATTAGCTCAGCCACCAGGATAGTCATTCAATCAGATGTCAAGTGGAGGTAGAGAGTCTGTAATGGGATATAGACAGGGGAGTTTAGTGTGCAATCCTTCAGCAGAAACAGTATAAGCTGGGCTACTGAGGTTTGTAATGTGAAAGAAAGGTAAAACAACATTAAACTGTTTAAATGGCGCGAGGTCGCAAAACTCAGTGTGCAAAGGGATTTATCAATCCAGGTACAGACCTCAAACAAAGTTATTATGCAAAAGTAGCGAGTGTTTAGGAAGGTATATGGAATGCCTCTATTTTACAAAGTCTGTCAGGACATTTTACTGCAACTGTACAGGGCATTCCTGACGCCACATTCGATACATTGTACATAGCTATGATTCCCTAAACTGAATAGTAAATATACTTGATTGTTTTCGAGTCTTTCTAAAAATGCTTCACTTTTTTTTTCCCCCCTGGAATGAAGGCCTTATTCTGTCATACACCATGGAAACAGAAACTTTGGTCCAACTTGTCCATGCCAACTGGATGTGCTAAATTAATGTAGTCCCATTTGCCAGCATTTGGCCCATATCCCACTGAACACTGCTTATTCACACACCAAACCAATGGGCTTTAAATACTGTAATTGTCCCAGCTTCCAACACTTCCTCTGACAGTTCATTCCATACACTTCATGAAAAGATTACCACTTTTGTCTCTTTTAAATTTTTCCCCTCTCGCCTTAAATTTATGTGATCTAGTTTTGGATTCCCCAAACCAAGGAAATGTCACCATTTCCAAACCCCTCGTCATTTTATAAACCTCTACAGGACCAGAGTACTTCAGGATTGAGAATGGGTGATGTTCATACTGAACCATATAAGATCTTGAGGATAGTGTATTAGTTGCGTAGCTGATGGACATTTCCTACGGTTATGTGAGACAAGAATTAAGGATTCAAATTTAAGATAGGAAGGGGATGTGTAGTTATAATCACGACAACAATGCACATTCCGAATGGTGCAGCAGGCTTGAGGGGCTGAGTGGCCAACTGCTGCTCCTGCCCCATGTGTTGTTCTCTCTCTCAACCTCTTGAAGCTGTTACAGAGAGAGGAAGATCCCATTCAGCCAGTCAGGATCGGTACAATGAGACACGAGGAGACCTCTGTGTTCCCTAAGAGGTTATAAAGGATTCAACTTTAAGAGAACGATGTACTTATTTTAAAACAGATACTTTGAAGACATGAATTTATTGGACAAAAATTATGAGGACACGTACAAACATATCTTCAAATTATGCTTTATAAATTGCTCCTACAGGGAGCAGATTACATGGATGGAGTCATAGAATCCCTGGAATGTTCAAGGAGGCTTCACATGATCCAGTATCGTGGTCAGATAACATTATTACATATTTCAGCTAAAATATCGAGAGAATGCAACCTGCTTGAGAAGCCACAGCTTTTTGCTCCCTCTCTTTCCTTATTCCTTCTCACAGCAACGTATGAGAGGTGAAAACCTGTCAGTCATCTTTACCATTCATGAAGAATTCCTGTTGAGGATTCATTGGAATCTCCACATTGCCTGAAGCAAAGGGAATTCAACCAACTACAAATGTCATGGGGAAGGAACCCGAATGCCAACAGCTAGCGTGAGCAGAATAACCTCAGAGGCAGAATACCATTTATTTTGTATTACCTTTTTTTGCCTTGAATTTAACTATTTCTTGTAAAGCTCTTTCGAGCTGGTATTCTGCAGAGTTTTTTCTATCTGTCTTCAGGCATGTATATTGGTGTGTCTGTGTGCATCTGTGTATTTGTCTGTGCGTATGCACAAAGTGTGCTGGTGTATGCATTAAAAGATAAATATTAATGCACAAATCTGTCCAAACTGCTTGACATGTATCTTTCCATCTTACTTTCAGTATCTTTGATTAGGTGAGTTATTTTTGCAAATGTAAGTTATCAAACTGATTTGTCCCTCACAAAGAATGTGACCTAGTCTGAGACCTATATCATTGGTCATAACACCAACCGGGTTGCATTTAAAATTTATGATGACCAGTAGAGTAGTGGCACTAGAAAATAAAACAGTGACCCCTCCTACCACAGTCTGAGCATGGATTAGGAGTAATTCACAAAGGGTTGTTTGAGGGTAAATGCTCTTCCACGGAAGTTTGTATTGCCTGTGTGTTTGCGTTTAGTAAAAACTATATATTAGATATTGGAGAGTAAAGGACAATGAACTACAGACAGGAAATTGGGGCTGAGACCACAAACTGATCAGCTACAATCTTACTGTCTGCTGGAGAAGGCTCAAAGTGTTTAATTGCCCACTCCTGCTCCTCAGTCCAACGTCCCTATGTTCCATTCAGCTCCTCAAACCTGCCAGACAAGAGCATTTGGAGGTCATTTACATCGATAAGCTGGTACACAGAAACAGAGCAGACCATTCAGGGCCTGAAGACTCGATAGTGTAGTGCTGGAAAAGCACAGCAGCAAATCAGACAGCATTCAAGGAGCAGGAGAGTCAACGTTTTGGGCATAAACTGTTCATCAGGAATCCTGACAAATGACTTATGCCCGAAATGTCGATTCTCTTGCTCCTTGGATGCTGCCTCGCCTGCTGTGCTTTTCCAGCACTGCACTCTCGACTCTGATTGCCAGCATCTGCAGTCCTCACTTTTTTTTTAGCACCGGAAGACTGTCACACACAGGTTGGTATGGTGTTGGAAAATTTTCTTGGGAAAAGAAAGAATCGGTGCCAGTGTGAAACATCCTACTTCTCTCTCTTTACAGAACTGTGTTCATTTGTTGGTTATGGTGCAGACCCAGATTCATTATGTGTAAAGCTCCCATACCTCACCCAGAGGTGTCTCACAAAATCATCTGCTCTCCCTGACTGCAATCTTCAATAACAGGATTTCCAGGAAAATAACTTTCCAATAACCGAATGTGAGAACAACAGAAACACAAATAAGTTATTCAGCCCTTTAAGCCTGTCTTTCCCTTCAATAAAATCATGACTAATCTGCTCAATACCTCTATTTCTCTTTTGTGCCCAATTCCTGCAGCCCTCAACTCTCTGATGCGTCAAATATCCGTTGTGCACCCCACTCCCCCAATCTTCTCAGTGATCCATCTTCCTTAACCCTCTGTAATAGAGAAGTCCCGATAGTCAGTACCCTCTGTGAGAAGGAAACACTCCACGCACACACACCATGACCTATGGATATAAATCAAAATATGAACACAAGGTAAGGCAGGCCCTGATATCAAAGCAGGATTTAACTGAGGATGGTATCAAGGAACCCGAACAGAATTGAATGTAATGTGAATGATGTGTAAACTCCCCATTGGTTAGAGGCCATTCAGAGCACAAGGGAACATGCTTGTGTTTGTTGAGGATCAACCATCTCAGTCACAGGACATCTCTGCAGGCATCCTCGAGGTAGTTTTCTTCAGCTGCTTCAACATCTTTTCCAGAGCATACAGTCTGAAGTGTTCTCTGAAGATCGCATAATGTTCAGAATAAGTTGTCTCTTCTCTGCCGCTGAAGCAGTCTGTGTCCACGTGCAGCAAGACCTTGATAGCATTTAAATTGTGCTGTTGGTAACATTCATATAACAGTCCTGCTAGACATTGCTCATCTCCACAGTTAAACATGAGGAGCTCATTCAGCACCTCACACTGGTTTCAACGGAATATAAGGACGCCATTCAACTCATTGAAACTATTGGATAAGCCCATTCAGTCCTTTCTGCCTATTACACAAGTAGGGAATGAGTGTAGACACCACAAAGGTGTTAAAGAGGATCCAGGAGTCGCTAAGTAAGGTCCTTGAGCCACTTCCATATGACCAGGAAGAGGCAATGCAGCCTGTCAAACTACTTATTCAGAAAGAGCAAGATGTTACAGATACCCCACAGATAGACTGCTGCATGTTGTTCCTCCTGGCTCTATTGCTCGTGGTTTGCTGAAGGTGAGAATGGAAAATTGATGTTTTGTGCAAAGTCTCAAGAAAATACCTTCTATCTCTGAGAAGACAAACTGGCGTTCCTGTGGAGGTCAGAAGCTGGTGGGAATGGCTAACTCTTTCAGGAATAAGCCATTGTGCCTACTGACAGATTTATGAACAGTGCAGGGGCGCACACAACTGCACACTGAGACACTGAGGGTTTAGTTAGAGCATAATACTCCATTTCAACCAACATGGAGATTCGACACAGGTACATGAAATATTGGGAAAAATGTATCATGTGGAAAATTCAAATTTTCACAATTTTTCTTGACATAATGAATGTTAGTCCATAATCCTCAAGTTTAAATATAATCGCCTGCTATTCTCTCGCAGTGCTACAGATTAAACACTCATTTCCTTTATACTCTCTTTCTCATCCAGGAATTAATCGAGTGAAACTCCTTTGCACTCTCGATCGCAACAAAATCATTACTTACAAAAGAGAGTAAACCTGCCAACAGTGCCCCGAATACTGTCTCAGCAACACTCTACAACTGCAGGAAGATGTCTTTACTCCTTTACTTGAATAATTTTATAATGAATGACAACAGATCATTCACTGTCCTGATTACTTGCTTTTTAGCAACTGCAGTTCCCAACCTCTCATCTTCTAACCAATACAAAATGGAAAGGGCTACATTTGTTGCTCAAATTCAAATTACTTTTTTGCCTTGTGAACAGCTGTGTTCCAAAAACTGATACATTTGATATCATATGAGCAATGATCTTCAGTTCAGAGCAGGACCTTACTCTCTGTATTCTCCCCATTATCCAATTCTTAATCCAATTAGTATATTCACCCCTTACTGAAGGACGCTAA
Organism: Chiloscyllium punctatum; assembly: GCF_047496795.1. Classification (NCBI taxonomy): domain Eukaryota; kingdom Metazoa; phylum Chordata; class Chondrichthyes; order Orectolobiformes; family Hemiscylliidae; genus Chiloscyllium; species Chiloscyllium punctatum. The sequence continues at coordinate 400,359 of NW_027309870.1, forward strand.
CGTTCTTCGCTCACCATTCAAATGCCTTCTGAAAATTCAAAGACACCATTCCCATTGGTTCTCATTTGTCGATGTCACAATCTACATCCTCCAAAAACTCCTACTAGTTTAGCAAAAACGATTTTCCCTTCCCTGAATCTCGGCTGACTCTGCAAATCATATCATCATTCTCCAAAGATCTAGTTGTTATTAATGACAAAAAAATCTAATATTTTCCTCATAACTGACGTCAATTTATCAATCAGTTGATAATCTGTTGTTCCTCTCTCTCTCCCTCTCCTGTTTTAAGTATTTACAACAACAGTAGCTACTTTCAAATCTGCAGGACCCTTTCGATAATATAAAGCGCTTTGACCAACTTTGACCTCCCTCATAGAGTGATGGAATTGACAGTACAGAAGGAAGCCACTGACCCATTGTGTCCATTCCTGCTCCGGACAGATCTATCCAGCAAACTCAACTCTCCAGCCCTAAATCTGTGACCTTCTCAATTCATCACTCATCTGGTCCAGAAACTTATCAAGCTTCAATACAATGAGTTTTTTTTCCCAGTATTTCCACTTTAATAATTCTAATTTCTTGCAGTTCCTCATTTTCCCTAGACACTCTGCTCCTTAATATTTCAGGAGGATTTTCTGTTTTTTCCTCGGTGTAGACAGAACCAACATATTTACCTCGCCAGACAGAGATGGCCTCTGTCACCTCATGAATACACAAGAGGATGGCACTGTGGCATAATGGGTATGTCACCCACTCCTGCCTGGAATGTTCCAGAACAAAACCATTGTTGGAGATTGTGAGTACAGTCCTCTCCCTGGTGTGAGACTATTGGATATTGGAAGGAGGTTCACAGCTCTGAGATCTCCACATTGTTGAAATAAATTGGCTTCAAACTTTGCATCTGGAAAAATATGTCATTGGGAAATATTTGTAGAAGTTTCAGAAAAAGATCCGTGTCCTGCTCCTCCCTGTAGACCCAGACACTCTCTAAGTGCAGTGCCCACACTTTGTCCAGAATGGAACACTAGACACTGGAATCGTCCTGAATGATCGCAGCAGGTGATACCACAAATCCGAGAAAATCATCCACAGGACCTCCACTGACTTTCCACGACAGGAACAAGTCAAAACGCTGTAGACAGGCACATGCACTCAATGTTAAAAATGCTTTTCGCTTCAGTTTCTATTCTGGGCTGAAAATCCATAGGATCTCTGCATTGTCGCTGGCACCTGAAATATTAACAGCTTTTTTCTCCATGGAAGTATTTGACAATGAAACTGCACAATTTTCTTTTCCTGTCATGATAATAGCAACACTGCTATTTCTGATTGAGTTGTTGGTGGGGGGGTGGGGGGGGAGGGGAGCGAGGTGACGGTCTCGTGTTATTTTCTCCAGACAATACATCCAGAGAGCCAGGTACCTTCAATCTCCCTATAGCAGATGGTAGAATTTGAATACAATAAATTATTTGGAACTAACAATCTATTGAAACATTGATGGTTGTTAAAACTAATAACCCCTGGCTCAGTAGTGTCGCTCAGGGAAGGAAACTTGCTATCATCACTGGTCTGACCTACATGTTACTCCAGACCCTCAGCAATGGTAGATTCTCAAATGCCCTTTGAAATGGCCAAGTCAACCATTCAGTTATCAAGATCTACAAGATCTCAAAGAAGTGAAACCAGATAGACCTGAGCACTAGCAGCCGACAGCACATCGAATTACAGTGGTTCAGAAAGGCAGTCCCCCAACCGCTTCTCAAGAGCAAATAGGAAAGAGAAATAAACTCTGGCCCAGCCAACATCAAACATGTCCCATTCATAAAGGAAAGAAGATGGCCACACTGAGGGAAGAGATCGAGGGGACAGAATTCACTTCAAACAGGGACGTGCATATGTGCCCACACGTGCATGAAACTCAGGAATATGGGAGGAGGTGAAAAATAAATTAAAATAATGTCACATTTTATTTCCATCTCTGCTGACTATCAATAATCCCTTTGTTAATGTATTCTATCTCTCTATTTCCCCATATGTTTATCTCACCTCACCAACACACATTAAATTAATTCCCAGCTGCTTTCGGATCTGATACATGGTGAGTGGACTCACAGTGTTAACTTTGTTTTTCTCTTGCCCCACTCTGCCCAACCTGCTCCATTTCCCCTGCACTCTGTTTCTTTTTGGTTCAGGCTTCCAGTACCTTCCATTGTTTGATTTAACATATGTTTCCTTACTTTATGGGACAGATACCTTTCGAATCCACATTGACAAACTGAAAAGCATTGCTCCCCGACCCACCTCATACACTACTCCTGCATTTCCCAACTACTAATCTACCCCTGCATCTCACATGTCTATTACACCGAGCTGCACATGATTGGTAGGACTGTGGGAGGAACCTGGAGCACCGAGAGGAAACACTTGCAGACCCGGGAGAATGAGAAAATTCAACACAAAAAGTCCTGAGGGCAGAAGCAAACTGGGTCCCTGCTACTATGAGACAGCCGTGCTAATCACTGAAATATCATGCTCCCACCCCCTCCCCAAACTGGGTCCCTGCTACTATGAGACTGCCGTGCTAACCACTGACACACCATGCCCCCCACCCCCACCCCCCAAACTGGGTCCCTGCTACTATGAGACAGCCGTGTTAACCAATGACACACCATGCCCCAACCCCCACCCCCCAATCTGGGTCTCTGCTACTATGAGACAGCCGTGCTAACCACTGAAACACCATGCCCCCACCCCCTCCACCCAAACGGGGTCCCTGGTACTGTGAGACAGCCGTGCTAACCACTGAAACACCATGCCCCTCTCCCCTCCCCCAAAATCGGGTCCCTGGTACTGTGGGATAGCCGTGCTAAACACTGAGACATCATGCCCCTCTCCCCCAAAACTGGGTCCCTGGTCCTGTGAGACAGCTGTGCTAACCACTGAGAAACCATGCCCCCCTTCTTTCCCACCAAACCTGTTCTCTGGTACTTTGAGACAGCCGTGTTAACCACTGAGGCACCATTTCCCAATTTCCCACCCCCACCACTCAAACTGGGGCCCTGGTACTGTGAGACAGCTGTACTAACCATTTAGACACCATTCCCCCCTCCCCCTCCCCACAAAACGTGTCCCTGGTACTGTGAGACAGCCGTAATAACCACTGATCACCGTGCACCCTCCCCCTTCCCTCAAACCGGGTCACTGGTACTGTGAGACAGCCGTAATAACCACTGAGACACCATGCCTCCCACCCCCTCCCCTCAAACCGGGTCCCTGGTTCTGAGATACAGTCGTGATAACACTGAGACACGATGTCCCCCTCCCAATCTCCCTCCCAAACCGGGTCCCCGGTACTGTGAGACAGCCATGCTAACCACTGAGACACCATGCCCCCCTCCCTGCCCTGTCCCCCAAAACGGAGTCACTGTGCTCGGTAATACTGGGGAAAATGTGAATAAAAGTGATGAGCTTAGAGCTATGATGTTGTGGCCATAACAGAAACGTGGGTTTCTCAGGGGCAGGAATGGATGCTGGATGTTCCAGGGTTTAGAACATTTAAAAATAATAGGGAGGAGTTAAAAAGAGGAGGGGGTGTAGCACTGCTCGTCAGAGAGGGTATCACAGCTACAGAAGTTACCATTATCGAGGAGGGTCTGCCGACTGAGACAGTATGGGTGGAAATTAGGAACAGTAAGGCAGCAATCACCTCACTAGGGGTTAATTACAGGCCCCCCAATAGAAGCAGGGAGATTGAAGAAAGCATAGGTCGGCAGATTTTGGAAAGGTGTGAATGGAATAGGATAGTTGTAAGGGGTGACTAACTTTCCCAATATTGATTGGAACCTCCGTCCAGTAGATGATTTGGAAGGAGCTGTTTTTGTAAGGTGTGTTCAGGAGGGTTTCCTAACTCAGTACGTTGACAGGCCGACGAGGGGAGAGGACATTTTGGATTTGGTGCTTAGCAATGAGCCGGGCAGGTATCAGATCTTGTGGTGGGAGAGCATTCTGGTCATAGTGACCAAACCATTGAGGAGCAGGTAAGCATGCTGCAACAGATAGAGATTGAGGAAGCTGATGTGTTGAAAATTTTGACAAACATTAAGATTGACAAGTCAACAAGGCCAGACTAGATTTGTCCTCGGCTGCTCTGGGAAGCGAGAAATGTGATTGCTTCGCCGCTTGCGATGATCTTTTCATCCTCACTCTCCACAGGATTCGTACTGGAGGACTGGAGGGAGACAAATGTAATTCCTCTCTTCAAGAAAGGAAATAGGGAAATCCACAGATATTACAGACCAGTCAGTCTCACGTCTGTCATCTGCAAGGTGTCAGAAAGGATTCTGAGTGATACGATTTATGACCATCTGGAAGAGCATGGATTGATTAAAGGCAGTCAGCACGGCTTTGTGAGTGGCAGGTCATGCTTCACAACCCTTATCGAGTTCTTTGAGGATGTTACTAGAGAGTTTGATGAGGATCGAGCGGTGGATGTTGTGCATCTGGACTACTGTAAGGCATTTGATAAGGTTCCCCATGGTAGGCTCTTTCAAAAGGTCAGGAGGAATGGGACACAGGGAAAGTTAGCTGTCTGGATACAGAATTGGCTAGTCGACAGAAGACAGCGAGTGGTACTGGAAGGAAAATATTCTGCCTGGAAGTCAGTGGTGAGTGGTGTTCCACAGAGCTCTATTTTTGGGCCTCGACTCTTTGTAATTTTTTATTAATGACTTGGATGAGGAGATTGAAGTATGGTTTAGCAAGTTTTCAGACGACACAAAGGTTAGAGGTGTCGTTGACAGTCTACAGGCATATTGTAGGCTGCAGCTTGACATTGCCAGGATGCAGAGATGGGCTGAGAGTTCTAAAATAGAATTCAAACTGGATAAATGTGAGGTGATGCATTTTGGAAGGTTGAACTTGAAAGTTGAGTACAGGTTTAAAGGCAGGATTCTTGGCAGTGTGGAGGAACAGCGGGATCTTGGTGTGCAGGTACATAGATCCCTTAAAATTTCCACCCAGGTGGACAGGATTGTTAAGAAAGCATACGGTGCTTTGGCTTTCATTAAAAGGGGGATTGAGTTTAAGAGCAGTGAGATCTTGTTGCATCTCTATAAAACTTTGGTTAGACCGCACGTGGAATACTGTGTCCACTTCTGATCGCCCTATTATAGGAAATATGTGGATGCTTTGGAGAGGGTTCATAGGAGGTTTACCAGGATGCTGCCTGGAATGGAGGGATTATCTTACAAAGAGAGGTTGACTGAGCTCGGACATTTTTCGTTGGAAAAAAAAGGAAGAGAGGGGACCTAATTGAAGTGTACAAGATAATGAGAGGCATAGATAGAGTTGATCGCCAGAAACATTTTCTCAGGACAGAAATTGCTAACATGAGGGGTCATAGTTTAAAGCTATTTGGAGGAAAGTATAGAGGGGTTGTCAGAGGCGGGTTCTTTACACAGAGAGTAGTGAGAGCATGGAATGCGTTGCCAGCAGCAGTTGTGGAAGCGAGGCCATTGGGGATATTTAAGAGATAGCTGAACATGCATATGGTCACAGAAATTTGAGAGTTCATACATTAGCTGTACCTCACATGAGTATCAATGGTCGGCACAACATCGTGGGCAGAAGGGCCTGTTCTGTGCTGTACTGTTCTATGTTCTGTGTTCTAAACAGTAAACAGTGACAAAACACCACAGATGTGTCAGGATCTGGAGGTAGAAACAGAGGCAGCATATAGGGTCTGATATGATCCTCTTCTGAAAAACTCATATCGGACTCAAAAAGTTAATTGTGTTTCTCTCTGTTCAGAACTTGCAAATGTTTTCCTGAACTTTCAATTTAGTTACTCTTCTGGACAGTGGATCTTTGTCTGATCTGAAAGGGAACAGCGAAGCTGCCATTTCTGTTGATGCTCAAGAATTTGGTTATGGTTTTTGAATGAAAAAAGAAAAACTATGTGCCTGACAGCTCCCCAAATACCGATAGTTTATTGCCACTGTCATAATACATTATGAAAATGTTGAACTCGGTGGTCATGACATCACATGATCAATCCGCTGAAAGTAACTGATTGAAATACTGATCCCAATTGTTATCAATGTCTTATCATGCTCCTGATGTTACAGGCATCATACTCATCCAGCAAGGTCTTACCTTTCCGAAAGTTTACATACAGCAATGAAAACATAAAATATCTTTGTATTTTTAACAGGACATATTCATCCAGGGTTTTGGAAGGCACTAGCAAGGGCAGACTTTATTTGTCATCCCCAATTACTCTGGAATAAGCGACACAGAGTTGCCCTGTTTTAACTCCTCAATCCAAAGTGATGCAGATCCAGACAGAGCTGTTTGTAGGGGCATTCCAAGATTTTTAACAAAAACTTGTGAAGGAACAGAAAAATTAGTCTCTAGTCAGGATGACATGCAACTTGGAAGATACCTTTCAGAGACTGATTTTTCTCTGGTTCCCATTCCCAGTGCAGAATGTTCTCTAATTGCCATTAACCACAGTTTTGCTCAGGGTCCTTGATTCCACCCTCAGTCAAGTCCTGCTTCGGTTGAAAGGGAAGTCACTCTGCTCTCACCTCAAATTACACGGGAAGATCAGTTGAAAGAATAAAGAGCAAATGACAAGAACATTGCTTGTTAGAACAATGTCATTGCAATATTCAAAAGAAAATTGATGCACGGTCTTCCTTAAGGCATTATTTTGACACGACATCACCTTTTAAACAATATTCAGAATGGTGGGTATTTGTTCTTTTAATTTGCTTCCAATTCAACGTTGAAATGAGACCGTGAATTGATCTTCTATAGTGTGTTTATAATCCAGAATTTAAATCAATCCTTATCATCATTGCTCTAGTTCTTTCAAACAAAATTAATGAATGAGTCTGTGTCCATCCTTCAGATTAAAAAGTTCTTTTATCTTTGACTATTGCAATGAATGTTGTAAAGAACAATCTGCAGGCCCACGTAAAATGGAAATATTGCAGGGCATGGTGCCAAAAGTTAGTCAAAGGTTATGATGTCCAAGCCATATGAATAATACATATGGAGGGGTGGAGTATAAAAGCAGAATTCAGCTCGATATCCGAAATAATATTTGTGGCTCCCTCACAAAAGAGCACAGCTGATTCATGCTGTAAATTCACCAAAATAGAAAAAAAAACAAGAGACTGGAATTCCCAATTCTGCAACAGCATCTGTAGAACAGGAAGAAAATCAAGGATTGTTTCTGAAATTTATAAATGTTGATGATAAGAATGTGGGAGATGGAGGGGGTGTTGGAGAATGATGAACCATGTTGTCGATGATTAGCCGGGTGGGTCAGAGTGATCAGGAATGTGTTGTTCACAAGAGGGTACAAATGGATGGTCAGATGGTCAGATCAATGACTCATAAACGGTAACTCTGAAACATGCGAGATGCTGCATTTTGGAAGATGTAACAAAACAAGAGAGAAATCAAACCATGAAGATCCGTTGCATTTGCTTTTGGAGCAGAGAAGAGTGAGGGGTGACCCTGACAGAAGTGTATTACAGCATGAGAGGTATGGGACGACTGAACAGATAACAACTATTCCCCTTAGCTAAACGGTCAAAAACAAGAGGAAATACGTTTGAAGTGAAAGAGAAATTTGTGAAATCTGTTTTGAACACAGAGCCTGATATGTGTCAAAAGTGTATTGCCTGGGAGCGTGGTTCATGAAGGTAACCTCACAAACGTTATGAAACACTTGTATCAGCACAGGGTGGTGCAGAGTCGATGGGCCTTGTCTTTATTACATGATTACATGTGGTGGCAGCCATGAAAGCTTTGGTATATTCTGAAGCAGCAGCCAATTGGACTTGTTGGTTCGTTCCATCGAACTGTGCTCAGTAAGTGGCGAGATTACAAACAAGCATCCGCCCATGGAGTATCAGCACTTACTCAATCTAGGACAGCCCAGCCATCTCTGAAATCATCCAGGATAATTCACATGCTCAGTGTAAGAATCGTCCAACACCGCATCCACATTATTCCAGCTGTTTGACAGCATTATTTTAAGTTCACCAAGAAACAGAATTCGCTTCATTTTTATATAGACTTCTCGTGTAAGGTTATTATTTCTCTGAAGACTAATAAATTCCTTCCCATATATTTGTATTGACAAAGAGTCTGTTATCCTGCGAGCTGTTCCTCACAGCGTGGCGGCTGGTTTAACACTCCATCCATCACCAGTAATATTTACTCCCAGTTAAACCGGCACATGAGATGCACTGCTGGTACTCTCTCTCAACAGCCACTTGGATGGACCAACGTCAACTGGACTGGAACTTCTTAAGGGCAATTAATGCTGGTCTAACTCCATTAAAATCACAAATGAACTAAAAAGACGATCCGAATTTCTAATAATTTTAAACAACGAGGACATTTTATTGTTCTGATGAGCTTGTAACTGTCTTTGAAATGTAGAAACTAGCATCAGGAGTAAGGAATCAAAATAGCTCCGTCATTAGATAAGGTCATGGATGATCTGATTTTGACCTAATCACACATTCCTCCTTTGCTCTTACAATGTTAGTGCGTCATTCTTAGTCAATAGTCTGCCTGCCTCTGCCTAAGGAATATTCAATGTCTTATTCTCCAACGCTATCTGGGAAGAGAATTCCACAAAGACACAACACAATGAGATGATTACAACAAATCGCCAACTTCTTAACAGAGACATTCTTCAGTTTTATACCATCCAATCATGGTAATCTCTCATACAAGCTGAAACATTGTTTCAAAATTCAACTTGAAAGACTACTTGGAATATTCTGGGGTTAAGCAAGATCATATGTTGTTCGCCTAAAGCCCAGCAGATCCAAGGCCAGTCAATTCAAGACTTCCTCCAGAAATACACACTCGTCCCCGGAGTCAGCTGAATGAATCGTCTGTGGATTGCATTTCATATCATTGTGGTCATCGCTCTCTCGGTGTGCTAACACCATTACCTTGTAGATCTGTAGAAAATCGCCCCTACTTTTAAATGTATTCTGTGTCAGAAAGTTTGAACATTTATCTTATCTCCCTAAACGTTTGATGTACACGTAAAGTTTTTATTTTGTACCAAGGTGCCTGGTTCCTCTGCGCCTAAAGCCAATGTCTCCACTGAAATAATACATTACGTTTCCATTCAACCCGCCAATATCTTTGAGCACAGACACATTTTTCCTCCTATGTTCCATACACCAATATTTGCCTGTTCACTTGGCCCAACCTGTATCTCTTTCTCGACTCATGTCCTCTTCTTATCTTCCTTCTCCAACAGTTTCAACAATTTGTATTCTTCCCTAATACAGACAGAATATTTGGCCAAAGAAACACACTGTGGCGACATTTCAAAGTAATTTAAAATGAAATATTTTTACTCCATGTCTAAACTATAAATTTAAGACAAAGCTAAAGAGTGTTCCAGTCCTATCACTCAGTTCCCATTACTCAATGTCGGGTCAGATGGTGTGGAATGTGTGTGGGTGGAATAGAGGAACCACAAATGTGCAAAACCATAATTGGAGTAATATTCAGGCCTTTGAATCATAGTCAGGAGTTGGAGCGCATGATAGACCAGGAGATAGAAAATATATGTAGAAAAGGCAAAGTTACAATGAGTGGGGGGATTTCGATATGCAGGTGGATTGGGAAAATCAGACTGGTAGTGGTTTGCAAGGAAAGGAATTTGTGGAATGTCTACACGATGGATTTTTGGAGCAGCTTATGGTGCAGGCAACAAGGGAACGGGCAATCCTGGATTTAGTGTTGTGCAGTGAGGCATACGTGAGAAGTAATCTTAAGGTGAAGGAACCCTCCGGAGGCAGTGATCGTAATATGATTGAACTTAATCTTCAATTTGAGAGGAAGAAAGTAGAATCAGAGTTAATATTACAGCTGTATAAAGGCACCGACAAAGACATGAGAGAGGGGCTGGGTGGAATTGACTGGGAGAGGAGCCTAGCAGGAAAGACAGTGGAAGAGGAATGGCGGGAGTTTCTTGGAGCAATTTAGGAGTCACAGCAGAGATTCATCCCGAGATGCCTTGTCCAGGGAGGATGAGGTATCAATGGATGACTGGGGAATGCATGGCTAGGGTAAAAGAAAAAGAGAAAGCAGCTAACATGGCAAATGGCAGTGGGAAAACCAGAGGATTGGGAAGCTTACAAAGTGGAACAGAAGGCAACAAAATAAGAAATAACGAGGGGGAGGATTAAATATGAAGTTAAGCTATCCAGTGATAGAAAGGATGACTGAAAGAGTCTCTTTAGATATATTAAGGGCAAAAACAGGAAGCAGAAGTGGATATTGTGGCACTGGAAAATGACGCTGGATTGATAGTAGCGTGGAACAAATAATAGATGAGAAACTAAATAATTATTTCTTGTCAGATTTCACAGCGGAAGACATGAATAATATCCGAAAAATTCAAGTGAGTGAGGAGGCAGAGCTGATTAGGACAAATTGCTCGAAAAACTAAATGGGTAAATAAGCTGGATGGAGACATGAATGGTGATATTCCAGAAATCATTGGAATCAAGGAGGGTCCCAGAAGACGAGAAAATTATGAACGTGACACCCTGTTTGTTTTTAATAAAACAAGATTTTTGAATTTTTTTTTACAAAATTACAAAAATAGTACAAACTAGTGTATTCTGCTTTACAATATAATAACAAACCAAATATAGAATTTTTAAAAAACTATTAATCTATTCTCCAAATCAGCAAACCATAAAATAGGTTATCCTACATTACTAAAACTAATCAAAAGGAGAAAAGAAAATAAATAAGTAAATAAATAACTCGATACAAATGTTTTAAAATATATATTAAGTCATAACAGAACACATACTCATACAGGATTCCTCCTCCCAGGACCCCCCGAAGCAGCCAGAACTATCCCCACGGCTAAGTAAAGGCCCTGAACAATGTGGCTGATATATCTGTGTCAATGTAGTTTAAAAAGGTCTGCCATGTTCTATAAAATAAATCCGTCTTTTGGTTCACCGTATTCGTAAGGAAGTCAAGGGGGGTATATTCCATGATTATCCTGTGCCAATTTGAAAGCCCTTTGAAAGGGAACCTTCGGATATCCAATTCACTAAAACGTTTTTGCCCGGACGAAAGAAAAGAATAATGAATAATTTCCTCCTGTATATATCCAAAGAAGGGAAATTTGGGAACCCAAAAGTAGAGGCACTGGGTCCCACCCAATCTTTGCCAAGGCATTCTCTACTCTGTCCCAACACATGCAGATCTTATGGCATGTCCTCAGATAATGCGTGAGAGTACTAACTTCTGTTTTGCATATGGGACACATTGAAGATGCTCCTGCCTGGAACTTTACAAGTCACTCAGGTGGCATCTGAGCCCAATGAAGTATCTTGAATTGGATAGCCTGAGTTCTGTTACAGATAGACATCTTCCTAACGTTTTCCCAGACGTCCTCCCACATCTCTAAGGAGAATTCCATCCCCAATTCTTCACTGTAGATTTTATATAACCATTCCATGTCCTTTGATACCTTATTAAATAGTTTATGGTAGAGAGTACTGACCACGGGCGGACCCATTGGCCGACGCACTCTCCTTTCCCTATCCGATTTGTAAGGATCAATTATCAACATCGTCTCCTATTTGAAATTATCGAAAAAGATCTTTGCTATGCAGCCCAAACTTCTGACGCAGCTGTTTGAAGGAAATCATGACTCCCCATCGAACAGGATTCCCAAACAGGAGATACCTCTTGACTCCCAGATTCTGAATACATCAATCAGCCCTGGCTGGAATCCCAACATTCCCACTATAGGGGTATAGGGGGAGGATTTTTGTAGGTTACCCTCATCCTGTCACATTATCGTCCAGGCTTTGATTGTATTTAATACAATAGGATTTTTACAATGATACGTAATAACTCTCACCTTGTCCATAAATAGTAAATTGATGAGGGGATATTTTGCTTGGGATGCCTCAATATCGAACCAGATTGTTTGTGGATCACAAGAGACCCAATCAGCTACGGAGGGAATAGAGAACTCAATTGGTACCTCCTCAAATCCGGAAAATCCAGCCCATCCCTTACTTGTGGAAGCTGCAGCTTTTCTAATTTAATAAGGGGCCGTCTATGACTCCAAATAAAGGAGCCGAGCCAATCATAAAGCTTACGCAGCGCTTGTCTCAGCAGCATCAAGGGGAGCATTCTCATAGCGTATAAAAAGCCAGGTAGGATGTTCATGTTGACCAAAGCTATTCTACCGAGCCAGGATATTGGGAGATCTTCCCAGCGTTGAAGGTCCTATCATAATTTCTCCAATAAATGTGTATAATTGACTTTATATAGCTGACCAAACGCCGGACTATTAAAAATACCTAAGTAAAGAAAACCTCCCAGTGACAACCCAAAGGCAAAACGGGATTCATCCGGAAAATTGGATATACTGGCAAGACCGCCCAGCGGCATAGCCTCTGATTTCACAAATTGATTTTATCACCTGAGAACATGTCAAATAATTTAACCACTTGAATTAAGCGGGGCACAGATGTCAATGGATTATTTAAGAATAGGAGGACATCAACTGCTTAGAGAGTAATTTTGTGCTTACCCGATCCAACCTCCGGAGCCATTATATGAAGGTCAGCTCGTACAGATTCCACCAACGGCTCAATCACTTGTGTAAATAATAATGGTGAGAGAGGGCATTCCTGACGACAATCTCTGCCAACGTGAAACTATCTGAACGTAAACGTTTGGTGATCACCGCTGCTTTGGGATCATTATATAATACTGTAACCCATTTCATAAAGACCTCTCGAACACCAAACCATTCGAGCATATAAACGAGATATGGCCATTCTATCCGATCGAATGCCTTCTCTAGGGAGACAACTAATCCTGGCGTCGCTCCCTGCTGGCAGGCTTGTGCCATATTTAAGACTCTTCTAGTGTTATTAGTTGATCTGCGACCCTTTATAAATCCCATCTAGCCTTCTTTAATAATGAATGGCAAAACCCTCTCCAGTCTTCATGACAACACTATTGAGAGAATTTTAAAATCCACATTCAACAAGATTATAGGTCTATATGAAGAGCAGTCATTTGGAGCCTTTTCCTTGTTGAGAATGAGACAAATATTTGCTTCTCTCAGAGAAGGCGAGAGGCAGCCCAGATTATGTGAGTAATTATACATATTTATAAGTGGCCCAACTAATTCCCCCATCTGGTCCGGGCTCTTTGCCACTCTGGAGTTGCATCACTGCCTCCTGTATTTCCTGGGTTGCTAGGGGGGCATTGAAAAACAACATCTGCTTCCAGGTTAGGGCCGGGAGGGCAAGGCTTTTTTTTAAATAAAGACTTTACCTTCCTTGTTCTATCCTCACAGCCCTGTGGCCGATAAAATTCGAAATAGAATCTTCTAAAGACTGCATTGATCTTTTTTACGATCACAGGTCAAGGTACCATTAATCTTTCTAAAGACATAATGGCTTGGGCGGCCTTCTTCTTTATGGCAAGGTATGCTAGATACCTGCCAGGCTTGTCACTGTATTCAAATAATCTCTGCTCTGCCAGTATTATCTCCCTCTTTGCTGTTTGATTAAGGTATTCAAGGTTACCCTAAGTGCTGTGACCCACTGTAGTTTAGTAGTGGAGGGTCTTAGCCGCCTTCCGGCAAGCCTCGAGCAGACACTGTTGTTCTCCCTTTTGTCTTTTCCGGAGCACAGAATATGAGATAACCAAGCCTCATGCATGCGCCTTAGCAGTCTCCCACATCACCGACGGGTTACTGGCCGTGCCTGAGTTGATATCCGAGAAGGTTTTAAATTCTTCAAGAAATATTTTATATACTTACTATCCTTCAATAGGAAAAGGTCCATACCCCAATGTCGGGAAGCTATCTCATCATCACTAGTCATAACCTCCATTTATACTGTGGCATGGTCGGAAATATATATATGACCGACTTCACAAAACAATATTGAGTTCAAAAATGTTGAGGGGACAGAAGCATATCGATTCCGGTATGGCATTTGCGTGGGTTAGAATAAAAAGTAAAGTCTCTAGCCTCCGGGTGAAGACACCTCCATACATCTACCAGCCCCAACTTCACATTCAGATCCGCCAACTGCCTAAATCTCAAAGATATACCCGCAGAGCTCTTAGGTATTCTGGCCATTCCTGGGTCGATGATACAATTATAATCCCCCGCTATAATTGTGTGGTGCACCCCGAGAGCCATCAACTTGGAGAACGCTTCCATTACAAATTTAAATGTGTGCACGGGGGGTGGGGGGGGGGCAATAAAGATTCAAAATCCCAGATTCCTTTCCATGTATTAGTGTATAACTTAATATATACCATCTAGAGTCATCTTTTATCTGGCTTACCATTTGGAAGGGAAGATTCTTCCGAATTAGAATGGCTACTCTCCTACTTTTTGAGCTGAAAGATGAAAAGAACACCTGGCCAAAACCACCCTATTGCAGCTTCGAATGCTCCTTATCAAGTAGATATGTCTCCTATAGAAGGGTTACATCCGCCCTTTCTTTTTTAAGACTTGATAATAGCTTGTTCCTTTGATTGGTGAGTGGCTCCCCTTGACATTCCAAGTGCACCACCGAAACAAATGACTAGCCATGATCGTCCAAGCAAGCCCGAGACCCCCCAGGAGGGAGATCCCCACCCAAAGACATTGAATAAAACCAAAAATGATTCACACATAAAACACTCTTTAAAACAGCTAAATCAAAAAAAAACTAAGAACTACTCCTGAAAACAAATAACATAAAACATACTTAAACGGAGACTTTCCCCCTTGTTCACAGGAGGCACTACTACCTTCCAATAATCCCGTCATAGCATGTCCCAGCCAGAGACATGCCCTCGGACAAGGCATTATAAATTAGAGCAAATAAATTCCAATGTCTTATAAGACAGAAGTTAAAGATGGGTCACCCTCCCACTCCCCCCCCCCCAACACCATCACCTGGATACACATAGCAAAATAACACAAGATGAAAATACATAAAATTACAAAATTACAATCTCAGCAAGTAATAAGCAAACAAATTTTAAAAATCCCAGAAACATTCCCAACCCGCACGAGCTATAGATAAAAGTCCATATAAATGATAAGGAATGATCCACACACTACCCCCACCCCCACCCACCAAGGAAAGATGGAGAAGAGAAAGAGGAATAAAGGAGGATGAAAAAAACAAAAGGAGGGCAAAATAAAGTCATTATCCATACAGTTCAAGTCCCACAGTCGACTTGAGAGCATCCAGGAATTAGTTTATTTCTTCTGGTGATCCGAAGTTATGCACAGATCCTCCATGACTGCAGCACAGCGTTGCCGGATATTGCACAGAATATTGAATATTTAAATCCTTCAGACGCTTCTTCACCTCATCAAATGTCTTCCTCTTGCGGTCCACAGACGGAGAAAAGTCCTGGAACTGCATTATCCTAGAGTGCTTGTATATCATGTCATGAGAATCCTTCCCCGAGACTATGGAGGCCTCCAGCAGCATCTATTTTTCCCTGAAATGCTGTCGTTGACCTAGGACTGGGCGGGGTCGCTGGTCTGACCCCTTCTGGCACACAGCATCCCAGTGGGCCAATTCAGTCCACACCTAGCCCAGCTCTGACTCTAGTTACAGCAGCTGTGGGTGCCATTGCTCCAGAAAATCAACACGCGGGCCTTCCTCCTCCCGTTCGGGAAGGCCAAGCAACCGAATGTGTTTCCGATGACCTGGATTTCCGATGTCATCAATATGTTCCTCTAAGTTCGGGACTCGATTTTCCAGAACCCAGACCTGACCCATGGATGACTCAGAAGTGGTCTTGGAGGCCATTGCCTGTTACCCCGCTCTCCCCGACACGCTGCCTGAGTTTCTCAATGTCTTAGTCATGTTTCTGCAGTATGACCGAGACTGACTCCCACCTGGACTGGGTCTCTTCAATGGACGTATCAATCTTCTCTCGGAGTTTTACTAGCTCCGAGATCAGGCTCACCCCTGCAGGTGACTCCCCCGGGGCGGACGCAGACGTCTGTCTTGCTGCGGGGTTGGGGGAGGGGTCCCTCTCCGTTGTGAACTCCGAGAACCTTTGCCTTCGGTCATTTTAAAAAGCATCAAATTATAAAGTTTGATGTAGAATGGCCAAGGCTGCTGTGCAAAAACTGGTTTAAACAATTTAACAGGTGAGGTGAGGTTGGGTACCCCACTTTGCCAGAGTCTTGGGCAGAGCTATGCAGTCTCATACCTACTGGGTCACCGCCATTTTGCATCTCCCTGACACCCTGTTTAAAAAAAGGAATAAGGCAAAAGACAGAAAATTACAAACTGATCAGCCTATCCTCGGTCGTGGGTAATTTCCTGGAATCCATTGTGAAGGATGAGATTTCTGAATAATTGCCAGTGCATGGTAAAGTAGGGCAAAGTCAGGATGGTTTTGTCAAAAGAGAGGATGCTTATGAATCTGTTAGAATTCTTTGAGGATGTAACAAACAGGTTAGACCAAGGAGAGCTAATGGATACTATCTATTTGGACTACAAGAAGGACATTGACAATGTGCTTCATAGGAGGCTGCTGAGTGTCAGGAGGCCCATGGTGTCAGAGACAAGGTACAGAAGCTCAGCTGTCTGGCAGAAAGTAGAGATTACAAATAGTAGGGTCCTTCTCTGGATAGCAGACGATGGAAACTGGTGTTCTGCAAGGAAACCACAACTTTTTACTTTGAACATTAAGGATCTAGATTAAGGAACTGAGGGCATTCCGGCGAGGCTTTTAGATTTCGCAAAGGTAGGTAGAGGGACAGGTATCATTGAGGAGGCAGAAGGATTTAGATAGGGTAGGAGAATGGGCAACGAAGTGGTAGATGGAGCTCAACCTGAGAAAGTGCGCGGTGATGCACTTTATAGGATAGAACAGAGGCATGGACTATTTTATAACTGGGGAGAAAATTCAGAAATCTGAAGTACAAATAGATTTTCTAGATCCAGTCCGGGATTGTCTCTAGGTAAATGTGCAAGTTGAGTCAGTATCTAGGAAGGTGTTATATCTGCCACACAGTGTGTTGGAAATCTTACATTCAGAAAAAGAACTGAGTCAACTCTTATAAACAATAATATTTGTTTATTGAAACACATTTAATGTTAGAAAAATAAAATGCATTATAATGTAATGAAAAATACTACAAACTAATTTAACTTTGGATGATCACATCCCACCCCACGAGAAGGTGAACGGATTCCATGTGGTGAACACTAATTGTTCTTCTGATAGTCTCTTAGAGGTGTCTTCTCTTCAAGTGGTTATTATCGAGGGGTTTTGCAGCAATTCTTATCCTTCCAAGTCTTCACGCCTTTTTTGGAGGGTATGGAGGATCTGACAATGGAATGATCAGGTTCAGTTACCCTGAGCAATCAGACTCAACCTGGGGTTGTCACATTGATGGCCCAAGGACGTCATTCCATTGTCCCATTCAGGTCCAACTTCATGCAGGTGTTACAGGGTCTGTAGCTGTCAAGTTCGTTGGTATTTGTAAGGGGATGCAGCCTGTCTGGATTCTGTAATATGGGGATTACCACAGAGACTTCTGTCAAGGCTGAGTTCTACTTCGCAGCATGCTTTAATCATTGTTCATTTTTGTAACTCCATGGTAAATTAATTATTGTCCATCGTAAGATTATTCTTTCAGGTGGTCCATCTGGTAAGAAATGCAAATACAGTGATAGCATTTATTTTCAGAGGGCTTCAATATTAAAGCAACACGGAGTATTG
Source organism: Chiloscyllium punctatum (assembly GCF_047496795.1). Lineage (NCBI taxonomy): Eukaryota > Metazoa > Chordata > Chondrichthyes > Orectolobiformes > Hemiscylliidae > Chiloscyllium > Chiloscyllium punctatum. Next base: position 418,161 of record NW_027309870.1, read on the forward strand.
CCTACCGTTTTGGGCACCATAGCTCAGGAAAGATGTACTGCCCCGGACAGTGTTCAGAGGAGCTTCATAAAAATGGTCGTAGGAATGAAAAGCTTAACATATGAGGTCTCTGTGTCTATACTCGCTGGAGTTTAGAAGGATGAAGATGGATCTAATTGAAACTTACAGAATACTGGTGGCCTGGTCAGAGTAGACGTTGGGAAGATGCTTCCACTGTTAGGAGAGAAGGGACTCAAGGACATAGCCTGAGAGTCAAGAGAAGATCTTTTAGAACAGAGATAAGGAGAAATAACTTCAGCCTGACAGTGGTAGAATGGCAGTTTCATTCCCTAAAGGACATCAGTGAACCAGGTGAGTTTTTCTCGACAATCGATTCACAACCACCATCAGTCTCTGAATTCCAGATTTGAAGTCAAGCTCCGTGACTTGTTGTAGCAGCATTTGAAGCCAGGTCAGTCGAACATTATCTGGGTTTAGCACATACGAATTCAGTGAAAACACCACAAGGCCACTAATTTGCCCAATCCTCCACAGTGTGACTAGCATATGCAGAATGACATGTCCTATGATTTGCCTTCATGTTAACTTTGACTTCCTTATCAAGATATGGATGATTTTTCCCCATTATGCAATTCCTCTTCGGTCTTTAGTATCTCCCTAGTTATTTGCCAAATTTCTTCATCTGTCCTGCCTTTGACTGTTCTTTTCTCCCCCAGTCCACCCAGGACAAATCCTTCCTTAGCCTAGTATAATTATTATTGCCTAACACTAAAACTCTCAGGTATGACTCAGTTTTCACTCTTTCAATCTGAATGTGAAACTCCAGCAAGTTGTGGTTCCTCTTTCCAAGGCAAAGCTCATCCACCAATTCTTCCTTGTAACATAATATCAAATCTAAATTAGCCCATTCTCTGGTTGGTTCCATGACGTCCTGCTCTTAGAAATAACCTCTCATACTCTATGAATCTTTATTCGAGGCTATCACTGTTAAGATGATTAATTGAGTCAGTTTGCATGTTCAAACCACCCATAGTTACTGTTGTGCCCTTGTTACAAACCCTCACTCTTTTTAACCTCAGAAGGACTTTGGGGCAGAGAGGCTGAAAATTAATCTTCCCTAGAGGTTTCTTCCCATGCTTTTTATTTGCACTGAGACGGATTTCAAACATGTTTTGACACAAAACACTTTGAAAAGGTCTGAGTTCCCACTTGCACAAACAAATGTTTATTTTCTTTACACTAACCACATTTCACAGTAAATATTGAGGAATTAACAGAGCTAAAAGTGGTCATGAGATATCTTTAGCAAACAGGATTGAGGAAAATCCCAAAGCCTTTGTTTTCATATATAAGGAGCAAAAGGGTAACGAGAGAAATGTTTGGCCAACACAAGGACAAAGGAAGGAAAGTTATGCATTGTGTCAGAGAAAATGGGTGAGATTCTTAACGAGTACTTTGCATCTGTATTCACCAAGGAGAGGGACATGACGGATGTTGAGGTTAGGGATAGATCTTTGAGTATTCGGGGTCAAGTCGACATAAAGAGGGAGGAGGTTTTGGATATTCTAAAAGGTATTAATGTAGACAAGTCCCCAGATCTGGTTGGGATCTACCACACGTTACGAAGGGAATTGAGAGAAGAAATAAGTGGGGCTTTAACTTATATCTTTGCAGGATCCTTGAACATTGGTGAGGTCCAGGAGGACTGGAGAATTGTTAATGATGCCCCCTTGTTTAAGAAGGGGAGCGGGGATAATACAGGTAATTATAGACCGCCGAGCCGAACATCAGTGGTAGGGAAACTGTTGGAGAAGATACTGAGGGACTTGGGTAACGTGTTTTATTCGGTTCCCCATAGTAGTCTAATGGAGTAGGTGAAGTCGCATGGGCCTCAGGGTGTTCTATCAAGATGGAAAGAGAACTGGCTGGGCAACATGAGACAGAGAGTAGTAATAGAAGAGGATTTCTCAAAATGCTGCTGGGACCACTGTTGTTTGTGATATATATTAATGATTTGGAAGAAGGTATCGATTGCCTGATTAGCAAATTTGCAGATGATAAAAAATGTGTTGCTGGAAAAGCGAAGTAGGTCAGGCAGCATCAAAGGAGCAGGAGAATCTACGTTTCGGGCATAAGCGTCGATTCTCCTGCTCCTTTGATGCTGCCTTTTTCCAGCAACACATTTTTAAGCTCTGATCCCCAGCATCTGCAGTCCTAACTTACTCCCAGTTTGCAGATGATACCAAGATTGTTGGAGTAGCAGATAATGAAGAGGACTGCCAGAGAATGCAGCAGTATATAGATAGATTGGAGAAATTGGACACAGATATGGCAGATGGAGTTCAATCTGTTCAAATGCATGGTGATGCATTTTGGAGGATCCAATTCTATAGCAAACTGTGCATTAAATGGAAAAATTCTGGGGTAAATTGACATACTGAGAGATATGGGTGTTCCGTTCATTGTTTTCTGAATCTGGCAATGCAGGTCAGTAAAGTGGTCAATAAGGCATAACGCATGCTTTCCTTGATTGGATCAGTTATTGAGTACAAGCGCTGGCAGGTCATCTTACGGTTGCTTAGGACTTTGGTTTGGCCGCATTTGGAAGACTGCATATAGTTTTGGTCACTTTATTACCAAAATGATGTGGATGATTGAATAGAGTGCAGAGTAGGTTCACCAGGGTGTTGCCTGGGATGGAGGGTGCTGATTACGGAAAGAGGTTGGGTAGATTAGGATTATTTTAATTATAAGGACAAAGGTTGAGGGGGGAGCCTGATAGAGGTCTACAAAATCAAGAGAGAGATAGACAGGGTAGATACCATGAAGCTTTACCACAAATTGTAAACTCATGACCCCTAGTAATTGAGTTCCAACGTGAGAGGGAAAGATTTAGGGCCTGAGGGATATATGTGGGAAGCTCGGAGGTGGTAGGGGCAGGAACGATAATGTCATCTAAGATGAATCTGCCAGATACATGAATGGGCGGGGAGCAGAGGGACACAGGCCCTTAGAAAATAGGTGGCAGGTTTAGAAAATAGGGGATCTGGATCAGCGCAGGCTTGGAGGGCCGAAGGGTCTGTTCGTGTTTTGGAATGCTCTTTGTTCTTTATCATTCATTCTAAAAATAGCAAGTTTTCAATTTACTGTATGCTGCAATTTAATAATACAAACCATTTATTTATTTGGCAGTGCATGTCAAATTATTGTCATTGATAAATTTCAGACACAGAGTCATACTGACGTACAGCATGGAAACAGACACTTCCGTCCAACCCATCCATGCTGACCATATATCCCAACCCAATCTAGTCGCACCTGCCAGCACTCAGCCCATATCCCTCTACACACTTTCTATTCATATACCCATCCAGACGCCATCTAAATGTTGCAATTGTACCAACCTTCACTACTTCCTCTGGCAGTTCATTCCATACACGTACCACCCTGTGTGTGAATATGTTGCCCCTTACGTCACTTTTACATTTTTCCATCCCAACCTAAACCTATGCCCTCTAGTTCTGGACTCCCCCACACCAGGGAAAATAGATTGCCTATTTCCCCATTCATGCCCCTCATGGTTTTATAGACCCCTATAAGGTCACCCCTCAGCCTCTAAAGTTCCAGGGAAAATATCTCTAGCCTATTCAACCTACACCGATAGCTCAAATCCTCCAACCTTGGCAACATTCTTGTAAATATTTTCAGAACCCTTTCAAGTTTCACAACATCCTACCGATAGGATGGAGACCAGAATTGCACATAATATTCCAAAAGTGGCCTAACTAACCTCCTGTACAGCTGCAAAACGACCTTCCAACCACTGTACTCAATGCTCTGACCAATTAAGAAAAGCATACCAAATGTCTTCTTCACTGTCTTATCTATCTGTGACTCTATTTTCAAGGAACAATGAACCTGCACTCCAAGTTCTCTTTGTTCATCAACACTCCCTTGGACCCCACCATTTAGAGTATAACTCCTGCTAAGATTTGCTTTCCCAAAATGCACTGTCTCGCATTTATCTAAATTAAACTCCATCTACCACTCCTCAGCTCATTGGCCCATCTGATCAAAATCCCATCTTAATATGAGGTAACCTTCTTCGCTGTCCACTACACCGCCAATTTGGGTGGCATCAGCAAATTTACTAACTATACCATTTATACACACATGCAAATCATTTATATGAATGACGAGAAGAAGTGGACCCAGCACCGATCTTTGTGACACTCCACTGGTCACATGCCAACAATCTGAAAAACAACTCTGCACCACGACCATCTGCGTTCTACCTTAAGTCAGTTCTGTATCCAAATGGCTAGTTCTCCCTGTATTCCACGAGATCTACCCTTGCAAGCCTCAAATGCCTTACTGAAGTCCTTATTGATCACGTCCACTGCTCTGCCCTCATCAATCCTTTCTTTTACTTCTGTAAAAAAACTCAATCAGGTTTGTGAGACATGATTTCCCACGCACAAAGCCATGTTGACTCTCCCTAATCAGTCCTTGCCTTCCCAAGTAAATATACAACCTGTCCATCAGGATTCCCTCCAACAACTTGCCCTCCACTGACATCAGGCTCAATGGTCTATAGTTCCCTGGCTTGTCCTTACCACCTTTCTTAAACAGTGACACCACGTTCGCCAACCTCAAGTCTTCTGACACCTCACCTGTGACTATCAATGGTACAAGTATCTCAGTAAGAGGCCTAGCAATTACTTCCCTAGCTTCGCACAGAGTTGTAGGGTAAACTTGATCGATCAGATCCTGGGGATTTATCCACTTTTATGCATTTCAAGACATCAGCACTTCTTTCTCTGTGATAAGGACATTTTTCAAGATGTTACCATCTATTTCTCTGTATATCTACATCTCCCATGTCTTCTCCTGAGTAAACACTGATACAAAATACTCGTTTAGTATCTACCCCATCTCCTGCGGCTCCACACAAAGGCACCTTGCTGATCTTTGACAGCTCTATTCTCTCCCTATTTACCCTTTTGTCCTCAAAGTATTTGTAAAATCCTTTTGGATTCTTCTTAACTCAATTTGCCAAAGATATCTCATGTTGCCTTTTTGCCTTCCTGATTTACCTCTTTAGTATGCTCCTACTGCCTTTATACTCTTCTCAGGATTCACTCGATCTATCCTGCCTGTACCTGACATATACTTCCTTCTTTTTCTTCACTAGACCCTCAATTTCTTTAGTCATTCAGCACTCTCTATACCTACCAGCCTTTCTTTTCACCCTAATAAAATATACTGTCTCTGGACTCTCGTTATTTGATTTCTGTACGCTTTCCATTTTTCAGCCATCCCTTTCGCTGCGAACATCTGCAGCCATCAGCTTTTAAACGTTCTTGCCTAATAATGTCAAAATTGTCCTTTCTCCAATTTAGAACTTCAACTTTAAGTTCTTGTCTGTCCTTTTCCATTGTTATTTTAAAACTAGTAGAATTATTGGCTAATAGCTTGATGTCACACATTTCAGTGAGAAATTAAATCTTAATGTGATTATATTTAAATGTGTAAGTATGATAAGTCGATTTGATTGTTCAATCATTTGCTCACTCTGAATATGCAATCAGTCAGAGGTCAACCACTTTGCAAATAATGGAGCAACAATGTATGCATTTGAATACTGAGATTCAATGTGTAATTGCGATCACCGAAATAGTCAGACAACATGTTCTTTTTCGATACAAAACAAAATGTGCATTCTTTACTTTTGTATCATAGTAGGTTGTTTGGTGTTTATAGTTTAATTCCATCAATGTAGAAACAACTTCATTGTTTTCAGAGATGGGGCAGTTATTGTGCAGTTGAATAATTGTAGCTCATACCTTATTGTTTCCCAATTCACAAACTCCTGATCATTGTTCAGGTCAGTAAACGTATCACTTTACGTCATGACCGACATTAAAAGTGGATTCCAAAAGGCCTGAATTCGGGTACAGTGCTACTGGAACTCGCAGCTACCTGTGCATGGAGTGAGACACTGACCTGCTCCTGAATCTCTCCAGAGAGTTTCCAACCTGAGTCAGGGCAGTCATTCAAATATTCCCTCACAGAGAATCATTTGGAATCCACCTTCAGCAGCAGGAAACTAGCCAACAGGCTATCACTGCTCTCAGTGTAGGTACAAATGCTGTCTAAATTAGATACCAACGACTGACCAGGAACCAGGCCTTACAAATTTATCCTCAGTCAGAGCCTGGCCTATGGAACAGATGTATGGAAATGGAGTCTCAGCATCACACCACACAAGTTACTTATGGTGATGGCATCTGGCATGTCCCCCAGACTCCATACATTTGTCCAGTGGACCAGACACTGGGTGAAAATGTTCACAATTGACAGTCTATTGCAGCATTTTGTGTCTCACAGTGAACCCTCTGAAACTGAATCCAATAAATGCACCTTCATATTCAACAGTATCAAAATAAAATTGGACATGTATGTGGATGGTCAGATACTAATTCATAGGTCATCCAACAGAATGTATCTTAAGAAACCAGGAGCAAACAGCAAGCCAAGAATCGTTTTAATAACTGAACTTGTTGGATTTTGTCTGGTCTAGGTAACCACGCATATTGTGCTGGCATTTAGGTGAATGTAACAATGCGCTTCAAAACTGGAAGTCTTGGTCTAACGTCCCACCCTGGCTTCCTGACCTCACACACCTCACTCCCTCGCACACCTCACTCCCTCAAACAATTACCAATTAATGAGAATTGACAAACTGAGTGAAACTTGGAACACAGAACAGTACAGCACAGTAAGAGCCCTTCAGCCCTCAATGTTTTGCTGGCCTTTTATCCTACTCTTAGATCAGACTATCCTACATGATCTTCAATGTACTAACTCCCAAGTGCCTATCCAAGAGTCTTCTTAACTATCCCTAATGTATCTGACTCTACTACCACCGCTGGCGGTGCATTCCGCCCACCCACCACTCTTCGAATAAAGAACCTACTTCTTTGAATAAAGAATCTCCTCTAAACCTTCCTCCAATCATCTTAAAGTTATGCCCTTTGGTGATAGCCAATTCTGCCCTGGGAAAAGTCTCTGGCAATCCACTATAATGAGGCAACCTGAACTGAACCCAATATTCCAAGTGTGGTGGAACCACAGCTTTATTTAGCTAAGCATTAACATCGCCGCTCTTAATCTCAATCCCCCGTTAATGAAAGCCAACACACCATACACCTTCTGAACAACCCTGCCAACTTGGGTGGTAACTTTGTGGGATCTATGGACATGGAGCCAAAGATCCCTCTGTCACTCCACGCTGCCAATAATTTTGCCTTTAACTCTGTGTGGTGTATGCAAATACAACCTTCCAAAATAAATCGCTTCCTAATTTTAATGTTCAACTGCATCTGCCACTTATCAGCCCAGCTCTGCATCCTGTCAATGTCCTCTTGTAACCTTTCCCAACCCTCCATACTATCCACAACTCCACCATTCTTCATGTCATCGGCAAACTTATTAACCCAACATTCCATTTCCTCATCAAAGTCATCTATAATAATGACAAATAGCACAGGTCCCAGAGCGGATCCCTGTGGAACACCATTGGTCACTGATGTCCAGGTTGAATACTTTCCATCTGCTACTACCCTCTGTCTTCTATGGACCAGCCAAATCCATATCCAGACATCCAAATTTCCCTGTGCCCCATGCCTCCTTACCTTCTGAATGCGCCTACAATGGGAACCTTATCAAACGCCTTGTGAAAATTGTTGTTCACCACATCAGTGTGTTTTTTTCACATCTTCAGATAATTCAATAAGGTTTCTGAGGGATGACTGCTCCTCACAAAGCCATGCTGACTATCTCTGATCAAACTATGGTTTTCTAAGTTATTGTAAATCCAGCCTCTCAGAAGCGTCTCCGATACTTTGCCCACCACTGATGTAAGATGACAGTTCTGTCATTCCCAGGGTTATCCCTATTACCTTTCCTGAACAAGGGAATAACATTTGCAATCCTCCAATCATCTGGCTCTACTCCAGTGGACAATGCCAATGTAAAGGTCAAAGGCACAGAAACCTCTCCCATCACTTCCTGGAGTAACCTCGGGTATACCCTATCTGACCCAGGTCATTTATCCATCCTTATGTTTGTACCTCAATCAGTCTGTACTTCTTATCAACTTTTCTACATCCTGTCCAACCAACTGATTAACTGTTTCCATTTCAATACTATTTAGAGTGCTGCTTGCATGAGTAATGTCCTCTGAATCACAGAATGAAAAACAAGGAGTACACCAATGCCTTCCTGATGAAGGGCTTATGCCCGAAACATCAACTCTCCTGCTCCTCGGATGCTGCCTGACCTGTTGTGCTTTTCCAGTACTACACGTTTCAACTCTGATCTCTATCAACTGCAGTCCTCACTTTCTCCATTACTGAGGGCTGTCCCCTCTGCACGCTGAGCAGGGAATTAACCATCAGGACTCATTGTATGTGGAGCTGACTGCTCAGTTCTGGAAAGTTGCACTTGATGAATATATATTTTTTAAAAAAAGATATTAAAGTTCAACAAATGTTCATTCGGTGCCAGAGTTATAATTTTGGTTCATGGTTTGAGCAGCCTGATAAGAAATAGTGAATGACTGAAGAACTCCGAGGTACAGAGAATTCCAGGTGTTATATTCCAGCTTACGTTAATGCTGGGAATATTATCAGACAGACTGATGTGGTAAGGGAATGAATTGATATGTGGAGGTGTGACATTTTTGCCATCACAGAGACGTGTTTGAGGGAGGTCAGGGCCAACAACTCAATATTCTGTTATACGGTAAAATATGGGCATGACAGGAGAGGGGGTTGAATAGAAGGTGGTGTTGGATTATTAATTAAGGAGTTAGTTACTGCAGTAAGGAGGGACAATATCTTGGAAGTGTCTTCAAATCAGGGTTTATGGGCCGAGGTTAGGATCAAAACGATGACAGAACACACTGCTTATTTTACAGAGCACCATAAAGTTGAAAATACAGGAGAAGATAGATAACCAATTCACTGAGGTGTGTAGGAAAGCAAGGCCGGAGATGTTACAGAGATAGGAAAGCAAGGCCGGAGATGTTACAGGTATAGGAAAGCAAGGCTGGAGATGTTACAGGTATAGGAAAGCAAGGCTGGAGATGTTACAGGTATAGGAAAGCAAGGTTGGAGATGTTAATGAGATAGGAAAGCAAGGCTGGAGATATTACAGCGCTAGGAAAGCAAGGCTGGAGATGTAACAGTGATAGTAAAACAAGCTGCAGATATTTCAGAGATAGGAAAACATGGCTGGAGATGGCAGAGAGATTGAGTGGCCTGTGCATGCTAGAACAGGTTAGTGAGGTATTTTTAAATTCAGTCACAGGAAAGAGGTAGAGGTATAGCAGCTGGAAGTTATCGAAATATGGAGAGACGTAGGGGCTGGCAGAATTTACAGCGATAGATGGGTCTGGAGTTTGAGATAAAGATTGCGGAGATATGGAGGATTACTGAGATACAGATGGATGCAGCGACTGGAGGAGATGACAGGGAAAAATATAGACATACACGTGGGTAGTTTAAAAATGGAAATGAGCGATGTCTTAATAGAGAAAATATTATAGAAATCTTTGGAATAGACAACGCACTGGGAGGAACTGAAGGATTGTCCAAATACGAGAGAAATAGAGTCAGTGTAATACAGCACAGGACAGGCCCTTCGGTTGCCAGCGACACAAATAAAAAAGCCCTGTCGACCCTGGAAACCCCTCCTTTCTAACGTCTGGGGGCAAACGCTAGATTTGGGAGAGGTGTCCTATAGACTGCTCAAACAACAATGTGACATAACGACACCTCATTGTGTCAGATCAAACACTGACACGGAAACCTCCTGCTGACTCCCCTCCCTCAGCTGATGGATCCGTGTCACTCCACATTGAACAACACGGGGAGGACGCACGGAGAGGGTGACAGAGCTGGAGAATGTCTACTGGGTGGGCCATTTCAAACCCCACCAAGAGGGGATCAGCAGCAGCATTGCCGATCGAGATGGTCGGGTCCAAAAGGAAATAGCTTCCAGAGTGAATCTGCACCGGGGCAGGGGAGAAACACGCTTGACCTCATCTTCACCAACCTACTGCTTTACCAGTGCCACACATTGACGTATGAAAATTAATTGGCCATAAGAATATGTCAGGGGCTAGGAATCCTGCAGAAACAACTCACTTCATGATCTCTGAAAGCCTGTCCCCCATCGATAAGACACATGTTGAATATGTGTGTGATGAAATACCCACTATTTCCTTGGGTGAGTTCAGCTTCACCCCTCATCCACTGACAGTCAGTAGTAGCAATTCCTGCCATCTACACAGTGCTCTGCAGAAATTTACCAAGGTTCCTTACAACGTACTTGTGAACCCCCGACCATCAAGAAGGACAAGGGAAGCAGATACATGGGACCCCCACCATGTTAGCGTTCTGTTCCAAGTCATCTGCCATCCTGATTGGTAAGTACACTGCTGTTCCTTCAGTGTCACTGTTTCAAGGTCCCTCCCGAATGGTAATGGTAATGGAAGTCTAACTCCAACACGTGGACTCCAGTGGTTCAGTGCGGCAGCTCACCACCACCTTCTCAAGGGCAAGAAGAGACAGACAATAAATACTGGCCCAATCATATTCTATGAATAAATTAAAACGAAAAGTATTGTCCAAACATGCGCAATGCTGGACACTATGCTTTGCGTTTTGTGATCTCAGGCTGGTTGGGTTCAGTCCGTAAATTGCTTGTTGTGAACAGTTGAAGGGTTAATCTGTCAGACTCTCAGAGGCATGGCCTACATACCGAGCATCACACAGACATTGATATTCACACCCATCACTGAGCTCTGAGATAGACATAAGCAATACAAAATGTTTTCATATCTGACTAACATGTTTAAACACACAGTGAAATTGTTACCACAAAAAATGATTATGATTGAATATTACCAGGGAGAAAGTAAGGACTGCAGATGCTGAAGATCAGAGTAAAAAAAATGTGGTTGTGAAAAAGCACAGCCGTTCAGGCAGCATCTGAGGAGCAGGAGAGTCGACTATTAGTTCACAACATTAATACAAAGGAAAATAATTGCATATTTTCAAAGTTATTGCACTTAATAATAATGTGGTCTTGGGTGTGGGAATGATATTCATCATTTCAATGTGAGTTGGGCACTGTTTTCATCATATTGTTGTTATAAAAGTGAACAGAATAAATGGGTGGATTTTATGCATATTCGACAATCTAAAAGCTAGTATTATGAAATGATGTCGGAACTTTAGTAAAGAGACTTTGCTGTTAATGGTTAGAACAATGCTGTAAACATTTACACAGAGATTTCCAGCTCAAATCACACACAAGAACGTTAGGCTGGGATGATGCTGGCCATCAATGGAGCTGCACAATTCTGTTTAGATAGCGACATTGTGGGGCTAACATACATTGGATATGGTTTATGAGAGATTCAATGTAAGCTGCCATGTGCTGCGGGATTCCATCACCTTTGTAACACCGTCATTCAGGACCAGGGCCAAGATGCAGAATTACAGAGTTTAGGGACACACCAGAGAAATATACTTGCAAGACATGTCTGTTTACAGGTCATTGTTATAAATATTGAACTGTGTATGGACCAGCGCCATGTGCGAGTCCATTGACCAGTCTGCCCCACTCACATCTCCCCATTGTTCAGGTATGTCTCTAACCAGTCTATTGTGAGGGATTGTGTGAGTTACTGCCCAGCTCCATTTTGGAAGCTCTCTGGACAGTGTTTGGAGATGGTCAGTGTTTTGGAGGTCATGGTGGGGGGCCAGTAACACTGTGTCTGATTTCAGGTTTTTCCTCAAAGTCATTTCCAACAGCTTTGCTGCCTGCAAGATGGTGTGTTCACTGATCTGAACATGAATCGGCAGTTTACGACAGTCACTGAATTGTGTAATAGTTAGGTGTGCGCTCTGGTATTTCAATTATTGTTCAATTCAATTGTTTCAACTGAAAAATATTGATGCTTGGTTTATTTTAAAATATGTAAGAAATAAAGTGATATTAACTCTTCACTATACAAAACGTAAAATTGACCTGCTGCATATTTCCCTCAGACTAATCAAGCAACAATCAATATTGTCTGGAAAGCAAGATTATGTGAACAGGACTATGTCCCAGGCAACATCACCACCCTCTCTGGGAGGTTCTGTCCCACTGAAAGGAAGCAGCCAAGCAGAAGAAGGCAGGCCCTTGGCATATAGGGCAGCATGGTGGCTCAGTGGTTAGCACCGCTGCCTTACAGCACCAGGGATCCAGATTCGATTCCAGCCTTGGGCAACTACCTGCGTGGAGTTTACACATTCTCCCCGTGTCTGCGTGGGTTTCCTCATACAGTCCAAATATGTGCAGCTGAGGTGAATTGGTCATGGTGGTGGCTTGGTCTATGGAGGGCTAGTGCGGACTGGTTGGGCCGAAGGGTCTGTTCCCACACTGTCGGCAATCTATTCTAATCGTAGTGCTCAGCATTGATGCTGGATCCTGTTTCTGCTCTGCAGAAGGTTTTGCGGGAATCAATAAAAGGGAAACCTATAATTGACCACATTGTCACCTTTCTGCCTGCTGCAGATACATCTCTTCATTTCATATCTGTAAGAATGGTCAGAACCGTGAAAGGATGCAAGGGCTATCTTTAAATTTTGCAGACCCTCCACACAATGATATGAACTGAATGGTAAAGACTTTAAACAGGTTAAGCAACAAATGACGATGCATCCATAAGGTACAATGGCCCTTTTTCGGCTGCAGCAGCATCGTATTACGTACAACTCATACAGTCTGCAACTTTCTGGACAGACATACCTCCCACAGTACAATAACCACCACGGCCCGACATACCTCCCACTGGACAGTAACAATCAAGGCCAGACATACCTCACACTGTACAGTAACCCCCACGGCCAGACACACACCTCCCACTGTACAGTAACCATCACGGCCCGACACACCTCCCACTGTACAGTAACCATCACACCCCGACATACCCCCCACTGTACAGTAACCATCACGGCCCGACATACCTCCCACTGTACAGTAACCATCACACCCCGACATACCTCCCACTGTACAGTAACCGTCACACCTGGACATACCTCCCACTGGACAGTAACCATCACGGCACGACATACCTCCCACTGTACAGTAACCATCACACCCCGACATACCCCCCACTGTACAGTAACCATCACACCCCGACATACCTCCCACTGTACAGTAACCATCACACCCCGACATACCCCACTGTACAGTAACCATCACACCCTGACATACCTCCCACTGCACAGTAACCATCACACCCCGACATACCTCCCACTGTACAGTAACCATCACACCCCGACATACCTCCCACTGTACAGTAACCATCACACCCCGACATACCCCACTGTACAGTAACCATCACACCCCGACATACCTCCCACTGTACAGTAACCATCACACCCCGACATACCTCCCACTGTACAGTAACCATCACACCCCGACATACCTCCCACTGTACAGTAACCATCACACCCCGACATACCTCCCACTGTACAGTAACCATCACACCCCGACATACCTCCCACTGTACAGTAACCATCACACCCCGACATACCTCCCACTGTACAGTAACCATCACACCCCGACATACCCCACTGTACAGTAACCATCACACCCTGACATACCTCCCACTGTACAGTAACCATCACACCCCGACATACCTCCCACTGTACAGTAACCATCACAGCCCGTTATACCTCCCACTGTACAGTAACCATCACACCCCGACATACCCCACTGTACAGTAACCATCACACCCTGACATACCTCCCACTGTACAGTAACCATCACACCCCGACATACCTCCCACTGTACAGTAACCATCACACCCCGACATACCTCCCACTGTACAGTAACTATCGCGGACCGACATACCTCCCATTCTACAGTAACCTTCAGGGTACGATATACATCCCACACTACAGTAACCATCACAGCCAAACATATCTTTCACTGTACAATAACAACCACGGCACGACATAACTCCCACTGTACAGTACCCATCACGGCCCGACATAGCTCTCACTGTGGAGTTACTAACACTGCCCGATATAAATCCCACTGTACAGTAACCGTAACAGAACGACATACCTCCCACTGTACACTAACCAACACGACCCGACATACCTCCCACTGTACAGTAACCGTTATGGCCCGACATACCTCCCACTGTACAACAATTATCACGGCCGGACATACCCCCCACTGTACAGTAACCGGCTCGGCCCAACATACTTCCCACTCTACCAGCGCCATTAAGAGCGGCATGGTGGCTCAGTGTTTAGTACTGCTTGCTCACAGCGCCTAGGTTCGATTCCGGCCTTGGGAGATAACTGTGTGGAGTTTGCACATTCACCACGTGTCTGCAGGTGTTTCCTTCCGCAATCCAAATATATGCAGGATCCAAGTGAAATGGCCATACTAAATTGTTAAGTGTCTTAGTCAGAGGGAAATGGGTGTTGGTGGGTTACTCTTCGGAGGGTTGATGTGGACTGGTCAGGCCGAAGGGCCTGTTTCCACACTGTAAGGAATCTCATCTATTCTCCACGGTACATGTCAGGAATATGATGGAATAATCACTTGTTTGAATGAGTGCAGCTCCAACAGTACTCTGGTATGGACTTACTATCAACAGGCAGCACAGTTGCGTGGGGAGGATCATGTCTCACAAACTTGATTGAATGTTTTGAGAAAGTGGCAAAATTGATTGATGAGGGCGCGGGGCTGGATGCTGGCCGTCTGGACCTTGGCAAGACCTTTGATATGGTTCCTTATGGCATGCTCATACAGAAGGTGAGGTGAATTGAAGTGCAATCAGCGGGCAGTTATTAAGATGGATAGAGAACTGTTTGGCCATAGAAGACAGGAGTGGTAGAACAGTGTTTTTGTGACTGGAGATCTGTCAATTGATTGACGGAGTTGCAGATTGTGAGGATGATTGCCAGAGAATACAGCAGAATATCGGTCAGCTGCAGACTTGGACAGAGAAAACACCGATGTGACGTGATTCATTTTGGAAGGTCGAATGAAGGAGAGCAGTATACAGTGGATGTAAAAACTACTGGCCGCATCAACATCCGAAGGGATCTTGGTGTACAGCTCCATAGTTCCCTGAAAGTGACCACACGGGTGGACAGGGTGATCAAGAAGACTGACAGCAAACTTGCAGACAGGCATCAGAGCATGCAGTATGAAAATTAGCAGGTCATGTTGCAGCTGTAGAGAAACTTAGTTCGAGGTACATTTAGAATATCGTGTACGGTACTAGCTGCCACACGATGTGGAAGTGTTGGAGAGGGTATGGAAAAGTTTTACCAGGATGTAGTCTGGTTTAGAGGGTATTAGCCAGAAGGAGAAATTGAACACACATGGTTTGTTTGCACCTGGGCATCATTGGCTATGGGGTTACCTGGTAGATATTTACAAAATTGCCAGAGGCATAGATAGAAGGACAGTTAGAGGCTTTTTCCCAGAGTAGAAATATCAATGACTCAGGACCGTAGGTTTTAGGTAAAAGCGAGAAGGTTCAGGAGATGTGATAGGTAAGGTTTTTTTTGCTGTTCCAGACAGAATGTAAAGTGCCTGGAATGCACTGATAGAGGGGAAGAAGCCGATATATCAAGGTTTCAGAGGGATCTTTGCACAAGTATGAGGAAGTAGGGAATAGAATGACATATAAAATATCGGAAAAAAACTTGTTTTAACTTTAGAAAGGCATCATGTGTCAGTGCGGGCTTGCTGGGCTAAAGGACCTATTCCTGTACCGTACTGTTCTTTAAGACAATATTTGAGCGCGGGAGTGGCAAGATGCTCAATGAATGATTACTGATTACCAACAGCCATATTATTGTGGATCCCTCCCCTCATCAACTTGCATCTTCATATCCATCCCCACTGTGGGCAAACTCAATACTGAGAATTTGACATGAATGTCAGAGCTGGTACCTGGTGACGCCATCTTAACCCTCACTCCTGCGGCCTTCTATCTTGGACACCAGGGGACACTGCACTGATAGAATCTTCATGTACTCCACAGCCACCAATGCTGGCATCTGACACATGCCAGCCTCACCATGCCATCCCAACACACCTTCGACCCACTGACAGTACACTTCTGTACTTCACTGCTGCAGCTCAGGGTGCACTGACAACTCTCATTGCAATGCTGTTGCAAGGACACTGTGCTCAGGGACACACACCCAGCTCATGGACTGTCCTTCTGGGCTGCTCACTCCGTATTTTTACATACTCAATGCTGCTGCAAGGACACTGTGGTCAGGATCAAACACTCAGCTCATGGACTATCCCTCTGGGCTGCTTACTCCATGTTTGTACGCACTCAATGCTGCTGCAAGGAAACTGTGCTCAGGGACACACACCCAGCTCATGGGCTGTCTCTCTGGGCTGCTGACTCCGTGTTTGTGCACACTCACTTTGAACTGACTTGAATGCTCACAGAATTATAGCCATGCCTTACTCTGCCTTTAGCAGAGTTTCCCCTCAGCCAGAGCTACCAGTCTCACCCGCCTGCTGTATTGTCTTGGTGTTTAGCACAGACACACACCCAGGAAGCTTGATATCATTGCCCACAGTCAGTCACTGTGCCCAGCACAGTGAGTCAGGGGGAGTCTCAGATCTCAGTCCGGGAGCTTGAACACGGTCTCTCAGCCTGTCGTGGTTGTTCCCTTGGTTGGTCCTTCCCCTGTGAGGGGGTGAGGAACTGAATGTTAGGCTGCCCGACATCCCCCTTCGCTCTTTGTGGCCTAGTGTGGGATGGTTCCTACCGGAATGTGAGAATTACCAAGAAAGTTTAGGGAAATGGAAGTGGTTGGTACAGCTGTTACTGCTGGGACAGCTGGGGAAAGGTGTCGAGGTGTTCTGAGTGAGTGAGTGGGCAGCATAGACACCAGGCAGAGTTGGGCAGAGGGGCAGAGAAGAAATTACAGAGAGACTGAGAGAAGGTGCTGCATTCACTGAGGGTGGGAGAACATGAGCCTTGTTGCGAGGTGGGTGCAGTAACAGAGATAGAGTGAGGGAGAGGTCACAAAGTGCAGATGGTGCCACTTACCTGGTGGAGTGGAGAAGGTCACTGACCTACTTCCTACACTGCTGGGCATTCACCCAGAAAGCTGGCACCGCACTGACTCAGGGGTCAGCCTCGGACCATGCGGAAGGGTCTGGTGTCATAGCTTCCCCTGCCAGCCCAGGAGGAAGATAATGACCCTTTCATGCACCATGTCATACACCAGGACCAGGGGCTGGGGCACAAAGTGGGGCCCCCGTTTTACCCGCTCTGCCATGTCCAGGCCAGGTTTGGATTCACAATCCAAGAGTAAAATGACTTTTCAAAGATGGCTCCTGGAAACAGGGAGGCCGGTGCATTCTGGGATATCCAGTCAGAGGGCAGTTGTTGTGACAAAGGGGAAAATCATCGCGTTAGTGTCAGATGAGAGGAAGACCACGCGGGCAGGGAGAGTAGTTAATGAGACAGATTGGGGATGGTATCATGATAAAATGCAATTCACTTTGTGGAAAGTAACCCTCCATGAAACCAGATTAAAAGAGACCTGACCAAATCATCAAATGGGTTAGGCCTCAGTCTGTGTGAATCAAAATGGGAATGCAGTGTGAAATATTGGGAGCAACAAACTTAGAGCTGAGAATTATACAGGAGATTCAAATCCTCAAAAAGGGATAAGACAATGTTCCAAACTGTTAGAAGGAGCCGGGGAAAATTCCCTGCCTTATAGTTACCTACATTATTCAATCCTCACTGGATGCAGGGATGATTCCGGAGGACAGGAGAACGGCAAATACCGCAACTTTGTTTAATGTGAAGCAAGGGACTGACTGAACAGGTTGAGGCTGGAATTCTGAGACAGTGGGTAAACGGTCACTGAGGAAGTCCCAGGGACTCCAGGACAGTCGGTCAGGATTTGTACAAGGAAGATCGCGTGTAATTAATCTGACTGTCGGTTTGAGACAGTAATTGTAACTGCATGTGAATTACTTGGATTTGACGAGAGATCCCATGGCAGACTGTTTAAAAACAGAAACTATAGGGTCCAGGTGAATGAAGCAAACATCCCAGAGAAGTGCAAGGCAAGGCATTTGGGGACATCACCAATAGAGAGGAATACACAATAAATGAGAATATGGTCAGTGTGGGCAGATAAATGAAGGAAGTTGGAAACATCAATAATCTCGTTAATGTCGCAAATGGCATCATTTCCTCTGTCAGCCAAAGTGCAGAATTTCAGAGCAGGAAATAAAGAACGAATCAGTCGCAGCTTGGGGACTGTGTGCAGTTCGGTCACCCCATCATATGGAAGGATGGAATTGGACTGGAGAGTGTACAGAGGAGATTCTTCACCCTGTGACAGTGGAAGTGTAGTTATGGGGAAAGATTGGAACGGAGGGTACTGAGAGGAGATTTGATTGGGGCGCACATATTGTCAGGAGCCTGGGTAGAAAGGGAGAGAATACCTTGTTCCTATTGGAGACCTCAGTTACCAGTGGCAAATATTTAATTTAATTGGTTGAAATATTAGAGAAGTGATGAGGAAAGTTATTTCACTCAGTTTATGGTTGGGATCTGGGAGTCACGCATGAAAGTGGAGTAAAGGCAGAAGCTCTCAAACCATTTTAAAAAGGTGCTGGGATGTACATCTGAAGTCCTACACTGTCTAGGGAGAGAGAACTAGGGCTTTAAAAAACAACGTTACATCTTGTCCAATGCAGACAGTGGACAGAGTGATCTTCTCTATACTGTGATATTTTCTGAAGTTTTCAAATGTTACCAATATCTGATAGAATCATTACACAGGGATGAGGGGTGAGAGCAGGGAGGAGCAGTGTGTAACTTGATTATCATCACAATAATACTGATCCCATCCTTTATACACAATGCTGCATCACGGTGTTGGCCTGTTTATCCTTCCTGTATAAATGGGGAAAAACCTTTGATTATCCAGGTCTGTCGTGGTCACACTGTAGCCCCATCTCCATAATCCCAGCTCAATCTGACCTGGTTCACACTATTTAACGCTACCATTTCAATGGCCTTGTTCAAAATTTCCCAGCTTCATTCTTGCCCTATTGAAGGCTGCTGTCAGTCAACTAATGTTTCTCACTCTCAATTATTGCATGTCATTCTCTACCATCATCCTGAACTTTACAATAAAATGATTGCTGCGCCCCAAAACCATCCCCTACTGACACTGGACCCACTTGCCCCACCTCTTTCCCAAGGACCAGATCCAATAGTACATGCTCTCTTCGGCTGGATACATACTCCTGCAGTCAGCCTTCCTCCATGTAATCCAGGAACACGTGACCCTCGTGATCCTTCAACACCGGTATCTCTGTCTGTATCTCGAAACATTAGGTTTCTCAGAATAAATAATCTGTAGTATTGTCATCGCTCTCAAATGATCCTGCGTATTTATTCTCCATCATTTCTCTGGTTGCTGGCGGACAGACTGTATCTGAAAGTGTAATTGTATACTTGTTGTGTAGCTCCAGCCAAACTCATTCTGTCCTTGGAAGGATCCTCTTTCTCTTGGACTCCTTAACTAATGCTAATCTAAACCAATAATTCTACCTTCATCCTTTCCCTTCTCTTCTATCAGTTTGGAATCCTTTATACTCAGTAATATTTAACACCCAGTCCTGCCATTCCTTGGACCAGCTCTAGGTGATCAGTCCATCAGATTTCCACACACTCATCTGCATCTGGAACACCCCACACTCCGAGTACTCATGTCCATGCAGAGTTCCTCAGATTAAGGCTTTCTTTCTTACTCATCTTCCACTGATAAACGTGTTGTTTTAAATTAATACCAACTGCATCTCCCATTATTTTGAGAATCTTGTTAGCCTCCTCCACTATTCCTTTTTGTATCCTAAGCACACACCAAGTTATTATCAATCCCTCCCAAACATCCCGTAAGAAAATCAGTCCCAGATCTGTCACGTTAGCCCATCGAGCTTGTAC
Source organism: Chiloscyllium punctatum (assembly GCF_047496795.1). NCBI lineage: Eukaryota > Metazoa > Chordata > Chondrichthyes > Orectolobiformes > Hemiscylliidae > Chiloscyllium > Chiloscyllium punctatum. The sequence continues at coordinate 438,262 of NW_027309870.1, forward strand.
AATTGCTGCCTTCCCCAGAACCATTCCCAATGTCCCTGAAATCTGAAGCCCGTCCTGCTGCACCATCGTTTCAGTCACACTCTCATCTACCTAAAACTCCGAGTCCTGTTCTCACTTGGACACGGAACTGGGAGTATTCCAGGGATTGCTGCATTTTCAGACCGGCTTACTAACTATCCACCGAGCTCCCAAAATTCTGACTCCCAGATTACATCACCCTTCATACCCAGGTCATTCCAACCAACATGGACATGTCCTTTGACTGCTCACTGTCCCCTAGACGAATAACCTGCAGCCACCGTGACATTCCTAACTCCATTATCCTGGAATTACAGAGACGCTCACAGCTTCTTCACTTTCCTGTCTCCCCTGTGACGATTGCTCCTCCTTCCTTCTCCCTCTCCTCCTGTAGAATCAGGTTGCTTGTGGGGCCACAGACAAGGCTCTGACTCCCTCCCTTGAGAAGTCTATACCTTCATCAGCTCTCAAACTGGGAAACTGAATTGGAGGGAGACACCAGGATATTCTTGAATTCCCTGACTGTTTCTCTCCGATTGCTTAGTTCCCTAGGCCCTTCCTTCTTCCAGGCCGCAATGTCTGCAGAGTGATCTGCTCTGTGTGTGTGCTATCCACCTAACTCTCAGCATCACAGATCTCCCATAGTTTCTCTAGTCACTGTCTGAGCTCCATGACCCAGTGTCCATCTAGGACACGAGCAGGGGGCTATGACTTCCCAATGTAACAGAACACATTTTCCATTTGGCAAGCATGTCTTACCATGTCTTAAAATATAACAAGTCTGGAGTAACTTAATTAATTACATGGAATGAAGTTAACATTCGGGAAATAACAATATGGTTAAGTCCCGTATTCAACTGTGGCTTACTGAGTGTAATATATTATATTGGCTCACAATTTCACTTGTCCGTCTTATTTCTGTATTAGTGGTGCTGGAAGAGCACAGCAGTTCAGGCAGCATCCAACGAGCAGCGAAATCGACGTTTCGGGCAAAAGCCCTTCATCAGGAATAAAGGCAGTGAGCCTGAAGCATGGAGAGATAAGCTAGAGGAGGGTGGGGGTGGGGAGAGAGTAGCATAGAGTACAATGGGTGAGTGGGGGAGGAGATGAAGGTGAGAGGTCAAGGAGGAGAGGGTGGAGTGGATAGGTGGAAAAGAAGATAGGCAGGTCGGTCAAGTCAAGGAGACAGTAACTGAGCTGAAAGTTTGAAACTAGGATAAGGTGGGGGAAGGGGAGATGAGGAAGCTGTTGAAGTCCACATTGATGCCCTGGGGTTGAAGTGTTCCGAGGCAGAAGATGAGGCATTAGCCATGCGGCTGACGCAGCTACCACCCCCACGCTGAGTGATGATGTCACTTCCGCCCACATCATGGCCACTCCCACAGCCACTTCCGGCCCTCACATCATCGCTGATGCCACATGCTCAGTGACTCCCGCCACCCCCACTGCCATGATCACCACCACTTCCGCCCCCCCACCAGCGCGACTCACCTGCATTCTGCTGACACGCCCCCCACAGACCCCACTGTCACTATACCCACACCCCAGAACCCCGAGGGCAACATTACCCCAGCTCATGCCTCCACCCCCATTCCCCCCACCATCACAGCCACTCCAGGTACTGGCTCCGACCCCACACCCAGCTCCACACCCACACCAGATCCCAGCTCCCAGCCCTGCCGAGTTTTCACCATCCCCCCAGACCTCCCACTCACTGAGGACAAACGATCAGTCCTCAGCAAAGGACTCACCTTCATCCCCCTCCGTCCACGCATCAATGAATTTAATACACGGCGTGACATCGAACAATTCTTCCGTCGCCTCCGCCTCCGAGCTTACTTTCACAATCAGGACTCCCGCCCACCTTCCGAGGACCCCTGTGCCCACCTCCAACACACTGCATTCACCTGGACACCCCGCGCTGGCCTATTACCTGCCCTTGACCTCTTCATTTCCAACTGCCGCCGGGACATTAACCGCCTCAACCTGTCGTCCCCCCTTCCCCACTCCAACCTCTCACCCTCACAACGCGCAGCCCTCCAATCCCTCTGCTCCAATCCCAACCTCACCATCAAGCCAGCGGATAAAGGGGGCGCAGTGGTAGTCTGGCGCACTGACCTCGACACCGCTGAAGCCAAACGTCAACTCGAGGACACCTCTTCCTACTGCTCCCTCGACCATGACCCCACCCCCCATCACCAAACCATCATCTCCCAGACCATACAGAACCTCATCACCTCAGGAGATCTCCCACCCACAGCTTCCAACCTCATAGTCCGGGAACCCCGCACTACCCGGTTCTACCTCCTTCCCAAGATCCACAAGCCTGACCACCCTGACCGACCCATTGTCTCAGCATGCTCCTGCCCCATTGAACTCATCTCTACCTACCTTGACACTGTCCTATCCCCGCTACCCACCCTCCCATTCTGGCACTTCCCCCTGCCACCGCAGGAACTGTAAAACCTGTGCCCACACCTCCTCCCTCACCTCTATCCAAGGCCCTAAAGGAGCCTTCCACATCCATCAAAGTTTCACCTGCACATCCACCAATATCATTTATTGTATCCGTTGCTCCCGATGTGGTCTCCTCTACATTGGGGAGACTGGGCGCCTCATAGCGGAGCGCTTTAGGGAACATCTCCGAGACACCCGCACCAATCAACCAAACCGCCCCGTGGCCCAACATTTCAACTCCCCCTCCCACTCTGTCGGGGACATGGAGGTCCTGGGCCTCCTTCACCGCCGCTCCCTCACCACCAGACGCCTGGAGGAAGAACGCCTCATCTTCCGCCTCGGAACACTTCAACCCCAGGGCATCAATGTGGACTTCAACAGCTTCCTCATCTCCCCTTCCCCCACCTCATCCTAGTTTCAAACTTCCAGCTCAGTTCTGTCTCCTTCACTTGTCCGACCTGCCTATCTCCTTTTCCACCTATCCACTCCACCCTCTCCTCCTTGACCAATCACCTTCATCTCCTCCCCCACTCACCCATTGTACTCTATGCTACTCTCTCCCCACCCCAACCCTCCTCTAGCTTATCTCTCCATGCTTCAGGCTCACTGCCTTTATTCCTGATGAAGGGCTTTTGCCCGAAACGTCGATTTCGCTGCTCGTTGGATGCTGCCTGAACTGCTGTGCTCTTCCAGCACCACTAATCCAGTATTTGATTTTCAGCATCTGCAGTCATTGTTTTTACCTCGTCTTATTTCTGTGTTCAACTCTTATTTCAGAAGTTGAAAAAATAAATTTGCTAACATAAAACAATTAACTGACAGTCACTAATAACAGTGTATTTATTGGCCAGTGACTTTACAGCCTTTTCTGTGATGGCTCTTGCATTTCTTTCAAACCCAGTGCAGGCAGGTTCCAGCAGAAGAAAGTTAGCTCTGTGACTCACAGGTGTGTGTAATCCTCCAGCTCCAACTCCACGCTGCTCCCTCACAGGGTCACTGTCTCTGTAACTCCCAGGTGCATGTAGTACTCCAGCTTCTACTCCACTCTACTCTCTCATAGGGTCACCGTCTCTGTGACTCACAGGTACGTGTAATCCTCCAGCTCCACCTCCATTCCACTCCCTCACATATTCACCGTCTCTGTGACTCCCAGGTACGTGTAAATGTCCAGCTCCACCTCCATTCCGTTCCCTCACAGGGTCACCTTCTCTGTGACTTCCAGGCACGATAAGGCCATGATCTTCAGTGCTGATTTATATCCTCCTACTTTGCAGCTTCTGTAACTCCCAGGTATGTTAGCCTCATGCTCCAGCTCCAAGTTGCTCCCTCACATGGTCGCTTTCTCTGTGACTCGGTGCTGAATTCCAGCCTCCTGCTCTGCTGCTTCTCCAACTCCAAATCCCATCCGTCTTCGCTCCTCGCTGCTGATTTATATTCACCCGCTCTGAGCTGCTCTCTCTCAGGTTCTCTCCCTTTGTGACTTCCAGGTAATGGTAGGCCTCAAGCAGCAGCTGAGATTGATGACATCCCATTCTGCATTGCTCTCTTACACGATCATTGTTGTGCCTGGAAGACAGTGGAAAAGAGTAGGATTAGTCAGAGCAGAGGGTTTTACAGTGATTGAGTGAGCTATATGGGATGGAACAAGTTATCTGGGGAGCTAGGCAGACCTGCAGCAACTAAAGAACTTTCCTGGAAGATACAGTGAGATTTTCAGACACAGAAGAAGGCAAAGGAAATAGAGAGATGGTGGCTTGTTCATGACGGAGCTTTGTAGAGTCTAAAGGGCTTTTTTCTGAACTGGTTACGGTGATGTGTAGACTTCAATAAAAGTAAATTGACATCCAGCAAGTGTTGTCTGGTCCTGGAGACTTGGATGTGACAGACTTGGATGTGACAGAGTGAGAAGACTTGCAGTAACTGGGGGGGATATAAACCTTTGGGGCATTGGTGGTTTTCAAGGATCTTCAGGACATGAGGAGGTGCAGAGAATGGGAGCATTCCAAATAGTGGGATTGTAGGGGCTGGAAGTCCTGAGATGGAAAAGGAGGAAGAAAAGTGCCAATTTAACACATACAACCATTGTAATTTTAGAGATTTAGGAAGGGAACCTGTGCAGTCATTGATTGCAGTTATATAGAGAGTAACAGAAGCTGAAGGGTTTACAATTTTAAAAAGGGAGAGATTTGGGTGATTAGAAATTTAAACAAGAATAAAGAAATTTTAGTGATCTCTAGCACAGATGGGAATGGAGGAGGTGAGATCGTGTGAGGAACTGTCAGATTTATATGGCAGGGAGGATGTCAGATATGAAAGGGAGAGCTACATTCTCTCGATGCAGTTACAGACATGAGGAGTGTTGTAGCGCCTGCTGGAGGGAACACAGATAACAACAGCAGTGGCTGAGGAAGACAGCTCACCACCACCTTCTCAGGGACAACTCCAAATCAATAATAAATGCTAGCTCAGCCAATAGAGCTCATGTTCACCAATGAATGAAGGAGTAAAAGATTTACAAGTAGCACTGAGGTCACTCAGGAAGGCCCTTTCAACAGCACTTCACAAACTCGGAACCATTATACCCTGGAAAGACAGGAGTTCCAGGTGCACGGGAACACCAGCATTTCCAAGGTGCCCTCCAATGCACACTCAAACCTCCCCGCAATGTGTCTGTCCCTACACCCAAAGGACTGCACTGGGTCAGGAAGGCAGCTCCCCACCACCTTCTCCAGGGAATTACAGATGGGAAGGTAATGGTGAAACTCTGCTGTTTACAGCCAGACCGAAAAATAAATCCAGCAGTGGGTGTGAAATGAAATTTCCCTGTCAGAACAACATGCTGAGCATGGATAGAGGATTTGTCTGATTGGCACAAGGCAGAGAGTGTGAAGAGAGGGGTCTTTTACACGATGGGAACTGGTGATGGGGGGAGTACCGCAGGGGTCAGTGTTGGGACTATACTCCACGCGTTATACATTAAGAGTCTGGACAAAGGAAGTGAATGGGTACGAGAAATGGTTTCCCAAGAACAATCCCAGGGATGAAATTCGTGTCATATGAGGAGCGGGTGAAGTCTCTGGGTTTGCACTTGATGAAGTTTCAGAGACAGCGGCAGAATCTCATTCAAACTTACAGAATACTGAGGAGTCTGGATGGTGTGGACGGGGGCAAGATGTTTCCATGAGCAGGAGAGACTAGGGGCCAAGGGCACAGCTTCAGAGTGAAGGGACGACCCTTTAGAATAGAGATGTGGAGGAATTTATTTAACCAGAGGGTGATGGATCTGTGAACTCACTACCTCATGGGGTGTGGATGCGAAGTAATTCAGAGATAGCTAGGTTCTTGATGAGTAAGAAGATCAAGGGTTACAGGGAGAAAGTGAGAGAACGAGGTTGAGAAACAATTCAATCATAATCGAATAGTGGAATCGACCTGATGGACCGAATGGCCTAATTCTACTCATATAAATGATGGTCGTATGCACTGCGCTTTTTCCATAGGTTTCTAACTGTGCAGTTAGCATTTCAGGCATATCGTTTACCGTACATTCCAACACTTTTCTGATTATTTATGTCACTTCTTGGTTTCAGATCAACTGCAGAGAGCTACACCACAGAGTAACTTGGAAATCCTTGTGTATAAATCTCAGGAAGGTGGCATACAGGGCAAGCAGGACAGAGAGAAGGCAAATTGAATGCTGGCATTGATTCCAAAGGGAATGGAGAATAAAAGTAGGGAAGGCTTGTAACAACCATAGAGGACTCCTGTCAGCCCACCCTGAGAATACTGTGAACAGGTTTGGTCCCCAATGTGGAGGGAAAATATCCTTGCATTGGAGGCAGCCCAGAGAAGGTTCACCAGGCTGGTCTTCAAAATGGAGGGATATTAATGAGAAGAGGTTGAGAAGGTTGAACTTGCAGTCATAAAATTTTATAAAATGAGGCAAATTTATTGATACAACGAAGATTCGTGTGTTCTTACAGATTCGGTATTGAGACATTGTTTCCCTGAGCAAGGATCTGTAACTGGAGATAAAGGGGAATACAGAAACTGGAGAAGCTAACAGAGAAAAGCTGGGTTGTAGAGACTGCAGAATGTTACAGAGTTCGGGTGGTTTGAGATCACTGTTGGTGGTAAGAGTTCAGATCGGTTGTCAGGCTGAAAGATGTCAAGGAGAGTCACAGGGTCATCAGTCCTGAAGGAGTTACAGAGATCAGGAGGAATATAGGGACTAGAGATGACTCAGACAGGGGTTGTCGTTGGAGCTTCAGGAGATACAGAGACTGGGAGGGTTGTCGCGACTAGAGATTACACAGATTGGGGTGGTAGTTGGAACTGCAGGAGTTTATAAAGACTGGGAAAATTGTTGATGCTGGGAATTACATTAACATGGACAATTGTTGGAGCTGCAGGAGTGAGTGAGATAGGGAGGGTTGAAGGGACTGGATGAGTTCTAACAGCCAGGGAGAATTGTAGGGATTGGAGGAGCCAGAGATACTGAAGGTTGTAGGGCTGCAGTAGTTCAGAGAGTTAGTGAGCGCTGTGAAGGCAGGTTTGCTGCATTCCCATCAGTTGCACAGAGATGAGGAGTGCTGTTCTGGAGGAGGTTACAGAAATCAACAGGGTTGCAGATACTGGAAGATATTACACAGACAGTGAGCTGTAGCTTTTCAGAAGGTTACAGCAACAGGATGCATTGAGGAGTTGGAGGCTGCTACAGGTGTTAACATGCTGTAGGGGATCAATAACCTTACATCGATCAGGGGGATTGGAAGCTCTGGAGATAAAGAATTAGAATTGCAGTAACTGAAGAATATCACAGAGATAGGGAGTAACATATAAGTTAGTGGAGTTACACCATGAGATGAACTGTATTCAATGGAGTCAGGGAAGATACAGGGAGATCTGAAGGGCCACAGGTGATCAAAAGGACAGTGAGGCTTCTTACTATAGGATTGGGGTAGTTTACCCAGTCAGGGAGTGTTTTATGGAATGGTGCTATTTACAGAGAATATGATGTTGTATAGAATTGAGGAACAAACAGAGATATGGAAGGCTGTAGTTAATGAAGACTTTTGTTGATGGCGAATGCTGAGGTTCTGGAAATTAAATGGACAGGAAAACTGGACAATCTGTCAGAGCTTACAGAGACAGGAACAGCAATAGAGACACTAACACAGATAGTGAACATTGCACACACTGCTTTACGGATGGTTGTAGGGCAGTGTAACGTTTACACAGATAGGGGTGTAAGAGCTGGAGAAGGTTATGTAAATAATTAGATTAGTGGGGAGACTGGAGGAGCTAACATTGACAGGGCTGGTGATAGTGACGGGAGGATGTTACATAGATAGTAAGACTTGGAGAAACTGAACGGGAGAGTCACAAGCATTGGAGTTGGTTCCACAGATTGGGGGTGTTGCAGGGACATGAGAGGTTACACAGATAGGGAGGATTGTAGGATGTCCACATTTTCATAGTGTTTCAGGACTGGAAAAGTTTACACAGTTAAGGAGGGATGTTGGAGCTATGGGAGTTCACAGAGACTCGGAGGTTTGAAGGGTTTCGGGCTCGTTATGGATAGAGGGATATATTTAGGGGCAGTAATATGGAACGCAGAGGGAGAGTTTAGTTTAGATTCCCTACAGCATGGGAACAGGTACTTCGGCCGAACAAGTCTGCACCGACTCTCCAAAGAGTATCTGGATTAGTGGTGCTGGAAGAGCACAGCAGTTCAGGCAGCATCCAAGTAGCTTCGAAAGCTACGTTTCGTGCAAAACCCCTGCATCTTGATTTCGAAGTTCCTTGGATGCTGCCTGAAATGCTGTGCTCTTCCAGCACCACTAATCCAGAATCTGGTTTCCAGCATCTGCAGTCATTGTTTCTACCTCCAAAGAGTAACCCACCGAGACCCACTTCTCTCTAACAATGCACCTAACACTACGGGCAATTTAGAATGGCGAATTCACATGACCTGCACATCTTTGGACTGTCGGAGGAAAGCCATGCAGACATTGAGAAAATGTGCAAACTCCACACAGACAGTCACCCAACACTGGAGTCGAACCTGGCTCCCTGGTTCATTAGAGACACCATTGCTCACCACTGAGCCACCGTGCTGCCACAAATTGCAGTATTACACAAAGTGAGATTGTTTGAGGTGCTGGGAGGGCTGCAGGGAGTGGAGGAGCAAACAGAGATGTGGAGTGCTGTTGTGGCTTGAAAAGGGTCTGGAGTTGTTTATACAGATAAGGAGCTCGTTAGGGATGGGAGAAGGTTACTGAAGTCATGTGGTGCTATAGGCCAGGAGGCAGGAGTGTTATAGGGCCTGCAGAAGTTACAGTGATATGTTCTCCTGGGGCTTGAGGAAGGTACACAGGTGGGTACTTTAGTCCAGACTGGGGGATTTTAGAGAGACAGGGGCACTGTAAGAAATAAGGATTATTGTACTGAGTGCAGTTTGAGATTATTGAGATTGGCATGTCATCGACACTGGAGCGACTTACACATAGGGAGAGTCGTCAGCATTGGAGCAGGTTTCAAACGTACAGTAGGATTATGGGAGGGGTGGAGGTTATAGAAAGAAGATATTTTCTGGGAATTACAAGCATTGAATTCACTGGCGCAAATGAGTTGGACCGAAAAGCATGTCTCCTTGCTATATGTCTCTATCACACGACAAGAGACAGTGTGTGTGTGTGTGTGTGTGTGTGTGTGTGTGGGGGGGGGGGGGGGGGAGGTGGGGGTGGGTGGGAATATAGAACAGAAAGATCCCAGGTTTCAATGCCATCACCTTGGGGGAGGCCTGCTTTCCCCTCTATTATACTAATCCTCACTAAGACAGCACAAGCTTGGATTAATAACTGACAACTTCCTATATTGACATAGGAAGGGTCAGTACAGCAGAGATGAAAGTAAACGAGTGGGTGGGGATTGAGCCTGGAACCATTATGCTGTGTTCGTGCTGCAACACTGTATCTATGTCATGTCTTCTGGACCAAAGTTCGATGCCTTAAATACACTCTGATCTGTTCACTGTGAGTGATCTTACTGATCTGCAGGATTTACTGAAGGCTCCAAATCTCACTGTCCATCTCTCTGGCTGACCAACCGACTTCAGTGTGGTGATGGTCGAAACAGGAATTGGGAATTCTGCTGAATCAGGTGCATCCTGAGTACCTACAGGAGACAGAGAAATTAACAGAATGGGAAATTAGACTGATGCAGTGTGGGTTACACATGGAGACTGGCACCGAGTCACACAGAGATCTGGAATATCCCAGTCTCTATCCCTGGTCTGTGCTGCTTCGTCTCCCTGGAGTGGAGAATTCTGTTGGCTCAGGTTCTGGAGTAGCTGCAAAAGGTGCAGTCACCGGCATCAATTAGACCCTCACAGTGACAGATACCACATGGAGTGAGACTGTGTGATATCACCAGAGTGCAGGAAGGCATCACGATCAAACCACAGTCAGGAAGAAGACGCACTGATATTGGTACGCACGGGTGAGGGAGCTATCAGTGGGCCAGGCAATGGCCTAGTGTTACTCTCAATCGACTGACATTCCAGAACTTAATGCCTGTAGCAGGGATACCCATCTGAATGCTTAATACCCTTTAAATAAGGAAATCTGTTATGGGCTGCCGGTCTGGCCTACATATGAATCCAGACCCAAGGCAAGGAGGTTGACTCTCAACTGCCCCCTGAAATGATCCGGCAAGCCACTCAGCTCAAGGGCAGCTCAGGGGTGGGCATGAAATGCTGACCAGCCAGAGACTGCAACATCCCACGAGTGAATTAAAAACAACCCTGCTGGGAGCAGTGTCCTGGCCAATCATGTCGGTAGGTTTATGGACAGGGCTTTAAACTGACATGGAGGGTGCAGGGACAGGGTTCAGGTGAAAGGAGCTTTCCAAATCAGGAGCATGGGAACAGCATGGGAATGTGACTGAAGACAATCAGAAAGGAACAGCAAGGCACAGCGTTTAACTAAAACTGTACATCAGTGAATTGAGCTGTGACAGGAAATACTGGGAAAAAGTCAATTACAGTTTTTTTTTAATTGACACAGTATCAGCAATAACTTGTGACAGAGGAATGAATAAGATGTGGTCACCAGCAAGATGTGGTTACAGGAGAAACTGTGCGGGTACCGTTCCAAACAGGGAGGGTTACAATGGCAAGAAGAGGTTTAAAGAGGATGGAGAGGACGGGATCTGAATGAATAGACACAATTAGGAAGGTTTGCTCAGAGTGCCAGAGGTAACAGAAACACCAATGGCCTGATCTGGAACAGATGACCCATTAGGTGTGGGAATTGGAGGTGGTTTCACAGGGAGGGAGGACCATAGAGGCCATAGGAGGTTACAGAAATGCGGAGAGCTGTATGGCCTGCAGGAGTTCATGGAGATGGGGAGGTTGGAAGGGATGGTCCAGTTGAGGGATAAGGATGTTGGTCGGATGGAGTAGTTTAGACAGTCAGGAATGTTTTAGGCGAATCGAGCAGATTACAGCGATAAAGTGGGTTGTATAGATTGGAGGAACAAACAGAGATATGGAGGGTAGTCGTGGCTGAAGATGTTTATAGATACAGGGAGGTTTCGGCTCTGCAGATCATTTAGATATGAAGGGTGTGGAGTCTGACAGATTTTCCAGAAGGGCAGTAATTTTGGTTGGAGACAGTATCACAGATAAGGGAGCATTAGTAACCATCGCCAGAATGGTCAAAGTGAGAAGGGTTGTAGGGGATTTTCCCTTCACACTAACAGGGACATACTGGATTCTTGAGATCACACTTTTAAAAACCTCCCATTTGCCAGTTATTCCTTTTCATTCAAACAGACTGACCCATGATTTGGACGTGCTGGTGTAGGACTGGGATGGGCAAAGTTAAAGACTACACAACACCAGCTTAAAGGTGCAATAGGTCTATTTACAGGCACTGGATTTCCAAGTGCTGCTTCTACATCAGATGGTTGTGGAGCACAGTCATAGGACACAGAATTTATAGCAACTGGATGGCAGTGTCATGGAATGAAACATTAAACAAGTTTTTATTAAGTCTTTCATCTTTTAGAATGATCAGCTGCACTTGTGAATCTGGCGCTTCCAAACACAGAGGGTCCTCGATTATCCAAATATCAATTATCCGAATATCGAATTATCCAAAGCAGAACTCGAGGTCCCGATAGAAACATTACATCAAACAGCTGATTCAACACTGATTGTGTTTGTTTTGTTCACAGTGATTAAAACAGATCTCGGCTCACAGAAATCCTGCCAAGCACAGTCCTGGACATCGAGCCCAGGTACCATCTCAAAATGACTGACCTCCCACCCTCTCTGGCTTTCCCCACACTTAGCTTGGAGTTCTACATAGGGATAAATCCTAACACCCCCCCCCCCCCCCTTCCCTAGATATTCTCTCGAACATTGCCCTGTACAGTGCAGAGGTGGAAATTTTCGAAATGCTGCAGTAAAAAGTTGTGTGTGTGGCTGTGTGTGCATGTGTACGTGCGCTATTTGGAGACATAACCACCAAAGGCAACAGCTGTCTTAGTGTTGGTGTCCACTCCGGCTGCCCAGGAGGGGGAGGAGATGACGGGTGCAGGGCACACAAGGGGTGAGGCAGTCGGGGATATGGTCGCAAACGGTGTGTGGGGCGGGCGGGGAGGCAGTGTGGACAGGTTTCAGTTGGGCTGAGGGTGACGTTGGATGCGTTTGGGGGCAGGCGGGGTGCAATGTTGGAGGCGGGCAGAGGGTGGTGTTGGATAGGTCAGGGGGCAGGGCGGGTGGCGAGTGGAGGGTGGCGTTGGACGGTTTTGGTTTCAGGGGCAGGCGTTGGTCGCTGTTGGATGAGTTTGGGTCTGGCGGGGGGCGACGTTGAGGGGTGGGTGGTGACGGTGTTAAAGTGTTTGGGGGCGAGCCGTGGGGCGTTTTTGGCGGTTGACGGGGCGTGAGGGTTCACGCATGGTTTGGTGCTGCCTAGTCAGCTCAACGGGGACTAGACATTACCGAAAACTCCGAGCCCGAGAGGAAAGGGATTGAATTAATTAATTTAATCATCAATTATCTGAATGAACTATTGCCTGCCCAACTCGTTCAGATAATCGAGGTTCCTGTGTAAACCAGCTGGATGATAACCTGGTGTTGTGTGATTGTTACCTTCACCCTGCTCAATCCTTCTGAATGTCCCCAATATTGGCCCTGTTCCAGTTTAAGACCTTAATCTGTGGACCTGTCTGACCTTTCTCCATAACTGTTTTAAAACAAAGACAGTTGTGGTCACTGGACCCAAAGTGCTCTCTGACTGATACTTCAGTCACTTGCCCGACCTCGATTGCTGAGGGGAGGTCCAGTGTTTCATCCGTCTGAGTAGCATAGAGTCCTCTACATCTTGCTTTAGGAAACTTTCTTCGACATATTTGACAAATTCAACCCCATATGGTCCTTTTACACGCTGGGTGACCCAGTCAATCAAGGGGGAGTTAAAATCTCAAATCACCATTACTCTATTATTTTTATTGGTACCTGCAATCTCACGACACATTTTCTCCTCTTGTACCCGCTGGTTATTTGGGGGTCTAAAACACAATCCCAGCAGACTGATCATCCCCTTTTTGTTTCTAACTTTTAAAAATATGGCCTCATTTGAGGACCGCTTAACGATATTGTCTCTAAGCACTGTTGTGGACAACTCCCCCTCCTCATTTACTTGTCCTTCTGTCCCGCCTGTAGCTTCTATATCCTGGAACACTGAGCTGCCAGTCCTGCCCTTCTCACAGCCATGTTTCTGTATGGCTATAATATCCCAGTCCCCAGACCTAATCCATGGTATGAAATTGTCTGCCTTACCAGTCAGGTCTCGTGCGTTGAAATTAATGCCCTTTAAACTAGAAATCTTTTCCCTCCCTCTACTGTGCTCCGGATAGCCTGGATAGGAAACTTGCTCTCGATGGCTGATGTATTTTCCCCTGACTAGTTGATGGCCCCTGTCTTATTCAGAGTCTCAACTCCCTGCCAAACTAGATTAAATCCTGCCCGGGTAACACTAGCAAATCTCCTTCCAGGGATACTGGTGCTCCTCTGCATCCAGTGCCATCCATCCCCCGGTACAGGTCACCTTTACCCCAGAAGAGATCCCAATGACCCAAGAAATGAAAACCCTGCCCTCTACACCAGCTCCTCATCCACACATCCGTCTGGCCTACCTTTCTATTTCTATCCTCACTGGCACGTGGCACTGGGAGTAATCTGGAGATCATAAACGTCAATATCCTGCTTTTTTAACTTCTCACCCAACTCCCTGTACTCATTTTACAGGACCCCATCCTTTTGTCTACCTGTGTAATATGGGCCGATGTGCACAATGACCTCTGGCTGTTCCCCCTCAACTTCAGAATGTCCAGTAACCGCTCAGAGACACCCATTACCTGGTACCCGGGAGGCAGCACACCATCTCTTCTGCAGCCACACAGTCTCCTGTCTGTCCCCCTCACAACTGAGTCTCTTATCAGTATCACAATCATTAGACAGGATCTGGACAACAGAGACAGGGAGGAACTCCCTGCAGTTGGGTCCATATTAGGAAAGTGGGGGTATTTTAAAGTGATGCAGTGAGAACGCAGGGACAGTGTGCTCCTTGAAGAGTGAATCGTAAAGGCAGCAAGTCCAGCGGATACTGATTATGTAATAACGCGAGTTTGATAAAGAAAATACAGTGCAATAAAATCAGGTGAAGTCCTTCACAAGTATAGAGAGTGCAAGGGGATTGTGGAAAATGAGGGACAAACAATGGTCATGAAATATATTTGGCAGATACGATTGCGGAAAAGCCACAGGTACTTTATCAGCTCGTTAGAGTTAGAGGATTCGCAGCGAAAGAGGACGGCCTGTGAGAAACCAAAGGGACAATCTGTGCATGGAGCCAGAGGAAGTAGGTGAGGTCTTCACTGAATACGTCCCATCTGTATTCACACAGGAGAAAGGCATTGTAGCCAGGGATTTCAGTTGGGATGCTAAGGTTCCAGAACATGTTAAGATCAATAAAGAGGTGGTATTAAATGTTTTCACAGGCGTAAAGGTGGAGAAATCCCCAGTGCCCAATGAAATGTATCCCAGCCTGTTATGGCAGATAAGGGAGGAGATTGCCGGATCCCTGGTGTAAATATTTAATACTTTTCTGGCCAGAGGTGAAGTGCCGAATGACTGTAGGATCGCTAATGTGGTTCCTTTATTCAGGAAGGGCAGCAGGGATAGGCCAGGTAATTACAGGGCAGACAGCAGTGGGAGGGAAAGTGGGAACAATTCTGAGGGACAGGTTGAATCAATAACTGGAAAGGCAGGGATCGATTAGTGATAGTCAGCATGGATTTGGAAGAGGAAGATAATGTCTGAAGAAATCAGCTGAGGTTTCTTTGAAATTACAATTGAAGGTATTGATGAGGGCCATGCTGATGTTTTGTTTTACATGGAGTTCATTTAGACCTTTGATAAGTTCCCACATGGGATCTAAGGCAAGTTGGCAAATTGGATCCAAAATTGTTGTAGGGTTGTTTTTGTGATCGAAAGCCTTTGTCCAGCGGGTGTATCATAGGGATCTGTGCAGGAACCATTGCTGTTCCTTATGGGCATTAATCAATCGGATGTGAAAGCAGAAGGTATCATTAGTAGTTTGCAGATGAAATAAAAGGTAAGGGTGTTGTCCAAAGTGAGGGGGTGTTCTCAGGCTACAGTCTGAAGGTTGAGGCTATAACAAAATTTCAAGTGAGTCATTTCAATTGACAAGGCAGGCAAGAGCACATCAGGCAATGAGGGAAACCTAATCAATTAAACTGTATTTACTTTAATGTAAAAGGCCTAACAGATTATACAGATGAACACATGGCATGGATGGGAGCATGGGCCAGGGATTTCACAGGAAATACGGAAACACAGCTGAGGGAGGGGCAGGACAGGCAGCTCAATGTTCCATGGACAGGTGCTACAGGAAGGACAGAAGGGGAACTGAGAGAGGAGGAGGATTGGTGTGTTTGATCAGTGAAAATATCACTGCAGCGCTTAGAGAGGATATTCCTGGGGATCGCCCAGTGAACCTGTATTCTTAGAACTGAGAAATACGGCTGGATGATCAGTTTGATATGACGGTACAACAGGCCCGCAGTAGTCAGCGGGAAATTGAGCAGCAAATACGTCGGAGATCTCAGATAGCTGGAAGAATGATAGAGTTGTGATGGTCGGGGATTTTAACTTTCTAAACCTAGACTGGGACTGCCATAATATTCATAGCTTGGATGGGAGGAATTTGTTCAGTGTGTTCAAGAAAACTGTCTCAGTCAGTACTTAACTGTTCCGACTGGAGAAAGGGATGAACCCCTGACCTCCCTTCGGGAAACAAGGGAGGGAATGGGGCTGAAGTGTATGTGGGGGGGGGGGGGGAGCACTTTGCCAAAGTCACCACAATTCTATTAGTTTGAAAATAGCGATGGAAAAGGACAGGCCTGGTCCACAAGTTAAAGATCAAAACTGACCTTGCCCCAGTCCAGAAGTTATGAGGCAAGACTGTCCCAAAGTTGATTCATGGAGGCTATTTGAAAGTAAAAGGACGTCGGGCAAGTGGGATTCTTCCAAAAGAGTGGTAAATTCAGATTTCAGGGGCAGCATATTCCTGTTAGTGTGAAGGACAATGCTGACACAAGTTGGAAACACTGGATGATTGGGGATATTGAGGCTCTGGTCAAGACAAAAGGGGGCACATGTCCTATACAGCCAGCTGGATTAAGTCAATCCCTTGAAGAACATTGTGGGTGTAGTAATACTCTAAAGAGGTAAACCATGAGGGCCTGAAGGGGAACTGACAGAGGTTTGGCAGAGAAGGTTCAGGAAAATCCAGAGAGATTCTACAAAAATATTAACAACAGAAGATTAACTCGGGACAGAATGTGACCCCTTAAAGATCAATGAAGCCATCCATGTGTGAACACACAGGAAATGGGTGAGATCCGAAACAAAAGTTTCAAGTCAGAACTTACTGTGGAAAACACACTGTGGAAGCAGGGAAATAAACAGTGATGTATTCAAAAGAGTCCACATTGGAGAACAGGACGTGCTGAAGGTTTTAAAGCGCATTAAAATTAGACAACTCCCTGGGAACTAATCAAGTACATCCCAGGACATTGGGGCAAGTTAGGGAGGAAACTTACAAAGATATTTCTATCACTGACAGCCACGGGTGGTGCGCTGGGAGACTTGAGGGTGGCTAATGTTGTGCCAGTATTTCGGAAAAGCTGTGAGGGAAAGCCACGGACCTAAAGACCAATTAACTTGATGTCAGTGGTACGAAAGTTGTTGGAAGTGATTCCGCGGGACAGGAGTAACATGAATTTGGAAAGGCAACGATTGAGTCGGGATAATCAGCACAGCTTTGTGCGTATAAAGGAGTGTCTCTCAAACTTGATAGAGTTTGTTGAAGAGGTGACCAAGGAGATGGATGAAGGCAGAGCAGTAGATGTTGTCTATACTGACATCAACAAGGCCTTTGACAGGGTTTATCATGGTGCACTGGTTAGTAAGGCTAGATCACATGGGACCAGGGAGAGCGAGACAAACGGACACAAAATGGGCTTGACAGTAGGAGACAGAGGATGGTGGGAGAGGGTTGTTGTGCAGACTGTGGTCCTCTGACCAGTCGTGTGACATAAGGATCGGTGCAGGGTCCACACATGTGTATTATTGACATAAACGAGAATATGTGAATTAGTGTTAGTAAATTTGTGTATAGTAAAATACGTGTTCTAGTAGGCAGTGAATACAGTGATCAAAGGTGATCTTAACCATATGAGCCAGTGATTGAAGAAATGAATGATGGAGCTGAATTCAGGTGTTGGATTTTGTTGACATAAACCAGGGAGGACTAACACAATGAATGGTAGGGCCCTGGACAGTTTTGTCGAACAGAGAGAGACCAAGGGGTGCAGTTACATTGTTCCTTGGGCGTGACATCACAGGTGGACAGGGCGGGGAAAGCGGATTAGGCACACTAGCCATCATGGGTCAGAGCATTGAGTACATGGGTTGGTGCATCATGATACAAAGCATTGCTGGGACTCCAGTTGGAGCACTGTGTAGAGTTCTGATCATCCTGCTTCAGGAAACATTTTCCAAAACTGCAAATGGAGCAAAGATTGACGAAGATGTTACTGATACTGGAGGGTTTGACAGAAACAGAGAGGCTGGATAAGCTGGAAAGCAACATGGGGGGAATGAGATAGAGTTGGCAGATAACGTTAAGGAGAAGCCAAAGAGATTCTACATCATACATGTACAAAAATGCAACTAGAGAGACAATGGGGCCCCTCAAAGATCAGGAAGGCCATTTATGCCTGGAACCACAGGAGATGGGCGAGATCCCAAATGAATATTTCATGTCATAACATACTGTGGACAAAGACTTGGAAACAAAGGGAGAGAAACAATGATGTCTTGAAAAGAGTCCCCACTACAGAAGAGGTGGTGCTGGAGATCTTAGAACACAAAGGTAGAAAACGCCCGAGGTCCTGAACAAATGTATCCCACAACATTGTGGCAATGTCACAGCGGGGACCGTGGCAGAGGTATTTGTATTATTATCCTTCGTATTTCCCTTGGGCGGAGGTGGCTGAGGGGTGACCTTATAAAGGTTTATAAAACCATGAGAGTTTTACGTAATGTGAATAGTAAAGGTCTCTAATTCAGGGTAGGGGAATCCATAATTAGAGGGAAGAAATATGAGGTTAGAGAGGAAATACTTAAAAGTGACCAGAGGAGAACATTTCCATACAGAGAATGGTGCATGTATGGAATGAGCACCTGGGGAAGGGGTAGAGAAAAGTAAAATTACAACATGGAAAAGACATTTGGGCAGATACATGGAGGAGAGAAGGTTTGAAGAAATATGGACCAAACACATGCAAATGCGACTCGTTCATGAACAGTGTTCAGCATGAATTAGTTGGATGGAGGAACCGTTTCCATTCTGCATGCCTCTGTCTCTAGTTACTGGAGCAGGACAGTATAGAGATAAGGCATGGTGTAGACACTGAAGAAAGTTACAGAGATAGGGATAATAGATTGAAATGCAGTACATTTCAAGTATGGGGAGGGACTATAGGGAAGATGGAGGTTACAGAGACAGGAACTGTTATAGGAGTTACAAATTATTGTAGACACTGGTCCATGAGACATGGTATATGTACAGTGTTGGAGGGGAACACAGAACAGAAAGATTCCAGGTAGCATTCCCACTCACTCATGGGAAGCCTGCTTTCCCCTCTGTTGTCCTGGTGCTCACTAAGACATCATAGGCCTGGATTGATAAATGTGACACTCCCGATACTGTCTCAGAACGACAAAACTTACAGTAGACGTGGTGATTGAGCCTTGGGTGTGTCTGTACACTGCTCCCCCTCCAGCACTGTTAGCTGATGTTTGGAGCCCTCTCGATGCTCTCTGCACTGTTCACAGTGAGTGATCTTACCTCAGTGAAGGATTTATTGAAGGCTCCAGATGTCCCTGACCTTTGTCTCTCTACCTGACCAACTATCTTCAATGTGGTGATGGACGAGACATCCAGCAGCTGGGAAGTCGATTCAGTCAGGAAGTTCCTGAGTACCCACAGGAGACAGAGAAATAGACAGAATGGGAACTTAGACTGATGCAGTGAGGGTTACGCATGGAGAATACTATTGTGCCCCACAGAGATCTGGAAAATCCCAGTCTCCCTCCCTGGCCGGTGCTGCTGCATCTCTCTGGAGTGCAGAATTCTGCTGGCTCAGGACCTGGAGTAGCTGCAAGAGTGAGAGATGCTGAAAGAGGCAGCAAGTAGACCCACACAGTAAGGGATACCACATGGAGAGAGACTGCGTGATATCACCAGAGTGCAGGAAGTTATCAGGATCAAACAATCATGAAGAAAAAACAGGTTTAGCTTCGTGATACACTGGTATCAGTGTTCAGGGATAAAAAGCCTGTGAACAGACAAAGGAAATGCCCTACTGATATTGTTGCTAGAGCATGTATCCCAAACCTTAGCTAATTGTTCAGGAGAGTCAGGTTTGAACCACATCATCCGAAATGGTGGAATTTAAAATAAATTATTTTAAACATAGTAATTGACAATCTATTAATGCTATTACTGATATGCAATAAATCCAAACGCTTGTCATTCAGAGAAGGACATCTGCCCATCCTCACGTGGTCTGCACGGCATACTCACAGCAAAGTGTTTGCCTCTCAATTACCCTCTGAAATGGCCGAGCAAGCTACTCAGCGTAAGGGCAGCTAGGGCTGGGCAAGAAAGGCTGGTCAGCGAGAGACACCCACATCCCATACCTGATCTTAAAAACATCCATTAGGATGGGGTCCCACTGAAACTGAGCTGGGACAAGTGTCCTGGCCAATCATGTCAGTAGGTTTATGGACAGGGCTTTAAATGGACAGAGGGATCAGGTGAAAGGAGCCTTCCAAATCCAAATAGAAAAGGTGACGCATGTGAACAACATGGGGATGTGGCTGAAGACAAGCAGAAAGGAACAGGAAGGGACAAATTTTAACTAAAACTACATAAGTGAATCGATTTGTGACAGGAAATTGTGGGAAAGAGTAAATTATGTTTTTTTTTGCAAAGGACAAAGTCTCTGCAGCAAGGTAGACTGATATGTGACACAGACATAAAAGAGGTTTAAACACCAGCAAGACATGGTTACAGGACGAACAACAGTTGTTACATAAATATTCCATGGTTCACAACCTTGCGGAAACTCAGGAAAAATGGGTAACGCTAACAATAATGGAGAACAAAGAGGTTACAGAGAAAGCATTTAGCCTCAGATCATGAAGTAGAGTCAGTCTGCATATAAATTCTGGCTACTACTTGCTAAGGACACAAGCAGCAGAACAGTTTTAGGAAACTTAACAACATTTCATTGCTCATCATTGCATGAAAGAGGAACTCACTGGAATTTTTAATAAAGGCATTGTGATAATTTAGTCAAACTTCAATATTCATATAATCTTGACAATCAGACTGACAAGAGTGATATTGGAAGAGATGATTGTAGAATTTTTTTCAGTCTTTCTTTGAATAACACATTGTGCAACTGGCTAGGGATGTAACTATCTGAGAGTGACCGTTGTGTGATGAAACTTAGTGAATGAGTAATGTTACCTGGAGAGATCCTCTGGGAAATTGTGATAAAGTGCAGTTTAAAGTAATGTAAAGTTTTAAAGTGAATCACAGAAAGGACAAGCTACACCTAGAAACAAAAACGGCCAATTACATGAGTTTGACAGGAGAACTGACCAAGGTAAACAGGCTAAACAGACTGAAACATGTGTCTGTAAATGAACAGTGGAAAACATTTGAAGGAACAGTGTAAATCACTCAACAAAAAGATATTCCATTGAAACAGACATAACCTCAGCAAAAAAATTCCCACCGGGAATTTTGTCACTCAGCACAAAATGGATCATATCAGATTATGAGGCTTAGACGATTACCACAAAGTAATTAAAATCCTGAAATGAGAGAGAGTTTAAGCAGTAAGTGATAAAGGGATTGAAAAGGGTCTGCTTGAAGGGTGGACGGCAATTGGAAGAGGAATCTTTGTCAGGGTTTAATGACACAATAGGAACAGGGAGAGGTGAAGGTGCTGGAGGTGGTGAGAGTGTTACAGAGAGTGGTCCCGGCCTGAATGGTGTTAAAAAGCCAATACGGATAGCTGCAGCTGGAGAGGTTTGCAGCGGTAGGGAGAGACACATGTATTTTTATTTATTCATTCATGGAATGAGGGTGACACTGATTGGATCAGCATTCTTTGCCCCACTGCTCATTACCCAGAGGGCAGATTTGAGTCAGCCATATTGCTGAGGGTCTGGATTCACATGTAGGCCAGACTAGGTTGGAATATCAGATGTCCTTCCCTAAAGGAGCTAAGTGAACCTGATGAGTTCTTCAGACTGATCAACAATGCTTTTATAGAGGCTGCACCAATGTCTTGTACAGCCAAAACATTAGATCCCAAATCCTACTCTCAATGCTTTGCTCAAAGAAGGTAACCTTCCCAAACTCCTGCTTCACCAGCCTGTCTGCCACTGTCGCCACTCTCAAAAACTGTGTACCTGCATCCCTGGGTCACTGACTGACAACATTACCCAGGGCCAGAACATTAACTGTACAAGTCCCGCCCTGGTTTGTTTCACCAAAATGGAACACTTCACATTTATCTAATGAAACTCCATCTGCTATTCTTCAGCCCACTATCCCAGCAGTTCTGCCCATTCTGTTGTTTCATAAGTAAATTTCTTCACTGTCCACTTTACCACCAATTTCAGTGTCACTCAAAACCTACTTTCCAGGAAACCAATATTCCCATCCAAACCATTTATCCACATGACAAACAACAGTGCATCCATTGCACCGCTGGTCACATGCCTCCAGTCCCAAAAACAACATGTCTCCCGCCACCCTCTGTCTCCTACCATCAAACCAACTTTGTATCCAGTTCCCTCGCTCCTCCGGAATGCTATATCCTTTTACAATGTTCTGGGCTTATGACTCAGTTTACCACATGGAATGGAGAACACAGAACAGTACAGTACAAGGCCCTTCGGCCATGATGCCATGCCAACCTTTTATCCATCTGTAACATCAAAATAACATACATACCCTTCATTTTACTGCCATCCATGTGCCTATCCAAGAGTCGATTAAATGTCGCTCATATATCTGACACTCCTACCACTGCTGGCAGTGCATTCCAACGACGCAACACTCTTTGTAAAGAACCTATCTCTGAAATTTCTCCTTTGCCATCCACCAATCACCTTAAAATTATTTATGCCCACGGCCATTAGCCATGTATGCCATGGTATAACGAAGTCTCTCACTATTCACTCTTTATAAGTCTCACATCATCTTGTTCACCTCTCCCTTGTCGCCCCTCACCCTTCTTCATTTCAATGACAAAAGCTTACCTCCCTGAACCTTTCTTCCTAAGACATGCTCTCCAGCACTTGCAGCGTTCTGGTAAATCTCCAATTTACCCTCCCTAAAGCTTCCACTGCCTTCCTGTAATGAGGGGATCAGAACTGAACACAATATTCCACGTGGGGTCTAACCATGGCTCTGTAGAGCTGCAGCATAACCTCACAGCTCAAAAACCCAAACCCCCAGCAATTGAAAGGCAACACAACATATTCCATCTTAAATGCCCTATCAGTTTGGGTGGCAACTTTGAGGGATCAATGGACGTGCAACCCAAGATCTCTCTATTCCACAACACTACCAAGTATTCTGCCTTTAACCCTGTATTCTACATTCAAGTTCGACCTTCCAAAATGAATCATTTCACACTTTTCCAGATTTAACTCCATCTGCCACTTGTCAGCCCAGCTCCGCATCCTGACAATATCCTGCCGCAACCTACAACAGCCCTCCACACTATCCACCATTCCACCAACCTCCATGTCATTGGCAAAATTGCTAATCCATTCTTCCACAACCACATCCAAGATTCACCTAATCTGCACATCTTTGGATGATGGATGGAAACTGGAGCACCTGGAGGAACACCACGCAGAGAATGTGTAAACTCCACACAGTCGCGCGGGACTGGAATTGAAGTCGGGTCCCTGGTGCTAGAAGGCAGCCGTGCTTACCACTGAGCCATTATGCTGCCCCCTATAACCCTATAGAGGTCTAACGATACTAGCGTCCTCAACCTGATGTAAGCGTCGTTCTTCCTCTTGACTAGATGGACTACATCCCTTGGAATCTTGTCAAATGCTTTGCTGAAGTCCATGGAGACAACATTGACTGCTCTGCCCTCATCTATCTCTGTGCCACTTCCTCGAAGAGTCAATCCGGTTTGTGAAACACAGTTTTCCAAGAACAAAGCCATGCTGACTCTCTCTAATCAGCCCTTGCCTTTCCAAATATATGTAGCTCCTTTCTCTCAGAATCTCCTCCCCCATCACTGGGCTCACGGGGCTGTAATTTCCTGGCATTTTACTGCAACACTTAAGTGATGGAACAGCATTAGCCACCCCCAGTCTTTCGACACCTCACTGTGTCTGTTGATAATATAAATATCTCTGTTAGGGACACTGTAATCTCTTCCCGAGCTTCCCACAATATTCTCGGATCGACCTAATGAGCGACTGAGGATTGATCTACCTTTACTTCTTTTAATATTCCTGCACTTTCTCTTCTCTGTTGAGGATCCTTTCCAAGACATCGCAATTTATTTCCCAAAGTTCCCGACCTTCCATGTCTTTCTCCACAATAAATACTGACAAGAATTTTTATTTTTGTTTAAGATCTCAACCATCTCCTCTGGTTCCACACATAGGCGACCTTATTGAGCTTTAAGGGGCCCTATTCTCTACCAAGTTATCCTTTATCCCTTATCGAAACTTGCACAAAGGCTTCTGAAAATTCAAATAAACCACATCCTCTGTACCATCACCGCCCCCCTTCCCCCCCACCCCAACCCCCACAACACCCTTATCTATTCTGGCAACAAATAAAATCCAACAGGCTCAAAAACAAATTCTCTTTTATAAAATGTGTTTCTCAGGGTCCAGTTATTTTTTGTTGATATGTCGTTTTTCACTCATTTCAGCATGCTCCTGACTTACTGTCAGGCTAACAGTATTTTTTTTTAGATTGGAAACATCATGGGTTGTGGGAGTTCTTGTTTATCAATCTGAAAAAATGTAGCTTACACAGTGATGAAGTAATAGAAAAGGCAAATCAAATGCTGCCATTTATAATAAAGGGAATGGAGGCTAAATATAGGGAGATCTTACTAAAAGGATGCAAGGTACATGTCAGACTACACCTACATTATTATGAACAGTGTGAATGCCCGAAGGAAAGACATTCTTGTCTCAGAGGCAGGCCAGAGAAGGTTCACTCGGCTGATGTTTGGGAATGGAGGGATTTTATAATATGAAGAGGTGGAGTAGATTGAGAATAAACCCATTGAAGTCGAGAAAAATGAGAGAGAAACTGAATGAAACATGCAAGATTCTGAAGTGCTTTGATCGGTTTAATACTGGGAATATAGGAAATAGAACAGTGCAGCACAGCAATAGGTCCTTCGGCCCACCATGATGCTACTCTCAACTCATACCATCTCTATGTACATGGTCCATGTCCCTCTATTCTCTGCCCTTTCATGCTTCTCCCTAAATGCCACTTCAAAACGTTACTCACATTTCTGTTTCTTTGACCTCGCGTGGCACCTTTTTCAGGGCTTATGGCCGAAACGTCGATTCTCCTGCTCCTTGGATGCTGCCTGTCCTGCTGCGCTTTTCCAGCAACACATTTTTCAGCATCATCTCACACTTGTCCAGATTAATCTCAATTTACCATTTCTCTGCACATCTTTCAACTGATCTGTAACCTCCTGCAACCTTGGATCTCCTTGCTCATTAACCTCAACTCAATCAATTTTCATGTCATCTGCAATTATATTTGTCACTACTTTTAATTTCAATTGTGTGAGAATCAGTAACCAGGGGACAGAAAATCCCAACAAGGGCTCACCCATTTAAGATGGAGATGAGGAGGAATATATTCATTCAGAGGGTAGGGACCCTGTGGGAATTCCTGACTTCAGGGGGTTGCCGAGGCTGGGTCATTAAGAATATTTATTCCAGAGATGGTTAGACTTTAATGCATCAGGGAAACAAGGGTTTTGTGCAAAAGGCAGGAAAGTAGAGTAGAAGATCATCAGGTAAACCATGATCTGATTGAAGGGCAGAGAATATTCAATGGACCAAATGGCCTAATTACACTCCTACATCTCAACTCAGTATCTCCATTATAACATTACGGATCTCTGCTTTATAATGGGATTATTAGATATTTATTATTACACAGCATTTGATCTACAACAGACAATTTGATGGCTCCTTGACATAATGTTATAGAAAAACATCTCGTATACAATCCAGGACTCCATCCATTCCAGCCCTGATACTCATTAGTTATCCAGTCAGTATGGAGACCACTGTCACACACAGTTCCTGTCCTGCCCTTGCTGCAAGTACATTCAGTGTCCTGACCATAACTTTATTGACATTCCCATCACGGCCTGGTGCCTACAAAAGAATTCCAGCTAATGGTAGCTGCTGCTTGTTGTTTCTCAGCTCCACCCAAATACACTCCAAATTTTGATCTTCTGATCCACACGACTATCTTATTAATGCATTAAACACATCCTTTCTTCACAATTGGTGGCTTTTTGCCTGTCCTGCCTTGATCCCAACAATCTTTCAATATACACTTCCCAGCAATGGACATCCGTAGCTTTATCTCCGGAATGACGGTTCCAGTTCCATCATATCTGTTCACTGTCATTCTAGCTGCCTTATTGCGAATGCAGGGAGTCATTCCTCAGTAATGGGGGGGGTTGAACAGATGGGTAGAGGTTAGAGAGATAGGGAGGCTTACAGGGGCTCGAGGATGTTAGAGGTAAACAAAGTTACATCTGGTCAAGAAATTCAGTGGGATAAACGGGTTTGGGGATTGGAGGAATTTGCAGAGATAGGTGGAGCTGGATGAGATTCTGGAGATAGGGATAGGGATGGATGTAGGGAGAGGTAGGCAGTCTGAGAGGCACTGACAGGGGGTGTATCAGGGAGAAGTGTATTATATATACTAACAGAGATATGGAACTTTGTAGTGACGGAAGACATTTACTGTTATAAGAAGGCTTCCAGTTTCTGAAGGCTGCATAGATATGAAGGCAATGGATAATGCCAGGTTACTGGGTTGGAGAGAGTTACACAAATGGGAAGGATTGCACAAACTGAAAGAGGTTCCGATGGTCAGGAGGGTTGGGGGGGAGGGGGAGTTTTAAATAGATTAAGATCGAAGAAGTGGAGAAGGATAAGGAGGTTACAGATGGATGTACGGATTGGATGAGCTGACATTGAAAGTGAGTCTTATGGGAACTGGATCACAAAGATTGGGGTTGGTGCTAAGATCGGGAAATCTGCAGGGACTTCAAGAGATTACCCAACAAGTGAAGATTAAAGGGGCTCCATAGATTGGGGTGTTGTCAGGACTGGAAGAGGTTACACGGATAGGGAGGGCTTTAAGGGCTGGAGATGTTTATGGAGATAGTCGCGGGGCTGAAGCAGTTAGCAGAGACTTGAAAACTTTTAGGACAGTACTAAGATACACTGGCTTTAGTTAATGCAATAATGGGAAGCCTAATGGGACTGGAGGAGCGAAGAAAGATACAAACAGCAGTGGTGGCTGCAGATGTTAACGGATTATCGAGAGACTTGCAGATTAGAGAGAGTGTGGGCTTCAGATACTGACAGCCATTGTACGAAGTGGAGTAGCCGTGGAAAACAGCGAGTTTGCAACTATAGAAAGTGCTGAAGGGACTTGAAGTGGTAAAAGATGTAGGAAGAGTTGTGGAAGCAGTTGGTGGTTAGAGATAGGGAGCACTGCAGAGACTGCAGGGGATCATACAGACGGGGGGGAATTCTAAGAGCAGGGGAAAGTAACAGAAATAGAGAAAGTGCAGTGCCTGAAGAGGGTTCAGCAACCAGGAGGTTTCAAGGTGCAGGAAAAAGTTACAAAGACTGGGACAGTTGTAGGGATTGGAGGAGCATAGAAATATAGGGAGGGCTTTCAACCCTGTAGGATAGTATGTTACAGAGATGGGGAAAGTTTCACAACTAAAGGGAGTTAAAAAGATCAGGAGGATTTGAAGTTATTGGAGCAGCTTTAACTGTATAGTTTCTCCAGAGATAGGGAGAGTTGTGGGCTGGAACAGGTGACATAGAGAGGGAGGGTTTTAAAAATAAGGAGGACTTTTCAGAGAAACAGAAGAATGTATGGATGGAACATGGTTGGAGTCACAGTGACAATTAAGGCAATTCATGAAGGTAACAGAAATAAATAGTGTAGTGATAAGGGGTGCGCATTAAAAAAAAGATTTGTAGTGACTGAAGGAGATTACATGCACAGCGAGGGGAGTAGGGAGTACTAGAGTTTACAGAGATTGAGTCTAGTTGAGAGAGGAAGAGTTTATTGGCATCATTATAATGGTAGAGACTAAATTCCATGATAGGGACGGTAGAACTTGATGGTATCCACAGCCATGGAGGACGTTAACTGGTGGAGGGGGTTCCGAAGGTCAGGATTCCTTGTGAGTTTTCACAGAGAGCGAGATTCTCAGGTAGGAGCCAGACATCGTTACAAAGACAGGGAGGTATTTCAGGTCTGGAAGGGATTACATAGATCTGGACAACTCAATAGACTGAATAATTTTTCACGGATAAGGAAGGGTTGGAGGAGCTGGAGAAGTTTACCCAGATAGGGACGGATGGAGAGGTTAAAGGCAAATATATTGACATGGAGGGTGGTACTGGTAGGAGGCGCTTACAGGGATAGACAAGACTGTCGGGGTTTACAGGAATGAAAGAATTTAGTACCCACTGGAGAATTAACACCCGTTTGTTCTTTCCTTTACCAATGACAGTGAAGTTTGAGTTGTAGAATTCTAGACTGATACAGCATGGAAACAGACCATTCAGCCTAACTTGGCACTCTGGCCAGGTTTCCTACACTAAACTAGTCCGATTTCCCTGTGTTTGTCGCATAACCCTTTGGGTGTTTTCTATCCAATAAACTATACTAAAGTCTTTTAGATGTTGTAATTGTACCAGCCTAATCTGTGAAACACACTGTGTGGAAAAGTTGCCCCTCAGACCCCTTTTAAATCTTTCCCCCTCACCTTAAATATTATTTACATCGTAGAATCTTTAAGACTGCAAAGTTAATAGAAGTTGAGAGGTATTTAGAAGCAGCGTAATAACATTCATACTTTAATCAGTGATGTGAAGCAAATAAATTCAAGATGTGTACATTATAATGAACAACAGTTACAAGTTGAGAGAATATTGGTTGAAAAGCAGTTCAATCGACACTTAGGTATTTTCTAATCAACTCTGAGGTGTTTTGACACATCTCTGTTGAAGGTGGGAATTGAACCCATGCCCCCTGGTCTACTAGTACAGACATTACCGGATCCTCCATAATATTCCCTTGCAGGAAGGGCAGGACTATAATCACATGCTTACTCTGTTTATTCCCAGGGAAAACTACTGAGATATTTATTGTTATAATTGGACTAGGATTGTATTAGACAGTTCCAGAGTGTAATGGATCGATAAAAGAATTAATTAGATTACTTACAGTGTGGCAACAGGCCCTACGGCCCAACAAGCCCACACCACCCCGCCGAAGCACAACCGCACCCATCTACCCCTTACCTAACACTACGGGCAATTTAGCATGGCCAATTCACCTGACTGCGGACGGAAATCGGAGCACCCGAAGGAATCCCACGCAGACACCGGGAGAACATGCAAACTCCACACAGTCAGTCGCCTAAGGCAGGAATTGAACCCGGGTCTCTGGTGCTGTGAGGCAGCAGTGCTAACCACTGTGCCACCGTGCCACCCACAATTAGTTATTTCTAATAATTAAGGAATGAAGCAACAATCATCTTAAATAAACATAGATCTCATGCTAATCAAGAAAGTCAATATGTTTGAAGCAGTTATTCATCTGCATAAATAAAAATTAACACGCTTTGTAATGCACATGAAATGGAAATAAATTATTAGTCTTTCAATGTGACTACTCAGCGAAAGACAACTTTCCTCATTTTCAAAAAATTGTGATTGCGAAGAATTCAAGATTTATTGTTAAAGCATAGAGCATATTGTTAATTCTGGTTTATTTGGAAAATTTAAATAATGTTTAACATGGAAAAATTTAGCTCTTATTGTAATAATCAGATATATAGAAATGTTAGAATTGAAGTGAAATACAATCAATACAAGAATGTAAACAAAACTGTGGATCCTGGAAATCACAAGCAAAATCAGTAATTGCTGGAAAATAACTCAGCAGGTCTGGCAGCATCTGTGGGGAGAAATCAGTGTAAATACATTTGGGCCAGTGACCTTTCTTCAGACTGCATTTTTGCTCACAACCAATTCAATCCAGCTAAGCGTAAACACTTAAAATTATTTTTGCTAAGATTAAGAGATTGCAGAGTGAAATATCGTTTACGTCAGTTGATGTATTGAGCCATAGCTCCACATCGACAGCTGGAGATATTGGATTTCAACAATGTTTGCCGGTTAGATATTGACCATAATTAGTTTTAAAATGGCTGATAACAAATTTAAGAATGATGAGAAAACTCTTATTGCAATGTAATTGTGCAATATGCTGGATAACAATTAAATATTTATGTGAAAAATAGTTAGCCATCTCTTAATTGATAAGACTGTTTAATGATCCTTCCATTAATATGAGAATTCAAATGAAAGAGAATGAGATAGTTAGAATGATTGTTGGATGAGAAAACTTTGGTTGATTGCAGGTGTGTTGACCTGAAAAGAATGTTAATATTTCATTATGATACTGGCACTAAGAAATAATAGATTCAACTAAAATGTGAATCTCATGATGGTGTGAGATTTGAAATAACAATTAAATAATAATTAATGTTAGAACTCAACACTTAAAATGATTCAATATTATCAAAGCAGTTTGTACTGGATATTCATTAAAATCAGTAAACTGAGAATGAAAACATTGGGTTAATTTAAAAACAAAAATCACACCTTAGAAGATTATTCTTCAGAATTGTTCTGTCATTGAAAAAAACCTCATTTCTTCAAGAATTTTGCATTTCCCTCATTATCTGTCTTTTTTCCACAGGGATCTGTACAGGAACCCTTCTGTTTGAGATATAAATATTTCGAAGTGAAATGGATTAAAATCTAACTGGGGGAGTTCATACGTTTGCAGATGATATAACGTTCAGTGCAGTTGGGGACAATGTAGAGGGTTGTCAAATAATGCAGCAGGGAAAAGATAAATTGCAGCTATGGGCTGAGTAATTAAAGGTGAATTTAATTCATACAAGTGTGAGCTGTTTCACTTTGGAAGCTCAAATGTTAAGGAAAAGTAGATAGTTAATGGCAGGACCCTAACAGCTTTATTATTCAAATGGATCTTGGCATTCAAGACCATGGCTCCCTGACAGTGAACATGCAAGTAATTAGGTGGTTAGGAAGGCAAATAGTATGCTTGCCTTTATTGGTCTGGGAACTGGTTACAAGTGTCAGGAAGCCATGTTGTAACTTTATAAGACTTTGGCTAAGGCATACTTAAAGTGTTGGGTTCACTTTTGTTCGCCATGTTCTTCGAAGGGTATGGATGCTTTGGAGAGGGTAAAGAGGGCGTTTACCAGGATGCTGCCTGGATTCGGAGAGGCGAAATAAACTCAGATTGCTTTTTGTGGAGTGGCGGTGACTGGGGGAAGACTTGATGGAAGTCTCTACAATCATGAGATACGTAGATAGGGTTGATGGTCAGAAAGTTTTTCCCAGAGTTGAAGCATCAAATACTATGTGACATGCGTTTAAGGTTAGGGGGAAAGTTCAAGGGGCATGTAACGGGCAATTTGTTTTTACACAGGGAGTGTAAGGTGTCTGGAATGAACTTCCATGGTTGCTGGTGGAGGCAGATACATTAAGGCTCTTTTATGTTCATTTCGATAATTTGGAAGGATATGGACCAAGAGTCGGCAGAAGGGATGATTGTCTTTTGCATTATGTTCAGCACAATGTTATGGGCACCAATTCCTGTCCTGCACAGATCTGTGAGAGAAAGCTAACTTCTAACTCATATGAAATTTAATCTAATCAATATTTAGCCACTGGTCTCAGAAATAGGAAGGAAATAAGTAGAGAAGGAACTTGACTACAATCTAAAAATATAATCAATTAAATTTATAGAGTTTTTTGTTATTTGTTCTGAATTATCAGATTAATAACTTTGTTGGAGATGTTTCGAAAATGTTTGTAGTTACTGATGTTCTGTCCCAAAATGACCCTTGTTAAACTGAAGATTGGACCAGAAACCTATTAGAAAACTTGAAAATATTCAGTGAAGTGAGATGCACCTCATAATTTAATCCGTTAATTCTTACTGCCAATACTACAATAACAAAACCTTTCAGCTCTGCACCAAAAAGCAGTGATTTCCATCCAATGCTCACTATAAATATCTGACTGCTACTCGTTTCAACAATCAAAGTAATCACAGCCTCATTGATTAAGAGTCATTTAAGACATTTCACTAATAATTACTGTTTATTTCGACAAATTGCTCGTTCAAACAGCAATGTGAGATTTCTCATGAATATTAAGTTCACTGACAGCATATTAATAATTTAGTTATTGCTAATATCTAATAATTGATCCTTCCAGTAAGGGGTATAACAGTGGAATTATGGCTCAGTACATTAACTGATGGAAAGATATTGTTGTGTTCACTCTCCCAATTATTGTGAATATCGATATTTATTTTGATTTGATTTGATTTGATTATATTTTTCTTCAACATGAAGATTTATTGTATTTCGGATCACAGTAATAGTTAAATATTTTAAAGCTAAAAAATTTCAAACTTGTGATTTTTTGTCAACAAGAAAAAAGAATTTACATGCGTGTGTTCTTTTCTTTATCAGAGTAAATTTTGAATTGTTGGAAGTTATACATTTCTATAAGGAAGGGGAGCTGCCTGCAGTAGAATAGTCACATTGAAGGATTTTTTTTGCGATTACATCCTGCTGCTAAGCATTCTAGCTATCTTTTCATCATAAGAAAAACGGCTTTAACCACATTCCGCAGTCATATTTTTCACGAATTTACAATAAGTGCATGATATGTGTATTTATCTTTCTTTCAATTGTCATGATTTTAATTTTTAAGTAAGAGCATATATGCTTAGTACCATCATTATTGGGAATTACTATTTCATTCTTAGTCCATTACACACAGAAACAGTCCAATTAATTCCCAGCCCAATTATCGGAATGAATATTGATTAGTTTTCATTTGAGTAATCACAATTGGTTATAATCCCACACTTCCTTGTTAGGAACATAATGAAAGACACTTGTGCAGATCTAATAGTGTCTCTCCTATGAGACTAGGAGGTGTGGGTTCAGTTCCCTTCTCCAACAGAGATATGCCAGAGCAGCTTGGAATGGTGATTAGAAAATATCTAAGCAGAGTTTGAATTGATTTTCAATCCAGTTTTGGATCTGCTTCTGTCTGTTGTTCATTCCAATAATCTCTCAATCTGCAATTTATTATCCTCAGGTCATTAATAAGATTAAGTATCATATTACATTATATCCAAATTTGAGATCTTAGGACTCTGCAGTTTTTAAAATTTTAAAGAGTCTAAGTAATGTAATTCATTTCGTTTAATCAAAATACATTCGGGTATTATTCATATGGTGGGCAACAGGATTTTACTTCCAGTCAGCTCAAGAATGCTCAAATATTGTTTATTCTGTGAACTTAATGCTGCAGAAGAGTTTCAATAAACATTTAACACATCATTTATGGGCATTTCAACACCTCACGTACACCAATCCTTATTCTCTAGTCCGAGCAGATGAAGAGATGAAGATCGCCTGATGAAGAGGCAGTACCTTGAAAGTTAGGGCTTCCCAATAAACCTGTTGGACTATAACCTGGTGTCATGTGATTTTTAACTTTGCTCACCCCAGTCCAACTCCAGCATCTCTAAATCTTTGTTTCGCAAAGGAATTCCCATAATTTTAAAAAAGAAAATATGACTTTAATTAAGCAATTTAACACGCGATTATTAATCCCTTCCGATATTAGTAAAATATCTCAATGTAAGTGAAATCAGTGCTCACACAATAGGGCGCATACAGCCACACAAATGCCTTCCTGGTCATCTAATTACTGCTCAGGAGAAAAACTGGAGAAAGTATCTTATCGTTCCTGAGAACAAGAGCCACAATAAACATTTGGTGACCAGTTCCATCCAATAAATGCATTTGATTTCTTACATTTTGGTTCAGTAATTGCACACAAAATATTTAGCTAAAACCAATAACCATGCTTTATTGCAAATGACCGAAGATGCTAACGTCAACATATGTAGCAGCTTGCCAATCAGGTTTCCAGTTGAAGTTTTGCAAAATAAAATAACTTAATTTCGGCTTAGTACAACTGTAGGTGAAAACATGTTGACTTTGCGCATTAAAAACCTTTATCCGCTTATCCAGAAAAAATACTGAAAGGTGGCACTCTAAATTTAACATATTTTGACTTTCTTTCACGAAAACAATCATGTGAATTGCTATTCATTTTCATCCTCGTTCTGATACAAATGTCAAAATATTTACGATATTAACTCTTTATGAATAATGAAAGAGTTTTCTCTGCAAGAACGACATGAAGATGTTCAAGGTCCTCTAATTACTGTTGAGCAGAATACTCTTCATAAGGGTCTTATTGTCGTAAACCGATACTTTTTACGACCTTGATTTTATTTCTGAC
Organism: Chiloscyllium punctatum; assembly: GCF_047496795.1. Lineage (NCBI taxonomy): Eukaryota > Metazoa > Chordata > Chondrichthyes > Orectolobiformes > Hemiscylliidae > Chiloscyllium > Chiloscyllium punctatum. The sequence continues at coordinate 472,208 of NW_027309870.1, forward strand.
TGGTGTTTTGGTGACTGATGTGTTTTCAAACCATGTGCCAATGCATAAGGATTTCTTTCAATTTGTTATAAGAAAAAAACTGCTTTGAACATGTTGATTTCTAATTATTGTTTACTCCCAAGATATTTATCGATGTACAATAATCAGAAAATTATGGAAGATCCCTGTATCTTATTTTCATTACAATGTGCACTTTCACTATCTAGTTATTTACTTCCTACGTCTGACATGAATGTCTAAACATTGATCAAGAACAAAATGTTGTAAATTAAAGGTACATCTCAATAAGCAAACCAATGGATGGAAACATGTAATTCTTGTAATCCTGCATTTTTGAACTAAAAGCAATTCTGCTGAATAATCACTGAATGGCTCATTTTTCTGAATCATAAAGCTCGCTACCATATTATATTTCTCAGTTTACCGATCTTAATGAATATCCAATCATCATCAAAACAAAGTGCTTTTAAAATATTGAATCAATTTTTTTTAGATTACAACGTAATTTTCCAGTCACTGCCATGACAATAGTTGCACAGTTATTGGAGTTAGTCATTGTAACAAATATAGTGTGATTCGCATTTTAATTGCATCAATTGTTTCTGAGTACGAACACTACAATATAAAAATCAATTTAGTCTTCAGGTGAACGATCCCATAATGGAACAAATGATTTCCCATTCGATTCCTCATTGTAAATATCTGATGATTGCTCATTTGAATGATCGTGGTAATCTCAGGTGAAGCATTCAGAGAACTGCAATTATTTTCATCAGACCAATTCCTGGTCGTTTCTCCACATTGCTCAGTTAAATAATCAACTGAGATTTCTCAGTCTTCTTTTTTTTAATACCCGAGTGGCCAGTGACAAGCACTGCCCTTCTCATCAAAGGGCAATCTCCTGGTTATATATTTTTTTAAAACCCCACACTACCGCAGTTCGGCGGTAGTGCTTATTTTTCCCCAGCACCCATGGTGTTTGTGTGTAGGTGTGAGACATATTGAGAGCCAAAAGGTGCACGACTCTTTATTCAAATTCCACCACCAGGGAGATAGGAGAACACTGGAGTGGCCAGTGACAAGTACTGCCCTTCACATCAAAGGGCAGTGCTGTGTGATCAAAACAGTGAAGGGGAGGGTAGGGACTAAATTAAAATAAAGTTGGAGGGGGAAATAATGCACTCCACTCCCTGTGGCTCCCACCTCTCCCTGAACAACTCCAGGGTGTTGGTGGACACCGCGTGCTCCTTCTCCAAGGACACCCGGGGCCAAATGTAACCGAGGAAGAGGGGCGGTCAGTCGGCCCTAATTCTCAGTATTCTTAAATTAAATGATATAATTTTGACAATTCAATTGTTGCTATTATCTAATAATTGCTCAATATAGTTCAGGCTATGGCTACGAATTTATGGCTCATAAATTAAATAAAGTAAAGATTTTGCAGGGGGCATTGTGAATATCAATTTTTATTTTAACCGTGGGAACAGTTGAAATGATATAATTATGTTTAACTTCAATGTTAATGTTTACTGTATTTATAAACACAATACAAGTTAATCACTTTTCATGGAACAAAATCATTTAAAATTCTTGTGACTGTTTGAAGTACAACAAAAGGAACTAACATCTCTTTATTGTTTCATGAAATAGTCACAGTACATTTTAAACTTTGGGAAGTTGAACATTTCTGGAAAGAAGGGAAGTTGTCTTCAGACGAATAGCCGCATCGAGTGACTAATTATTTTATTTTCCTAATCATTTATGTTGCAAATGAAAATTCATTTTCTTATCATTTTGTGACAAACTGCATTGGACATATGGATATTTTATAGATTGAGTTTCGTTCATTAATGTACAGTGATCAAATGATTCGTTTTTTTTCTTATCATGAATAATCACGCGATTCATATTTAATTAAAGTCGTTATTGATTTGTTACATTACTACTGTAAATTACTAATTCGATTTGTCAGTTCATTACACACAGGAAATACGTAATTAATTCCCATTCAAAGAATTACAAGAAACATTTGATTAATTTTCATTTGAGTTGCCACCGTAAGCATCTGACTATGGTCCTGCCCTTCCCGAATGGGAACATTATAAAGTCTCCTTGTGGACTTCAAACGTTTCAAGCACATAAACACTTATTCTCCGGTATTATAAAGAGGAAAATATTAACCGTCGAAATTCCTCTTCAGCAAAATAACCAAATGCAACTTCATGTTATTCATTGGTCAGCTGATCACCTACATTTGTAACTAAACATTGCAATTCATCTAAATACTGGTATGTGCATTGATCAAATTAAAATTCTAATTATTAGTCATTCATGAATTTTCAGCAATTTGTTTCTATTTTCCATTCACCTTTTCATATTGAATGTAACATTGATATGCTGTGAAACTATTAGCGTGTTTTCATTTGAACATTTAATTTCTCTCTCTCTCTCTCTCACTCACTTATCTCACTTCATACATGATGGCTTCAATGCACTTTGCTAAACTTCAAGATTTTTTTGACTTTAAGTAGTATCTTGAGCATTCACTTATCAATTTAATCCAAAATCATAGAATCATAGTGACATAGAATCCCTACAGTGTTGAAACAGGCCATTTGGCCCAACAGTCCACACAGACCATCCAAAGATTAACCCACCCAGACACTCCCTTGCTCTATTACTCGACATTTCCCCTGACTAATACACCTAACCTCGGTAAAAACAATGACTGCAGATACTGGAAACCAGAGATTAGATTAGAGTGGTGCTGGAAAAGCACAACAGTTCAGGCAGCATCCGAGGAACATTAAAATCGATGTTTTGTGCAAAAGCCCTTCATCAGGAATACAGGCTGCATTCCTAATGAAGGGCTTTTGCCCGAAACATCGATTTGACTGTTCCTCTGATGCTGCATGCATTGCTGTGCTTTTCCAGCGCCACTCTAACAAAAACTAATACACCTAACCTAAACATCCGTGAACATTATAGGCAATTTAGCATGGCCAACTCACCTCAGCTGCACACTTGTATACCATCACAATGTTATTGAAATCAACACTCACACAAAGTACGATACATAAAGCCACACAATGGTCTTCATGACCATCTAATTACTGTTCAGGAAATAATCTGAGTAATTGTCTTATTATTCCTGAGATTAATCACCACAGTAAACATCTGGTCATCATTCCCTCCAATAAATACAATGGGTGTCTCTGAAATTTCTGTTCAGTAATTATCCATGATACTTGTTGCTCAAAGCAGTGTCTGTTCTTCATTACGAGTGGCCAAACATTCTAACAGCCATTGATCTTGATCTTATTGTTACTGAGTGCAATAACCACAGTAAACATCTGGTTATCATTTTGCGAATAAATACAAGAGCTATCACCTTACTTTTCAATTCAGTAATTACACGTACTTGTTGCTGAAAGTGGTATTTATTCTTTATGACAATTGGCCGACGACACTGACAGCAAGACATGTTGATAGTCCTAATTTGTTCATGTTTTCAAACAGGTTTTCAGGCCATGTATTTCAAAAAGAAGTAATTTGACTTCGTTCAAATTTAAATGTAAACATTTTCAGATATTTTCCATTCAAAGTGTTTATTTGCTTATTCAGATCGAACTTTAATCTTGCCTCTGGAAATTGAATGTATTGCATTTTCCATGCGTAGAAGTACTCATTAATTGGTACACATTTTCATCTTAAATCTGATGGAAATTTGAAATACTGCTTTCAGTGAAAATTGTATGAATTATACATGAGTTGTCTCTAAAAGAAAATCACAGAAGGCTAGATAGAATTCTTCAACAGCCTGTATATTTGAATATAAAAAAAGTTCCTTCTAAAAAACAAAGTTAAAAATTACTCAACACCAGGCTATAGTCCAACAGGTTTATTTGGAAGCACTAGCTTCCGCCCGATGATGGAGCAGTGCTCTGAGAGCTAGTTAAGCAAAATAATCCTGTTGGACGATAGCCGTGGTGGTGTTTGATTTTTAACTTTGTACAGCCCAGTCCAACACTGGCGCCTCCAAATCACTCCAAAAAAAACACTCCTAAGTCTGTGGTTTAACAACTTAACATTCCTGCAACTAAATTATAATTCTCAGTTTATCTATCTTAATAAATATCTAATCAATGTCAGTGTAAATTCCCAGAAAACATCAAATCGTTTTGTTTGTTAAAACACAAACTTTAATTGAAAATTCATTGTTATCACAATATGTGAATTATATTTTAACTCTCCAGTGATGTGAAGTGACCGTTGGACTGAAATTGGACGTTCTAAATTCACCTACAGGCAGAGAAATCGGGACAAATACAAAATTAGTTAAACTAAGTCAAACAGCAGCTAGAATCAATTTGCTCCAGGATGAATCAGATTTTCTTCCACCTTGACTTCCAGCCAGTACCTGAACATTATACACCTCGCTTGGAAATGTCAACAATGAAGGGTTTTCACACCAACACATTGGATTCTTTAAATCCAGCTCATAACCATATGTGGTCGTTTGTCATAAAATTATTAATCATTTTACAAATCATGGAAAATATCTCAAAGCTCTTGAAATAAAAGTAATTACTGCACGTAAAGCCACACGATAGTATTCAAGGCCACCTCACTACTGTTCAGTGCAATACCTTTTGTCAGTATTGTATTGTTCTCAAGATGAGTAGCCACAGCAAACATCACACTTTCACAACATCTCAAATATATACAAGATACCTTCTTATAAGTTACACACTACATCTTTCCCACCCCAATAATCACACTTCATTGTTTACGACGAAGGATGCTGAAAGAAGCATGTTTTGAGATTAAGGAATTCCTAAATATAGGCGAGTTTTCTGATAGGGTTCCCCAGTCATCATGATAAAAATGTAATTGCGGCTCAGCACATTGTAACAAATCCCCATTAAACTTTTTCATGAATTTAGTCAGAGACAATGTTTAAAAATTTCCTCTGTAAATGCTGCTGACTGTTTTTTGCTATGATACCCATGTTCCTTGTCTATTTATTTTCTTTGTAATGCTGACACAACTGTCTGAATATTGATGACAAGAAAATTTGCATGGATTATATATTGTATTTCTACAGGAGAAAAGCTGAGTCAGCAAGTACAGATTGCAGGAGTATCTGAGAATTTTGAATGATCAATAATGACTCCATATCGAATGTATTTTCCAAAACATCATGCCAGCATTCTAATGCTCAGTTCACTGATACTAATTATTATGTAATCAATATCACAGCAAACCCGTTTGGAAATATTGAATCACTTAAAGTGTCAGTGTTCTACAATAGATTACCAATTCATTATTAGTTTAACAATCACACAGTAATTCAGTTTAGGTTTTGTAACAAATATCGTGAGATTCATGTTTCAATTTAAGTCACTATTTCGTAGTGCCAATTTTTCAAAGAAAAATGGATCTTTTATTCCAGGTCAACACAACCACAAACCAAGCAATGATTCCTCATCCAACACTGACAGGAAATATCTGATATCTTCTAATTTGAATGTTCACAGAAATCATTGGATTAATATTCGGTCTTACAAATGAAGATACGCCTGATTGTTTTAGACTGCAATAATTAATGTTCAATTCTACATGTAACAGATAGCAATATGACATTTCTAATCATTTTATGTTTACAGTGACCAGTTTTAACACTAATTGTTACTTATAACCAGTATTTAATCATTGATCAAATCCGGCTTCAAGTGTGGAAATAAGTCTCAGTGACGTAAGCAGTACTGTTTGCTAATGGTCGCGAATGTTGATTTTTATTTTAATGCTGAAATCCTTGTTGATTTGCTGCTGTAGGGATGCCCTGAGCAGCCTGCCTTGGAATTAAAACACAAATAGTGGAGTGTAGATAAACAAGGCTAACAGTCTGTTTCACTCTTAAGTTAAAAAAAAACATTTTGCACAATCCTACTCCAATTCCATAAGTATGCTATTCCAGACAGTCATATTCCAGATAGTGATAAGAGAATGCCAGCATACAGAAAAATGACCAACCCTGGCTTCATTAATGAAGGAATAATTGTCCCAGTGAATGAATAAACACCAACTGCAGGATAGATCCCAGCTAACTTCCACAGCTGCTATCAGGGAAGCAGACAGGGTTTGATTGTCAGAAATAGTTACTATTTTAAAGTTGCTCAGAACATTTAAGAAGTTTCTAATTACATATTCTTGAGAATAGTGAATAAGGCAGAGTGAGAGGCCCATAGGACTGCAGTAATTAATTTGGTAATCTGCGGAAATAAAATGCACAGAGCGATCCCAAGGCCTGGCGATTATAGCACCTGTAAACACCATGAAACAATAGGAAGCTGGGGCTATCCATAGCGATGTCCATCTAAGATTAGGTGTTCTGCAGGATCGGGTGTCAGTATAAGGAGGGAAGGACTGTAACCACGTTGCATGTGGCCATTGTAATACAGAAAGTGTGTAAAAATACTGCTTTTTACACTACACATTACAGTGTGTCATGGACTTCCCTTCCGAACTTGGCCTCGGGGGATGACCCCTTCATGAACTGATTTCAGCATGTGTAAACATTTTCTACTTGCCTGAGTTCTGCCTATCTCCTGAGGCTTCATTCCCTGTCAGGGGAAGTCACTCCTACAGCTATGATGACATTTAAATTCGATACAAACACTTATTATCTGTGAAATTATTTCTTGCAGAGCGATATCATTTTCATGTTAAAATTGTTTTACTTTTTTCGTGTGCAAAAAAACAATGTCGGTACATCCATTTGTTATTTAGTTCAACTAATACTAAATTTTAAATTATTGAAGACTACACTGGGTGTGGGGGGGGGGAGGGGGTGAAGAACGATTTATCAGCTCAAATGTCACATTAAGTTAAAGTAAAGACATTTTTCAAATCATGTGACCTCCAAAATGATATTTATTTTAATTTCATTTTGAGATAGTTTCATTTTCTTCCAACATTAGTTGTCAGTGAACAATAATCACACAATTATTAGTCATTTGCTACAAAATGACTTCCTGTACCAAATGTCATTAACCCGATGTTTTGTTCATAATAATACTCACTTTCCCGGCCTAATAATTTTCTTCCTAGTTCTGACATTTGTCTAAACATTTATCATGATAAAAGTTACATTAATAAAATAGACAAGAACCGACCAAAAACAATTGAACTGTGTTCAATCGTTGCTGAGTTTTTTTAATTATTAAAGCCACGTTTTATATTTTAATTTTCAGTTTATTAATCTTAATGAATATACATTCGTCTTCAGAGCAAAGTGTATTCTAAATATTAAGTCAATTTATCTATCAGGATTTTAGAAACAATGATCAATTACAACAATTACGCAATACTTTAACTTAGGCTTTATAACAAGAACAATTTGCTTTTAATACCTTCCATATTTCTTAGTGTGAGTGCTACAATATTAAAACCTGTTCGATCAGGCCAATATACCCACAAAAGAGCAATAATTGCCATTGCAACATCATTTGTAAATATCTGACTTTTGCTCATTTGAAAGATCACAGTCTTCTCAGCCATTGGAATTCAGAGAACACCAGTTAATTTATACTGCAATATTTCTCTTCGTTTCTGAGCATTACTCAGTGGAATAGGAAGAGGAGATACCTCATCATTCCTAAATTCATTATTAAAATTTTTCAAATCGATTTGTTGACAATTACTAATAATTGTTCAACTCGGTAAGGGGTGTAATTGTGAAACTATGTTTCCATATAATAACTAATGCAAGGACATTGCAATGTACAATCTCTCAATCACTCTGAATATTGCTTTTCATTTTAAACTTGGAAACACTTTTGAATTGATTTGATTGGAAATCACTGCAATATTAACATTTATTGTGTTTTTAATCACAATAACAATTGAATATTTTTCATGTGCAAAATCATTCAAATCCCCATGAATTTTTTGAAGCATACAAAAAAGGGTTGGTATCTATCTTATTTCATTAAATAATCACAGGAAATTGTGACTTCTTAGAAATCATGCATTTTCAGAAAGAATGAAAGTTGTTTTCAGCTGAATAGGCACATTGATTGACCAATTCATAATTTTGTTCCAATTTACGTGTAGAACAAAAACATTTTAATTTGCATTTCAGAAAATGAGAAACTTCTGACCATATAGAATAATTAAATTCATTTTTTGTATATAATGCACACTAATTGCACAATCCTGTCAAGCTATCGTTCCACAAGTGATCATAAAAATCATGTTTAATTAAGGCATTTGTTAACTCCCATCATTATTGTAAATTACTACTGAATTTTCAGTAGATTACACACAGTATCAAACCATTTAATTCCAATCCAATTATCACAATAAACATCTGATTAGTTTTCAGCCCTGCCCAGCCTGGTTGGGAATGTTATGAAGGAAACTTGTGCAACTCTGATCGTGTCTCTGTTACCAGACCAGAGGATACAATTTCAATTCCCTCCTTGCACAGAGCTGTGCCAGAGCAGCTCTGAATGTTGATAAGAAAATATCTAAGAATCGAATGAATTGCCTTTCAATTCAACATTAGATATGTTTTCATTTGTTGTTCATTCCAATAATCACAGTATCTGCTATATATTTTCTTCAGTCTGCGAATAACAGAATGTATCTAATTCCACTCAATCAATATTCTTTGCAAAATATTTGATAATGTTGCACTCACAAAGATGAAATATGCAAAGTACAGATATTCCTTGATTTTCTTTTGTTCTGAAGAGCTGAGTTCAGACTGCACATAGAGCTTGATGCTTCAAATGTATAAATATGAGAAAAAAATCAAGTTCTTCTTCAGTTAGATAAACAAATGCCACTTCCTACTATATATCAATTTTTAGTTATTGATCTGTTTATGAGTTGTCCGAAATTTGTTTTTGGTTTTCCATTCATCTATTTATATTGAATGTAAGATTGAAATGTTGTGAAAATATCCGAGTGCATCCAATTGAAATTGAATTTGCATATTTCTCTCTAATCCATTTTATTGCATGATGACTTAACAGTGTTTTGTTCAGCAAACCTAGTGAATCCTAAAATTTGTCTAATCTTAAATAAGATCTTTCACAACCAGTTATCAGTCAGTTCCTAATTTATGTAAATATCTACGTTTATTGAAATCAATGTTCACACAAAACAGTGCACATAAAGCGAAACAAAGATATTCAGCTGATTACTATTCAGTGGAATAACCTGAGTCAGTATCTTATTGTTCGTGTGACAAATGACAACAGTAAGCATTTATTTACTATTCTATGCAGTTAATGCAATTGATGTGTTATATTTCAGTTCAGTCGTCAATGTTGATTTATATTGTTTAAACCAATAATTCTACTTTATCACAGATATTGACTATACTACAATAACGTTGGGAAGCAAATTTTTGTCAATCTAACAATCTTTAAGCTCCTTTTTTATTGTGTGTGTACAAGAGACAATTCAAATTATAACCATTTTTATTACAAATTGAACAAATACTGCATTTTAAATTTGTGAAGTTCCTACATTTTTGCAAAAGGGTTAGTCTTCACTGTATATGTCACATTAAAAAAACTGCTATTTCAAATCATGCGTGCTACAAAATGATTATTGTTTTCATTTCATTGTAAGAAAAGAACTGCTTTGACCACGTTGATTTTTTTTTGGCATTTCTATTCCAACATTATTCATCATTGTCCAAAAATGACAATATTATTAAAATCGCATATACGCCACATGTCATTGACTACATTGTTCAGTTTCAAGCTCACTTTCATGACTTACGAATTTTCTTCCTAATTCTGACACAAATCCTTAAACATTGATCATAATATTGATCATATAAGTTGATGAAACATATCTCTTCAAGGAATCCGGTGTACGGAAATTCACAATTCTTGTATTACGTACATGTTTTACTTAAAAAAAGAAGAATTTCGCTCAATATTGACAGAATGGCTCATTTTTCTTCAATCCATAAAGATAGGTACTATGTTTTATTCCTCAGTTTACTGATCTTGATAAATATCCAATCAACATCACCGCAAAGTGCTTTTGAAATATTGAATCATTTTAATTCTTCAAAAGAGCATTCATTATCAAGTCATTGCCATTATAATAATGGCACAATTATTTATAAAAAAAAGTCTTTTGAACAAGTATAGTGAGATTCACATTTACATTTAATCCATTATTTCTGAGTACAAATAGTACAGTATGCAAATGCCTTTATTTTTCAGGTCAACTACCCCACAAAGGAACCAATGAATTCCCATCCAAAGTCATTGCAAATATCTGATGTTTGCTCATTTGAATGATCACGGTATTGTCAGCCTTAAAATTCAGGAAAATATAATTACTTTTCACTGAATTAATTCCAGTTCATTTCCAGACATTTCTCAATCACCTGCAAAAAGGGACTTTTCATTATTCTTGAATGCATTGACAGACTTTGATAATTCAAGTTTTGCTGATTTATTTAATAAAAAATAATTATTATTCAATCTAGTAGATTGCGCAAATGTGGATTTACGGCACAGTACATGAACCACTGTAAAGATATTGCAGTGCACAATCTCTCAATCATTGTAAATATCAATTTTTATTTTACCTGTTGAAACATACTTGAATTCAATTAATTATATTTGACTTCAATGCTCACATTTATTGTGTTTGTAATCATAATACGACTTACAGATGTTTCATGCAACAAAATCAAATGAAAAAGAATTAGCATCTCTATTCTTTCATTCAACAATGGCAATAAATTTTGATTTTTTAAATTTTGAACATTTTGGAAAGAAGGGATGTTGTCTTCAGTTGAATTCTTGCATTGACTCACTACTTCACAGTGTCCACTACGTATTCTCTTTGGGTTCCTATGAAAAGAAATTAACTAGTTCTTCTGGTTGTAAATTCCTGGAAAATTTTTGAGATTGTTGTGGTTTTAAAGGTGACAATGGGAAGTGATTGTAAGTCATCATTTATTTTGTTAGAAAGAGCTTGATTCAAACATTTCAAACACACACACACACACACACACACACACACACACACAGTCATTCTGCTGTGTAACAAGGGGAAAAACAAGTCGCTTTCTTCGGCATTAAGTAACTATATGCCACTTCCAATTATACATTAGTCAGCTAATTACCTACATTTGTCATGAAAAATTGCAATTCGTCTAAATATTGTTATGACCTTTGATCGAACTAAATTTTTAATTATACTTTATTCATGAATTGCCGGGATTTTGTTTTTTATTGTTTTCCATACACCTATTCGTATTGAATGTACGATTGACATGCTTTGACAATGTCGGAGAGTGTTAATTTGAGACTTTTTTTTGTATCGTTCACTGATTTTACTTATTGCATAAGATTACATGGTACCTCAATGGTTAGCAATGCTGCCTCACAGTGCCAGGGACATTGGTTTGATTCTCTCCTTGGGTGACTGTGGGGACTTTGCACGTTCTCCCCAAGTCTATGTGACTTTGCTGTGGTGTCCTCCCACAATCCCACATGCGCAGGTTAGGTGAGCTGGCCATGCTAAATCGCACATTGTGTTCAGGGATATGTGTATTAGTAAGCAATAAATGTGAAGAAATACGATCGGGAAAAGTGTTTGGATGGGTTACTCTTTAGAGGGTCATTTTTTTCAAACAATTGGCCTGTTATTACACTTCGGTAACAGGGGTGCTTTCGTGGCGTCGCTAGTATTAAGGTGCGCCCCGAGATCTAAGCCATGTTGGAACTGAAACGGAGGAATCTACAGAGAGACTACAGAATGACATCGCATCCATTTGGTTTTCTTTAAATCACTGACGAGCAGGAAAATGTATACAGGGAGGGTGAGTGGGGAACTGAGGCAGTTGCAGCTCTGGTAAAAGTCCAAAGGTTCCTCTGAGAGTGTAATTTCTTTCATTGCTGTTGCTGATTGAATGAGCCACTAACGTGCGAACAGCTCCAAAATATGATTCAGGACCTCTGGTGCCAATTCTCGCACGTTGAATGACGACAGACACCTTCCAAATGATGTCTTTCAGAGACGACTTTTTTTTGTCTGTCAAATGTATTTTGGGATACATTTGACAGACAGACTAATTGAGGAATCTGTGGTGCACTGTGACACCAGCGCATCAGCTTCTTCCCTGTCTTTGAACCGGGCCGCCTGCGCAAGGAATGCAAATGCGGTACTGCTTTTCATGGAAGGATCAGAATGGGGAAACTACACTCTCAAACAGAATGGCATATGATCAGAACTAGGTTGGAGAAAATCTTTACAATGCTTTGCACTGTAAATAAATGGAATTGCATTGCATTTCACTACGAGATCAGATTTGTTCAAGCAAATTCGAAGGCAGGTTTGCAGATGGGAAAGCAAGCAAGAAAGCTCCGTTCTTGTCCATGTAAAAGGCTGCAGTTGAAGAACAAAGCAGTTACTGCCCAGTTTCGAAATGGGGACTTTTCGCGTATAAGTGGAACGTGATGGCCACTACACTACAGAAACAAGCCTCGGTCGAGCCCGCTGCAGCTCAGTGGCATCCAGCACTGAAAGTTGAAGCCATTCTACCTTTCACCTTTCTGTTTCCATTCGCTCATTGTTTCATGGGACTTGTTCAAATTTGGCTATGTGGTGAGCATGGACGAGATACACCGAAGTATCTGTTTCCACGCGGTGTACCCCAATAACGTTGTGTTGCTCACACCTGCTTGAAAGAATTATGTTTTTGCGGAGCTTACCGTCGCAGTCTGTGGCAAAATCATTGAGTCTGTTCGACTGCTCACGGGAAAGGTAGTATTGTGAAACACTGCAGAAACGAACGACTTCCTTACTTTTGCTCCGACTGACCATACTCCGTGAAAGTTTCCCCGATTCTCAGTTGAGGATTTTTGCAGCTGAAAGTTACCTCAGAAACCCTGTTAATTCGTAATGTATTGAGCGAATCGCAAAACAGAAAGCATTTATCACGGAACACAAACAAAACTGGAAAACCAAATGCATTTTCAGACACAGCGAGCATGAATGCTAAATGTGAGACAGTCCGGGGACGTGAGCCATAAAGTAATCACACAACTAAAAACAGGGCAATTCCAAACTACTCTTTCAAACATACTGGAGCCTGAGTGCACCACCACTTCCCAGACAATGCTGCAAAGAGACAAAGAAAGAACATAATAAGAATGGGCCATAAAAAGTGAATTTCACCAATCACAGTCTCGATTAGATTACCTTTCCCTTCCGAAGACTCCAGGAAATGAAGGAAGTGGGAGAAATTCAATAACATATGACATCGAAATAGATTGGAACGATTTTCTCATTGGCCAGAAAACCAAATAACGACGAGCCGAGTCACCGTAGGACTCTGTTTCGCAACAACGATGAAAGAACAGTCTCCATTCGGTTCCAGAAAAAGCTCAACTTGCCTGGAACAGAAAGCAACAGCAGAGCTGCTGGCGATTTTCCGCGCGGGAGGCGAACACGATCATGACAGCACAGACGCTTTGGAAAGTTCGGCACTTTCGCACACCGCAGTCAATTCCCCGGGAAGCAAACCCATTTTTCTTCTGTTTTAAACAGGAATGCAGCAGGAATTGAAACAGCATCTAAAGCAGCTGTGCTGTTGGATCAGTTCAGCAGAAATGGCAGCGGTAGGATTCGAACCCACGCCTCTCTCGAGATGGGAGCTTTAATCCAGCGCCTTAGACCAGTCGGCCACACTACCAACACGCGCGTGCGCCCATTTTCTTGCACTTCCAATTGTGCTCCTGCATAACAACAGATGTAAACTCAAGTGAAAAGGGTTCCATGATCCCTCTCCGACTCGCACAGCTGTTGGGATGTGCCCGTCTACAATATCAATTTCTCAGCAGTTAACGATAGCCCATCAATCCAGACAAAAATCACTGGTAAACTGAGTCTATCTTCTCAGACTGGATTCAGCTACAAATACATCTGTGAGTGCGTGAGAATATTCGATCGGTTATGATTGGGTCAAATTACCATGAGCTACTTGACATTACTGCAATTTCGATTCTTACTTTGCTAAATGATTTCACCCATTGCTCGAAACAGGACAACTTTCACGTTTACACGGAACATGAAACACACCGGACTACAGGGAAAATGCACAAAGCTGAGCAGGCCGTGTTCCACATCATACCGTGCAGCATAGTTTCAGTCACTGTGTCTGTTTTGCAGAATAAGGTTCCCAAAGAATGTTCCACCCTAAAACCGGAGGTCGCATTACAATCCGAGAGCGACAGATCACATTGTGAGGAAGGTCTGACCTCGGGGCCGGTTCGAGATGCCACTTTCCTTGCCTTTTACCTTAACCGTGCAATTTGCTGCAGAGATTATCACACCTGGACATGAGCCTCATGGATACCAACTGAGTTGGAAACCTGTGTGGGAATCGATGAGAAAAAGCGACTCCATAAAGTTTAACAAGTTCCATGGTGCTTTTTAGAAATGCAGTTTCTGTTCACCTCAATCTAAAAGGCAGTTTCTGAACATAGTCACAGAAGTCAAAAGGTAATTACCTCACCCCACCCCCACTCCGGAAGAGGTGCTAACTGCCCTTGATTGTTTTTTGTTCACGATGTGAAGAGCTCTCACGCCTGAGTCACCGTCACGTCTCTGGTTGCTGAGTGAATCACAAAGAAGGACTTTCACCAGAGCTACAACTGCCTCACTTCCCCACTCACCCTCCCTGTTTACATTTTCCTGCTCGTCAGTGATTTAAAGAAAACCAAATGGATGCGATGTCATTCTGTAGTCTCTCTGTCGATTCCTCCGTTTCAGTTCCAACGTGGCTTAGATCTCGGGGCGCACCTTAATACTAGCGACACCATGAAAGCACAGGTCCAGAGGTTCCTCTGACAGTGTAATTTCTTTCATTGCTGTTGCTGATTGAATGAGCCACTAACGTGCGAACTGCTCCAAAACATGATTCAGGACCTCTGGTGCCAATTCTCGCACGTTTAATAACGACAGACACCTTCCAAATGAGGTCTTTCAGAGACGACTTTGGCATACATTTGACAGACAGATTAGTTCAGGAATCCGTGGTGCATTGTGACAGCAGCGCCTCGGCTTCTTCCCTGTCTTTGAACCGGGCCGCCTGCGCAAGGAATGCAAATGCGGGAATGCTTTTCGTGGAAGGATCATAAGGGGGAAACTACACTCTCAAACAGAATGGCATATGATCAAAACCAGGTTGGAGAAAAGCATTACAATGCTTTGCACTGTAAGTAAATGGAATTGCATTGCATTGCACTACGAGAGCAGATTTGTTGAAGCAAACTCGAAGGCAGGTTTGCAGATGGTAAAGCAAGCAAGAAAGCTCCGTTCTTGTCCATGTCAAAGGCTGCAGTTGAAGAACAAAACAGTTACTGCCTAGTTTCGAAATGGGGACTTTCCGCGTGTGAGGCGAACGTGATGACCACTACACTACAGAAACAAGCCTCAGCCGTCCCTGCTGGGGCTCAGTGGCATCCAGCACTGAAAGTTGAAGCCATTCTACCTTTCACCTTTCTGTTTCCATGAGCTCGTTGTTTAATGGGACTTGTTTAAATTTGGCTATGTGGTGAGCATGGACGAGATACACCGAAGTATCTGTTTCCACGCGGTGTACCCCAATACCGTCGTGTTGCTTACACCGGCTTTAAAAAATTACGTTTTTGCGGAGCTTACTGTCGCAGTCTGTGGCAAAATCATTTATTCTGTTCGACTGCTCACGGGAAAGGTAGTATTGTGAAACACTGCAGAAAGGAACGACATCCTTACTTTTGCTCCGACTGACCATACTCCGTGAAAGTTTCCCAGATTCTCAGTTGAGGATTTTTGCAGCTGGATGTTACCACAGAAACCCTGTTAATTCGTAATGTATTGAGCGAATCGCAAAACAGAAAGCATTTAACATGGAACACAAACAAAACTGGAAAACCAAATGCATTTTCAGACACAGCGAGCATGAATGCTAAATGTGAGAGTCCGGGGACTTGAGCCATTAAGTAATCACACAACAGGGCAATTCCAAACTCCTCTTTCAAACATACTGGAGCCTGAGTGCACCACCACTTCCCAGACAATGCTGCAAAGCGACAAAGAAAGAACATAATAAGAATGGGCCATAAAAAGTGAATTTCACCAATCACAGTCTCGATTAGTTTACCTTTCCCTTCCGATGTCTCCAGGACGGAAATGAAGAAAGTGGGAGAAATTCAATAACATATGACATCGAAATACATTGGAACGATTTTCTCATTGGCCAGAACACCAAATGACGGCGAGTCGAGTCACCGTCGGACTCTGTTTCGCAACAACGATGAAATAACAGTCTCCATTCGGTTCCAGTAAAAGCTCAACTTTTCTGGAACGGAAAGCAACAACATAGCTGCTTGCGATTTTTACAGCATTACAGCAGAGACACTTTGAAATATTTAGCACTGTCCCATGCCACTGTTAAATTGCCGGGAAGCAAACCCACTTTTCCTTTTTTTTTGAACATCAATATAGTAGAGATCGACACAGCATTTTCACAAGCTGCAGCGTTAGAGGTGATTGGCAGGCATGGCAGTGGGGGCACTCGAAGCCTCGCTCCTATTGAGACGAGAGTCTGGATCCAGCGACTGAACAGCAGGGCAAGTCCAAACTGCGCGTTCAGTCCTACCTCAGTTTTAGTGCACTACCACTTCCCAGAAAGTGCTGGAAAGAGAGAAAGAAGGAACATAATGAGACTGGGCCATAAAGAGTGAATTTCCCCATCGATTAGATTATCTTTCCCTTCTGTCTCTAGGACGGAAATGATGGAACCCACGACATCGCAAACATTTTCGCATTCGCCAAAACACCAAATAACGACGAGTTGAGTCACCGCAGGACTTTGTTTCATAACAGCGATGGTATAAGACTCGGCTTTCAGCTCCAGTGAAAAATCAACTTTTCTGAAATGAAATAGCTGCGGTCGAGCTGCTTGAGCCCGCGATTTTTCGGACGGGAGGCGAACACTGTTATGTTAGCACAGGCACTGACTCCTTTGCTTGAGTCTATATTCGCACCCACCACTTCAAGTCTTTGAGAAGCAAACCCCAACTTTTTAACTTTGACCCACATTTCAACATGCTGTAACATTCCAGATGATCCACTGTAATGGCAGTACAGGCATTCGAATTTACATAACCAAGAGTCAAAAGCCTCAGCACACCTGTTTAGCCCACTGTGCCATGTGACCTTGCTGGATGCTTTCAGACGTTTTCACATATGCACCTGCAAAGTAACAGAAGCACGTTCCCAGGGAAAGGATTACGTAATCCCTCTCCTGCTTGCACAGCTGCTGGTAATTTCTGGCTACAATATCAATTTCGCAGCAGATAAGGATAGCCCATTAATCTAGACATAAATCAATGGTTATCTGAATCTATCTTCTGAGCCGCTTTTCAGCTGCAAATGTACATGCATGTGTGTAAGAATGTATGTTCGGTTTTGATTTCATAAAATAACCATGAGCTGCATGAGTTCGAGGTGCACTCGGTAAAGTTGGAGATCCCAGCCTGATGACGTATTTGAGGAAAACAGCAGTTTTATTTCCTGTGAGGGAATGAGGTTTGTATTCATTAAATTGAACTTGTTAAGTGTGTAAAATGATCACAATAGATCTCAATTTGAAAGATGTTTGATAATGTTGTTATCCAACATGAAATGAGGCGTTGTCTTCTATTGGCAACACCATTGTTAGAACTAATTACCTATTAATGACAAGAGAGTAAACGAAATTTAGATAATTTCACATGTTTGTTCTACATTAGTCAGCTGTTATCGTTCCACAGTTTTGGTCAGTCCCTGCCGTTAACATGATGTCTGCTCCAATTGTTCATAAAGAGATGGAGCTGGCTTCCCACTTCTTCTTTTTGTCTGCGTCTCATGTTCAGCATTCATCACTGGCAAGACCAACGAGAAAGGGAGAGACCAATGTGTAACTCTCTCCATGCCCATGCACAGTACCTACATTGCCAAGTTCTCTGCTGTGTATTTACAGCCAGTACTCGGTGTTCCTGAACCCTTCCTCTGCCGCTTTTGAAATATCTCCATTATTTTCTGCTGTCTGTCTGTGCTTTTGTCACTAAGATGAATCACTTCTACCCACTCTGCTACAGGTTTCATCTGACAAAATACTCATTACCAATCCATTGGATAAACATGCGCTTGCCATCTCTCGTTATTTGCTTTTCCTGGATCTCATTCATTGGATAAAAGCTCACAATAACTTGTCTTCGAAAGTAAACCCGTGTTCCTTTTCATTATCCGAAGTCAGTCTGCATTTCAATATCATTTAAGGGACAGATTCGACTAATTAATGGAGACTTTACGGCATCATCGATGGCAATAAACTGACTAATTAGCACCACTAATCCAATTTACTGGATTAGTGGTGTTGGAAGAGCACAGCAGTTCAGGCAGCATCCAACGAGCAGCGAAATCGAAGTTTCGGGCAAAAGCCCTTCAACAGGAATAAGGCTTTTGCCCGAAACGTCGATTTTGCTGCTCGTTGATTGCTGTCTGAACTGCTGTGCTCTTCCAGCACCACTAATCCAGTTTTGACCTCCAATTTAGCCGTGACCCAAACAAAAGCAGTGTCATGAACGACTGCACTCCATAAGCGACGAGAATGCGATTCAATCCCACGCCTGCAGAGAATCAATCACTTTAACATCTCAGACACCTCGTCACACATGCTCTGCACATCTGACCATATGTTTAACTGAGTTGAGAAAATTGTGCATAGAAGCGGATTCTTCTCCCTGCTCTTGGTGAAATGATAAATAGCATAGTCCAGTTCACAAAGAATGGCCTCACCTCTGCTCGATGGGGAAAGCGCATTCCCAATCTGGCATTCTGCTCACATGATCTGCACAGAAATAAAGAAATGACTAATTAACAAGATCTGTTGAATTGAATTCTATCAAGACTTGGAGCTGATGAAATGAAAAATCACATGACGGGGGCGATGTAACACTGTCTCTGAAGAATTGTTTTCCCCACTCGAGGACAGTCCACAGTGCTTAGTTGCAGAACTAGCACTCCCTCTCTTCTGGACAGATATTTTTGACCAATCGCACTTTTGCACAGAGCAAACAATTTCAAAATCTTAAATAAGACTAACTGAAAATTGAATTGAACAACGCAAAAAAACGACAGGAGAGACTCTCTACCAGTAAAGTTCATTTTGCTCAACCTTGGCCTGTGTTCTTGTCCTGGGTTGGGTAAAGATCACAGCAACACAGTGAGCAAATCGCAGAGGGAAAATGTGTGTAGTACCACAGGGCATGCTGGGAGCAGCAGCAGATACACAGGGAAGTGAATTTCCCACAACGGGAAAACTTCTCAAACAGTGGACTGAGATGGAAGAACTCAGAATACTATGAAATGTTATAACTGAATCCGCAGGCCCTGTGGAGATCAATAATTGAATCAGTTCAATATTAAAATTAAAGGATTTTATGAATTAAAATCAAAATAGAAAAGTCCAGGGGTTAGTGGATGGAAATATTACAATTATATTAATAATTAATTAACTCATCTTAGCAATGAGTAGCTCATCAATTTCCTCATAGAACGTTGGAACCCCTGGTAAAGGCGATCATATAATTCCAGGTACCAGCCGTGGAATCAGTGATACTGGTTTTCCCATCCGTTTTGATACAATCATGGAATGTGGCAGTAAGCATTAATGCGTGGATCCAGTGCAGCAGTTAATCAGTGGATGGTATCTCTGTGCCAATGTAGTAGGCTGTGTTGAGTGGAGATTTTAAATTTGACTCTCACATGGAGCTGCTTCAATTTGTTATTGTATTGAAGTTTCAGGATGGAAGGCGATGGTCAAAGCCAAGTTGATTGGAAAGTACCAGTTTGTTTGAATTGAGAAACGACCTTTTCAGGAAAATGACTCATTACCAACAACCATACTGCAAATTTTTAAAACGTGACAACATGTGGGGACAGAGAACCGAAAATAATTTTTCAACAAATGGATGGCGTTTCCCATGCGCACTGCGTTAACTTCAGAGAAAACAAAACATGTTGAGCCCGTTTCGTGTTACTCAATTTGCGGTAAACTCGCAAAAGTCATGGTAATAATCAAAAAGGAATCAGATTGATCACAAGGGACCATTCGAATATTGCATTCAGTTCTGGTCAGAACATCTTTCAGCTTAAAATTGCGTGTTGTAGGAAAGAACAGATGGCTAAAACAGACAAAAAAGACAGAGACAACTTTGAGAATTTAATGGATGGAGATCAAAAAGCATGAAATATACGTAACATGATGTAAATCTGGTCAAATATTTAAAGCAGGCATTATGTCTCCTAGCGACAATTCAATTCCTTCTCATGAGGAAATAACTTTTGTTTGCAATCTTCTAGAAGATCAATTCCATTTACAATGTTTTACGTTGAAATTCATGAATATTTTATATTCCGTCTTATCCAGCTGGACGTGTTCATGAAACGTCTTTTTTGATAAGTCAACAAAATTCGAAAGTTTTACACACACTTTGACTTTTTTACAGTGGTAAATTCCCTACTTGTGTTCGAGTTCATGTGTCTTATGAAACACTCTGGACTCAGCTTCTATCATTCTTTCTGGACATTCGTTCTGGATTTAAATAGCTCTTGAGCAGAAGAAACTCCAAGTTTTTCTGGATCATTGACCAATGGTTTTGAATCTGAGACTCTATTTATGGATTTACTCGAAGAGGGAATACCACTGATTTAGTCACTTCAAACCTTATGTTACGTGAAAGACCTCTTTCGTTCACTTCCCAAACTTGCATGTTTCCGGTACAGCATTTTCAAAATGATGTGCATAAAATCCCTCATTCCGTCTATCATCCACATAAAACCGGTTTGTATCATTTCTAATGTTTTTATGCCTCAGTAAACCTCAACCCTGAGTTTCCTCATGCCTTTCTATACAGGAAATTGTGGCTGTGCCCTTTCTAATGTCTTTCCTTTTTGTTTGTGGGAGAGTGAGCACAAGGATTACAAATAATGTATGCACTGAGTTTGACCTTAAGATTTTACAGTTACACTATGCTTTATAACACAATTTCCCTATTCATAAATTCAAACAACGTTCATTATTATCTAACCAGATCATAAACAACCTCCCCATGAAAACTTCCTTTGTAATTCCAAGAATTTTGGGAAAAGGGTTTTAAGGCCAGCATCCTTCAATCCCCGTGACCTGAGTGAGTCTCAGCTTTTTTATAAAGGTAACTGAGATTCAACACATCATAGTGGGGCTGCAGTTGTTTTCTGTGCAGACTGGTTGTGGACATGAAATACCTGTCACCAAAGACCACCGTGGATCTAAAATCAAAACTTTCCAAAAAACAATTATCATATCTATTGTTTATCATCTTTCTGTGTTCTTGTCTGGTTTGTTCGTGTGCCCCTGTATTAAATCCTACCCAACGTTTAATTTGTGAATGGAGACATTGAATGATTTTACTCATACGCTCCCGGAGGACAGTCCTCCCATTATTGGGATGAATCCAGTGAACATTCTCAACGCATCGTCAAAGCCAAGGATTCCCTTCTCGGAATTGGGGATCGGTTCTGCACTGAACTCAATGTGTGTGCTCATGAAAAGCAAAACAATTGCAGCAACATTTTCATACTAAGAATTTGCAATCTGCTTGCATTAACGTTTGTCCCAACAGTTACATTCCTTCTTGTCATTTGTTTGTGGATGATAACATTTCCTGAATCCTTCTGTTTTTATTTCATATTGGCGGATGTTGCAGCAGTTTATAATATTAGTCATTTCTAGAAGCCACCAGAGAGCACGGTAGCTGATAATGTGAAATGAGACCGCAGTAATGATTGGCCTCAGAATGAAGGTGTCGCTGGTTTGCAGTGATGACAGTGTGGCTGAGTTTCGTATATATTTTGGAGGAGGACAGGTTGGGTCTAAGATGAGCGCTTTAAACCGAAGCAAGGTGAATGGTATCAGATAGCGAAGTTAAGGTGAGTTGAATTGAAGTGGAAAATTGCATCAGAAGATGGGGCAGTACAGCTTCATCATGTCACTCAGACTGAAAAAGGCACGCAGAAGAAGCAAAACACCTTCAGTGCAGCACAATGACAGGTCAAGTGGGAAGGAAACAAAGCAAGATACTAAGATAGAATGTAACAAGTTATGTGAAAGGTTTCGCAATATATTCTTTGTTAAATGCCGACTGCCCTCTCATTGGAAAATGGAATTTCCTGCAGTGTAACGGTGGTATTAGAATTGCTCCAACGCAAGGCCAAGAGACAAGGACACATTACCTTTTGTAACAGTGCGGCCTTGTGAAAGCACGCTCGGCCCATCTACCAGAATTCAAGACTTCAAAGATCTCCTCTGTGCTGTCCAACGTATTTGCTGCTCCAGTAGTCAGATCTCAATAGCTTTACCATGTGTCTTCCTCAGTTCCCTGCTTCCCGTAAACACTTCAAATGTGAACAAATCACCAGTATTTCCACTTCCAATCATTGTTCGTAACTCCCGTGCTGACAAAATGTACAATTAACCAATTTGCCTTCTCTGGCTCTCACTCTGGTATAATCTGAATAGTGAACTGCACACTGCCTGATCCCCAGGACACCCTGCAGGATTTTCATCCTCCCTGTGACATGTATGTGCTGGATAATATTCTGTTGTGTAGATTTGCCAATATTACCGTTATCTAACTCCCTGCATTCTGTTGGTCGAATTTAATCTCACTCAAAATCACAAATGTGTCACAAAGCACATTAGCTGTACTGGCTCTACACAGAGACAAATGCGCTTCTCTGTTGGTATAGTTCTCTTGCCTTCTCCCTGAAACTCTGCACACTTTTACTTTTAACATAAACATCGAATTAGTTTTTAAATAACTTGATTGAAAGTGTGTCTTTGTCAATGTCAGGTTTACAGACCCTAACCACTCCATATGTACATTTTGATTCTTTTACTAATAACTTTTAAACTCTACCGAGTCGTTCTCGATCCCTTCAGGCGTGTGGAGCATTCTCCCTTCCTTATTTCGTCTGTCTAATCCGCACATGTCTTGGAAAGGTTTTTCTGCTCTCCAAAGAGAACTGTTCCAACTTTCCAAATGACTTTATTTTTGCCATTCCTCATACACCACACCATTACCATCAACCTGTCCAGCTCTGTTTCCAATCACTTCACGTTCCCATTTCCTAAAGGTCAACATTCAGAACTGTGCGAACATCCACATGGTGGATTTATTCAGAGTGGGATTGTGTGTGTGAACATCCTGTAACATTTGTTTCGCTTTCACCACATATGGTACTGTGTCATGCCCACTACAATGACACTTCTGACCCCAAAACACAAAGTTATCTTAAGGGGGAAACGTCATAATTTGCACTTTTTTTATCTAACAGTTGATAGGGCGACTGGGCAAAAGTAAAATCAAAAAACCAAGGCTCGAAGGCGACTTGAAGTACGAATTCTCACATGCCATTATGAACACAAGCAATGAAGCGAAGATCATACCCCAAACACTCTTGCATTTCCAACACTAAACCATCTGAGAGTCACTCAGATCCAACTACATCCCACTTTGCTCTCCGATTTTGAAGCAGCAAAGAGTTTCAAGAATATCACCGACTCAATCCCTCTCCTTGTTCGCGGGACTTTGCTGTTTATCACTTCCGCTTGGACTGAGCTGTGTCAATCGGCAGATTATTCATCTATTTCCATCCACCTGCAGGTAGTGTGAGGGGAGGCAAGCGGGAATACGCTCTAAAGCTCTCTCTCATCGGCACAACCAGGTCCCTCAAGTGCTGGGTATCAGCAAGTTTGATTGGGAACTTCCTCCCAATATCATTTATCTGAGAGAGCGACAAAGATGTTGTGATAGTGGGACATATAGAAATGTACTCCGGATACTCTTCCTTCAGGTAAATTCATGTGAGGGCATTTATGTGCAGACTGTTTGGCGTTCAGAATCCATCTTCACACAGCAATCCTGCAGAGTAGTTTTTCTAATATCGACATCTGTTTCTTTGCTGCAATCTGGCAGCATTTAGCATCTGAGCCCCAGCTGTCCGAGATGAAGAGAATCCGAGTAAAACCCTCACTCACTGAGAGCCATTCCCACAGCCCTGAACCGCGGGCTGCAGATAATCTGACGCGGAAGGAGGGTTTTAGATGAGACATTGTTTCACCCTCAGCCACTCTGTCCCAGAAACAGGAGGAGGGACAGCATCAATGAGTGGCGTCACTCACGCGACGGCAGAAGCCATTCATCCAATCGAGTCCACTGCGACTCCGTGTCGCTTGTAAATCTCTGTGCTTATTCATAATTGGTGATGTATGTCCTAATAATGCGAAACTGTGTATGTGTCGTAATGCTGTCTCCAACAAGATGATCCAATTGCCATTCATGGCTTTTCATTTCACAGGGAGGACATTGCTGTGTTAAACAGCTTGGGGAATAAATGCAGAGCGTCATGTGCACAGAGCACTCTGCAACTGATATGTCTTACCTACACCAGTTTATTCCCAGATCTGGCAAGTAATTTTGCTAATCAAATCAGAGAAGACCGATAGAGAACAGGAAAAGAGTTTCCAGACATTCACAAGTGTGTTTCCTCACCTGTGTAAATTTGGCAGGTGTATCAGCATGAGATATTCATTTCAGATACATTGAGAGAAAGGAAGTGGAAATTGAAACAACATGCAGTACGTTGAATGGAGCTATGTTATTGAGGAACACTGGCCGGGCAGTACACGCACTGAAACCTGGAATTGTCAACGAGCAGAGGATGTTTTCCGTCCATTAATTTCTGGGTTATGAGCCCAGTATGCTCCCGCTGGGTGACTCTGTTATCACTTCCTACAGCAGTTTCCCGCGATCTTCAGTTTTTAATCTGGCATGTGGCATGTGCCTCAGAGGATGATTTCAAGAAGGACTTCACTATTATCGTGTGATACACTGTGGCGCAGATGTGTCCCGGCTGTGTCAACATAACCTGTGAGCAACTTCCCACATTCTGTTGGTTTAACTGTGATTTCACTCAGAATCACGAAATAGTGCAAAGTGAGGCCATACAGCCCACCTTCGCTGTGCTGACACCAAACAATAAGGAAATGTCTGTGTCGTTCGTTTGATTTATTTTATTTGATTGATTGTCACATGCACCTGAGTGCAGTGAAAACCTTTGCAATTGGTAAAGGCAGATCATTATAATCAAGGACATGTAGAACACAGCATTTAAAAAACAAGGCATTCAGGTTACTCCGCACAGGACGTGCGTTCAGCAAGATCCACATTAACAGGATCAGCATCATTTGGAGTTAGAGAATCCATTCCCCAGTCTACTAACCGCCTACAAGAAGCAGCTGGTGTGTGTCTTGAAGATTCAGTATCTTGATCTGAACTCGATCTCATCAAAATATTACTTTCTGAGTCAAAAATGGGACCGGATGCAAAGCTTCAGGGCTCAAGTGTCACTTCTCACACGTACATCACCCACTCGATATATCACACCCAAGACCAACGAGCCATAACCGCACCTTAAGCGTGATCTATAAATCAGGTGAGTCTCTTTGTTTAAAAAATGCTTTTTTCTTTTGTTTCGGAATGAAGGCAGCACTGAGCTTTTAACAATAGCTCCTTGCCATTCTGCCTCCCTTTTCCCAGGAGGCTGCGCCAGCCCTTCCCCCGCTAGCAGCTGGACAAACTCATCTTCTATTGGCAATCAGAGTTGTGGGAGAGCAAGGTGAATGCGCTCTTCAACTCCCTACCAAACACCGGCTTCTGCATGGGGTAGGGGGCTCGTGGGAGTGGGAGTTATGGAAATTCTGGAAAGCTGTACAAAAGGGAGATCTTGCATGCACAGGAACTCATATTCTTTTCAGAACCTTGTCCAAATAATTCCATCTGAGACAGATAGAAAAGTGCAGAAATGCTGGGAAAGAGAGAATCTCTCCCAGTAATCGGGAACAGTGTCTGTGTACTTCTCGAATTCACAACGAGGGCTCTGCTGTCTGAGTCAACATGGGATGTTACTGCAGCGAGTCCTGTCACTCAGGCACATTGCACCTGATGTGCATAAACTTTACCACGTTACCGCCAGCTCAGAGAAGAGTTTTTTTCACAGCTCATATCATTCCAGAGTGACAGGGAACAGAAGAAAGCAATTCAGACCAGTATCTTACCACCTGCTGGGGAGAAAGGGATTTGGGAGAGCAGACAGTCTCGACCAGTGCACATTTCCATCATTTACAATCTTGGTCTGTGTGACAACAAAAGTACAAACCAGGAACTGTTTATTTTGCTTCTTAAAACAGGCGTGAAAACTTTGCAGAGCATAGATACCTGCTGTTAGTGAAATGATGAATAGCAGAGTACAGTGCACAGAGTATGGGCTGTCCTCTGTTTTATGGGACCAGCACTCTCCAACTGTGACCCTTTGCTCACATGATTTGAACACAAACAAATAAATGACTCAGTGACAAAACTTGTTGAATCGGATTCAATGAGAAATTGAAGGCGATGGAATGAAATCCCCTTGAATGCGGGGATGTTACATTATCTTAGAGGGAATTGTTTTCCAAATTCGAGGAGAGTGCGCAGTGCTGCTTCCAATGGTCAATACCAGGATAAATAGATTGAATCTGCGTCGGGTGTTATTGTAGGGAGCCCTGTTGATTAGACATACTGCATGTTTTGTAGAATGGTGCAAAAGCACGGAACTTTTGCGTCGAGGGGACAACTTCAAAATCGTTAATGAGACAAAATACACAAATGAGCGAAACAACACAGCAACCACAGAAACTGGTATTACATAACGGATTAAACTCCTCTGCTAATGTAACTCCTCTGCACCCGATGTGGCCTCCTCTATATTGGGGAGACAGGCCACCTTCATGTGGAACGTTTCAGAGGACACCTCTGGGACACCCGGACAACCAACCTAACCACACCGTGGCTCAAAACTTCAACTCCCCCTCCCACTCCACCAAGAACATACAGGTCCTTTGACTCCTCCATCCCCAGACCATAGCAACACGACGTTTGGAGGAAGAGCGCCTCATCTTCAGCCTAGGAACCCTGCAACCACAAGGGATGAACTCAGATTTCTCCAGTTTCCTTCATTTACCCTCCCCCACTTTGTCTCAGTCAAATCCCTCGAACTCAGGACCGCCTTCCAAACCTGCAATCTTCTTCTTGACATCTCCGCCCCCACCCGACTCTGGCCTATCACCATCACCTTGACCTCCTTCGACCTATTGCATTTCCAACGCCCGTACCCCAAGTCCCTCCCCCCTACCTTTTGTCTTAGCCTACTGGACACACTTTCCTCATTTTACAGAAAATTATTAACTTACAACTACTTACACTCCTTTCTCTAAACCTGTCTTTAACCTTCTGCTCTACAATACTGGTCTGAAAAGCCTTCCCCAACCCGGACCCCATTAATATTTACAAAAATATTCAAATTTAAGAACCAGCCAGTTGTCGAATCTTCTCGTTGTATCTTCCTCTGTAGATTTTCTCTCCAGGTCAGTGTCGATGCTTTTTTCTATGTAATCTCTTTCTCCAGATAGTTACCTCTCGTAGATCTTACTAGCATCCGACTTCTGTTGGACTTTTAGCTGCTCTCTTTGCTGTTTTTTGCCACTCTGGGTAACTGTTCAACATGTCTGATATTTGTTCCACAAACAGTCGGATCGTTTCACTGATTTTAATATTGTTAAACCTTGATTGGGGCATAATTTAAACTGATTAGGCGAATTCGAATTTGTTTTTTTATCCATGTAACAAAGCTGTTAGTTTTTTCGACCAAATGTTGTGTTGTTACCTTGTTCTGGACTCCTTGTGCTAGCCATAAATTTCAGCACCCTTTAAAGTACATATCCCACGACTTCATAGCACTGGGTTTTGCCAAGACAGTCTATTACGCTCAACATCGCTCTCTGTCACTCTCATGAGACTGAGATTTGAACAATCTCTGGTCTAATTTATTCAAACGACCCTGATCTCATAACCTCAGATTTAACACGCCCCCTTATATATGTCTTATCATATTAATTGATTCCTCACTGTGTTACTTCAGCACACGTTGAGAAGAAATTAAAAATGAATACAACTTTCACCTATGTGACTGCAAATGGACCCAATGTTGCTGCAGCCAATCGATTCAGCTGTCAGCGAAATAGCCCACATCTTTCCTGAAACGCAATGAGATTGCATAGCATAGTGGTAAATGTTCATGCGTTGAATTAGACCCAACATCATTTGTGAGGACGAAATTTACTGGGATATAAAGATATGATGAGATACATGGGGGTTGGGGATTGGAATATGGTCAGGAAGGATATGGTGAGAGTTCCCTTGATACAAAATCGTTCGAGACAACGGAAATTAGATTTACTGGGAGATAAAGCCAAGAGATAAGAAATTAAGGAGTTTAATGGGATGGTGGGATAGATGAAGAATAAGCGGAAAAAATCAGGGATGACTGAGTCGTGTCCTAATGGAGGTTTTTCAGCTGATGTGAGGTTGACGTAAGGGTAAATAGGAGGGAAATTCCCTCATTGAGTTGAGTGATGGGCGGCACGGTGGCACTGTGGTTAGCACTGCTGCCTCACAGTGCCAGAGACCCGGGTTCAATTCCCGCCTCAGGCGACTGACTGTGTGGAGTTTGCACGTTCTCCCCGAATCTGCGTGGGTTTCCTCCGGGTGCTCCGGTTTCCTCCCACAATTCAAAAGATGTGCAGGTCAGGTGAATTGGCCATGCTAAATTGCCCGTAGTGTTAGGTAAGGGGTGGATGTAGATGTAGATGTAGATGTAGGGGTATGGGTGGGTTACGCTTCGGCGGGGCGGTGTGGACTTGTTGGGCCGAAGGGCCTGTTTCCACACTGTAAGTAATCTAATCTAATCTAAAGGTTAGACCTTCAAAACCAGAGAGGAACGACAAAGAAGTTTACAGCTGGTACTTTCTATTCTGAGAGTTATTGAAATCGGAGATGATTTTACAGAAAGAAAAAAAAATTAGAAGCTGTTTCCAGAATATTTGAAAAGCCACATGCGGACACACAAGGAGCGAATTTAACAGGGACAGGGATTCTGCGCTGCTTGGATGGGGATGCAAAAGTGACACACTCACGAATTGTTTAGCTTTCATTGGAAAGAAATTGCATAACAACTGCAACTGAAGAAGTTAAGTATAAGAAGAGCTGGTGGTGTTGAAAGGTGTCGCGGCTGGTTCTATGTGAACTACTACAAATTGTAAATATACTGATCTGTTTGTTATAGCTTTACAGTAAACGGAAGCCAGTTAGCTCACTCCGCTGGCTAACTGGTTTATGGTATAGAGTGAGACTGACAATGTGGGATTAATTGTCGCACTGTCTCAGGTTGCCATAAGGATCATCATCTCTCCTACCCACCTGATCTGTAATACAATGGTGATTCTAATGAGTAGGAATGGCCCTGTAGATGTCAAGCATCATCATCATTGCCATCTGTTGCCTTGAACATTTGGTCACAATGACCAGGAACGGAACTGAGTCCATTTAATACTCACTGATCTCCGCACGAAAAACCCCGCAAAAAGACTCGTCCTTATTCCTATCTGAACGCTCTGTTCTGCACAACAGCAAAACAATTTGTTCTGACTTTCCCAGATTCACGAACAACATTCAATCTACCCAAAGAGATAAATCTAATTCCTTTCGAACAGTTTAATGGGCTGTGGGAGTTTGCAAGAAACGAGTTTAACAGCCTTTCCAAGAATGGTATATAGTGGAGGGTCAAAGATTTGAAAAATGTCATCATGCTAAAACATTACCTCTGTTTCTCGATCCACAGATGGATAATCGCCTGTGGAATATGGACAGCTTTCCTGCTGATAATTGACACATTTCCCAAATACAGTATAATCCCACAAATCAGAAACTGGAGGTTTACAATAAATGCTGCTTTATTAGAGGTTATTTTTCAAATTCACTTCAGTCTGTTGCACCAATGATCCCTGATCAACATCAGGAAAAGCAGCTTCAGATAATAATTGAAATTACAGCTGCAGCATTTTACACGATGTTAAGTGATGATGAATTGTTCCACGGGAGCAGCAGAGCGCCAACCTGTAACGTGCGCTATTCGTACCTCTGGGACCTTCGACCAACCTGTTCTAGTTTTGTTGCAATCCTGAAATTAAAGTTAAGGCAGAGGAGGAGCAACTGACCTGTGACTATTGGAACACCAGGCTCAGGAAGGGACAGGGAAAAATGTTTTGCAAATTTGATTTGATTGAAAGCTGCATTTCCGTGGGTCACTTCCCTGTTTACAGACAATGTTACATTATCACTGTCACAGGGCTTTGCATTCGGTTGGCTTCAGTTCGGCAGAGAATTTGATTCAAATACACTTCACTAACTTCCTTCTGAAGTTTATACAGACAACATGAAACATACTGCACTTATCATCAATCTTGACCATTCTTACATCTGAGGACGTTGCACAGTTTTCATGAATACTAAACATATAAGGATGTTAAACATAAGTAAATTGTATTTCAGTTTAAATTGTAATATGATAAGAATGCATAATAAGATACAAAATCACTTAAATTCATGTTTATTAATGTGGCCAGAACTCTAGCCCAGCAATCGGGAAATA
The DNA here is from genome assembly GCF_047496795.1 of Chiloscyllium punctatum. Lineage (NCBI taxonomy): Eukaryota > Metazoa > Chordata > Chondrichthyes > Orectolobiformes > Hemiscylliidae > Chiloscyllium > Chiloscyllium punctatum. The sequence continues at coordinate 502,916 of NW_027309870.1, forward strand.
TGTCCCTGAATCCCCAATATCAAATGGGCAGCACAAAAATGCACTTACTGGAATTTTACTGAGGGAAGAGAGTCCACAGCCCATTTCTGTCTTTCCCACCAGCTCAGCACCTTTCTCTCTCTCTTAAATAAATGATATTTGGAGGAAGTTCACAATCAAAGTTGCTAAGTTCCAGCGGTGCTCTTGCACCTGTCTGTGCCCGTGAGAGGAAGCTTCAGAACATATCCGCACTTACATCCTCTCATAATGCCTGCAAGTGGAGGGAAATGGCTGAATACTCTGCCAATAGAGACAGCTCAGTCCCCGAGGATGGGATAAACAGCACTGTCCCGCGTGGGGACATTCTGCAGATCAGACACAGTCCACTTTATCATTCAGATCATACCAGAGTGAGAACGCTCGAGAAGGCCAATCGGTCACTCGTACCTGTGCCAACTCGGGAGTTGCAAAAGATTGGTGAAAGTGGAAAGTGGATTTGTTCACGTTTCAAGTGTTTCCGTGAAGCAGGAAGCAGAAATGGGATAATATGAAACGAGTTTAACAGTGAAGCGGTTGAGATCTGACTAAAGGAGCAGCAAATAAGTTGTACAGCGCAGAGGAGAGCTTTGAAGTATTGAATTCTGGCTAATGGGACGATCATTGTTTTACGAGGCTACGCTGCTACAGAAGAAACTATGTCAGTGTCTCTTAACATTGTGATGTCACAGGCAGATATCGCCGTTACACTGCAGGAAATTCCTTTTTTCAAACGTGAGAGCAGTCCATATGTAAAGGTGTAGCTTATATATCGAATCCTTTTACATATATAATTCCACTGCACCTCAGTGTGTTGTATTGTCTCCTTTCCACTTTACCTGTCATTGTGCCTGCACTGAAGTTGATTTTCTCTTTCTGCGTGTCTTTTACAGTCTGGGTGATGTGGGACAGTTGTACTGACCCATCTTCTGACAGAATGTTCCACTTCACTTCAGCCCGCCCTAACTTCGCTATCTGATACCATTCCCATTGTTTAGATGTTAAGCGCTCGTCTCAGATCCAGCCTGCCCTCACCCAAAATAAATGGAAAACTCAGTCACACTGTGATCACTGCAATCGAGGGATATATTCACTCAAAGGTCATTGATAATTCCAAGGATAAAGTTCGGACTGCAGATGCTGGAGATCAGAGTTGGTAGTGTGATGCTGGAAAAGCACAGCAGATCAGGTAGCATCCGAGGAGCAGAAGAATTCAGGTTTCAGGCTTAAGCCCTTCATCTGGAATAAAGCTTGTGAGTCGGGCTGAGAGATAAATGGAAATAGTGTGGGGTTAAGGGGAAATAGCTGGAAAGCAATAGATGGATGAATAGGAGGGAGAAGAAAATAGGTCAGAAATAGCAGTGATGGAATGGGTCGAGAGGGCGTTGGCGAGTTGAAGGCTTGTGCTTGGGGGAGGGGAAATGAGGTAACTGTTCAAATTCACATTTATCCCGTGTGGTGTTCGGGTCCCATGCCGGAATGTGTGGCGTCCCTCCTCCAGGCGTTGGATGCTAATGGTTTGGCAGTGGAGGAGGTCCAGGACCTGTATGTCTTTGATGGGGTAGGAGGGGGAGTTGAAGTGTTCAACCACGGGACGGTGAAGTTGGTGGGTGCGGGTGTCCCAGAGATGTTCTCTGAAATGATCTACATGAAGGTTTCCTGTCTCCCTGATGTAGAGGAGACCACCCTGGGTGCAACGGATTCAGTAGATGACATTGGTAGCTGTACAGGTGAATTTCTACTGGATGTGGAATGATCCCTTTGGGCCTTGGCTGAGGTGAGGGGAGTGGTGTGGGTGCTAGTTTCACCCGTCCTTTGGTGGCAGTGAAAGGTGCCAGGAGAGGGTTGTGGGCTGGTGGGGGGATGTGTGGACCTGAAGAGGAGGTCATGGAGGGAATGGTCTTTACGGAATGTTGGCAGGGCTGGGCAGCGAAATATATCTCTGATGGTGGTGTCTGTTTGGAGGTGGCATCAGTGGCAGAATATGATGCGTTTATGTGGAGTTTGATGGGGTATAAGGTGAGCACCAGGTGGTTCTGTCCTTGTTGCGTTGAGAGGCGTGGCTTCAAGGGTGGTGGTGTGTGAAATGGATGTGATGAACTTGAGGGCGCTGTCAACCACGTGGGAAAGCAAAGTGTGATCGTGGAAGAAGGAGACCAACTGGCTCTTTCTGAGGTGTAATTGGTCATCCTGGGAACATATGTGCTGGAGGTGGAGGAATTGGGACTAAAGAATGGCGTTCTTACACGAGATAGGGTTGGAGGAGATGTAGTCTAGATACATGTGGGAGTCGGTGGGCTTGTAGTCTATGTCTGTAAATAGTCAGTCGCCAGAGTCGGTGATGGAGAGGTCCAGGAAGGTGAGGGAAGTTGCCAAGATGATCCGGATAAATTTGAGGTCGGAGTGGAAGGTGTTGGCAAAGTTGTTGAGCAATTCAACCACCTCGTTGGAGCACCACGTGGCCCCAAACATTCATCAACGTAGCGGAGGAACAGGTGGAGGATGGTGCCTGTGTAATTGCGAAAGATGGACAGTTCCGTGTATCTGACAAACAGACAGGCATAGCTAGGTCCTATGCGGGTGCCCATCGCTACCAGTTTTGATGGAGGAAGTAGGGGAATTGGAAAGAGAAGTTGTTGATTGTGAGGACCAGTTCAGCCAGGTGGATGAGGATGTCGGTGGAAAGGTACTGGTTGGGATGGTGTGAGATTAAGATATGGAAGGCTTGTAGACTTCTGTCATGGCAGATGGATTTGTACAGGAACTGGATATCAATGGTGAAGATGATGCGTTGAGGGCCGGGAAAACGAAATTCTTGGAGGAGGTGAAGTGCATAGGGGTGTCACAAATGTAAGTGGGCATTTCCTGAACTGAGGAGAGAGGATTGTGTCGAGGTAGGAAGAGATGATTCGGATGGGACATGCTCAGGATGAGACAATAGGTCGACTGGGGCAGTCAGGTTTGTGAATCTTAGGAAGGAGGTAGAATCGGGGAGTGCGTGGTTCACGGACAATGAGGTTGAACGTTGTGGATGGGAGATGCCCAGAGGTGATGAGATTGTGGATGGTCTGGGAGATGATGGTTTGGTGAGGGGAGGAGAGTTTGTGATCGTGGTTTGTAGGAGGAGGTGCCTGCGAGTTGGCACCTGGCTTCAGCTTTGTTCCTCTGCCCGACTCACAAGCCTAATTCCTGATGAATGGCTTATACCTAAATCGTTCATTCTCCTGCTCCTCGGATGTTGCCTGACCTGCTGTGCTTTTCCAGTACAACACTCTCCACTCATTCATTATTACTGTCTCATTTCACACTACCAGGTCCATGCTGTCTGTTTGATTCTACTGAGCACTGTTCTCATGAACTGCGACAAAATCTGCCAATCTAAAACAAAAACAGAAATTGCAGTAAAATCACAGGTGTGCTGGCAGCATCTGTGCAGATGAATCACAGTTAACGTTTCACATCCATTGGGTCCGTCTCTACACAGATGCTGCCAGACGTCCTGAAATGTTGCAGCAACGTCTGTTTTTGTTTGATTTTCAACATCAGCAATTTTTTTTTCATTTTTGTTTTCTTATTTACTGCAAATATTATTTGGCTAAAGATTACGTTAAATGTTTTAAATATGACTGTGATAGAACGGCCAGATTCCACCAGGCGGCTTCTTTTATTTGGTTCACGTGACGAATGCCTTTATACTTGGTCACCGCGCCCTACAGGGGCACTGCATATAAATTGACAAAATTGTGGCATTCTCTCGGATTGGTAATCAGGAGCGAGATCGATTGAAATTATTGAAAACTTAAGATAAACTGATAAAATACGGGATATAAAACGGGAAACTAAAAGGGAAAGAGAGAACAGCGAATGATAATTTCTTGACAAAACTGAAATATAATTGCTCAAGATAAAGAAAGTGCCTTCATCTGCAAACATACCATAATATGAAATGTACTTTTTGGGACAACCAATTCCAACAGATTGCAAAATCTTAGTTTTAAAGTCTTGCTGCAACTGTTTTGGTTTTAATGAATGCACACATGGGACTCAGTGCTGTAATGGTCTCCTAAAATGGAAAAGGAAATCCTTGCCTTCGAGGATACGTGGGGAATGTTCACTGATTCATCCCAGTCATGCCAGGACTGTCCTCAGGAAGCGTCTGAGTAAAATCTTTCACTGTTCCATGGAGTTTCGAATGAGTGGTGAAGGGAATGTCTCCATTCACAAATTAATCTTTCAGTAGAATTCATTACAGGGACCCATGAAATGATGAACAAATTGAACAAGAACATGGACATACGACACACAATAGCTACGACCATTACAATGTGAAAACTGTTGATTTCAGATCCACGGTCGCCTTTGGTGATGGCATTTACTGTCCAGAACCAGTCTGCACTGGAATGACGGGAGACACACTATGAAGTATTTGAACTTCAGTCGCCTTTAGAAATAGCTGAGACTGACTCCGGACACGGGGATTTAGAGATGTTGGCCTTACAAACCTTTCAGACATTCTGAGGGAGAATAAAGTAAGTGATAGAAAATTTTCGTCTCCATGGAGACGATGTTCATGAACTGGATAGATAGTAACTTACCTTATTGGAGTTTATAAATAGAGGCGTCATATTTAAAAAGCAAAGAGTTCATAGTGTAACTGCAAAATATTTTGGTCATACTGAGTGGGAACATTGTGTGCAATCCTTGTCCTCATTATCCACCAAAAACATGTCAAGAAGTTAGAAAGGGCACAGACACTGTTTCCTGGATTGCAAGATATTACAAAGCTAAGTGACGTTGTTTTCTGAGACATAAAATTATCAGAAAGGATATAAACGGGATTAAAGAAAAAATGAAGGAGTTTATTCACGAGATTTGGAAATGCTGGAGCAGAAACACGCAAGTTTGATGTAAACAAATGAGATTTTCACATAACGCGAGGTTTGAATGAATAAATTGGGGACATTCCCTCTTTCCAGTGAATCAATAACTTTCGTTAGAGCTTGAAAACCATTAGTGAATGATTAAGAAAAGTTTGGATGAGAGTTTCTTCCACTCAATAGAGTTATTTAAATCGTGAACGACTTTCCAGAAATAAAACGTAGAAGCTGACTTCAGAGTGTTTTAAAAGATACACTAACAAACGTACAAGGAGAGAATTTATCATTGAGTGAAAGTCAGTGTGATTGCGTAACAATTTCGAATTTGTTCACTTCAGATACAAAGATATTTCATGAACACGTACAACTGAATATGACTGAGTATAACAAGTTCATGGATTGGTAAGGTGTGGCGTATTATTCAAGGTGAAACTCTGTAAATGGAGCTGATGTCGTAAAATAACTGCAGACAGAAGTTATATCCTAATGAGTAGGAATTGAATCGTCACTTGGAGACGCAACACCTACTTTAAAGATTTGACCACATTCACATGATGTTATGTACATTTCGTACATTCTTAACTCCATTCAAGAAATCCACCAAGAAGACTCTGTCCTTTTGTATTGTTAACCCTCTGTACTTCTCTGCAGCACGCCATTTAAGATGAAATATGCTCAGACCAAAATTCAGTTCAATACAATATTCAAACGGTCCGATGTGATTTCTGTTTTTATTATTGCAATAACGTTTGTGAGTTTGCAAAAAACTGTGTAACATGAAACCAGTTCAACATCTATTTTCCCGGAATTTAACGCAGTGCACTTGGGAAACGTTATCCATCTGCTGAAAAATCACCTTCGGCTCTCTCTCCACACATGTCTGTTCACGTTTTAGGTACTTGCAGGATGTTTGTTGATCAAAAAGTCATTATCCAGAAATGGTCGTTTCTCAATCCACAAACACCGGTATTTTCCCATCAACTTGGCTTTGTTCAATATCACCTTCTGTCTGTATCCCTCAAGCCGACGATAAATTGAAGTTGCTCCATTTAAGGCTCAAAATTAAAACTTCGGCACAGCACACCCCACTATACTGGAACAGAGGTACCGTGCATTGGTCACCTTCAGCACAGGAGCAACACATTAATGCTTACCTGCACATTCCTGGTTTTACCTTAACGTTTGGGAAACCCACTTTCTCTGATTCCATGGCTAGTAACGGGGATTATATGATCATCTTCACCAGTGGTTCTGTCCCCGTGTGAGGAAAGTGGTGAGGTCCTCATTGTAAAGATGGGTAGATTGATGAAATGTACAATTTCATCTTTTGCCTTCACTAACCCATAAGCTTTTTATTTTGTTTTGCATCTGTAGAAATCTTAAAATCTTCATCTTGAACAGACTCAATGACAGATCTCCATTGTGTCTCTGGCATCGAATTTCATAGTGTAAACTCCCTCTGAATCCTTCCACCGCAGTCCGCTGTTTGGGAAGTGTTCCTGTTGTGGGATATGCACATCCCCGTCTGTCAACTGTTGCTCCCAGTATGCGCTCTGACACTGCACTCATTTTCCTTCTGACACTTGCTCACTGTGTTGCTGTGATCATACAGTGACTTGGTGTCGCACGGCCCAGGAAAATGATACAGATCATGGTTTTTGCATTGTTGAGTTCAATTGTCATTTTAGCCTTATTTGGATTTTGAAATTATCTGTCCTGTACACAAGTGCGTGTCAAAAACATCTGAGCGGAAGTTAGGTGTTCCGAATAATGACATTGAGCACTATGCACTCTCCTCCAGTCTGGAAAACAATTCCTCACAGGCAATTTTATAGACAATAGACAGCAGGTGCAGGAGTAGGCCATTCTGCCCTTCGAGCCAGCACCACCATTCATTATGATCATGGCTGAACATCCTCAACCTGTATCCTGTTCCTGCCTTATCCCCATAATCCTTGACTCCACGATCCTTCAGAGTTCTATCCAACTCTTTATTGAAAGAAAACCTCCTGCTGTCTCGGGTTCTTCATTCCGTTGACTTCAAATCTTCACAGAATTCAACAGACCTTGTTACATATTCATTTCCTCACATTTGTTCAGATCATTATGTGCATAGTGTGACAGTGGGAGTGCACTTGCCCCACAACCCAGGGGTCAGACCATAGTCTTGGAACCGTACTGTGTTATTTCTCATTTCACCAACACCAGAGAGAAATATCTGCTGCTCTGCATGATTTACGAAATTCAATTATTCATAAGGTCATAGCTTTTTGTGCATCCGTGACGAGGGGGCCGAGAGGTTAAGGCGATGGACTGCTAATCCATTGTGCTCTGCACGCGTGGGTTCGAGTCCCACTCTCGTCGGTGTCATGAATGGCTTTCAATGGTGCTGTTTTCAGATGATCACAGCTGTTGTATGAAAACTGGGTTTCTAATAGTCATTTTATCTGCATTGACGCTATGACAAAAATCTCAAAGAATAGTTTGAGCCTGTTGACTAAACTACATTGCAATGTCGGTTGCATTGGGATAATGAAAAGGAGCGCGATTTTCTTTTTCAAGTCAAGTTGCTGTGAACATTTTTTCGTATGAAAGACATCCAGGAAAATCAAATACCGAGAGCTGCGAAGTGCATGTTTATGCAAAGGGATCTTAATGAATGTTTTGTCAGATGAAATCTGGAGGAGGTTGAGTCGAAGTAATTCATCCTGGTGAGAAGAGCACAGCGAGACAGCACAAAATAATGGAGATATTTCAAAATGGGCAAGGCGTGGGTTTAGGGGCACTGAGAACTGGCTGTAAATGCATAGTGGAGAATTGCCGCTGTGGGTGCCGTGCATGGGCACGGAGAGACTTACACATTGGTCTCGCCCTCGCCCCTTGCTCTCACCATTGATGAATGCTGGACATAAGGCACAGATAAACACAAGATGTGGGAAGCAAGTTCCCTCTCGTTATGCACACACTGGATGCATCACATTGAACTATGAACAACTGGAGAAATCAGCATGTTACCTATAGGGAGTGAAACTAAACTGTGGATCAATAACCGCAGATTCATGCAACATAAACATGAAAAATGATTTAAAATGTAGGGTGTAGGGTTGCTTACTGAGCGGTAACTTTGATATCCAGACGTTTCATTACTTGGCTAGGTAACATCATCATCAGTGGCGACCTCCAATTGAAGCAAAGCTGTTGTCTCCTGCTTTCTATTTATATTTTTCTCCTCGATGGGGTTCCTGGGGTTTGTGGTGATGTCATTTCCTGTTCGTTTTCTGAGGGGTTGGTAGATGGCATCTAGATCTAAGTGTTTGTTTATGGCATTGTGGTTGAAGTGCCAGGCCTCTAGGAATTCTCTGGCATGTCTTTGCTTAGCCTGTTCCAGGATAGATGTGTTGTCCCAGTCGAAATAGTGGTATTTTTAATCCGTATATAGGGCTACGAAGGAGAGAAGGTCGTGTCTTTTTGTGGCTAGCTGGTGTTCCTATATCCTGGTGGCTAACTTTCTTCCTATTTGTCTTACATAGTGTTGGTGGCAGTCATTGCATGGACCTTTGTAGATGACGTTGGTTTTGTCCATGGGTTGAACTGTGTCTTTTAAGTTAGTTTTTGTTTGAGAGTGTTGGTGGGTTTGTGTACTACTAGGATTCCGAGGGGTCTGAATAGTCTGGCTGTCACTTCTGAAACTTCTTCAATGTATGGTAAGGTGGTTAGGGTTTCTGGCTGTGTTTGGTCTGCTTGTCGTGGTTTGTTCTTGAGGAATCTGCGAACTGTATTTTTTGAGTATCTATTCTTCTCGAATACGTTGAATAGGTGGTTCTCCTCTGTTTCCCGAAGTTCGTCTGTGCTGCAGTGTGTGGTGGCTCGTTGGAATAGTGTTCTGATACAGCTTCGTTTGTGTGTGTTGGGATGGTTGCTGGTGTAGTTAAGTATTTGGTCAGTGTTTGTCGGTTTTCTGTATACATAGGTTTGTAGTTCTCCGTTGTCCTTTCTTTCTTCTGTGACGTTCAGGAATGCGAGTTTGTTGTCGGTTTCTTCCTCCTTGGTGAAATTTATGCCTGTGAAGGTGTTGTTGATGATGTCAAATGTCTCTTCTATCTTATTTTGTTTTGTGATGACAAAGGTGTCATCTACGTAGCGGACCCAGATTTTGGTTTGATTGTTGGTAGGGCTGTTTGTTCTAGTCTTTGCATTAACGCTTCTGCTATGAATCCTGATAGCGGAGATCCCATGGGTGTGCCATTGGTTTGTTTGTAGATTATGTTGTTGAAAGTGAAGTGGGTGGTGAGGCACAGGTCCACTAGCTTCGTTATGTTTTCGTTGGTAATGTGATTGATGGTGGTTGGTGCGTCTGTGATGGTCTCTTCGAAAAGTGTGGTAAGTGTTTCCTTTACCAGGTCGATGTTGATGAAGGTGAACAGTGCTGTTATGTCGAATGAGATCATTGCTTCTTCTTCCTCTTTTTTGGTGTTTTTGATGATTTTTAGGAATTCCTGGGTGGAGTGGATGGAGTGCTGTGACTCTTCTATGAGGTATTTCAGTCTTGCGTGTAGTTCTTTGGTCAGTCTGTAAGTTGGTGTTCCGGGTAATGAGACTATGGGTCTGAGGTGGGGGTGGGGGGAGGGGGGTGGGGCTCCTGGTTTATGGATTTTTGGTAGTCCGATTCGACTTGGGAAACACCTTGATCCTGGGACAGTCTAAGCAAAGACGTGCCAGAAAATTTCCAAAGGTCTGGCATTCCAACCACAACGCCATAAACAAACACATAGATCTACATGCCATCTATCAACCCCGCAGAAAACGAACAGGAAATGACATCACCACAAACCGCAGGAACCGCATCCAGGAGAAAGGTATAAATAGAAAGCAAGAGACAACAGCTTCCCTTCACATGGAGGTCGCCACTGATGGTGTTACCTAGCCAGGTAATGAAACATCTGGATATCAAACCTACAGCTCAGCGAGCAAACCTACACCTTAAACCTAACCTGAGTTACAAACCTTCACAATCCTTGCGATTTAAAGTGTCTATACGCATATCAGTAATAGATTTTTCGATATAATACCCGTCTGGTTGAAAGAAGAAGACACCACATTTCAAGATGGATGACAACGTCACCAATGTTGTTTTGAAATTGAGATCTATTTGATCATTTTACGCAGTGAACAAGTTCATTTTAAATAATGCAAACCACAATCTCTCACATGGAATAAAAGTGTGTATTGAATACAAACATTGTCCTTTCTAACTCGCAGTTACTCAACAAGAAAAATAGGAATTAATTTTTATTAAGCATACATCAATTAGCACCATTATCTTACTTCGGATGAACTGCAGTATGCACATGCGAAATAAGATTTAAGAAAGAATGACTTTTGGAAATAATGATTCGGTGGTGACTAAAAATAATATTAGGTTCTCATGATGTGGTTATTCCACCAATTGGTCCAGTGCAGGTCAGAGTGGTAGGTCTAATCTCAACTGCACCACTGGTAATGACATGGAACAGGGAGCATTGGGACATCAAACTGGGAGCTCCAACTTCAAGTAGAGCAGCTTCTATTGACATGGAGCAGCAAGGAGCATTGTAACGTCAGGTTGGGAGCTCCAACATCACCTGTAGAAGCTTGTATTTACATGGAAGAGGAGGGAGGATTGGGACATTAGGTTGGGGGAAAGGATATTCAACTATTTTAATCTAAAGTAAAATATGTTTCAACACCTCAGATGTTAATTGATTTATGAAGAATCTTTCCCGGGAAAATAATTAATTCTTTAGATAGTAAAGACAAGTCCTGCAAATATTCAACTCAGGAAAACGTATTGGTACAGAGAGAAATGGGAGTGATGCTTCATGTCTTTGTCTTTTCATTTCTGGCCGACTCTGCGCTGGATTACGTCATCGGAAGGACGTTTTCACTCATTTCCTGCAATTTCGGACAGGTCATTAACGATATCTAAATATAAAAATTAATGGCAATATGCGATGTTATGATTAGGCTGGAGTTTACCTCAAATTATGGTGAAAACGCAGCAAAGTCAGTTGCAATTCCCTTGATCAGCAGTGACCTCATTGATTGGTTGATCAGATTGTGAATGCTCGTTGTTTTGAGGACAAATTGAAGTGAATCAATGATGGTGATTATCTTTGTTCTTTGTTCACCTTGTGACTGTTACTGTTATTGCTCATGTCCTTGTTAACACCACAGCTCTGCAGCGTGTAAAATCTCAGCTGTGCATCTGGCCATTGGTGCAACCATTCGGAGAGCTGGCTCCGGATCAGGCGGTTGTAAGTTCGACTTTTACTTTGCACAAGCGTATTGTGGAGATTCATCACAAATCCAACCTAATCACGTTTGTTATGCTGAGGTGGATAATATTTGAAATTTTCATCTCCACAAATGAAAGTTCTTTCACTGTCTTCGATCAGTTAAACATTACCAAGAGCTAACAGAGTAAAAATCACACAGCACCAGATTGTATCGAACAGAGTTAGTTGGAAGCACCAGTGTTCCATGCACTGCTTCATCATCAGGTGTTTGTCAACTGTTGGAATCTAAAATGGCTTTGTGTGATTATTAAATGTATCCACCCCAGTTCAACACCAACACCTCCAAGTATGGGTACCATCGACACCACGAACGGTCGGTTAAAGTCCAGATGATCTTCCAAAAGATCGCGCATGTTGACACACACACCAAGTTTCTGCAGAAAAACACACCCACCTGATGAAGGAGCGGCTCTCCTAAAGCTAGTGCTTCCAAATAAACCTGCTGGACTATGCCCTGATATTATGTAATTTTTAACTTTGTCTACTCAACTCAAACACTGGCACTTACATATCATAGACAACATCAGTCATGTCCCACCTTTGTCAGAGAAGGCAATCCTGGAATAGCCCAATACATTGCTCACAGGTACGTTTCGTTTTCAGAAACCAATGCACTCAATCGCTGCAGCTCCGATGGATGAAAAGCACAGAAAAGAAATAGCTGAGACTCAGTTTTGACAGTATTTTGAAATTCTTTGGGAAGTGGAATCAGAGGAGAATGAAGGATTAACTGTCCGACTGTGCAGAGAGAGGGAAGGCACTTTTCCCTTCTTTGATGAGGTGGGGTATTGACTGATCTAAGGCATGGAACAGATTCCTGGTAGAGCTGCGCTCTCTGCATCAGGAACAAGAGGTCCTGATTTCCTGAACGGTAATGAAACCCAGGCCACTCAGTTAAAGCTCTGAATACTAACCACTAGACCACCAGGGATGAGGGCAGAAGCCGTTGCACCGTTTCTTCATAACACAGTTTTTGGAATTATGTCACTGCAGATATGTTTCCCCTCAAAAATGATTGAATTATGGAGTGTTTACAGCACAGAACTGGGTCCCTTCATCTCGTTTCCCAGCACTTGGTCTGTAACCTTGTAAGCTCTGACGTTTCACCTGAATACTAATTTCTCTGGAACGTTTTAATCTCGTAAAACACAATAAATGGGATTAAAGTTTGAAATGGCTACTGAACCCCATTTTTACCCATAGACTGAAGCACGCAGACACATTTCCCCAAGTGTGACACAGGCCTCGGGAGAAAACAAGCAGAATGTAAGATTTCACCGACTTGTCCGATGTTGCCCCATTTCAGAGTTCACCACCAATGTCTGGTTACAGCAAAGAAAGGAAGCATTCAGCCCCTCCCGTCCCAGTGTTCCTTGCACATTGTTTCCCCTTTACTCTGTAGTTATACTAACTCAACTCGTTCTTGCTGCCAAACTTAATCACTGCTCACGCCCGCTATTTCTTGTCCTGCCGAAGAGGTTGCCTCAAGTTCTTGGAATGAAAAACATTAATGGCCTATTTCAAGCACTTTTCTAGTTTACAAGGACAGTTTTATCACCACTGAGCAAGCACATTGCCCGCTCAGAGAGAAGGTCTCATCCTTTAGAAACTGAAATGCAAAGATGATTGGATAGCCTCAGTGTTGTAAACCAACCAACAAGACCAGAATCGGGCCGAGGGGATCACGCACAGAAGGATGGGAGAATAGAGTGGCGAATCTCACGGTGTCCAGGGTGGTGTTAACAGAAACCTTCCCTGGTAGTATAGTGATGAGGATTCAGTGATTTCACTGTCATGGCTTGTTAAAGGTTAACGTGTACAGTTATCAATATGAAATACTGCCTGATATTTCGAAGCAGAATGTTGATGTGCAGCAGACAGACTCGTTTCCCTGCATGAACTAATAAGAGAGCTCAGAAGAGCCAGGAGGAGACATGAGAGCCAGGAGGAGACATTAGAAGTTGTTGGCGGATAGGATCAGGGTTAACCCTAAGGCTTTCCACAGGTATGTCAGGAATAAAAGAATGACGAGAGTTAAATTAGTGCCAATCAAGAATAATAGTGGGAAGTTGTGTGTGGACTCAGAGGAGACATGGGAAACACTAAATAAATATTTTTCGACAGTGTTCACGATATAAAATGAAAATGTTGACGAGGAGGTTACAGAGATACTTGCATCTAGATTCGAAGAGATTGAGGTTCACAAGGAAGAGGTATTAGAAATACTGCAGAGTGTGAAAATAGACAAGTCTTCTGGGCCGGATGGGATCTATCCTAGGATCATCTGGGAAGCAAGGGAAGAGAATGCCGAGCCTGTGCCATTGATCTAGAAATCATCATTGTCTACAGGAATAGTGCCTGAGTACTGGATGATTGCAAATGTGGTTCCCTTGTTCAAGAAGGGTAGTAGAGACAACCCTGGTAATTACAGACCAGTAAGTCTCACTTCAGTTGTTGGTAAAGCATTGGAAAAGGTTATAAGAGATAGGATTTATAATCATCTTGAAAATAATAATCTGATCAGGGACAGTCAGCACGCTTTTGTAAAGGGTAGGTCGTGCCTAACGAATCTTATGAGTTTTTGACAAAGTGACCAAACAGGTGGATGAGAGTAAGTAGGTTGATGTGCTGTATATGGATTTCAGCAAGGTGTTCGATAAGGTTCCCACAGTAGGCTATTATACAAAATGCGGAGGAATGGGATTGTGGGTGACATAGCAGTTTGAATCAGTAATTGGCTCGATGAAAGAAAACAGAGTGTTATAGTTGATGCAATATGTTCATCTTGGTGTCCAGTTACTAGCGGCTTTCCGCAAGGGTCGATGTTGGGTCCACTGCTTTTCGTCATTTTTATAAATGTCCTGAATGAGGACTTAGAAGGATGGGTTAGTAAATCTGCGGACAACACTATGGTCGGTGGAGTTGTGGATCGTGATGAAGGATGTAGTAGGTTGTAGAGAGACATCGATAGGATGCAGAGCTGGGCTGAGAGGTGGCAAATGGAGTTTAATGTGGACAAGTGTGAGGTGATACACTTTGGACGGAGTAATCGGAATGCAAATTACTGGGCTAATGGTAAGATTCTTGGGAGTGCAGATGAGCAGAGAGATCTCGGTGTCCATGTACACAGATCCCTGAAAGTTGCCGCCCAGATTGACACAGTTGTTAAGAAGAAAAACAGTGTTTTGGCCTTTATTAATAGAGGGATTGAGGTCTGGAATCAGAAGGTTATACTGCAGCTGTACAAAGATCTGGTACGGCTACATTTGAAGTATTGTGAACAGTTCAGGTCACCGAATTATAAGAAGGATATTGACGCTTTGGAAAGGGTGCAGAGGGGATTTTCTAGCATGTTGCCTGGTATGGAAGGAATGTATTACGAGGAAAGACTGAGGGCCTTGAGGCTGTCCTCGTTGGAGAGAAGAACATTGAGACGTGACTTAATAGAGACATACAAGATAATCAGAGGTTGAGATAGGGTGGACAGGGAGAGTCTTTTTCCAAGTATGGGGACGGCAAACACGAGGTGCACAACTTTAAAGTGAGGGGAGATAGGTATAAGACAGATGTCAGAGGTAGTTTCTTTACTCAGAGAGTAGTTAGGGCATGGAATGCTTTGCCTGTAAAGGTGGTAGATTCGCCAAGATTAAGTGCATTTAAGTCGTCATTGGAGAGGCATATGGACGTACATGGAATAGCGTAGATGGGATGGGCTTCAGATTAGTATGACAGGGCGGCGCAACGTCGACGGCCGAAGGGCCTGTACTGCACTGTAATGTTCTATGTTCTATATGCTACAGTTCCACATCAGCAATGTCATCGGCAATTGCCTGACGTTCAATCAGTTTAAAACAAGAACGGAGGGGGCGTCAGGAAAACGGAAGGGGAATAGTGGTTTGTGAGAGTTAACTACATACCTCGTGGCACCAGGTTCGATGTAGATAATGAATATCGGTTTTCCTGTTTATCTTGGTATACTGATCACTACGGATCAATGACCCAATATTTTCTGCCCTTTGTGTGTTGTTCTTTGTACATTTCACCTCGGTTCAGTGCTCCGGGGGGACCACTCTTTTTTAAATTTGGCACGTTTTACTCAGGTCTGTTTTGCAGTTTCATATTAAGGCCAACAATTTTAGGAACAGATAGACACCATTCAGACCATCACGTCTACTCCACTATTGAATGGTTTCATATCTGATCTGATAACCTTGAACTGCACTTTCTTGCCTTTCGCCATAACGCTTGATGTCTTTGCTGTTTGAAGATCTGCCGATCTCAGCCTCATTACACCTAATGACACTTCCTCAACAGCCTTCTGCTACAAGAAAGTCCACTGATACGGAACTGTCTGAGAGAATAAATGCTTCATCATTTCTATTTTAATTGTGAGATCCGCATTCTAATACAAAGTTAAAAATCGCACAACACCAGGTCATAGTCCAACAGGTTTAATGGAAGCAATATCATTTGGAGAGCTGCTCCTTCATCAGGTGGCTGTGAAGTACACAGTGGGAAGATACAGAATGTATAGCGAACGGTTACAGTGTAATTTCACATTGGAAAAATATCTTGATTGCTTGTTAAGTCTTCCATCTGTTAGAATGACTATGTTAGGTTCATTTCTTTCTTAAGTAAATCGAAAAACTTTCTTTTAACAGTTACGTTCTCAGGTGGACTTTACCAATTTGTGTCAGCACAGTTAATATGTTGAAGGTGTTAGTCCCTGTGTGCCGCGTCTATGCCATAATGTTTAGACTGACGCTAATCCAAAAATAAACAACATGCTGCAGGCAAGAATGCCTTAAGACAAGGTACATTGATGAAGCTGAGCAAAGGCTACAACAACGGAATGGGCGCTGCACATCAATCAACAGACAGGTATGCCCCTTCCCAGTTGGAGAGCACTTCAGTGATCCAGGACATTCGACCTCGGATCTTCGGGTGACAATCCTCCAAGGCGGTCTTCGGAACAGGCAGCAGCTAAAAGTGCCCCCACAGAGACTGATAACTAAATTCGGTTTCCATGGTCATTGGGTTCATGGCACAGTACAGGTGATCCCATTGCTCTATCTACAAACAGAGACCCTCCTACACACACACACACACACACACGTATACGTCTGTGGGGTGAATTTGTACTTGCAGAGTTACATTGTACTTTGCCCAAAAACTGCATGAATCCATGTAAGTCTCTGGTAACTCATTTTTATAAATTAGAATCAGTCTAAACATTATGGAACAGACAGCAGCTCACGGGGGCAGACACCAGTTGTGAAACTTCACCTGAGAATGAAACTTTAAAATAAAAATGTTTTGCGCTTTGCATATGAAAGAAGTGAAGCTAACATGGTCATTCTAACAGATCGGAGACTTAGCAAACAATCAAGGTATTTTTCAATGTACAATTTCAGTTACATCACACTCGAAACATATGCAATAAATTCTGTGACTTACAACTGTGGAATCCACAATCACCTGCTGAATGAGCAGTGGTCAGAAAGCTCGTACTTCCAATTAAACCTGTTGGACTATAACCTGGGGTTGTGTGATTTTCAAATTTGCACACCCCAGTCCAAAGCCGGCATCTCCAGGTCATTCGATACGAGGTGCTCTGGTCATAGAACCAAACTTTCTGCATCCAACTTATTAAATCCTTGAAAATACCTCTATGTTTCAATAAGGATCATTTTGTAGTACTGAGTCTCAGCAGGCAAAGGCAACTGATTTCAGTGTTTCTTCCCATTTGATTTCATCTCCGATATGAAATTCTCACTGACTCTGACAGAACTGCTATCTTTGCTGTTTTGTCATGTCAGGAACTCATGTTCAATTTCAGATTTCCATAAGGAACAACAATTTTTCTTCTCTGACTGGAAGTCAACATTGGGAAATAGCAGTGAGATAGCTGCATTTCAGCACGTTCGTAATAAGGACGACATATGCAATGCTTGGAACTTTTCTTGATGACTTTGTTTTTGCCTATTTTGCTCAATTGAAAAATGACAGATATTGAGTTTTTAAAAGCATGGCGAATGGTCCTTCAGCCTATGGCATCATTATCAGTTATCAAACATCTGACTTGTAAACACAGTTTACAGCACGTGACTCCTCGCCTGCTGTGTTCTAACATTTCAAGTCTTAGTTAAATTGTTATTCAATTTCTTAAGGGCTTGAGTGGAACAAGAAACATCTCGGTGAACTAACAGTTCTGAAAGACAAACTCTTTCTCGGAGCCATTTGTCAGTTTTCCTCATGATGCCGTGGAAAATGTTTCTGCGCTCACATCTGAATTGGTTTCCCCTGTTTCTTCCTCAGCTTCCTCCTTCTTTCTATTAAATGGTTTAGATTCCAGTACAGATACAAGGTGCAGGTTGCGGAAGTCACGTGTTTGTACTTTCATTGACACTCTGTCTCGCCGGGAGATGCAGACCTTCCCCACGCCGATTCAGACAGCACTGTCCTTCCTGTGACATGTCCCATGGAGAATGGAAGGACAGGCATTAATAACCCGCATTTGGAAACGGAGCGACAGTTTTAAAACATTTACAGTGCCCCAGCCAGGAATTGAGTTCCTAACTCCTGCATAACATACGGTGACACTAACCACTATACTAGCAAGGACAACAGCTTCAAAGGAGACACTTCAGCCTGTTGTGGTTGCATTTGTCAAAAGCAACTGCTTAACGTCACGAATGGTTTAGCCCATAGCCTTACAGGTATTGGCAGAACATATTCACATCTGCATATTCCTTCAGGTTATAATGGTTGCTGCCTCTCTGACCCGAACAGACAGTGTGGTCCAAATTCGAACACCTGCCGGCCTATACCGCTTTTCTACACATTTACTTTAATCTTTCTGTCTCTCTCCTTAAATTTCTGCCCCCCTGTGATCGTTCTTTCCATCGATGGGAAACGCTTCTTTCAGTCTACCTTATCTATACCCCTCACAAACCCCTCTGCACGGTGACAAACAACCCCAGTTTGTCCTGTATCCCTTCATGACTGAAACTCTTCAGCGTCGACACTATCCGAGTGAATCTCTCCTGCAACTTTCCCAGTGCGATCTCATCCCTGGACAATTCTAGCACCGAGCCGAATGAGCATATTTCTATTCTGTAACAGCATCGGGGGTGGCTCTGCAGCATTTATTGCCTTCCGGTCTGGAGTCACGTGGACGCCAGACCAGATAAGGATGGTAGTTTCCTTCCCTCAAGGACGTCAGTGATGGGTTTTTCAGACAACGTATTCTTAATTCTAGGTAGTTATTACATTCACATACGATCATCGTCGTGGTTTAGTGGTAATCTAACACGTCTCCACAGAACATTACTTGGCTTTGCTGTGTTAACAATCCAGCGATAATACCACTAGGCTATCGCAGAAAGCCCCCATGGGGGATCTTTTCCAATAGAGTCGCATTTCCCGAGTTATTCCCAATGCCCTTTTATTGAGCCTCACGCTCCAATCATCTCTGGCCCATGTCAGTAAAAGCTGCTAAAAGAGAATTGATCTCACAGCCACGATATCCAAACGGATCGAATGATTTGAAGGTGCCAACGAAGAGATTGGGGCAACAGTGAGTGCAACGGCACAGACTGGATGGTATCAACGTGCAAGTGTATGTTAGATTGTGTAATGCCTCAGTCAAATGGGACACGAGACGGAAAAGAGAGCTAGGGCGAGTGCGAGGGAGAGACATCTTCGAGAACTTTTGGGTTTAAATCCCGATACATGAAACACAGAAATATTAGAGAACAAAAGTCGATGAAAAACAGATCATCACCTCGGAGAATATTAACTTGTAAAAACCGGATTGTTAACACAGCAATTTCTGACCATGTTTCACCAAAAGTAAAACTTTGAGAGGACTGACCTCTATGATGTGGATTCGAGCCGAGGTCACTGCAATCACAACGCAGAATGCGAACTACTAAACGGTTACAGCATTCCACAGAGCACACTTGTAAACTGCAACCAGTATGGTAGCAGACGAAATGTCAGGAAGAATGTACAATATCAGGATTTAGCGACAGGCATGTGGGAACGCAGAATGAACCGAATCTTTAACTTTAGCGTCCCCAGAGACTGTGAAGATTCCATGAATGAGAGTACAGGAGAATGGGATTAATGAAACTCTCCAAACTCTTGGGAGAGTGCAGAATATTGTTTAAACATATGCTTCAATAGCATTATATTTGAACATCAGCTACTTCTTCACTTTGCGCACACAAGGCAGGACCAATTGCTGCATGCAATCACACATAATCCTAGTTCCAGATCCGGAATCAGAGAAACTGTGTGAAGCATGCACGAAGATCCAATTGGAAACTGGGATGGAATGACAGGAGAGAGGCGCATGTATTTCCGAGGTTGTGACAGCACCTGGTCAAAAGCGGGGCGGAAGGGAATACTTGCCCCCATTTATAATATTATGACCATAAATAATACATGTTGCTGAGACAGCCGAGTGGCGTATCTAAAGCGTGTGGAGACTTTAACTTTGGGGTGGCAAGGTTTGAAATTTCATTCTCCTATTTGGATCAGTGGTTTTGACATTGGCATCTGCTTTTGTTCGCATCAGCTCAGAATCAGCTTCTTGTTCCCAATAAATACTACAACCTGGAGAAGGTGGTGTTGTGGTTATATTATAAACGACTCATCCTTGGGGACTCACACATGGAACTGGTAATGTTAAAGTTCGATGAAAAAAACTTGGAATGAAAGCCTGACCTCAGGAAGTGGGTATATCAGGAAGAATAAAAACACTTTCACAACATGGACAACGGGACTTACGTCTACGTGGACATTATTTGAACCAACCGTTCATCCTGGGTAGATACAAGGACACAGATATCACAGAGAAACCAGCGCAATACGGGATTCAATTACCTGCTGAAGTGGAAACTCATCTACTCAGTCCAACTGGGTACAGTCTGTTCAACAATCCCGTGTGTGGGAAGGGCACAATGAGCAGAAGAACCTCCAGATTTATCGGCAAGATTACATATCCCAGAAGGAGATCAATTAAACTGTCAACGCTGCTGTTAATCCCAACCAGCTGCCGGTTTCATAGCATCAAAGTCATAGACTCACACAGCTTGAAAACAGGCCTTTCACTCTTACCATCTCATACTGAACATAATGCCAAACTAAACGAGTCACATCTGACGGCTCTTGTAACTGCTGAGGGTTAATAATGTCCTTGTGATATTATAACTGCATTGTTAATATGAATGTCCAGATATAATTCTGTGGACACGGGTTCAAACCCTGGCATGGCAGATGCTGGAATTTTATTTAAATAAATACCTAGAGACTAATGATGATGTTGAATCAGTTGTTGTCGATCTGATTCACTAATGGCTGATAGGGAAGGAAACTGCCATACCTATCTGGTCTGGCTGGTATGTGACTCCAGATCCATAATATCGTGGTTGATTCTGAACTGCCCTCTGGGCAATAAATTATGTACTAGGCGTGAATGAATAGCTTTTGTTAATGCCACTGAAACTTTCCAATTCATTTATCGATCCAAATATCCTGTAAATATTGTAAATGTACTTTCATTCATCACTGCCTCAGGAAGTGAATTGCACACGTAAGCCATCCTCTGTTAATAGAAAGCATCTCATGTCTTATTTTAACTCCCTCTTTTCACTTTAAACATTTGCCCTCTCGTCTTGAAGTGCCCCTCCTTGGAGAAAAGACAGTTGCAGTTAACTCAAGCCGAACTCTCAAAAATTTATAAATTTCTATCAGGTCGCCTTTCAAAACTCCAGTGCTCGAGTGAAAATATTCTCAAGGTAGGCATAAGACCGTCCTGAAGAAGGGCTTATGCCCAAAACGTCGATTCTCCTGTTCCTTGGATCCTTCCTGACCTGCTGCACCTTTCCAGCAACACATTTTCAGCTCTGAAAATATTGTCAGCCTATCCAGCCTTTCGTTATAAGACAAACCTCCCCCACTAGCCAGACACTGGTATACCTGTTCTAAACCTACTCCAGCTGAATATTTTCCTTGCTATTACTGGGCGACAAGAACTGGACACAGTATTCCAGAAGACGCATCACCCAATGTCCTATTCAACTTCAACATAACGTACAAACTCCTACACTCAAAGGACTGAGCAACGAAGGCAAGATGACATTTTTTTAAACATTCTGTCTATATATGAAGCAAACTAAAATGAATTATGTACTTGCATCCCTGGCCTCCGTGTTCCACAACACGATGCAACGCCCGATCATTAATTGTATAAGCCCTACTCTTATTTGATGTAGCAAAATGCAATACCTTCCATTTATCCAGATTGAACTTCATGTGACATTTTTCAGCCCAAAGACGCAATGGATCAAGATCCTTCTGGAATCTTAGATCACCTTCTTTACTGTCTCCAATTCTGCTGTCCTTTGCAAGCTTATGAACCATGACTTCTATGAGTTCTATTGTTTTTCCATACAGGTCAACGATTTTTAATTATTTGTATTGCCATCATTTAGCTGTTTGCAAATCAGGTAACAATTAGTCATGTCGTTAACCATAAGGAAGAAAGCTATAGACTGCAAGGAGATTGGAAACAATTGACAAGAAAATGTGCTGAAAGGAATTCAATCCAGTGAAGTGGGTGATAATGAATTTGTGGATGCACAATGAGAAAAGTGTGAATACTGAGTGGTTTAAAGTAATAAAAGAGAAATTGGAGTAGACATTCACGAATGTTTGAAGGTGATTGGACAAGGTATCAAGTCGTCTCTAGGGGTTGGAGATACTTTCTGTTCTTGACTGCAGGTGGGAATATAAGAGCAGGGAAACGATGCTGGAACTTTAGCAACGGCCTATTCAAGATCAATGGACAGGGGAATCAGATGGATGGAAGTGCGTACTGCAGGTGCTGGAAATCAGAATCAATATTAGAGTGGTGCTCAAGAAGCACAGCTAGTCAGGCAGCATCCGAGTTGCAGAAAGAAATAACGTTTCGGGCAAACGCCCTTCATCAGGAATAAAGCTGGGAGCCTCGAGGGTGGAGCGATAAACGGGACGACTGGGTCTGGGATGAACTTAGCTGAGAGTGCAAGAGGTGGATAGAGATGGGGTGAAAGGTGATAGCTCGGAGAAGAGGGTGGAGCGGATAGGTGGACAGGAAGACAGACAAGTGGGACAGGTCAGTAGGATGGTGCCAATTTTAGAAAGTTGGAACTCGGATAAGGTGGCCGTGAGGAGATGAAGAAACTGGTGAAGACCACGTTGGTGCCCTGGGGTTGAGGGTCCCGAAGTGGAAGATCTGGCGTCTGGTGGTGAGGGAATGGTGGTGGAGGAGACCCAGGAACTGCTTGTCCTTGGGAGAGTCGGGGGACGTGGTAATTGATGCTTTTGGTCATGGGGCGTTGAAGTTGAATGTTGTGGGTTCCCTGGAAATGTTCTCTGAAGCGCTCTCTGAGAATGTGTCTGTTGGCCCCAATGTCGAGGAGACCACATCGCGAGCAACAGATGCAATAAATGACATGTATGGAAGTGCACATGCACATTTGATGGATGTGGAAGGCTCATTGGAGCCTTGGAGGGATGTGAGAGAGAAGATGTGGGTGCAGGTTTTGCAATTCCTGTGGTGGCAGGGGAAGGTGCCGTGAGGGGAGGGTGGGTTTTTGGAAGGCGTGGACTTGACTAGGCAGTCGTGGAGGAAACAATCTTTTTGTGAAAAGTGGATAGGGGTGGGGAGGGAAATATAAATTTCCCTGTCACTGCAGGAATTGCAAAACCTGCACCCACATCTACCTCCTCACCTCTGTCCAAGACTCTAATGGAGGCTTCCACATCCATCAAAGTTTCTCCTGCACTTCCACACATGCCATTTCTTGTATATCCTCCGCCCGATGCGGCCTCCTCTAAGTTGGAGAGAGGAGATGTGTTCTCACACAACACTTCAGAGAATATCTCCAGGATACCCGCAAGAATCAACCCCAGTGCCCCATGGCCAAACATTTCAACTCATCCTCCCACTCTCCCGAGGACTTGAAGGTCGTGGGCCTCCTGCATCGCCACTGCCTCACGACCCGATGCCTGGAGGAAGAAAGCCTCATCATCTGCCTTGGGACCCTTCAACCCCATGGCATCAATTTGGACTTCACCCGTTGCCTCATTTCCCCTCCCCCTACCTTACCCCAGTTCCCACCTTCCAGCTCAACACCGTCCGCCTGACTTGTCCCACCTGTGCATCTTCATTCCCACCTATCCACTCCACCTTTTTCTCTGACATATCATGTTCACCCCCCGCCTGCATCCACTTACAGCACTCTCAGCTAACTTCTCCCCAGCCCCACCCCCTTTCCATTTATGTCTCTATCCCATGTGCTGCCAGTCTCATTCCTGATGAAGGGCTTTTGGCTAATACGTCCATTTTTCCTGTTCCTCAGATGCTGCCGGACCTGCTGTGCTTCTCCAACACCACTCTTATCTTGAGGGGAGTCAGTTGATTGAGTGGATTTTCAGATATTTTCTATTGTTAACCACAAGCTGTGGATGATAGCAGACCTTTAGCAACCACCAGTTTAGGGAACAGCTAAAGGACTGAACACAAGTCTGGTCATGGCATAAATCAACATTTTTCTTAAAATTGTAAGATAAAAGATGGAAGGCTGAAGTATGCAACTTTGCCCATCAAGACCGTTTCACCAATGAGTTTCTCACTGATTCCGTTCCAACTCAGTGTGCTATGGGCCTTGGAGGGGAACTTGAAAATGGTGGCGTTTCGTTGCATCTTCCAATCTTGTCCTTATAGTCAGTACAGCTGTTGAGCTTTGAAGGTTGTCAAAAATGCCCGAATGACTTACTCTAGTGCATCTTATAGTTGGTGCACTCTGCTGCAATTGCGCCTTAGCGGTGAAGGGAATCAATATTGCAGGTGTTGAAGAGGGTACACTCAAGTGACTGCATTGTCGTGGACGGTGTCCAGTTCCTAAAGTGTTATTGAAGTTACACCCATCTAGGCAAATGGAGAGAGTTATATTCCACGTCTCATTTGTGCCTTGCAAACGATGTAGGATTCACGGAACAATGAGTTGAGTTTACAATTAAAAAAGTCTCAAGAACATGTTGTTGTTGTCAAAGTGTTTATGTAGCCAGTTTCTTTAAGTTTTTCGCCCGAAATTATAGCTCTATGGACGATTACACGGGGTAATTTGTTTACAGTAAAGTTATTGAACGTCAATGGGATATGATTAGATTCTCATTTGTCAGAGTGATCATTACTCTAATTCTTCCTTGTCTGGACCAATCTGATTCCAGTCACTGTCTGATTTCAAGTTCCAATTCCCGTCTGTGCTTGAAATTTCAACCGTTTCTTCGCATAAATATCTCCACCTGCCTTAATAATATGTAAGGACGCTGCAGGGGACAGCAGAGATTAATGAACATGTTAACACTGGAGAAAATGGAGCTTCGTGGAATGATTGGTTCGGCTGGGATTATTCTCCTTGAAACAAAGGAGAGGGAGGGGAGCTTTATAATCACATAGTAACATTTATAAACGTTCAAAATTCATGGGACCATGACATGGGGTAGTTACGGGCAGGTGGTTCACCCTCTGGTATGAGGAGAGCACCAGAGGACATGAATTCCGAATTAGATATTGCCTATTTAATTCAGAAATGAGGAGTAATTTCTTTGCACAGGGGGCAGTGGATCGGTGGAACTCCTTGCCGAAATTGTTGTTGAGGCTGAGTTGTTGCGTATTTTCAAACTGTGCCAGACAGATACTTAACCAGAAAGATGATGAAGCTTTGTCGAGGCAATGCTGGAGAATGGAATTGAGGATTATCAGATCACCCATGAGTTCGTTGAATGGTGGAGCAGACTCGATGGGCTGAATGGCCGACATCCAATCCTACATCATTTGGTCTAACGCCTTATTTTATTGATACCTTTAGAATTCTGAGGGGATGGGATGAAGTGATCGAAAACGTTTCTCAAACTGATCAGACAGATCAGGAACTAAGCTCATAAGTTCATGAACAGCAAATGTGCTGGGGCCTGGATACAACAAATGGCACTGGGCACACCACAGATGGGTATGTGCAGATGTTGTGATTGCTAAAGAAAATTGGCGGATCTAATATTGTTGCCAACTTGGTGATCACGCTGGATGATGGATAGTGGTAGGATTCACACAGCAAAAAGTTGTGAAAGAATGAAAGATTCGTTTCATTGGAAACGTTTTCTGCGGTTCCAATTCAATTGACTGTTTAAAATACTGATCAGAACTTTGTGTGGTGTGACATTAATATTTACTATCCCACTGGATCAACCATTGCACCCGATCTCTCCTTATTTGTTTCACTTTAATTCGATGTAAATTCATAGAAAGTCAAGATGGGATGAAAGGAGAAAAGAAACGTTTGCACTCCTTTTCATGATCCCAATGTAACTAACAGCAGAAACAAATTGCTGAATTACAACTTTGATGAGGTATCGATTTATCACCAAGCTCCGGTTCAATGAAGGGCAAGAGCAAGATTCTCCATCCAATGTATCCTAAAGATGCGAGGCACAAAGGGAAACCACAGCTCCGTTTGATAGAAGTAACAGCCTGAGTAGGATTCAAATCCACACAAGCACAATGGAAGAGGAACCCATCGCCTGAACCCCTGGGAGATATCAGCGCATTGCAAAGGGGCTCACATGTGACCCCGTCAGGATCACATATGGTGCACCTCGGGGATGAGAAATTCCCTGAGCGGAATCGAATCCACACCATTATGTTTCTGCTTTCAGCGGAATAATAATACCAGCAAAATCCAAGGAATTGACCCGTCCTTGGAAGGAATACCTTGTCCTTGATTTATTTCGAGTCGGAACTGTCTCAGAATGACCCAGCAAGCATGAAATTCCCGTCACATTCACACGCACATTTCGTCTTGACGCATAATTTCTTCAGACAGTTTCTCTCTCACGTGAAGAAGTATATATGGAGAGAGAAGTGAAGGTGATGTTTTAGCTCGATGGTCTTTCTCATATGGCTGAACCTGAACTGGGTAAAATTCCCGGAAATGCAGTTTTGTTCGTTTCATTTTATTAATTTTGCTGCAACTTCACTCTGTTCATTCCAATGATAGGAAGTGAATTGGATTTATATGAATGTAACGCTTAATGTTGTGTTCAATTTTGCTCCGAATTTATTTCAGCTTAAAGAAAATACTGATGAGAAAAACAGAACGTTGAACCATAAAACAAGATGCCAGTTTTGATGCTCAGTTACTTTGGCAGATTTCAGTGGGTGTCAAATGAACCCAACATCATGGCGATCGTCCTCCCATCTTTAAGGCAAGGGACTAAAGCAGGAAATCGATCTCTAAGAGACGGGTCACTTCCTATTCATTATGGAATAGCTGTCCTTGACAATATACAATATCTGCTCAGTTCCATTTATAAAGCTTCATGTGGAATATTAATATAAATCTTTCAAAACTCTGATGTTTTTTTTTGCTGAATCTTACTCAGCTGCATTCGTTTCCGATATTTCTTTGCATCTGAAGTCGTCCAAATTAGACATTGTTTCCTCGCACCTTTTACCCCCCATACCCCACATTTGCACTTTTATCTGGCCGCAGGCTGTCTCTTCTGGTGAAACGCACTGTTTCTGTGTCTCTAAATGTGCCTTTCCAAATATTTTGGAAACGGATTGTCTGAGTGACAGAAATTCTGTTCCCAGTATTTCTTTGCCCTAAATCGATGGTTTTGAAATTTATGAACTTGAAAGAGTGAATTTACCACATATTTACTCTCTCCAAACCTCAAATACTCTGGAAAACCTCCATTCGGTTTTCCTTGGTTTAGTTTCAAATTTTCCAAAACACAAATAAATAAAACTCCTTCCCCTCTAAACGCCATCAGCATCGTCTCTAATGTCTTAGCGGCCCAGTAAACGCTGGCAGTTTCCTCCATGATAGAATCACAGATTCCCTACAATGCAGAAAGTACAATTCAGTCAATCGGGTATGTAGGCAGACTCTGAACAGCATTTCAACCAGACCGAGATCCAGTCTCTATCCCCACAGGCCGCTGGCTTGTGATTTCATATAAACCTGCTGGAATAAAACCTGGCATCGTGTGACTGCTGACCTTATCACTGCGTTACCCATGGCTAATTCACTTAACTTACTGAATTCACTCTCAGGACACATCAGTGCAGTTTAACATGACCAATTTACCTAACCTACAGACTTAACAGCAATGCGAACCACTGAGCAAATGTACCATCACATTGAACACTATCTGTATCATGTGTAATGGCTTTACACACTGGCAACTCCACCTAGTGAAAGCAAGCCGCGCCCACCAATCCGAATTCAATGCATCCAAACGCGGTTCTCCGCTGTACAACCTCAGTAGTTCTGCTGGAAATGTTTCTGCACTCAGATCTGAATGGGTTTACTGTGTTTTCTTCCTCAGATTCCAGCTTTAAATAAACATATGAGTCAGGAACAACTCTATATAATGGTTTTCATTGCAGCACAAACACAATGTGCAGTTTGCTGAAGTTACGTGTTTGCAATTTCACTGACACTCTCTCTCCCCAGGAGCTGCAGTCCTTCCCCAGCTGATTCAGACAGCACTGTACTTCCTGTGACATGTCCCATCGAGAATGGAAGGCCAGGCATTAATAACCTTCACTGGGGAACAGAGCGACAGGTTTAAAACCTTTACGATGCCCCCAGCGGAGTAGTGAGCCCTGTGACAGGAGGGGACACGAACCATGATACTGTGGAGGATGACAACATCGAAGGAGGCCCTTCAGCCTGTTGTGGCAGCACTTGTCAAACACAACTGCTTAACGACCTGAATCAAGTTTTCCATCGTTTAACCCATAATCTTACATGTTTTGGCATCACAATTTAACATCTCGATTTTCTTTAAGGTTAGAATGATTTCCACCTCTCTGACCCTTTCCGCAAATCTACTCAAACCTTTCTGCCTTTTCCCGAAATCTTTTGGCCCCAGTGTTCGATCCCTCCATCAATAACAAAAGCTTCTTTCAGTCTATCCTATCCATATCCCTCAGTATTTAGTACATCTCAGTCATGTCTTCTCCAATCTCCTCTGCTCGGCGACAAACAATCCCAGTCTGTCCAATCTCTCCTCACAACTGAAACTCTTCAGCCCAGACAATATCCCAGTGGATCTCTACTGCAACGTTCCCAGTGCGATCACATCCATGCAGTACTCTGAATTGCAGAACTGCACACAGTAATCTAGCTCGGGCCGAATGAACTTTTTTCTAATCTGTTACAGTATGAGGGCGTCGCTGGCTCGGCAGTATTGATTGCTATCCCTAATTGCACAGCGGGTAGTTGAAACTCAACCGTATTGTAGTGAGTTTGGAGTCACATGGAGGCCCGAGCAGGTAAGAATGGCTGTTACATTCCTTAAATGACGTCAGATGTTTTTTTTCAACAATTGAACATGGATATATAGGAGTTATTAGATTCGTAATTCCAGATATTTATTGAATCCCAATTCTACCACCGAGCATGGTCAGAGTCAAACCCAGGTCCCTGGTGTCTGTTTTAACAGATCAGTGTTCAGTGGTAATAGCGCTCGGCCATTGCAGAAAAGCAGTGAAACTGATCTTATCCAATTAGGTAGCTTTTCCCCGATACTGTTCTGTGCCATTTTCCTGAGCTTGACCCCGCCCTCCCCGCCCGAATAATCTCTGGTCCATATCAGTAAAAGCTGCTACATGAATATTGATCTCACAACAGTAGTAAACAAATGGATCAAATGGTCTGCAGGTCCCGATGGTGGGGTTGGGGCACGTTCACCCAGCAACAGTGACCCCAGCCACACAGACTGATCGGTATCAATGTGATAATCTGTATTAGACTCTGCAATGCCTTAGTGAAATAGGAAATGACTCCGCAAACACATGATGAAAGAGCGGCTCTTTGAAAGCTAGTGCTTCAATAAAACCTGTCAGACCATAACCTGGTGTTGGGTCATTTTTAACTTTGTACTCCATAGTCCAACACCGGCATCTCCAAATTAATGAAATGGGGGTATGGGATGGAAAGTTCGGTTAGTGATCGTAGGAGGGAAGAAATCTCTGAGAACGGGTGGATTTGAATTCTGACATATGAAACACAGAGATGTGAGCGAGCAGAGCTTGAAGGAAAAAAAAACATCACCTTGGAGAAAATCAAAACTTTAAAAAAACTGATTCCTTTGTGTTTCACAAAAGACTGGGTCATATTGAGCAATTACTACCGTGACTCGGATTCGAACCCAGGTTGCTGCGGCCACAACGCAGGGTACTAACCACTATACGATCACGGCAACCAACTGACACGCACTAAACGCACGCCATAAGTACAGTATCATAAGGAATGTTAGGCAGAGCACCAAATGCACAATATCAGTGCTTAGCGAACAGTAGCTGATATGTGGGAACTCAGAATGGTCTGACCATTTAACATCGGTTCCCCCAGTGGCTGTGTTGATTCCATCATTAATGTGTTGAGGGCTGAGATAAATACATTTCTCCAAAACATCAAGGACTCCGTGGACAGTGCAGCTTTTATAACCTGCACATCCACCAATATTATTTATTATATCCGTTGCTCCCGGTGCTGTCTCCTGTACATTGGGGAGACTGGGCGCCTCCAAGCAGAGCGCTTTAGGGAACATCTCCGGAAAACCCGCAACAATCAACCACACAGCCCTGTGGCCCAACATTTCAACTCTCCCTCCCACTCTGCCGAGGACATGGAGGTCCTGGGCCTCCTTCACCGCCGCTCCCTCACCACCAGACACCTGGAGGAAGAACGCCTCATCATCCACCACGGAACACTTCAACACCAGAGCATCAATCTGGACTTCAACAGTTTCCTCATTTCCCCTTCCCCCACCTCACTCCATTTCTAAACTTCCAGCTCAGCACTGTCCCCATGACTTGTCCTGACTTGTCCTACCTGCCTACCTTCTATTCCACCTATCCATTCCACCCTCCCCACCCCGACCAATCACCTTCTTCCCTTCCCCCATTTTACTATTGTACGCTATGCTACTTTCTCCCCACCCCCACCCTCCTCTCACTTATCTCTCCACCCTTCAGGCTCTCTGCCTGTATTCTTGACGAAGAGCTTTTGCCCGAAACGTCGATTTTACTGCTCCTCGGATACGGCCTGAACTGTTGTGCTCTTCGATCACCACTCATCCAGGATCTGGTTTCCAGCATCTACAGTCATTGTTTTTACCAACCTTTTGTTGAAATGTATATTTCAATAGCAATGCAGTTTAACATCGGTTACTTCTCGAGTTTCCCCACTCAAGGCAGTAACCACTGCTGCCACATAGTCCCAGTTCCTAGCCCCAGAATCAGAGGAACTGAGTGGCGCAGTCACAAATAACCAACTTGAAATCAAGATGGGAATGAAGTTGCAGAGATACTCGATGGCTCAAGTGACACAACCGGAGAATGCACGGTGTTTCTATGATGGTTAAGAGGCGCAAGCAACTCCGAGGTTGGGAGTGCTTCTGGTCAAAGGTGGGGCAGAAGGGAAAATTTGTTCCCGTTTATAATAACAGCAATCTACGGTGCATCTTGCTGAGACAGCTGAGTGCCAAAGCTGGAGCGAGGCCGGCTGATATGAAGTTTAATTTTGCTTCACTATCTCCCAGTTCCCTGGAATGAATTGCTTTCACCATTTTTATTTCCAATTGTTTAATATCTCGCTGTAGTCTGCGGCTTTCTTCCTCATGGTTAATTGCATGACGAACTGTTGTGTGATCTGCACACTGCTAAATCACGGCCACTACAAGTAAATATGAATCATTGATCTATATGAGAAAACAGTGGAACTCACTGCAGGCATGCTGCGTAGGTTTGCAGGCGATACCAGAATTGTAGACAGTGAGGAAGATTATCTAAGTTTCAAAAGGATCTTAATCCAATGAGTCGTTGTACTGAAAAATGCAACATGGAGTTCAATCTGGATAAATGGAAGGTATTACATTTTGGTACAACAATAAGTGTGGCTTTGTGTATGTTGGAGAACAGGGAAGCTCGGTGTGCAGGTACATAATTCCTTGTAATTTGCATTACCAACAGACAAGATGGTTCAAAGGCATTTCACATACTTCCCTTCATTGTTCATTCCTTTGTGTATAGTAGTTGGGACGTTATGTTGAAGTTTTGCAGGACATTGATGAGGCCTCTTCTGCAATATTATGTCCAGTTCTGGTCGCCCAGTTGTGGGAATGATATTATTCAGCTGGACTAGGTTCACAAAAGGTATACACGCTTGTTGCCTGTGGAAGGTTTGAGTTATAATGAAAGGCTGGATAGGCTGAGACTATTTTCAGATTCGAGATTGGGGTACTGGAAATCCACATCAGGTAAGGCAGCATCCGAGGAGCAGGAGAATCAATGTTTTTTTTCACGCAAGTGTCGTTCATTAGGCTCTTCCCCGAAACGTCGATTCTCCTGCTCCTCAAATGCTGCCTGATCTGCTGTGCTTTCCCAGCACAACACTCCCGACTCTGATCTCTCATCTGCAGTTCTCACTTTCTCCTAGTTGAGACTGTTTTCACTCGTGGTTAGGGGTTTGTACGGTGACCTGATAGAAGTTTATGAATTATTAAGAGGCAAGTTAGAGTTAATGATAGCGGCCTTTTCCCAGGAGGGGGATTTCAAGACGAGAGGGCATATGTTTAAGATGAAAACAGAGAGATTTTTAAAACAAGACATGTTGAGAGACCGTATTTTACGTGTGTAATTAACTTGCTGAGGAAGTGATAGATGAGGGTATGTTTGCAACATTTAATGGACAATTGATTCCAAACATGAATGGGAAAGTGGGATTTTTAAAATAAGTTTATTCATGCCTAGTACATCAGTTATTTCCCAGAGGGCATTTAAGAGTCAACCACGGTATTATCCATCTGGAGTCTCCTGTGGGACAGAGCAGATGAATAGGGCAGTTTGCTTCCCGAACTGGCATGAGTGAATCAGATGGGATTTTCCACACAACTGATTCAGGTCATCAAGAAACTCTTCAATTCCAGGTGCTTGTTGAATTCAAACTCCACCATCTGTTATGCCAGGACCTGAACTCTTTGTCCCCAAAATATTACCTGGGTTTTGGATTAACAACACATTAATAAAACAACAAGGGCATTATCACCACTCAGCGGGTACAGGAGGAGGCAGACGGGAATGGGTGAGTTTGGCAGTATGTTCAGCATGGATCGGTTGGACTGACAGTCCTGTTTTCATGTTGTCTGACTCTGACTAAAGCTATGGAGCAGGAAGCTGGTTGGGATTAAAGGCGCATTGACATCATAATCGATCTCCCGATGGGATATGTGATCCTGCTGGAGTCTCCGGAGGTTATTTTGCTCAGTGATCCCTTCCCACACACGGGACTGGTGAACGGTCTCGCTCCAGTGTTACTGATTAAATGAGATTCCATCGCTGTGGTTAATTGAATCTCTTCCAGAAGTTCCGATATTGCCCTACTTTCTCTGTGGTATCTGTGTCCTTTTTTCTACACAGGGTGAACGATCCTTTCAAATTGTGTCCACACAGATACAAATCCTGTTTTCCATGTTGAGAATTTGTTTTCATTCTTCCTCATTCACCCACGGGGTGTGAGTATGACTGGTCAGGACAACATTTATTCTTCGCCCCTCGTTCGTTTCTGTCTGGCTACACCACAAACCCGGGTGTGATCCCAGCCTCGGGTGTCTGTCTGTGGGCAGTCCACACATTCTCTGTGTGTATGCGTTTTTAAGGGCTCAACACGCTCCACTTGTGCCACTCAGCTGTCTTAGAAAGATGCACCGGAAATCGCTATGATAGTATAAACGGGGACAACCATTCCCTTGAGCAGGAGCACACTCAACCGAGGAATTTCTTGCGCCTCTATACCATCGCAGAAGGACGCACGCTCACCAATTGCATCACTGGAGACAGAGAGTAACTCCACGCACTCATTCTCATCCCCATTTCCGGTTGGATCTGGGCGGCTGTGCCGATGTTATGCTAAACTCCTATTGAAGCATATATTTCAACAATATCCTGTACTGTCCCCCAAGTCTTTGATGCTTGTCGAAATCTATTAATCTCAGTTTTCAACATTCTCTTACAAGGGATCTCCACAGCTCTGAGGAAACCGAACTGAAAGATTCAGCTCATTCACAGTTCCCACATATATATCACTGTTCGCTGAGTACTGATATTGGGCATTTGCTGTTCTTCCGAACATTTCCTCTGCTAGTAAACTTATTGCTGCTTGCAAGCATCCTGTTCTGTGGTTACTGTGATCGTGGTTGTCGGTATTTTGCATTGTGACCACAGCAACCTCGATTTGAAACCAAATCACGGCACTTAGTATTCTCTCCATTGTCCTTTTTGTGACACATGCTCAGAAATTAATTGTTTTACCTTCAAATTCCGCTCTCTCACATCTCTGCGTTTCATATATCAGGATTCAAACACACCCGTTGTCAGAGATTCCGGTCCTTCCCACGATTATTAAACCTCCTTTCCGTCCCTCCTCCCATTTCTCTGAGGCAATGCCCAATCTATCACTCTCTTTCACATTCATACTGTTCTGTCTGTGTTGCTGCTGCGGTCACTGTTATTGGGTGAACGTGCCCCAATCCCACCATCGGGGCCTTCAAACAAATCGATCCATTTGGATACCGCGGTTGTGAAATCAATCCCCATGTAGCAGCTTTTACTGACATAGGCCAGAGACAATTGGAGCGTCAGGCTCATGGAAAATACCCAGGGCAGTTTTGGTGAAAAGACATTTTGTTGGAAAAGATCAGCTTTTATGGCTTTCCGCGTTGGTCTTGTGATAATTTCATAGGACCGATAATCCAGAGACCGAGGTAATTGTCTGGGTACCGGGGCTTGTATCCCACTATGCCATGATCGTCAAATTTGGATTCAAAACATATCTGCAAGGAAGAATCTAATGACTACTATAGATCCATTGACAATTATTGAAAAAAAATCTATTTCACTAATGTCATTTCGGGATGGAATTTGCTATCCTTACTTGGTCTGGGCTGCATGTGACTTCAGACTCACAGCAATATGGTTGAGTATCAACTGCCCTCTGGGCAATGTGGAATGTGTAATAAAAACTGCTCAGCCAGAATCGCCCTCATACTAATCCAGAAATTTTAAAACAAATGCTCATTAGGATCAAGCAAGAGCGTTGTGTGCAGCTTTGCAAGTCACATTATAGTCGGGATGTGATCACACTGAGAAAGTTGCAGGAGTTATTTACCGGGATATTGTTTGGGCTGAAGAGTTTCAGTTTTGAAGAAAAACAGGATAGAGTGGAGTGTTTGTCTCAGTGCAAAGGAGATGGAAACAAGACATGATTGAGTTAGGGCATGGACAGGGTTGACTGAACGAGTTTCCCGTTGATGGAGGGATCGATCAGCAGGGGCCAGAGACTTAAGGAGAAAGACAGAAAGGTTTTTGAAGATGTGAGAAAAAGCTTTATCAGCCAGCGGGTGGTTGGAATTTGGAATACACTGTCTGCATTTTCCAGAGTGGCAGAAACACTTACAACCTGAATAAATATTCAGATGTGAGCTTGTGATGCCAAGACATATAAGGCTGTGGGGTAAGCATTCTGAAATGGGATTCAGTTCATTAGGCAGTTGTTTTTGACAAGTGTGGCCACATTGGGTTGAAGGGCCTCCTTTGACATTCTTGTTCTCTGTAGTATAATGGTTAGTGTCCCCGCCAGTCACAGGGCTCAATTTTCCGCTGGGGACAGTATAAGCGTTTTAAAACTGTCACTCCATTCCCAAGTGCGAGTATTGATACCTGTCCTTCCATTCTCGATGGGGCATATCACACGAAGGACAGTGCTGCCTGAATCAGTGTGGGAAAGGGCTGCAGCTCTCAGGGAGGCAGAGTATCAGTGAACGGCCAAACACGTGACTTCTGCAAACTTCACCTTGTGACTGTGTTGGAATGAATAGCATTTGACAGACTTGTTCCGGATTGAAGGATTTACTAGAAACAGGAAGCTGAGGAAGAAACAACATAAACGCATTCAAGTATGAGTGCAGAAACATTTCCCACAGCACGAATGAAATTGTAAAGGACAGAGTAGCGTTTCGATACATTGAATTTGGATTCATTTGTTTTGATCAGTTTTACCAGGTTATAAAACCTTGAAAAAATGATACAGCATATGCTCAGTATGATGGAACATTGTTTCAGTAATTCGCACTGCTGTTCAGAGGGAGGGTTAGGTTGATTTGCAAAGTTAAACTGCCCTCTCGTGTCCAGGGAGTGAATTTAGTAAGTTAGGTGAATTAGCCATGGGTAACGCGGGGATAAGGTCAGAAGTCACAGGACGTTAGGTTATACTCCAACAGGTTTATTTGAAATCAAAAGGGGGAGGGATTCCCCTTCTTCAGGTGAAGTATAAGGAAATGGGAAGGGGAACTAGGTCTGAGTGAGATGCTCTTCAGAGAGTCAACACCGGTTCGATTGACTGAAATGCTCTTTCTGCACTGTAGGATTCTGTGATTCTATGAATAGATAATGACGGTGTTTACTGGGGTGTAAAGCCATTAGAGAAGATGCTGATGGGGGTGTACTGAGGATGAGATTTTATTCACTTGTCTTCTGGGAAAATTGAGAAGAGTTATCCCTGAACCAAGGAAGACTTAATGGGGTTTTTTCAGGTTATGAAATGTTTGGACAGAATAAATAGGAGGAAAATTCCCACTTTTAAGTAAGTAAACATCTAGATGTCAGGCATTCAATACCTTTGATAAAACCTTTGAAGGACAAAGAAATGATGAGAACAGAATCGCTGTCACTCCGAGAATCTGTTTTTCAAAATATTTGGAAAGGCACATTTGATGACATACAAGGAATAAATTTCACAAGGAGAGAGACAGCGTGTAGCTTGGTAAAGATGCAGAGGTGGGGTGTAGTCGGTCGGAAGTTGCGGGGAAACAATGTCTAAGTTGATTGACATTAAATGTAAAGAAATTTCTTTAATGTGTGCAGCTGAAGAAGATTCGGTTCCAAAACTCTGCGTTTTTAAAGATTTGGCATAATGTTCACCTAAAGCATTGTAAATGGAACTGAGTGGAGTTCTATTTATTGTGAACGGAAGATATTACATAATGAATAGGAAGTGACCAGTTGCTTGGAGATCGACTTCCTGCTTTCATCACATGCGTTAAGGATGTGAGAACAAACACCATGATGTTTGGTCCATTTAAAACTCAGTGAATCTGCCAAAGGAACGAGCAACAAAAATGGTGGGTTTTCTTTTGTCCTTTAACCCTCTGTTTTTCTAAGCAGTATTTTCCTTTAGCTGAAATAAAGTCTGAGCAAATTTGAATACAACATTAATCGTTCCAATGAGATATATCCAATTCACTTCTAATTATTACAATAAACATTGTGAGTTGCAGCAAAATTAAAATGAAACGAACAAATCAGCTTTTCTTGCGATTTAATCCAATTCAGGTTCAGCCATACGAGAAAGGACATTGAGCGACAACATCACCTTTATTTCAATTACCATGGCTGCTTCTTCACGTGAGAGAGAAAGTGACTGAAAAAATTATGTGCCAAATGTAGGTGTAAATATGACGGAAAATTCTTGTCCTGTTTCATTCTGACTCAGTATGTATCAATGACAGCAATTCATTCTGACCAGCATGACTATTTATTGGAATTTGCTGTTATTATAATTCTAGTGAAAGCAGAAACACAATGGCGTGGATTCGATTCTGCTCTGGAACTTTCTCATCAATGACTTTCACTACATGTAACCTGATGAGGTCACATGTCACCCCTCTACAAAATGTGCAGAGGAGACCGAGAGATTATGGTGGTGGGATATTACACCGCTGTACTCCACATTCACGGGTTCGAGTCACACTCTGGTTGCTAACTTTACGCGCCGCACTCGCAGTTTTTCTTTGCACATCACACCTCTGGTATACACTGGATCGAGAAACTTGTTCATGACCTTCACTGCACGAGAGATTCAGGAATAATCGACACCACATTAAAGTCGAAATGAAGAGTGAGAGCAGTCATTCTATTCAATTGTAGACGAAATTGGTGTAATGAGAAGGAACACATTTTTCTTTCCGTCCTACACTCCATCTTGTCTTTCTATGAATTCCCATCGAAAGAAAGAGAAAAAGAAAACAAAAGATTGGGAGCACAAGATTATCAAGTGGGGTTGTTCATCAGTATTTTAACCTAACACTTCACACAAAGATCTGATCAGTATTTCAAACAGTCACTCGGAATTGGAACCGCAGAAAATTTCTCCAATGAAACGAACCTTTCATTCTTCACCAATTTCTGCTGTGTGTGAATCATGCAACGATCCATCATCCAACGTGATCACTGACTGTGAGCGTGCCAACTATATAAGATTTAGCAACTTCCTTCAGCAATCACAGCATTTGTACACAGCCACCTGTGCTGGGCCCAGTGTCATTTGTTGCCCCAGGTCACAGCACATTTCTTTTTCCTGTGTTTATGAGCTTTGTTCATAATCTGTCTGATCTGTTTAATAAACTTTTCCTGTCACTTCATCCCATCCCCTCACAATTTTGAACTTATGAATAAAATAAGGCGTTAGATGAAATGTTAAACCAAGTGGAAGTAGGCTATTCAGCCCAAGGAGTTTGCTCAACCATTTAACGAACTCATGGTTGATCTGATTTGGAGATGCCGGTGTTGAACTAAGTAAAATATCACACAACACGAGGTTAGAGTCCAGCAGGTTTACGTGGAAGCTCTAGCTTTCTGAGCGATGCTCCTTCATCAGGTGATAGTCACCTGACTATCACCTGATGAAGGAGTGTCGCTCCGAAAGCTAATGTGCTTCCAATTAAACCTGTTGGACTATAACCTAGTGTTGTGTGATTCTTCACATAGTTGGTCTGATAATCTTGAATTCCTTTCTGCTCATTTAGCTCGAAAAGTTTCATCATCTTTCTGATTAACTATCTGGCACAGTTTGAAAATACCCAACCACACAGTCTCAACAGCGGTTACTCTAAAATGCCACAGTTTCATAGACCCCTGAGCAAAGAACTTACTCCTCATTTCTGAATTAAATGGGCAATATCTAATTCTTAGATTATGTCCTCTTGTGCTGTCTTCAGAGCATAGGGCAAGCCAAATGCTCGTATCTACCCTGTCAAGATCCTACGACTATTGAACATTTATAATTGTTACTATGTAATTATAAATTTCCCCGACTCCTCCTTTGTTTGAAGGAGAATAATCCCAGCCTAACCAATCATTCCACGAAGTTCTACTGTATTCAGAGTTAGCAACATGTTAGTAAGTCTGCGCTACCCCTTATAGCATCCTTACATATTATTAAGACAGGTGGAGAAATTTCAGCGAGGAAACGGGTTGAAATTTCAGGCGCAGACGGGAATTGAAACTTGAAATCAGAAAGCGATTAGAATCGGATTGACCCCCAGAAGGACTAAATACAGGAAAGATATCTCTGACAAATCAGAATCTAATCATGTTCGATTGACATTCAATGGCTTCAATGTTACTGAATTCCTCCGTGTAGTCGTCCTCGGAGCTAGTATTTAGGAAAAATGGAACCTGACCGCCCGTATAAAGAAGTTGACGACAAAAACCTGTCCGTGGGTCAACTTTGTTTGATTATTAACTCAACTCTTGTCTCCGTGAAGCCTACATCGTCCGCAACGCACAAATTAGATGTTTAGCAGAACTCTCTCCATTTGCCGAGGTGGGTGCAGCTTCAACACCACTGAAGGAACTGGACACCCTCCACGACAATGCAGTCACTTAACTGTATATTGTTCAACACCTGACTATTTATTCCCTTAACTGTTAAGGCACAATTGAAGCAGAGTGCACCACATAGAAGATTCACTGGAGTTAGTTATCGAGGCTTTGTTGACAGAACCTTCATAGCTCAAAAACTGTACCGACCATAAGGACAAGTTAGAAGATGCACTGAACCTTCACCATTTGCAAATTAGCGTCCAAGGCTCATACCAGCATGATTTGGAGAGGAATCAGTGGTAAATTCATTGAGTGGTGAAGTAGTTTGATGGGCAAAGATTTATACTTTAGCCCTCTATCTTTCATCTTTCAATGTTTAAGAAAATAGATTATTGCATAGACCAGACCTGTGCTCGTTCCTTTAGTTTTTTCCTAAACCGGCGGTTGCTAAAGATCGAATATCATCCACAGTCTGTGGTCAACAATAGAAAATATCCAAAACCCTCTCGAACAACTGATCTCCCTGTCCCTGTGTTCAGGGATCTGTAAATGCCCATTCCAAGATCTCTTTGTTCCTGTTCACCAATCAGAATCCTCACGGTTATTGTTACAACTCCCCAAATTCACCACCACTCATTGGTCTGGATTCAATTCCATTCACCATTTTGCCTTTCCACATGATGTATACATCCCTGCGGTCCCTGACATTATTCATCAGAGTCAACCACACGACTATGTATCGTCAGTAAACTTCTAAATCATGACTTCTAATAAAAAAGTTTGAATTATTGATCTACATCAGGAAACAGTGGTACTTCACTGGGAAAAAGCAACCAAACATGGTTCCTTTCTGCATGGGATGAACAACTCCAAGGGTTGATAGCCCAGTATCTCGCCACTACATTTGCAGATGACACAAAGATTGGTGGAGTAGCCAGAAAACATAGAGGACAGTCAAAGAATGAAGGGGAATATAGATAGACAGAAGAGTTGAGCAGAGAAGTGGCAAATGGTGTTCCATCCAAGCAAATGTGAGGTGATGATTTAGGGAAGTCTAATTCCAGAGCCAAGTATACAGTAAATGGAAGAGCTTGGGTAAACTTGATGAGAAGAGAGATCTGGGAGTTCAGGTCCTTTGTACCCTGAAGGTGACTGCACAGGTGGATAGAGTGGTCAAGAAGGCATATGGCATGCTTGCCTTCACCGGATAGGGCATTGAGTATAAGAGCAGGCAAGCCCTGCTAAAATTGTACAAGAGTTTGTTTCGGCCGCGTTTAGAATACTCTGTGCAGTTCTGGTCGCCAAAGTACCAAAATTATGTGGACGTTTAGGAGAGAATGAGGAGAAGGTTTACGCAGATGTTGCCTGGTATGGAAGATGCAACCTCTGAAGAGAGGTTGAGTCGATTACTTCTGCTTTCATTAGGCAAAAACGAGATTGAGGGGATCTGATTGAGGTCTACAATATCATGACGGGTACAGACAGGATGGATAGAGATAAGCTTTTTCCCAAGATGAGGGCTTCAATAATGAGAGGTCATGCATTCAATGAGAGGTGAAACTTTTAACGGAGATAGACATGGAAAGTATTTTACACAGAGGGTGGTAGGTGCTGGAATGCGTTGCCAGCAGAGGTAGTAGAGGCAGTCATGGTAGATTCATTTCAGGTGCGCCTGGACAGATGCATGAGTAAGTGAGAAGCAGAGGGATGCAGATGCTTAGAAATTGGGCGACATGTTTAGTGAGTTGATTTGGACCGGGTCAGGTACGGCAAGGAAGAATCTAATGACTACTATATATCCATTGACAATTGTTGAAAAAAAAATTCCAATGATGTCATTTCGGGATGGAATTTGCTATCCTTACTTGGTCTGGCCTGCATGTGGATGAGATTGATCGATTTCGACAAAACATTAAAGACTCGGGGGACAGTACAGGATATTGTCGAAAAGTATGCTTCAATAGCATCTTAGCTTAACATTGGCACAGCCGCCCATATCCAACCAGAAATGGGGGTGGGAATGTGTGCGCGGAGTTACTCTCTGGCTCCAGTGATGCAACAGGTGAGCATCCTGTCCTTCTGTGATGGGAAAGAGGCGCAAGAAATTCCTCGGTTGAGTGTGCTCCCACTAAAGGGAATGGTTGTCTCCGTTGATACTATCATAGCGATTTCTGGCGCATCTTTTTAAGACAGCTGAGTGGCACAGGTGGAGCGTGTTGAGACCTTAACTTTGCAGTGGTGGGTTTAAAAGATGATTTTGCTGTTTGGATCTGTGTTTCCGACACTGGCGGTGGCAGCTATATTTGCTCCCATCAGCTCAGTATCAGTTTCTTCCACACAGTCAAGACTTCAAACAGGAGAAGGTGGTGTTGGGGTGATATTTTAAACTAGTCATATTTGGGGGTTGGGACACGGAAACGGTGATGTTTACGTTCGATGATTAAAACATGAAATACAAGCCTGACCTCAGGAACAGAGATCATGACTTTAATTTCCTGCAATCCCATTCATTCACGTCCCTTATGCAGGGGATTGAACCATCTTCAACCAGTCCTGCCTACGAGA
This sequence comes from Chiloscyllium punctatum, assembly GCF_047496795.1. Taxonomy (NCBI): domain Eukaryota; kingdom Metazoa; phylum Chordata; class Chondrichthyes; order Orectolobiformes; family Hemiscylliidae; genus Chiloscyllium; species Chiloscyllium punctatum. Next base: position 544,495 of record NW_027309870.1, read on the forward strand.
GACTCCAGGAGCAGAAAAACATGAGCTGACCCTTAATTCAAGAATCTCCACCGCGTGGGGAAGCAGTCTAATCGGCCCTTCCAGACCACACGGTCCATCCGAAGCGCATCCCACCAGACCCCACGGTATTCCCTGTCCCATAAGCCTGCATTTCCCATTGTTGATCCCTGTAACTGGCACATCTTTGGTCAGAGGGAGAAATAAAAACGCAAACACACAGAGAATGTGCAGACTGCCCACAGACAGACACCCGAGGCTGGGATCGCACCCGGGTTTGTAGTGGAGCCAGACAGCAACAAACAAGGGGCAAAGAATAAATGTTGTCCTAACCAGTGATAATCACACCCTGTGGGTGAATGAGGAAGAATAAAAAAACATTCACAACATGGAAAACAGGATTTATATCTGTGTGGACACAAGTTGAAAGGATCGTTCACCCTGGGTTGTAAAAAGGACACTGATAACACAGAGAAAGCAAGGCAATGTGGGAACTGCTGGAAGCGATTCAATTAACCACAGAAATGGAATATCATTTAACCAGTAACACTGGGGAGAGGCAGTTCACCAGTCCCGTGTTTGGGAAGGGATCACTGAGCAAAACAACCTCCGGAGACTCCAACAGGATTACATATCCCATCAGGTGTTCGATTATGATGTCAATGCGCATTTAATGCCAACCAGCCGCCTGCTCCAGAGCGTCAATCAGACTCATACAACATGAAAACAGGCCTGTTAGTCCAACCGATCCATGCTGAACATACTGCCAAACTAACCCATTCCCGTCTGCCTCCTCCTGTACCCGCTGAGTGGTTATAATGCCCTTATAGTTTTATTACTGTGTTATTATCCAAAACCCAGGTAATATTTTGGGGACAATGAGTTCAGGTTCGGGCATGGCAGATAGTGGAGTTTGAATTCAATAAGCGCCTGGAATTGAAGAGTCTCGTGATGCCCTGAATCAGTTGTGTGGAAAATCCCATCTGATTCACTCATAACAGTTCGGGATGCAAACTGCCATATTCATCTGCTCTGTCCCACAGGAGACTCCAGATGGATAATACCGTGGTTGACTCTTAAATGCCCTCTGGGAAATAACTGACGTACTCAGCATGAATAAATTTATTTTAAGAATCCCACTTTCCCATTCATGTTTGGAATTAATTGTCCATTAAATGTTGCAAACATACCCTCATCCATCACTTCCTCGGCAAGTTAATTACACACGTAAAACACATTCCCCTTAAAAATGCCGCACATGTCTTTTTTTAAAAATCTCTCTTTTCATCTTAAACATATGCCCTCTCGTCTTGAAATTCCCCTCCTGGGAAAAGGCCGCTATCGTTAACTCAAAACTTGTCTCTCAATAATTCATAAACTTCTGTCAGGTCGCCGTTCAAACCCCTAACCTAGAGTGAAAACAGTCTCAACTGGGAGAAAGTGAGAACTGCAGATGGGAGATCAGAGTCGAGAGTGTTGTGCTGGGAAAGCACAGCAGATCAGGGACAAGTGGTGGGCTTGTTAGTGGGTGAACATTTTGGTGATGGCGACCACAATTCTGTGACTTTCACCTTGGTTATGGAGAGAGATAGGTGCACACAACAAGGAAGTTTCTACAATTGGGGGAAGGGAAATTACGATGCTGTAAGACAGGATTTGAGGAGCATACGTTGGGAGCATAGGCTGTCAGGGAAGGATGTGGTGGAAATGTGGGACTTTTTCAAGGAGCAGATACGACGTGTCCTTGATATGTATGTACCGATCAGGCGGGAAAGAAATGGTCGTGTGAGGGAGCCTTGGTTGACGAGGGAGGTTGAATGTCTAGTAAAGAGGAAGAAGGAGGCTTACATAAGGTTGAGGAAACAAGGTTCAGACAGAGCAGTGGAGGGATACAGGATAGCCAGAAGGGACCTGAAGAAAGGGATTAGGAGAGCTAAGAGAGGGCATGAAAAATCCCTGGCGGATAGGATCAAGGATAACCCCAAGGCATTCTATGCGTATGTGAGAAACCTGAGAATGACGAGAACGAGGGTAGGTCCGATCAAGGACAGTGGTGGGAGACTGTGTATTGAGTCGGAAGAGATAGGAGAGGTCTTGAACAAGTACTTCTCTTCAGTATTTACGAACGAGAGGGACTGTATTGTTGAAGAGGAGAGTGTGAAACGGACTGATAAGCTCGAAGAGATATCTGTTAGGAAGGAAGGTGTGTTGGACATTTTGAACAACTTGAGGATAGACAAGTCCCCCGGGCCTGACGGGATATATCCTAGGATTATGTGGGAAGCAAGAGAGGAAATTGCAGTACCGTTGGCAATGATCTTCTCGTCTTCACTGGCAACGGGGGTGGTACCAGGGGACTGGAGAGTAGCGAATGTTGTGCCCCTGTTCAAAAAAGGGAATAGGGATAACCCCGGGAATTACAGGCCAGTTAGTCTTACTTCTGTGGTAGGCAAAGTAATGGAAAGGGTACTGAGGGATAGGATTTACGAGTATCTGGAACGGCACTGCTTGATTAGGGACAGCCAGCACGGATTTGTGAAGGGTAGGTCTTGCCTTACAAGTCTTATTGAATTCTTCGAGGAGGTGACCAAGCATGTGGATGAGGGTAGAGCAGTGGATGTAGTGTACATGGATTTTAGTAAGGCATTTGATAAGGTTCCCCATGGTAGGCTTATGCGGAAAGTCAGGAGGCATGGGATAGAGGGAAATTTGGCCAATTGGATAGAAAACTGGCTAACCGGTCGAAGTCAGAGAGTGGTGGTAGATGGTAAATATTCAGCATGGAGTCCAGTTACAAGTGGAGTTCCGCAGGGATCAGTTCTGGGTCCTCTGCTGTTTGTAATTTTTATTAATGACTTAGATGAGGGAGTCGAAGGGTGGGTCAGTAAATTTGCAGATGATACAAAGATAGGTGGAGTTGTGGACAGTGAGGAGGGCTGTTGTCGGCTGCAGAGGGACTTAGATATGATGCAGAGCTGGGCTGAGGAGTGGCAGATGGAGTTCAACCCTGCCAAGTGTGAAGTTGTCCATTTTGGAAGAACAAATAAGAATGCGGAATACAGGGTTAATGGTAGGGTTCTTGGTCAGGTGGAGGAACAGAGGGATCTTGGGGTCTATGTACATAGATCTTTGAAGGTTGCCACTCAGGTGGATAGAGTTTGTAGGAAGGCCTATGGAGTATTATCGTTCATTAGCAGAGGGATTGAATTCAAGAGTCGTGAGGTGATGTTGCAGCTGTACAGGACTTTGGTTAGGCCACATTTGGAGTACTGTGTGCAGTTCTGGTCACCTCACTTTAGGAAAGATGTGGAAGCTTTGGAGAGGGTGCAGAGAAGATTTACCAGGATGTTGCCTGGAATGGAGAGTAGGACGTACGAGGATAGGTTGAGAGTTCTCGGCCTTTTCTCGTTGGAACGGCGAAGGATGAGGGGTGACTTGATAGAGGTTTATAAGATGATCAGAGGAATAGATAGAGTAGACAGTCAGAAACTTTTTCCCCGGGTACAACAGTGTGTTACAAGGGGACATAAATTTAAGGTGAAGGGTGGAAGGTATAGGGGAGATGTCAGGGGTGGGTTCTTCACCCAGAGAGTGGTGGGGGCATGGAATGCGCTGCCCGTGGGAGTGGTAGAGTCAGATTCATTGGCGACCTTTTAAGCGGCATTTGGATAGGTACATGGATGGGTGCTTAATCTAGGATAGAAGTTCGGCACAACATCGTGGGCCGAAGGGCCTGTTCTGTGCTGTATTGTTCTATGTTCTATGTTCTATTTGAGGAGCAGGAGAATCGACGTTTCGGGGAAGAGCCTAATGAACGACACTTGTGTGAAAAAATGATTCTCCTGCTCCTCGGATGCTGCCTTACCTGATGTGGTTTTCCAGCACCCCAATCTCGAATCTGAAAATAGTCTCAACCTATCAAGCCTTTCATTATAACTCAAAACGTCCACTAGCAACAAGCGTGCACACCTTTTGTGAACCTATTCAAGCTGAATAATATCATTCCCACAACTGGGCGACCAGAACTGGACATAATATTCCAGAAGAGGCCGCATCAATGTCCTGCAAAACTTCAACATAACTTCCCAACTGCTGTACACAAAGGACAGAGCAATGAAGGGAAGTAGGTTAAATGCCTTTGAACCATCTTGTCTGTTGGTAATGCAAATTACAAGGAATTATGTACATGCACACTGAGCTTCCATGCTCTCCAACATACGCAAAGCCATACTCTTTTTGTTGGACCAAAATGCAATACCTTCCATTTATCCAGATTGAACTCCATGTTACATTTTTCAGTACAACGACTCATTGGATTAAGATCCTTTTGAAACTTAGATAATCTTCATCACTGTCTCCAATACTGGTATCGCCTGCAAACATCCGAAGCATGCCTGCAGTGAGTTCCACTGTTTTCTCATTTAGATCAATGATTCATATTTACTTGGAGTTGCCGTGATTTAGCAGTGTGCAAATCATACAACAGTTAGTCATGCAATTAACCATGAGGAAGAAAGCCACAGACTGCTGGGAGATATTAAACAATTGGAAATAAAAATGGTGAAAGCAATTCATTCCAGGGAACTGGGTGATAGTGAAGCAAAATTAAACTTCAAACCAGCTGCCCCCGCTACAGTTGTGGCACTCAGCTGTCTCAGCAAGATGCACTGTAGATTGCTGTTATTATAAACGGGAACAGATTTTCCCTTCTGCCCCGCCTTTGACCAGAAGCACACCCAACCTCGGAATTGCTTGCGCCTCGAACCATCATAGAAACACCATGCATTCTCCGGTTGAGTCACTTGAGCCATCGAGTATCTCTGCAACCTCATTCCCATCTTGATTTCAAGTTGGTTATTCGCGACTGCGCCACTCATTTCCTCTGATTCTGGGGCTGGGAACTCGGACTGTGTGGCAGCAGTGGTTACTGCCTTGTGTGGGGAAACTTGAGAAGTAACCGATGTTAAACTGCATTGCTATTGAAGTATATATTTCAACAAAAGCTTGGTAAAAACAATGACTGTAGATGCTGGAAACCAGATTCTTGATTAGTGGTGCTGGAAGAGCACAGCAGTTCAGGCAGTATCCGAGGAGCAGTAAAATCGACGTTTCGGGCAAAAGCTCTTCGTCAAGAATACAGGCAGAGAGCCTGAAGGGTGGAGAGATAAGTGAGAGGAGGGTGGGGGTGGGGAGAAAGTAGCACAGAGTACAATATGTGAGTGGGGGAGGGGATGAATGTGATAGGTCGGGGTGAGGGTGGAATGGATAGGTGGAATAGATGATAGGCAGGTAGGACAAGTCAGGACAAGTCATGGGGACAGTGCTGATCTGGAAGTTTGGAAATGGGGTGAGGTGGTGAAGGGGAAATGAGGAAACTGTTGAAGTCCCCATTGATGCCCTGGGGTTGAAGTGTTCCGAGGCGGGAGATGAGGCGTTCTTCCTCCAGGTGTCTGGTGATGAGGGAGCGGCGGTGAAGGAGGCCCAAGACCTCCATGACTTCGGCAGAGTGGGAGCGAGAGTTGAAATGTTGGGGCACAGGTCTGTGTTGTTGATTGGTGTGCGTGTCCCAGAGATGTTCCCTAAAGCGCTCTGCTCAGAGGCGCCCAGTCTCCCCAATGTACAGGAGATCGCATCGGGAGCAACGGATACAATAAATGATATTGGTGGATGTGCAGGTAAGAAAAGCTGTACTGTCTCCGGAATCTTTGTTGTTATGGAGAAATCTATTCATCTCAGCCCTAAACACATTAATGATGGAATCAACACAGCCACTGGGGGAACCGATGTTAAACGGTCAGTCCATTCTGAGTTCCCACATATCTGCTACTGTTCGCTGAGCACTGATTTTGTGCATTTGGTGCTCTGCCTAACATTCCTTATGATACTGCACTTATTAGGTGCGTTTGCTATGTTCGTCTGTGGGTTACCATGATCGTATAGTGGTTAGTATTCTGTGTTGTGGCCGCAGCAACAGCGGTTCGAATCCCAGTCACGGCTGTAATTGTGCTGTATCCCAGTCTTTTGTGAAACACAAAGGAATCAGTTGTTTTAAAGTTTTGATTTTCTCCAACGTGATGTTTTTTCCTTCAAGCTCTGCTCGCTCACATCTCTGTGTTTCATATGTCAGAATTCAAATCCACCCGTTCTCAGAGATTTCTTCCCTCCTCCGATCACTAACCGAACTTTCCATCCCATCCCCCCATTTCATTAATTTGGAGATGCTGGTGTTGGACTAAGGAGTACAAAGTTAAACATGACCCAACACCAGGTTATGGTCTTACAGGTTTAATTGAAGCACTAGCTTTTGGAGCGCTGCTCTTTCATCATGTGCTTGCGGAGTCATTTCCTATTTCACTAAGGCATTGCAGAATCTAATACAGACTCTCCCATTGATACCGATTAGTCTGTGTGGCTGGGGTCACTGTTGCTGGGTGAACGTGCCCCAACCCCACCATCGGGACCTGCGGACCATTTGATCCATTTGGTTACCACTGTTGTGAGTTCAATACACATGTAGTAGATTTTACTGATATGGACCAGATATTATTGGGGGGGTGGGGTCAAGCTCAGGAAAATGTCACAGAACAGTATCGGGGAAAAGCGACTTTATTGGATAAGATCAGATTCACTGATTTTCTGCAATGCCCGAGCACGATTATCACTGAACACTGGTCTATTTATTCAGACACCACGGACTCGGGTTTGACTCCGACCATGCTCGGTGGTAGAATTGGGATTCAATAAATATCTGGAATTACGAATCTAATAACTCCTATAAATCCGCGGCCAATTGTTGAAAACAACAAAACCATCTGACCTCATTTAAGGAATGTAACTGCCATTCTTACCTGTTTGAGCCTCCATGTGACTCCAGACTCACTACAATACGGTTGAGTTTCAAATGCCCGCTCTGCAATTAGGGATAGCAATCAATACTGCCGACCCAGCGACGACCTCATACTGTAACAGAATAGAAAAAAGTTCATTCGGCCCTAGCTAGATGACTGTGTGCAGTTCTGCAATTCAGAGTACTGCATGGATGTGATCGCACTGGGAACGTTGCAGTAGAGATTCACTGGGATATTGTCTGGGCTGAAGAGTTTCAGTTCTGAGGAGAGATTGGACAGACTGGGGCTGTTTGTCACCGAGCAGAGGAGATTGGAGAAGACATGACTGAGATGTACTAAATAATGAGGGATATGGATAGGATAGACTGAAAGAATTGTTTCTAATTGATGGAGAGATCGAACACTGGGCCCAGGAGATTTCGGGAAAAGGCAGAAAGGTTTGAGTATATTTGCGGAAAGGGTCAGAGAGGCGGAAATCATTCTAACCTTAGAAAAAAATTGAGATGTTAATTTGTGATGCCAAAACATGTAAGATTATGGGCTAAAAGATGGAATACTTGATTCAGGTCGTTAGGCAGTTGTGTTTGACAAGTGCGGCCACAACAGGCTGATGGGCCTCCTTCGATGTTGTTGTCCTCCACAGTATCGTGGTTAGTGTCCCCACCTGTCACAGGGCTCAATTCTCCGCTGGGCACATCGTAAAGGTTTTAAACCTGTCGCTCTGTTTACCAGTGAAGTTTATTAATTCCTGGCCTTGCATTCTCGATGGGACATGTCACAGGAAGGACAGTGCTGTCTGAATCAGCGTGGGGAAGATCTGCAGCTCCTGGGGAGAGAGTGTCAGTGACAGTGCAAACACGTAACTTCAGCCAACTGCACATTGTGTTTGTGTTGCAATGAAAACCATTATATAGAGTTGTTCCTGACTGATATGTTTATTTAAAGCAGGAATCTGAGGAAGAAAAGAGCAAACCCATTCAGACCTGAGTGCAGAAACATTTCCAGCAGCACTCATGAGGTTGTCCAGCGCAGGACCGCGTTTGTATGGATTGAATTCAGGTTGCTGGGCGCAGCTTGCTTTCACTCGGCTGAGTTACCAGTGTGTAAATGATACAGATTGTCTTCACTGTGATGGTCCATTTGCTCAGTGGTTTGTACTGCTGTTAAGTCTGTAGGTTTGGTAGATTGGTCATGTTAAATTGCGCTGATGTGTCCAGGGAGTGAATTCTGTAAGTTAAGTGAATTAGCCATGGGTAACGCAGTGATAAGGTCAGCAGTCACACGTTGCTAGGTTTTATTCCAACAGGTTTATTTGAAATCACAATCCAGAGGCCTGCGGGGATAGAGACGGGAGCTAGGTCTGGTTGAGATGCTGTTCGGAGTCTCCCTACAGACTCGATTGGCTGAACTGCATTTTCTGCATTGTAGGGGGAATCTGTGATTCTATCAGAAGGACACTGCCAGCGTTTACTGGCCCGTTAAGACATTAGAGACGATACTGACGGCGTTTAGTGTGGATGGACTTTTAATTTTTTTGTTTTGGAAAATTTGACACTGAACCAAGGAAAACCGAATGTAAGATTTCCAGAGTAGGTGAGGTTTGGAGAGAGAAAATATGTGGTAAATTCACTCTTTCAAGTTCGTACATTTCTGAACGTCAGGCTTTCAAAACCATCGATGTAGGACAAATAAATGATGGGAGCAGAATTTCTGTCACTCAGACAATCCGTTTCCAAAATATTTGGAAAGGCACATTTAGAGAAACACAAGCAGTGAGTTTCACCAGGAGAGAGACAGCCTGTGGCCAGGTAAAAGTGTAAAAGTGGGGTGTGGTAGATTGGTACAGTGGGGTAGACGGTGCGAGGAAACAATATCTAATTTGGACGACTTCAGATGCAAAGAAATATCGGAAACCTCTGCAGCTGTGTAAGATTCAGCAATAAAAAACCTCAGAGTTTTGAAAGATTTCTATGAATTTTCCACATGAAACATTATCAATGGAACTGAGCAGATTTGGCATATTGTAAAGGCAAACTATTCCATAATGAATAGGAAGTGACCCGTCTCTTAGAGATCGATTTCCTGCTTTAATCCCATGGTTTAAAGGTGGGAGGACGATCGCCATGATGTTGGGTTCATTTGACACCCACTGAAATCTGCCAAAGTAACTGAGCATCAAAACTGGCATCTCGTTTTGTCGTTTAACCTTCTGTTTTTCTCATCAGCATTTTCTTTAAGCTGAAATAAATTCGGAGCAATATTGAATGCAACATTTAACATTCCAATCACATAAATCCAATTCAATTCCGATCATTGGAATGAACAGAGTGAAGTTGCAGCAAAATTAATAAAATGAAACGAACAAAACTGCATTTCCGGGAATTTTACCCAGTTCAGATTCAGCCATATGAGAAAGACCATCGAGCTAAAACATCACCTTCACTTCTCTCTCCATATATAGTTTTTCACGTGAGAGAGAAACTATCTGAAGAAATTATGCGTCAAGACGAAATGTGCGTGTGAATGTGACGGGATTTTCATGCTTGCTGGGTCATTCTGAGACAGTTCCGACTCGAAATAAATCAAGGACAAGATATTCCTTCCAAGGACGAGGTCAATCCCTTGGGTTTTGCTGGTATTATTATTCTGCTGAAAGCAGAAACATAATGGCGTGGATTCGATTCCGCTCAGGAAATTTCTTATCCCCTCGGTGCACCATATGTGATCTTGACGGGGTCACATGTGAGCGCCTTTTCAATGGGCTGTAGTCTCCCAGGAGTTCAGGCGACGGGTTGTTCTTCCATTGTGCTGGTGTGGATTTGAATCCTACTCTGGCTGTTACTTCTATGAAACGCAGCTGTGGTTTCCCTTTGTGCCTCGCATCTTTATGATACATTGGATGGAGAATCTTCCTCTTGCCCTTCATTGCACCAGAGAATTGTGATAAATCGATACCTCATCAAAGTCGAAGTAGAGCAATTTGGTTCTGTTGTAAGTTACATTGGGATAATGAAAAGTTGGGCAAACGTTTCTATTCTCTTTTCATTCCATCTTGACTTTCTATGAATTTACATCGAATGAAAGGGGAACAAATAAGGAGAGATCGGGTGCAATAGTTTATCCAGTGGGCTTGTGAATTTTAGTGTAATACACCACACAAAGTTCTGATCAGTATTTTAAACAGTCAGTTGAATTGGAACCGCAGAAAACTTTTCCAATGAAACGAACCTTTCATTCTTTCACAACCTTTTGCTGTGTGAATCATACCGCGACCATCATCCATCGTGATCACCAAGTTGGCAACAATATTAGATCTACCAATTTTCTTTAGCAATCACAACATGTGCACATACCCATCTGTGGTGTGCACAGTGCCATTTGTTGTCTCCAGGCCACAGCACATTTATTGTTTATGACCTTATGAGCCTAGTTCCTGATCTGTCTGATCAGTTTGAAAACCTTTTCTATCTCTTCATCCCATCCTTTTAGAATTCTAAAGATATCAATGAAATAAGGCGTTTGACCAAATGATGTAGGATTGGAAGTCGGCCATTCAGCCCATCGAGTCTGCTCCACCATTCAACGAACTAATGGTTGATCTGATAATCCTCAACTCCATTCTCCAGCATTGCCTCGACAAAGCTTCATCGCCGTTATGGTTAAATATCTGTCTGGCACAGTTTGAAAATACACAACAACTCAGCCTCAAGAACAATTTCGGCAAGGAGTTCTACCGATTCATTAGCCCCTGAGCAAAGAAATTACCCCTCAGTCCTGAATTAAATCGGCAATACCTAATTCTGAGTTCATGTCCTCTGGTGCTCTCCTCATACCAGAGGGTGAACCACCAGCCCGTAACTACCCTGTCAATGAATATTGAACGATTATAAATGTTATTATGTGATTATAGAGCTCCCCTCCCTCTCTTTGTTTCCAGGAGAATAATCCCAGCCTAACCAATCATTCCAAGAACCTATATTTTCTCCAGTGTTGGCAATATGTCCGTAAATCTCTGCTGTCCCTGCAGCGTCCTTACATATTATGAAGGCAGGTGGAGACATTTATGCAAAGAAACGGTTGAAATTTCAAGCACAGACGGGAACTGGATCTTGAAATCAGACAGCGACTGGAATCAGATCGGTCCACACAAGGATGAAATAGAGTAATGATCACTCTCACAAATGAGAAACTAATCATATCGCATTGACTTCAATAACTTTACTGTCAACAAATTACCCCGTGTAATTGTCCACAGAGCTATTATTTCGGGGAAAACATATAGAATCTGGATACATAAACACTTTGACAACAACAACATGTTCTTGAGACATTCTTTTGATTATATACTCAACTCATTGCTCCGTGAATCCTACATCGTTGGCAAGGCACAAATGAGACGAGTAACATAACTCTCTCCATTTGCCTAGATGGGTGTATCTTCAACAACACTTGAGGAACTGGACACCGTCCACAACAAAGCAGTCACTTGAATGTACCCTCTTCAACACCTACAATATTCATTCCCTTCACCGTTAAGGCATAATTGCAGCAGAGTGCACCAACTACAAGATGCACTGCAGTAAGTCATTCGGGCATGTTTGACAGAACCTTCAAAGCTCAACAGCTGTATTGACGACAAGGACAAGTTTGGATGATGCAATTAAATGCCACCATTTGCAAGTTCCCTCCAAGGCCCATAGCACCCTGACTTGGAAAGGAATCAGTGAGAAACTCATTGGTGAAACGGTCTTGATGGGCAAAGTTGCATACTTCAGCCTTCCATCTTTTATCTTCCAATTTTAAGAAAAATGTTGATTTATACTGTGACCAGACTTGTGCTCAGTCGTTTAGCTGATCCCTAAACTGGTGGTTGGTAACGTTCTGCTATCATCCACAGCCTGTGGTCAACAATAGAAAATATCCGAAAACCCACTCAAGCAACTGACTCCCCTCAAGATTAGAGTGGTGTTGGAGAAGCACAGCAGGTCCGTCAGCATTTGAGGAGCAGGAAAAATGGACGTTTCAGCCAAAAGCCCTTCATCAGGAATGAGACAGGGAGCATATGGGATGGAGAGATAAATGGGAAAGTTGTGAGGCTGGGGAGAAGGTAGCTGAGAGTGCTGTAAGTGGATGCAGGCGGGGGGTAAACATGAAATGTCAGAGAAGAAGGTGGAGTGGATAGGTGGGATTGAAGATGTACAGTTGGGGCAAGTCTTTCGGATAGTGTTGAGCTGGAAGGTGGGAACTGGGGTTAGGTAGGGGGACGGCAAATGAGGCAACGGGTGAAGTCCAAATTGATGCCATAGGTTTGAAAGTTCCCCAGGTGGATGATGAAGCTTTCTTCCTCCAGGCATCGGTTCATGAGGCAGTGGCGATACAGGGGGTCAGGACCTGCATGTCCTCGGGAGAGTGGAGGATAGTTGAATTGTTTGGCCATGGGTCACTGGGGTTGATTCTTGCGGGTATCCTGTAAATATTCGCGGAAGTGCTCTGTGAGAACACATCTCCTCTCTACAACTAAGAGGGGACCACACTGGGAGGAACGTATGCAAGAACTGACATGTGTGGAAGTGCAGGAGAAACTTTGATGGATGTGGAGGCCTCCATTTGAGCCTTGGACAGAGGTGGGGAGGTCGATGTGGATGCAGGTTTTGCAATTGCTGCAGTGACAGGGGAAGTTGCCAAGTGGGAAAGGTGGGTCATTGGAGGGCGTGGCCTTGACTAGGTAGTCCCAGAGTGAATGGTCTTGGCGGAAAGTGGATAGGGGTTGGGAGGGGAACATATGTTGTGGTTCTGATAGCCAAGCTGGGAATTTGTCTTGCAAACGTTTCGTCCCCTGTCTAGGGGACATCCTCAGTGCTTGGGAGCCTCCTGTGAAGCGCTTCTGTGCAGTTTCCTCCGGCATTTATACTGGCCTGTCTCTGCCGCTTCCGGTTGTCAGTTCGAGCTGTCCGCTGTAGTGGCCGGTATATTGGGTCCAGGTCGATGTGTTTGTTGATAGAGTCTGTGGGTGAGTGCCATGCTTCTAGGAATTCCCTGGCTGTTCTCTGTTTGGCGTGTCCTATAATGGTAGTGTTGTCCCAGTCGAATTCATGTTGCTTGTCATCTGTGTATGTGGCTACTAAGGATAGCTGGTTGTGTCGTTTCGTGGCAAGTTGGTGGTCGTGTATACGGGTCGTTAACTGTCTTCCTGTTTGTCCGATGTTGTGTTTTGTGCAGTCCTTGCATGGGACTTTGTACACTACATTAGTTTTGCTCATGTTGGGTATCGGGTCCTTCATTCTGGTGAGTTGTTGTCTGAGAGTGGCTGTTGGTTTGTGTGCTGTTATGAGTCCTAGTGGTTGCAGTAGTCTGGCTGTCAGTTCAGAAATGCTCCTGATGTATGGTAGTGTGGCTAGTCCTTTGGGTTGCGGCATGTCCTCGTTCCGTTGTCTCTCCCTTAGGCATCTGTTGAAATTGTGACGGTATCCATTGTGGCGAATACCTTGTATAGGTGTTCCTCTTCCACTTTTTGCAGTTCTGGTGTGCTGCAGTGTGTTGTGGCCCTTTTGAATAGTGTCTTAATGCAACTTCGTTTTTGTGTGTTGGGGTGGTTGCTTTCATAGTTTAGGACTTGGGCTGTGTGTGTGGCTTTCCTGTAAACCTTTGTGGTGAATTCTCTGTCCGGTGTTCTCTGTACCATCACGTCTAGGAATGGGAGAGACAACAGAACGAGGACATGCCGCAACCCAAAGGACTAGCCACACGACCATACATCAGGAGCATTTATGAACTGACAGCCAGACTACTGAGACCACTAGGACTCATAACAGCACACAAACCAACAGCCACGCTCAGACAACAACTCACCAGAATGAAGGACCCGGTACCCAAAATGAGCAAAACTAATGTAGTGTACAAAATACCATGCAAGGACTGCACAAAACACTACATCGGACAAACAAGAAGACAGTTAACGACCCGTATACATGAATACCAACTCGCCACGGAACGACACGACCAGCTATCCTTAGTAGCCACACACACAGACGACAAGCAACATGAATTCGACTGGGACAACACTACCATTACAGGGCAAGCCAAACAGAGAACAGCCAGGGAATTCCTAGAGGCATGGCACTCATCCACAGACTCTATCAACAAACATATCGACCTGGACCCAATATACCGGCCACTACAGCGGTCAACTCGAACTGACAACTGGAAGCAGCAGACGCAGGCCAGTATAAATGCCGGAGGAAACAGCACAGGAGCGCTTCACAGGAGGCTCCCAAGCACTGAGGATGTCACCTAGACAGGGGACGAAACGTTTGCAAGACAAATTCCCAGCTCGGCGAACAGAACCACAACAACAACCCGAGCTACAAATCTTCTACCAAACATTGAAGGGGAACATATCCCTGGTGTTAGAATCCGTTTAGAGGTGGCGATACTGTCAGTGGATGGTGTGATTTATGCAGAGGTTGGAGGGCTAGAAGATGAGGACCAGGGAGTTTCTGTCCTTGTTGTGGTTGGACGTGTGGGGTTCATGGGCGGAGGTACGGCACATGGATGAGGTGCGTTGGAGGGCATCTTCAACCACATCGGAGGGGAAATTCCTGTCTTTAAAGATGGAGGCTATCTGGTGTGTTCTGTGATGGAGCTGGACCTTGGGGAGCAGATGCGATTGAGGTGGAAGAATTGGGAATACAGGATAACATTTGCTCAAGAGGTGGTGTGGGAGGAGGTATAATCCAGACAGCTGTGGGGATCAGTGGGTTTGTAAAAGGTTTCAGCAACACTGACCTCGAGGGATATATTTCCCGCCCCACACCTATCCACTTTTCACAAAAACTGCTTCCTCCACGACTACCTAGTCAAGTCCAAGCCCTCCAATGACCCATCCTCCCCTCGTGGCACCTTCCCCTGCCACCACAGGAATTGCAAAACCTGTACCAACATCTTCCCTCTCATATCCTTCCAAGGCTCCAATGAGCCTTCCACATCCATCAAATGTGCACTTCCACACGTGTCATTTATTGCATCTGTTGCTCGCGATGCGGTCTCCTCTACATTGGGGCCAACAGACACCTTCTCGCTGAGCGCTTCAGAGAACTTTTCCAGGGCACCCACAACATTCAACCCCAATGCCTCATGACCAAAAACATCAACTACCCCCCCCCCCCCGCGACTGTCCCAAGGACATGCAGTTCCTGGGTCTCCTCCACTGACATTCCCTCACCACTGGACGCCAGATCTTCCACCTCGGGACCTTTCAACACCAGGGCATCAACTTGGTCTTCACCAGTTTCCTCATCTCCCCACGCCCACCTCATCCGAGTTCCAACTTTCTAACTTGGCACCATGCTACTGACCTGTCCCACCTGTCTGTCTTCCTTCCTACCTACCCGCTCCACCCTCTTCTCCGACCTATCACCTTTCACCCCATCTCCATCCACCTCTTGCACTCTCAGCTAAATTCTTCCCAGACCCATCCTCCGTTTATCTCTCCACCCTCGAGGCTCCCAGCTTTATTCCTGATGAAGGGCTTTTTCCCGAAACGTTTTTTTTTCTGCAAATCGGATGGTGCCTGACCTGCTGTGCTTCTTCAGCACCCGTCCAATCTTGATTCTGATTTCCAGCACCTGCAGTACGCACTTCCGTCCATCTGATTCCCCCTCCATTGATCTTGAATAGGCCGTTGCTAAAGTTCCAGCATCGTTTCCCTGCTCTTATATTCCCAGCTGCGGTCAAGAACAGAAAGTATCTCCAACCCCTCGAGACCACTTGATCCCTTGTCCAATCACCTTCAAATATTGTTGAATGTCTACTCCAATTTCTCTTTTATTACTTTAAACCACTCCGTATTCACACATTTATCATTGTTCCTCCCCAAATTCATTAATTATCACCCACTTCACTGGATTGAATTCCTTTCAGCACATTTTCTTGCCAATTGTTTCCAATCTCCCTGCTTTCCATGGCTTTCTTCCTCATGGTTAACGACAGGGCTAATTGTCACCTGATTTTCAAACTGCGAAATGATGGCCACGACAAATAAGTATAAATCATTGACCTATATGAGAAAAGAATGTAACTCATAGAAGCCAAGGTTCATAAGCTTGGAGAGGACACCAGAATTGGAGACTGTAAAGAAGGTAATCTAAGTTTCCAGAAGGATCTTAATCCAATGCGTCTTTGGGCTGAAGTATTTTACATAGAGTTCAATCTGGATAAATGGAAGGTATTGCGTTTTGCTACATCAAATAAGAGAAAGGTTTATACAATTAGTGCTAGGGCGTTGCATAATGTTGTGGAAAACGGAGGCCAGGGATACAGTTAAATATTTCTTTTTAGTTTGCTTCACATATAGTCAGAATGGTAAATAAAAAATTGTCATCCTGCCTGCGTTGCACAGTCCTTTGAGCGTAGGAGTTGGTACGTCATGTTGAATGGAATAGGACATTGTGTGAGGCCTCTTCTGGAGTACTGTGTCCAGTTCTTGTCGCCCAGTAATAGCAAGGAAAATATTCAGCTGGAGTAGGTTTTGAAGACGTGTATCCGCATATTGGTAGTGGGGAAGGTTTGAGTTACAATGAAAGGCTGGATAGGCTGAGAATATTTTCACACGAGAACTGGAGTTTGAAAGGCGACCTGATAGAAATTTATAAATTATTGAGAGTTCGAATAGAATTAACTTTAACTGTCTTTTCTCCAAGCAGTGACACTTCAAGACGAGAGGGTAAATGTTTCAGGAGAAAAGAGAGATATTTAAAATAAGACATGAGAGGCTGTTTTTAACAGAGGATGGTTTATGTGTGCAATTCACTTCCTGAGGCAGTGATGAATGAAAGTACATTTACAATATTTACAGGATATTTGGATCGATAAATGCATTGGAAAGTTTCCGTGGGATTAGATAAAAGCTATTCATTTATGCCTAGTCCATTATTTATTGCCCAGAGGGCAGTTCAGGATCAACCACGATATTATGGATCTGGAGCCATATACCCGACCAGAGAAGTATAGCAGTTTCCTTCCCTATCAGGCAGTAGTGAATCAGATCTACAACAACTGGTTCAACATCATCATTAGACTCTTCAACTCGAGGTATTTATTGAAATAGAATTCCAGCCTCTGCCATGCCAGGATTCGAACCGGTGTCCATTGAAGTATATCTGCACATTCATATTAACAATGCAGTAATATTATTACAAGGGCATTATTAACCCTCAGCAATTACAGGAGTGTCAGATGCGACTCGTTTAGTTTGGCTCAGTATGAGCTGGTAGGACTGAAAGGCCTGTTTTCATGCTGCGTGAGTCGATGACTTTGATGCTATGAAACCGGCAGCTGGTTGGGATGAACAGCAGCATTGACAGTTTAATTGATCTCCTTCTGGGGTATGTAATCTTGCTGGTTACTCTGGAGTTTTTATTGCTCATAGAGCCCTTCCCACACACTGGACTGTTGAACAGACTGTCCCCAGTGTGACTGAGTAAATGAGTTTCTACTGCAACAGGTAATTGAATCCCGCATTGCGCTGGTTTCTCTGTGATATCGGTGTCCTTGTATCTACCCAGGATGAACGATTGGCTCAAATTATGCCCACGCAGACATAAGTCCCGTTGTCCATTTGTGAACGTGTTTTTATTCTTCCTGATACACCCACAGGGTGTGGATGTCGCTGGTCAAGACAGCATTTGTTGTTCATCCTGATTCGCTGCTGCCTCTCTGCACGAGAGACATGGATTCGATCCCAGTCTCGTGTGACTGTGTGTAGTTTTCACATTCTCTCTTTGATTGTGTGAGTTTCCTCCTACAGTCTGAAGGTGTGCAGGTTACTCGGATCAGCCATGGGAAATGAAGGGGAACGGAATCGGTATGGAGTGTGGGTCTGATAGGATGTGCTTCGGAGGGATGGTGTCGATTGGAATGGACCGAATGTCCAGCCTACCTGCAGCGTCGGCATTCTCGGATTAAGTGTCAGCTATGTTGTTCTGCACCTGGAATCGCAAGTAGGCAGGATTTGGTAAAGCTGGTAGCATCCCCTGCATAAGGGTCATGCATGAATGGGGTTGCAGGAAATTAAAGGCATGTTCTCTGTTCCTGAGGTCAGGCTTTCATTTCAGGTTTTATTCGTCGATCTTTAACATTACCAGTTCGGTGTGTGAGTGCCCAAGGATGACTCATTTATTGTATAACCACAACACAACCTTCTCCAGGTTGCAGTATTTACTGGGAAGAAGAAACTGATCCTGAGCAGATGCAACCATAAGCAGCTGCTACTGCCAATGTCAAGAACACTGATCCAAGTAGGAAAATGAAATTTCGAACATTGTCACCCCAAAGTTAAATGTTCAACACGCTTTAGATACGCCAGTTGGTTGAGTCAACAACATATACTGCTTATGGCTATAATATTATAAATGGGGGCAAGTATTCCCTTCCACCTCGTTTTTGACCAGGAGCAGTCCCAACCTCGGAAATACACGCGCCACTTTCCCGTCATTCCATCCCAACTTCCAATTGGATCTTCATGCCTGCTTCAGTCGAGAACTGGAATGAAGTGTGATTGCGTGCAGCAGTTGTTATTGCCTTGTGTGGGCAAAGTGATGAAGTAGACGATGTTAACCTATAATTCTAGTGAAGCATATCCTGTCCTGTCCCATGAGTTTGGAGAGTTTCATAAATCCCATTCTCCAACACTCTCATTCATGGAATCTCCACAGACTCTGGGGACGGTAAAGTTAAAGACTCAGCCCATTCTCAGTTCCCACATGCCTGTCATTAATTCCTGATATTGTATATTCTTCCTGACATTTCCTCTGCTACCATACTGGCTGCAGTTTACAAGCGTGGTCTGTGGAGTGCTGTAACCATTTAGTATTTTGTTTTCTGCGTTGTGGTCGCCGCGACTTCGTACCAAATCCATTTCATAGCGGTCAGTTCTCTCAAAGTTTTACTTTTGCTGAAATACGGTTAGAAATAACTCGTTTTTGCATGATAATGATCTCCGGAAAGATGATTTGTTTTCTTCGAATTTCGTTTTCTGATATTTCAGTGTTTCATGTATCAGCATTTCAACCCAAAAGTTCTGGAAGATGTCTCTTCCTCCCACTCGCCCTAACTCGCTTTCCTGTCCCTCGTCCCATTTGACTGAGGCATTGCACAATCTAACATACACTTACACGTTGATACCGTCCAGTCTGTGCCGTTGCACTCACTGTTACTGGGTGACCATGCCTCAATCTTTTCGTTGGCACTTTCAAATCATTCGATCCGTTTGGATATCATGGCTGTGCAATCAATTCTCTTTTAGCAGCTTTTACTGACATGGACCAGAGATCATTGGAGCGTGAGGCTCAATAAGTGGACACAGAGAATAATTGGGGATAAGAGACTCTATTGGAAAAGATCAGCCATGACGGCTTTCTGCGATAGCCTACTGGTATTATCGCTGGATTGTTAACACAATAAGGCCAGGTCACGTTCTGGGGAGACGGGTTCGATTCTCACCACACCACGACGACGATAGAATGTAAATGCAAGAAATATTTCCAATTAAGAATACGCTAAATCCGTTGTCCGAAAATCCCATCTGTTTCACTGAAGGCCTTGAGGGAAGGAATCTGCCGTCCTTAACTGCTCTGGACTCCAAGTCACTCCAGACCGCTTGGCAAAATATGCTGCAGAGACGCACCGCATGCTGGTGCAGAATGTTAAAAAAAAGGTTTATTCGACTCTACCTCGATAATTGTCTGCAATTCTTAAAAGTCCAGGGATGTGATCACACTGGGAAAGGTGCAGGAGAGATTCACACGGATAGTGTCGAGGCTGAAGAGATTCAGTCAGGAAGAGAGACAGGTAAGACTGGGGTTGTTTGTCACGGTGCAGGGGCATTTGTGAAAAGGCATAGTTCAGATATACAAAATAATGAGGGGTGTGGATCAGGTAGACTGAACGTAACGTTTCCCATCGACGGAGAGTTCGATCACGGGGGGGCACAAATTTAATGAGAAAGACAGAAAGTTTTAAGTAGATGTGTGGAAAAGCGTTATAGGCCGGCAGGTTTTGGAATTTGCAACACTGTGTCTGTAAGGGTCACAGAGGCAGGGACCCTTTTAACCTGTAGTAATATTCAGATATGAATATGTTATGCCAATAACAATAAGGCTATCGGCTAAACGATTTGAGTCGTTAAGCAGTTGATTTTGACAAATGGAGATACAACTGGCTGAAGGGTCTCCTTTGAAACTGTTGTCCTCGGTAGTATAGTTGTTAGTGTCGCCGCATGTTATGCGGGGGATAAGAGCTCAATTCCTCGCTGGGGCAGCGCAAATGTTTTAAAACTGTCGCTAAAATTCCGAAGTGCGGGTTATTCATGCCTGTCCTTCCATTCGCCATGGGACATGTCACAGGAAGGACAGTGCTGTCTGAATCAGCGTGGGGAAGGTCTGCAGCTCCCGCTGAGACAGAGTGTCAGTGAAAGTACAAACACGTGACTTCCGCAACCTGCACCTTGTATCTGTACAGGAAAAAGAAACAGGGTAAACCAATTCAGATGTGAGCGCAGAAACATTTTCCACAGCATCATGAGGAAAACTGACAAATGGCTCTGAGAAAGAGTTTGTCTTTCAGGACTTTTAGGTCACAGAGATGTTTTTGTTCCACTTAAGCCCTTAAGAAATTGAATAACAATTTAACTGAAGACTTGAAATTTTAGAACACACCAGGCGATGAGTCACGTGCTGGAAACTGTCTTTACAAGCCAGATGCTTGATGACTGATGATGATGCTGAATGGCTCAAAAGCCATTCGCCATGTTTTAAAAAACTCAATGAGTGTCATTTTTCAACTGAACCAATAAGGTAAAAACAAAGCTACCAAGAAAATTTGCAAGCATTGTATCTGTCTTCCTTGTTGTGAAAGTGTTGAAATTCAGCTGTCTCACTGCTATTTCCAAATGTTGATTTCCAGTCAGGGAAAAAATATTTTTTGTTCCTTATGAAAGTCGGAAATTGAACATGAATTCCTGACATTACAAAACAGCAAAGGTATCAGTGCTGTCAGAGTCAGTGAGAATTTCATATCGGAGATGAATTCAAATGGGAATAAACGTTGAAAGCAGTTGCCTTTGCCTGCTCAGACTCAGTATCACAAAAATGATTATTACTGAAACATTCAGTATTTTTCAAGGATCTAATAAGTTGAATGCACAAAGGTTGGATCTGTGACCAGAGTGCCTCGGATTGAAAGACTTGGGGATGCAGGTTTTGCACTGGGGTGTGCAAATTTGAAAATCACACAACACCAGGTTATATTCCAACAGGCTAAATTGGAAATACTAGCTTTCGGACCGCTGCTCATTCATCAGGTGGTTGTGGAGTACACAGTTGTAAGACACGGAATTTATAGCATATGTTTACAGTGTGATGTAACTGAAATTATACATTGAAAAATACCTTGATTATTTGCTAAGTCTCCGATCTGTTAGAATGACCATGTTAGCTTCACTTCTTTCATATGTAAAGCGCAAAACTTTTTATTTTAAAGTTACATTCTCAGGTAAACTTTAACAATTGGTGTCAGCCCCCGTGTGCTGCTGTCTGTTCCATAATGTTTAGAATGATTCTACTTTTATAAAATGAGCTAACACAGACTTACATGGATTCATGCAGTTTTTGAGCAAATTACGATGTAACTCTGCAAGTGCAAATTCACTCCACAAACGTATATGCGTGTGTGTGTGTGTGTGTATGTGTGTGTCGGAGGGTCTGTTTGTGTAGATAGGTAATGGGATCACCTGTACATTGACATGAGCCCAAGTTCCCGGTTGAGGCCATCACCATGGATACCGAACTTAGCTATCAGCCTCTGCTCAGGCACTTTCAGCTGCTGCTTGTTCCGAAGTCCGCCTTAGAACATAGAACATAGAACATAGAAGAATACAGCGTAGTACAGGCCCTTCGGCCCTCGATGTTGCGCCGATCAAAGCCCACCTAACCTACACTAACCCACTATCCTCCATATACCTATCCAATGCCCGCTTAAATACCCATAAAGAGGGAGAGTCCACGAATGCTACTGGCAGGGCATTCCATGAACTTACGACTCGCTGAGTGAAGAACCTACCCCTAACATCAGTCCTATATCTACCCCCCCTTAATTTAAAGCTATGCCCCCTGTAATAGCTGACTCCATACGTGGAAAAAGGTTCTCACTGTCAACCCTATCTAACCCCCTAATCATCTTGTACACCTCTATCCAGTCACCCCTAAACCTTCTTTTCTCCAATGAAAACAACCCCAAATGCCTCAGACTTTCCTCATAGGATCTTCCTACCATACCAGGTAACATCCTGGTAAACTTCCTCTGCACCCGTTCCAGTGCCTCCACATCCTTCCTATAGTATGGCGACCAAAACTGCACACAATATTCCAGATGCGGCCGCACCAGAGTCTTATAAAACTGCAACATGACCTCAGGACTCCGGAACTCAATACCTCTACCAATAAAAGCCAGTACGCCATATGCCTTCTTCACTGCACTATTTACCTGCGTGGCAACTTTCAGAGATCTGTGTACATGGACACCAAGATCCCTCTGTTCTTCCACACGACCAAGTAGTCTACCATTAGCCCAGTAATCCATCTTTTTATTACTCTTACCAAAGTGAATCACCTCACACTTAGCTACATTGAACTCCATTTGCCACCTTTCTGCCCAGCTCTGCAGCTTCTCTATATCCCGCTGTAACCTGCCATATCTTTCCTCACTGTCTACAACTCCTCCGACTTTCGTATCATCCGCAAACTTGCTCACCCAACTTTCTAACCCTTCCTCCAGGTAATTTATAAAAATGACAAACAGCAATGGTCCCAAAACAGATCCTTGCGGAACACCGCTAGTGACAGCACTCCAATATGAACCTTTGCCATCAACTACTACCCTCTGCCTTCTTCCAGCCAGCCAATTCCTAATCCAAACCTCCAACTAACCCTCAATGCCATATCTATGTATTTTCTGCAGTAGCCTACCATGGGGGACCTTATCAAACGCCTTACTAAAATCCATATATACCTCATCTACCGCTTTCCCCTCATCTACCTCCTTAGTCACCTTCTCAAAGAATTCAATAAGGTTTGTGAGGCACGACCTGCCCTTCACAAAACCATGCTGACTATCCTTGATCACATCATTCTGATCCAGATGTGCATAAATCCTATCCCTTACAATTCTCTCTAAGACTTTGCCCACAACAGAAGTGAGACTCACTGGCCTATAGTTACTAGGATTATCCCTACTCCCCTTCTTGAACAAGGGAACCACGGTTGCTAGCCTCCAGTCCTCTGACACTACTCCTGTAGACAAAGAGGACACAAAAATCAAGGCCAATGGCTCTCCAATCTCCTCCCTTGCTTCCCAGAGAATCCTAGGATAAATGTCATCAGGCCCAGGGGACTTATCTATTTTCACCCTTGCCAGAATTTCCAACACCTCTTCTCTACAAATCTCAAAGCCATCCATTCTACTTATTCGTGCCTCAGTATTCATATCGACAACAATGTCCTGTTCCTGAGTGAATACTGACGAAAAGTATTCATTCAGTGCCTCCCCAATCTCTTCAGCCTCCACACACAACTTCCCATTACTATCCTTGATTGGACCTATTCCTTCCCTAGTCATTCTTTTATTCCTAACATACCTATAGAAAGCCTTAGTGTTTTCCCTAATCCTACCAACTAAGGACCTTTCATGTCCCCTCCTTGCTGCTCTTAGCTCTCTCTTCAGGTCCTTCCGGGCTACCTTATAACTCTCAATCGCCCCTATTGAACCTTCACGCCTCATCTTTACAAAGGCCGCCCTCTTCCATTTAACAAGGGATTCCAACTCCTTATTAAACCACGGCTCCCTCACACGACCCTTTCCTCCCTGCCTGATAGGTACGTACTTATCAAGGACACTCAATAGTTGCTCCTTGAACAAATTCCACATATCAATTACGCTCTTGCCTTGGAATCTACTTTTCCAATCCACAATCCTAAGTCATGCCTCAACGCATCATAATTTCCCTGCCCCCAGCTATAACTCTTGCCCTGTAGTACACACTTATCCCTGTCCATCACTAGAGTAAAAATCACCGAATTGTGGTCACTGTCCCCAAAATGCTCACCTACCTCTAGTTCTAATACCTGGCCTTGGAGGATGGTCACTTGAAGGTCCGAGGTCGAATGTCCTGGACCACTGAAGTGCTCCCCAACTGCGAAGGGGCATACCTGCCTGTTGATTGATGTGCAGTCGCCATTCATCCGTTCTGTAGCCTCAGCTCGTTTTCACCAATGCATCCTTGCCTGCAGCGTGTTGTTTTTTTTTAGATTAGCGTCAGTCTAAACATTATGGCACGGACACAGCACACAGGGACTAACACCTTCAACATATTATCTGGGTTGACATTAATTGTTCAAGTTCACCTGAGAATGTAACTATTATAGGAAAGTTTTGCGATTTACATAAGAAAGAAGTGAACCGAACGGAGTCATTCTAACAGATGGAAGATTTAACAAACAATCAAGTTATTTTTCAATGTAGAATTTCAGTTACGTCACACTGTATCCTTTTGCAATAAATTCTGTATCTTACAACTGTGTAGTCCATAACCACCTGATGAAGGAGCAGCACTCCAAATACTAATGCTTCCGATTAAACCTGTTGGACTATGACCTGGTGTTGTGCAATTTTTAACTTCTTGACTTCTTAAATCAGGACTTCTTGTTCCTGAGGCAGAGAAAGCAGCTCTACCAGGAATCTGTTTAATGTCTTAGATTAGTCAATACCCCAGCCCTTGAAAGAATGGAAAAGTGTCTTCCCTCTCCCTGCATAGTCGGACAGTTCATCATTCTCATCTGATTCCACTTCGCAAGAGTTTCAAAAAACTGTCAAAACTGAGTCTCACCTATTGAGTGGGTTGGTTTCTGAAAACGAAACGTACCTATGAGCAATGTGTGGGGCTTTTCCAGGATTGTCTTCTCTGACAGCGCTGGGACATGACTGATGTTCTCTGCGACATGGAATTGCCAGTGTTTGAGTTGGGTAGACAAAGTAAAAAAAAATACAACATCAGGACATAGTCCAGCAGGTTTGTGTGGAAACACTAGCTTTCGGAGAGCCGCTCTTTCATCAACTGGGTGTCTTTCTGCACAAAATTGATGTGTGTGTCAACATGCGCGATCTTTTGGAAGATCATCTAGACTTTAACCGACCGTTCGTGGTGTCGATGTTACCCATGACTTGGAGGTGTTGGTATTGTACTGGGGTGGACAAATTTATTAATCACACAAAGCAAGGTTAGAGTCCCACAGTTGACTACCACCTGATGAAGAAGCAGCGCATGGAACACTGGTGTTTACAAATACACCTATTCGATACAATCTGGTGCTGTGTAATCTTTAACTTTGATTGTTCTTGGTAATGTTTAACTGATCGAAGACAGTGAAATCATTTTCGTTCATAGAGATGAAAATTTAAAATATACTCCATCTCAGTGGAGCAAGAAAGATTAGTTTGGATGTGTGATGAATCTCCACAATGCGACTGCGCCAAGTAAAAGTCGACCCGACACCAACTGTTAAGTAGCCAGCTATACGAATGGTTGTACCACTGGCCAGCTGCACAGCTGAGATTTTACACGCTGCAGAGCTGTGGTTTAAACAAGGACATAAGCAATAGCAGTAACATTCACAAGGTGAACAAAGAACAAAGAAAATCAACATCGTTGATTCACTTCAAATTGTCTTTTAAAAAACTACCATTCACAATCTGATCAGCCAATTAGTGAGGTCACTGCTGATCGAGGAAATTACAACTGACTTTGCTGCGTTTCCACCATAATTAGAGGTAAACGCCAGCATAATCACAATATTTTATATTCCCATTAATTTTCAGCTTTATATTACGTTAATGACCTTTCCGTATTTGCAGAAAACTGAATAACATGAAATGAGTGAAAAAGTAATTCCGGTGATGTTATCCAATGCAAAGTCAAAGACTTGAAAAATCATTCCCATTTCTCTCTGTAGCAATGCATTTTCCTGAGTTGAACATTTGCAGGACTTGTCTTTAATATCTACAAAATTAATTATTTTCCCGGGACAGATTCTTCATAAATCAATTAACATCTGAGGTGTTGAAACCTATTTTATTTCAGATTAAAATAGTTGAATATCCTTTCCCCAGCCTAATGTCCCAATATTCCCTCCTCTTCCATGTAAATGCAAGCTGCTCCAGGTTAGGTTGGAGATCCCGACCTGACATTCCATTGCTCCTAGCTGCTCCATGTCAATAGAAGCTGCTCTAGGTGACGTTGTAGCTCCCAGTCTGATGTCCCAATGCTCCCTACCCCCATGTCAATAGAAGCGGTCCAGTTGAGGTTGGATCTACCAGTCTGATGTCCCAATGCTCCCTGCTGCTTCATGTCAATAAAAACTAGTCCAGGTGTGTTTGGAACTCCCAGACTGATGTCACAAAGCTCCCTGGTCTATGTCAGCAGACGCTGCTCCAGATGAGGTGGGAGCTCTTATCGCTGGAAGCTCACTCACCTCTACACCATCGTAGAAATACTGCCCACTGACCATTTCTACTACTGGAACCATTGGTGGAATATCCAAATCATGAGAACCTAATCTTATTCTTCATCACCACCGAATCGTTATTTCCAAAAGACTTTCTTTCTTAAACGTTAGTTAGCATGTGCATACTGCAGTCAATCCGAAGTAAGATCATGGTGCTAATTGACGTATGTTCAATAAAAATTACATCCTATGTTTCATGTTGAGTAAATTCTACTTAGCAAGGACAATGTTTGTAATGAAATCACACTTTTATTCCAGGTGAGGTAATGTGACTTGTATAATTTAAATTGAAGTTGTTCACTATGTGAAATTATCAAATAGATCTCAATTTCAAGACAAAATTGCTAATGTTGTCATCCACCTTGAAATGTGGTGTCTTCTTCTTTCCACCACACAGGTATTAGAACGAAACATCTGTTAATGACATGCGTATACAGACACTTGAAATCATTTTTAGGTTTATGCTGCATTAATCTGCGGTTATTGATACACAGGTAAGGTTCATTCCCTGCAGTTAACATGCTGGCTTCCCCAGTTGTTCATAGTTCAATGTGATGCATCCAGTGTGTGCATAACGAGAGGGACCTTGCTTACCACATCTTGCCTTTATCTGTATCTTATGTCCATCATTCATCAATGGCACGTCCAAGGGGAAAGGGCGAGACCAATGTTTAAGTCTGTCTATGCCCATGCACGGCACCCACAATGGCAATTCTCGACTGTGCATTTGCAGCCAGTTCTCTGTGCCCCTACACACATCCCCTGCCCTTTTTCAAATATCTCCATTAATTTGTGCTGTCTCACTGTGCTCTTCTCACCAAGATGATTCACTTCCACCCAACCTGCTCCAGATTTCATCTGACAAAACAATCATTAAGAATTGCATTGCATAAACATGCACTTCACATCTCTCGTTATTACATTTTCCTGAATTTCTTTCATACGATAAAAGTTCACAGCAACTTGACTTGGAAAAGAGAAACGCGTACCATTTCATTATCCCAATTAAATCCACATTTCAATGCAGTTTAGCCAAAAGGCTCAAATTATTCTTTGAGATTTTATAATGGCGTAATGGTTAGAAACTGACCATTGGAGTTCCAATTTCAAAAAGTCAGCTGTGGTCATCCAAAAATGGCAACAACAAAATCACCAAAGTTAGTGGGATGTGAACCCCCTAATGTAGAACATAATGGGTTAGTAGTCCACCAGCTTAACCTCGCTGCCACATGGTCATACATGCTTAGAGGCAGGTGACCGTATGAGTAATTGAGTTGCTTATATTATGCAGCGCAGCAGATATTTCTCCGTGGTGTTGGCGAAATGATAATTAGCGCAGTAAGTTCCAAGTGTATGGACTGACCTCTGGGTTGTGGGGAAGCGCACTCCCACTGTGATACTCTGCTCGCAATGATTTGAACAAAATTGAAGAAATTACTATGTAACAAGGTCTGTTGAATTCTGTGGCGATTTGAAGTCAACAGGATGAAGAGCCCGTGACACCAGAAGGTGTAGAATTGTCAGTGAGGAATTGTTTTCCAGACTGGAGGTGAGCACATAGTGCTCAATGTCATTATTCGGAACACCTTACTCCGTTCAGATATTTTTGACACGATCTTGTGTACAGAACTGACAATTTCAAAATCCGAAATAAGGCTAAACTGACAATTGAATTCATCAATGCAAAAACCTTGAGCTGTATCATTTTCCTGGGCCGTGCGACACCAAGTCACTGTATGATCTCAGCAACACAGTGAGCAAGTGTCAGAAGGAAAATGAGTGCAGTGTCAGAGCGCATACTGGGAGCAACAGTTGACACACGGGGAAGTGCATTTCACACAACAGGAACACTTCCCAAACAGCGGACAGCAGTGGAATAATTCAGAGAGGTTTACACTTTGGAATTTGATGCCAGAGACACAATGGAGACCTGTCATTGAGTGTGTTTAAGATAAAGATTTTAAGATTTCTCCATTTGAAAAACAAAATAAAAAGCTCATGAGTTAGTGAAGGCAAATGTTGAAGTTGTATATTTTAACAATCTGCCCATCTTTGCAATAAGAAGCTCACCACTTGCCTCACTCGGGGTCAAAACCATTGGTGAAGATGATCGCGTAATCGCAGTTACCAGCCATGGAATCAGAGAAACTCGGTTTCCAAACCGTTAAGGTATAGCCAGGAATCTGGAGGTAAGCATTAATGTGTGGCTCAAAGTGCTGCAGATGACCAGTGCATGGTATCTCTGTGCCAGTATAGTGGGGTGTGCTGTGCCGAAGGTTTAGGTCTGAGCCTCACATGGAGCAGCTTCAATTTGTCGTCGGGTCGAGGGGTACGCATGGAAGGTGATATTGTGCAAAGCCAAGTTTATGGGAAACTACCAGTTTTTGTGGATTGAATAACGACCTTTTCTGGATAATGACTCCTTGATCAACAGACATACTGCAAATATTTAAAACGTGAAGAGACATGCGTGGAGAAAGAGCTGAAGGTGATTTTTCATCAGATGGTGACGTTTCCCATGTGCACTGCGTTAAATCCCGGGAAAATAGATGTTGAGCTGGTTTCATGATATCCAGTTTGTTGCAAACTCGCAAAGTTCATTGTAATAATCAAAAAAAAAAGATTGGTCGCATAGGACCGTCTGAATAATGTATTCAATTTTAGTCTGAGCATCTTTCAGATGAAATGGTGTGCTGTTGAAAAACACAAAAAAAGACAGAGTAAACTTTTTGGTGGAGATAAGAAAGCATGAAATACACCTGACATCATGTGAATGTGATCAAATCTTTAAAGTAGGTGTTGCGTCTCCAAGTGACGATTCAATTGCTAATCATTTGGATGTAACTTCTGTCTGCAGTTATTTTAGGGCATCAGCCCCATTTTCAATGCTTCACCTTGAATAATACGCTGCACCTTTCAAGTCCATGAACTCAATCTTATTCAGTTGTGCGTGTTTGTGAAATGCCTTTGTGTCTGAAAAAAAAACAAATTCGAAATTAATCCACACCCACACTTTTCCTTTCTTTCAATGATAAATTCCCTCCTTGTATGTCAGTTCGTGCGTCTTTTAAAACACTCTGAGATCAGAAATCTACGTTTTATTTCCGGAAATTCATCCAGGATTTCAATAACTTTGTTGAATGGAAGAAACTCTCATCCAATCTTTCCTTAATCATTCACTAGTGGTTTTGAAGCCCTAACTGAATTGGTAGGTTCACTCGAAAGAGGGAGCTTCCCCGATTTAGTCACTTCAAACCTCACATTATCTGAAA
This sequence comes from Chiloscyllium punctatum, assembly GCF_047496795.1. NCBI lineage: Eukaryota > Metazoa > Chordata > Chondrichthyes > Orectolobiformes > Hemiscylliidae > Chiloscyllium > Chiloscyllium punctatum. Next base: position 574,222 of record NW_027309870.1, read on the forward strand.
ATCTCTTTTGTTTCCGTTTAAGCTTGCGTGTTTCTTGTGCAGCAATTCCACATCTTGTGAATAAACTCCTTCATTCTCTATCATACCGATGAAACCATTTATATCCTTGCTGATGATTTTATGTCTCAGTAAACCCCGTCCCTGGGATTCCTAATATATTGCTATCCAGGAAGCAGCGTTTGTGCCCTTTATAAACTCTTCACATGTCTTTGTTGGAGAACGAGGTCAAGGATTACACTGAGGGTGACCGATTTCACAGTTTCGCGATGAACTCTTTGCTTTTTAAATATGATTACACTAAATCTCCATGACCTGAGTGAGTCTCAGATATTTCTAAAGGTAACTGACGTTCAAATACATCATAGTAGGACTATAGATATTCAATTGCGGACTAGTTCTGGACAGTAAATATCATTGCCAAAGGCCACCATAGATCTGAATTCAATACTTTTCACACAGTAATTATCGTAGCTATTGTGTATCGTATTTCCGAGTTCTTGCCCACTTTGGCCATCACTACATGTGTCCTTTTATTGAGTTCTACTGAATGATTAATTTGTGAATGGAGACTTTCCCTTCACCTCTTATTCGAAGCCCCATGGATCATTGAATAATTGTACTCATATGCTTGCAGAGGACAGTCCTGCCATTACAGGGATGAATCAGTGAACTTTCCCCCGTATCCTCGAAGGCAAGGATTTCCTTCTACAGTTTAGGAGATCATTACAGCACTGAATCCCATGTGTGCGTTCATTAAAACTAAAACAGTTGCAGAAAGACTAAGATTTTCAGACTAAGATTTTGCAATCTGCTTGCATTGCTTGTACCAAAACTTACATTCCACATTGTACTATGTTTGTGAATGATAGCATTTTCTGAATCTTCAGCAATGATATTTAAATTTTGTCAGAACACTATCATTCACTGTTCTCTCTTTCCCTTCCGGTTCCCCATTTGATATCCTGTATTTTCTCAGTATATCTTACTTTTTCAACAATTCAAACAATCTCGCTTCTGATTACCAATCCGAGAGAGTACCATAAATTTGTCAATTTATCTGCAATGCAGATGTAGGGCGCGGTGACCAAGTGGAAAGGCATTGGTCACATGAACTAAGTAGCAGTAGCGGGGTGGTGGTGTTTATCGCATCCCCGCGGACTGAGCCGTCTCCATTGGTAGATCATCACACATTAACAGTGAAGATCTTTTGATGTCATCCTCGAAGGTACATGCTACAAAAAGCCGAAGACTGCGGGAAACTGTTGTGGTCAGCGCTAACACAGAGGCCTAGGGGAAACTGGTGGACCCATAAACCAGAAATTAATGGATTAAAAGATTATTCTTTTGCGAAGAATCCGATTGAGACCATCATCTTAACACCTCCTGGGGAGAAAATGGACGTGGGTGAGCGGACATTCTCAAATGGTTCCAGCATTTACAATCTTGGTCCGTGTGACAACAAAAGCAGAAACCTGGAATTGTTTATCTTGCTTCTGAAAAACAGGTGAGTAAATATTTAAGAGCTTAGATATTTCTTCCTGGTGTTCATGAAATGAGCAAGAGCAGAGTACAGTTCCCTGAGTATGGTCTGGTTTTGGGTTATGGGCCCAGGGCCCTCCACTGTGATATTCTGCTCACATGATCTGAACACACACAAATAAATGACTCAGTGACAAGGTCTGCTGAATCGGATTCTGTGGAGAACAGAAGTCGATTGAATGAAAAGAGCCATAAGAGTGCGAATGGAGCAAATTATTTTCCAGACTCGAGGAGAGTGCATCGTGCTGTTTCCAGGTGTCAATATCTGTACAAGTACACTGAATCAGCCTAGGCTGTTATTGTACTGCATCTTTTGTATAACTGTGCAAAAGCACGAAACTTTTGTATAGGGGGACAACTTCAAAATCCTCAATGAGGCAAAACACACAAATGTGGTAAACAACAGAGTAACCACACAAACTGGTGTTACATCATGTGGTAAGCTTTCCTGCTCAAATTTCGCTCAAAATCGCATTCCTGAGTATCAGATTCGAACAGTGAATGGTGTATGTCCATACGAACTGCTCTGATCTCACAACTTCAGCATTTCACACGCCCCCTTAAGTACGTCTGCCAATTGTAATTGATCACTCATTGTGTTACTTCTACACACGTAGAGAAGAAATTACTTTAAGAACAACAGCCATGTATGTGACTGGGATCTGACACCTGCGACTCCACTTTCAAGGAGCTAAGAACCTGGACCTTACCATTAAGTGCATAAGTCCTGCTAAGGTTTGCTTTCTCAAAATGCATCACCTCGCCTTAATCTGAATTAAACTCCATCACTTTTCTTTAATCATTTTTAGTTAGCTTATCAGAATGCCCAACTGTGTTAATCAGAATCACCTCACTCCAGCTATACATTAAACCAATTGTTTTAGTTCCCGTTGTTGTGCTACTTCTGTCACAATGTATTTTACCTAATTCTACTTAATATTATTCTACTGTCACTATTAGGAATTCTACTGCCACCTGTGCTACAATGATCTTCCATCCCAGACTAACCTGTCATGATAAGATATTCAGTTACCCCATCTGTCACAATGTTTTCCTGTCCAAAGCTGACTCAACTAACCGCTGATTATGTATATAATGTCATATCCTGCTACAAGCGTCTCAAGCAGGCTGACTCGACTGTCAATAAATTATTTAAAGTCATGCCCTTCCTATTTATTGTCACGACTTGTCCCAACCTACCATGATGATATTTAGTAGGGAGTCTGACTTGACTAATTGTTTTTATCTCAGCCTGCCATTGTAACCTTTCAGCCTCAGTCTGACTCTGCTAATTGGTGTAGGAGCATTCCACTATTCCTATCCCATCCTGCCACAGCGGCCCCATCCTGCCCCAGTGATCTTTTGACGCGTGTGGCATTCCGCAGACCCCTTGTAACAGATTGCACACAGTTTCCGTGCCTTTCCCCTTCCCATGCTTTCATGCTCTGTATTTTCTGTACCGTGTTCGGATATTTCATCAGACATCTGTTTATCTTCACCCCATTTTCCAGAACTGGTCCTTATCCATGTGTGCTCTAGCTTCTCAAGTATTCGGCTAAATACTCCTGAAATGTTTTCATGACTCAAAGCTTTACCACACGTTCAAACAGTGAGTTCCAATTATACAACACTCTCAGAGTGAAAACGTTCTTCCTATATCTCCTCTGAGCACCCTCTCTCTTGCGTTTAACGGAGATCCCTGGTTGTTAACTCTTCCCATAAGAAGTTTGTTCCTATCACACATACCGGTCCCCTTAATGTGCACCTTAATCACTTCCTCACTCGCCTTCTCCGCTCCCAGATAAAGAGCCTGAGCAGAGCTCGTCTATCTTCGCCATAGCGATAGTGTCGTGCTGGAAAAGTATAGCAGGTCAGGCAGCATCCGAGGAGCAGGACAATCGACGTTTCTGACATAAGTCTTTAATCAGGAATGAGTTTTGTGGGTGGGGACTGAGAGATAAATGGGAGGGGGTTGGGGTTGAATGCAAGGTAGCTGGGAAAGCGAATGGTGGATGGAGCCGGGGAGAAGGTGATAAGTCAGAGGGCGAGAGATGATTTGGCAGACTAGTGAACAAAGAAGAACAAAGAACATAGAAAATTTACAGCCCAGGAACAGGCCCTTCGGACGTCGAAGGCTGAGCTGATCCAAATCCACTCTCTAACCCTATCCATCAATTGCTAAGCATCTGTATCCTTCTGCATCCCACTGACTCATGCATCAGTGCAGATGCATCTGAAATGAATCTACTGTGATTGCCTCTACCTCTTCTGGCAACACGTTCCAGGCACCTACCACCCTCAGTGTAAAATGCTTCCAACGTCTATCTCTCTTAAACTTTTCACCTTTCACCTCGAACGCGTGACCTCTCAGCAGTGAATCCCTCACCCTGGGAAAAAGCTTACCTCTATCCACCCTGACTATACCCTTCATGATTCTGTAGACGTCGATCAGGTCCCCCTCAATCTCTTTTTTTTAATGAAAATAACGTAACCAACTCAACCTCTCTTCTGAGCTAGCATCTTCCATACCAGGCAACATCCTCATAAACCTTCTCTGCACCCTCTCCTAAACGTCCATATCGTTTTGGTAATTTGGTGACAAGAACTGTACACAGCATTCTAAATGCGGTTGAACCAAAATATTGTATTTTTTAGCATGACCTGTCAGCTCTTACAATCAATGCCCCGTCCGGTGAAAGCAAGCATGCCATTTGCTTTCTTGTCCACTCGATCCAGCTGTGCAGCCACCTTCAGGGTACAAAGAACCTGAACTCCCAGATCTCTCTGCTCATCAACTTTACCCAAGGCTCTTCCGTTTACAGTATGCTTGTCTCTAGAACTAGACTTCCCAAAATGCATCACCTCACATTTGCCTGGATTCAACTCCATCTGCCACTTCTCCGCTCAACTCTCCTGTCTATCTATATTCTCCTTCAGTCCTTGACAGTCCCTATGCTTTTTGCTACTCCACCAATCCATGTGTCATCTGCAAATGTAATGGCGATATTTGGACTAGCAACCCTTGGAGACTGGAGCATTGCAACTGCTGGTAATTAAATTCAATGAATAAAATCTGGAATATAAACCCTCTCAGAGGAAGAGTGGCAAAAAGTTTTAATTTGTTGAAAACCCATTCATTTATGTCCCTTCAAAAGGGGAAATCTGCCTTCCATAAAGAGACCTGCCAACATATAACTCCACACCCACAATAGTACGGTTCACCCCTAAATTCCCTCTGACTCAGTTCAAGGAGAGTTAAGGATGAATAACAACTGTTGTTCAGACTATGATGGCCACACTTCTGGGGAGAATAAGGAAGGATAAAAAAGATACACGGATGACGGAGAAAATTGGGAGTCGTCTCAGCATGGTCTCAAATTCAGCTGATTATCCACACGAAATAGACACAAGGATACCCACGCCTCCATGAAGTCAGGTCCATGGGGGCGGGGTCTGTAGGAAGGGATTCAATTACCCCCTGAAATGTAAACTCACTTCCTCAGTCACAATGTGGGCAGTTCATTCACCACTCCCACATGTGAGAAAGAATCATTCAGGAGACCAACGTGCAGAATTGCCATCAGGATTACAAATGATAGCAAGAGTACGATTCTGCTGTTATTGCACGTGTTCATCCCATCCAGCAATGAACTGGATGCCTGATTCCAGTGGAGTACCACTGTTTCCTGATGTAGATCAATAATTCAAACTTAGTTGTCGGAGTCATGTTTAGAGGTTTACACACGATGCAACAATTGGTCGTGTAGGTGACTGTGATGAATAATACCAGGGACGCAGGGATGTATCAATCAGGTGGAAAGGAAAAAACGGAGAATGGAATTGAATCCAGACCAGTAAGTGGTAATGAATTTGTGGAGTTGAAACAATAACAGTGAGGATTCTGAGTGGTGAACAGGAACAAAGAGATCTTGGAGAAGATGTTCACTGATCTCTGAAGATTGTTGGACAGGGAGATCAGTTGTTCGAGAGGCTTTTGGATATTTTCTATTGTTGACCACAGTCTGAGAATGATATTCGATCTTTAGTAACCGCCAGTTTAGGAAACCCCAAAAGGAATGAGCACAAGTCTGGTCATTGCAATAATCAATATATTTCAAAATTGTAATATAAAAGGCGGAGGGCTCAAGTATAACTCTTTGCCCATCAAGACCACTTCACCACTCAATGAATTTACCACTGCTTCCTCTCCAAGTCATGCTGGTACGTGCCTTGGAGGGTAATTCATAAATGGTGACGTTTCAGTGCATCTTCAACCTTGTCCTTATGGTCGGTACAGTGTTTGAGCTTTGAAGGTTCAGTCAACAAAGCCTGGTTGACTTATTTCATTGGATCTTCTAGGTGGCGTACTCTGCTGCAATTGTGCCTCAGCAATTAAGGGAATAAATATTCAGGCGTTTTACAATGTACAGTTAGGTGACTGTATTGTCGTGGAGGGTGTCCTGGTCCTTCAGTGATATTGCAGCGGCACCCACCGAGGCACATGGAGAGAGTCCTGTTAAACATCTAACGTGTGCGTTGCGGATGATGTAGGCTTCACGGAAACAAGAGTTGAGTTAATAATCAAACAAAAACGACCGACAGACATGTTTTTGTCATCAATTCTTTTATATGGGTGGTCAGGTTACAATTCTCCTAAATACTAGCTCTCAGGACGATTACACGTAGGAATTCAGTTACAATGAAGCCATTGAATGTCAATCGAATATGATTAGATTATCATTTGTCAGAGTTATCATTGCTGTATTTGGTCCTTCTGTGGATCAATCCGATTACAATCGCTTTCTGATTTCAAGTTCCAATTCCCATCTGCACCTGATATTTCAACCCGTTTCCTCACATAAATGTCTCCACATGCTTTCATTATATGTAAGGACGCTGCAGAGGACAGCACAAATTTACGAGGATGTTGCCAACTCTGTATAAAATGGAGCTTCGTGAAATGATTGGTTAGGCTGGGATTATTCTCCTCGAAACAAAGGAGGTGGAGGGGAGCTCTATAATCACATAATAACATTTATAAACGTTCAATATTCGTGGAATCTTGACAGGGTAGATACGGGCGGGTGGTTTGCCTTAGGCTGTGAGGAGAGCACCAGAGGACAAAATCTCAGAATTTCATCTTGCCCTTTTAATTCAGAATTCAGGAGTAATTTCTTTGCTCAGGGGCCAAACAATCTGTGCCATCTGTGCTGTTGGGTATTTCCAAACTGTGCTAGATAGTTAATCATAAAGGTGATGAAAATTTGTCGAGTTAAGCGAGCAGAAAGGAGTTACAGATTATTGGGGCGGCACGGTGGTTCAATGGTTAGCACTGCTACCTCACAGCACCAGGGTCCCAGGTTTAACTCTTGCCTCGGGCAGCTGTCACTGTGGACTTTGCACATCATTCCCGCTTTTTCGTGGGTTTCCTCCCACAGTCCAAAGATGCGCAGGTCAGGTGACTTGGCTGTGTTAAATTGCGTGTAGTCAGAGGGGAATGGGTCTGGGTGGGTTACTCTTCGCAGGGTTGGTGTGGACTTGTTGGGCCGAAGGGCCTGTTTCCATGCTGTAGAGAATCTAATCTAGATCAATCATGAGTTCGTTGAATGGTGGGGCAGACTCCATGGGCTGAATGGCAAACTTCCATTTGTTTAACATTTGGTCGAACGCCTTATTTTATTCATAAGTTCAGAATTGTGGGGGGGATGGGATGAAGTGATAGAAAAGGTTTATTAAACAGATGAGACAGATCAGGAACAAGATTCATAAACTCAGGAAGACGAAATGTGCTGTGACATGGGGACAACAAATGACACTGGGCACAGCACAGGTGGCTGTTTACAGAAGCTGTGAATGCTGAAGAAAGTTGGTAGACCTTAGACAGTTGGCAAGTCAGTGATCACGCTGGATGATGGATCGTTGTATGATTCACACACAGCAGAAATTGGTGAAAGAATGAAAGGTTCGTTTCAGTGGAGAAGTTTTCTGCGATTCCAATTCCGAGTGACTATTTGAAATACTGATCAGATCATTGTGTGAAGTGTTAGGTTAAAATACTCATGAACAACCCCACTGGATAAACTTGTGCTCCCGATCTCTTGTTACTTGTTTCTCTTTCTTTCGATGCAAATTCATAGAAAGACAAGATGGAATGTGGGGCAGAAAGAAAAATGCGTTCATTCTCATTACACGAATTTAATGTACAATTAAATAGAATGACTGCTCTCACTCTTAATTTCGACTTTAATGTGGTGTCGATTTTTCCTGAATCTTCCGTCCAGTGAAGGGCAAGAACAAGATTCTCGATCCAGTGTATACCAGAGTGTGAGGTGCAAAGAAAAACTGCTGGAGTGGTGCGTAAAGTTAGCAACTAGAGTGCGACTCGAACTCGTGAATGTGGAGCACAGCGGGAAAATAACCCACCACCATAATCATTCAGTCTCCTCTTGCACATTTTGCGGCGGGGTGACATGTCACCTCATCAGGTTACATGTGGTGAAAGTAAAGAATGAGAAATTTGCAGAGCGGACTCAAATCCACACCATTGTGTTTCTGCTTGCATCAGAATTATAATAACAGCAAATTCCAATAAATAGCCATGTTCGTCACAATGAATACCTGTCATTGATACATTCTGATCAGAACTGTGTCAGGATGAAACAGAGAACAAGAATTTTCCGTCATATTCACACCTACATTTGACGCATAATTTCTTCAGTCACTTTCTCTCTCACATGAAGAAGGAGCCATGGAGAGGGAATTAAAGGCGATGTTGTGGCTCAATGGCCTTTCTCATATGGCTGAACCTGAATTGGATTAAGTCACAAGAAACGCTGTTTTGTTCGTTTCATTTTAACTTTGCTGCAACCTCACAATGTTCATTATAATAATCGGAAGGGAATTAGATTTATCTCATTGGAACGATTGATGTTGTATTCAAACTTGCTCCGACTTTATTTCAGCTTAAGGAAAATACTGCTTAGAACATCAGAGTGTTAAAATGCAAAAGAAAACCCACCAGTTTTGTTGCTCGTTGCTTTGGCAGATTTCACCGAGTATAAAATGGACCAAACATCATGGTGTTTGTCCTCACAGCTTTAACGCATGTGATTAAAGCAGGACGTCGATCTCAACTGGTCACTTCTTATTCATTATGTAATATCATCCCTTCACAATAAGAAAAATCCACTCAGTTCCATTTACAGTGCTTCAGGTAGAATATTATGCGAAATCTTTCAAAATCCAGAGTTTTTGGAACCGAATCTTATTCAGCTGCACACGTTTACGAAATTTCTTTACATTTAAAGCCAACCCACTTAGATATTGTTTCCCCGCAACTTCCGACCGACTACGCCCCACCCCTACACCTTTACCGAGACACACGCTGTCGCCCTCTTGTGAAATTTATTCCTTATATGTCACCAAATGTGCCTTTCCAAATATTTTGAAAAACAGATTCTCGGAGTGACAGCGATTCTGCTCTCATCATTTCTTTGTCCTTCAAAGGTTTTATCAAAGGGTTTGAATGTCTGACGTCTAGATGTTTACTCACTTGAAATAGGGAATTTTCCACCTATTTACTCTGTCCAAATATTTCATAACATGAAAAACCCCCAATTAAGTCTTTCTTGGTTCAGGGATAACTGTTCTAAATTTTCGAAGATAACAAGTGAATAAAATCTCATCCTCAGTACACCCCGTCAGCATCGACTCTAGTTGCTTTAACCCCAGTAAACACTATCATTACCCTCTCCGATAGAATCACAGAATCCTACAGTACAGAAAGAGTATTTCAATCAATCAAGCTGGTTTCGACTTTCTGAAGAGCATCTCACCAAGACCTAGTTCTCCTCCCTATTCCCGTATATTTCACCAGAAGAAGCGGCAACCCTCCCCCTTATGATGTCAAATAAACCTGTTGGACTATAACCTGGCGTCCTGTGACTTCTGACCTTGTCCCCGCGTTACCCATGGGTAATTCACTTAATTTACTGATTCACTCCCTGGATACGAGAGGGCAATTTAACTTGACGAATCAACATAGCCCTCAGACCGAACAGCAGTGCGAATTACTGATCCAACGTTCCATTATAGTGAGCAAAACCTGAATCATTTTTAATGGCTTTAAACCCTGGTAACTCAGCCACATCAAAGCAAATCAACCCAAATTCAACACTTCAATCCGGAACAAGTCTGCCAAATGTTTTTTCTTTCCAATACTGTAACAAGGTGCAATTTGCAGAAGTCACATGTTTGCACTTTCACTGACACTCTGCCTCCCTGAGATCTGCAGCCCTTTCCCCCACTGATTCAGGCAGCACTGTCCTTCCTGTGACATGCCCCATCGAGAATGGAAGGACAGGTATCAATACCCGCACTTGGGAATGGAGCGACAGTTTTAAAATATTTACACTGTCCCCAGTGGAGAATTGAGCCCTGTGACAGACGGGGACACGAACCACTATACTACCGAGGACAAGAGTGTCAAAGGAGGCCCTCCAACCAATTGTGGTGACACTTGTCAAAAGCAACTACCTAATGAACTGAATCCCATTTCACAATGTTTATCCCACAGCCTTATATGTCTTGGCATCACAAGTTCACATCTGAATGTTTATTCAGGTTCTAAGGGTTTCTGCCATTCTGAACAATGCAGGCAGTGTATTCCAAATTCCAACCACCCACTGGCTTATAAAGCACTTTTGCACATCTTCTCAAACCATTCTTCCTTTCTTCGTAAATCTCTGCCCCCTGCTAATTGATCCCTTCATCAATGGGAAACTCGTTCAGTCAACCCTGTCCATACCCTAACCCAATCATGTCTCCTCTAAATCTCCTTTACACTGCGACAAACACTACACTATGTCCTGTCTTTCTTCACAACTGAAACTCTTCATCCCAAACAGTATCCCGGTAAATATCTCCTGCGATTTTCTCAGTGTGATCACATCCCTGCGACTTGCAAAACTGCACAACGACACTCTTGCTTGAGCCTAATGAGCATTTGTTTTAAAATTTCTGGATTAGTATGAGGGTGATTCTGGTTAAGCCGAATTTATAACCCATTCTGAATTGCTCAGAGGGAAATTGAGACTCAACCATATTGTTCTGAGTCTGAAGTCACATGCAGGCCAGACCAAGTAAGGACAGCAGATTCCTTCCTGAAATGACATCAGTGAACCAAATGGTTTTTTTATTCAACAATTGACAATGGATCTATAGTAATCATTCGATTCTTCATTGCAGATATTTGCTGAATCCAAATTTTACAATCTGGCATGGGGGTTTCAAGCCCGAGTACCCAGACTATTACCTCGGTCTCTGGATTATCAGTCCTATGAAATTACCACAAGACCATCACAGAAAACCACAAAAGCTGATCTTTTCCAATAAAATGTCTTTTCACCAAAACTGTTCTGGGTATTTTCCATGAGCCTGATGTTCCAATTGTCTCTGATCTATGTCAGTAAATGCTGCTACATGGCGATTGATTTCACAACCCCGGTATCCAAATGGATCGATTTGTTTGAAGGCCCCGATGTGGAGTTGGGGCGCGTTCACTCAACAACAGTGACCACAGCAGCAGCACAGACAGAACAGTGTGAATGTGAAAGAGAGTGATAGATTGTGCATTACCTCAGAGAAATGGGAGGAGGGACGGAAAGGAGGTTTAATGATCGTGGGTAGAAGGGAAATCTCCGACAACGGGTGTGTTTCAATCCTGATATAAGACACGCAGATTTGTAAGGGAGCGGAATTTGAAGGTAAAATAATTAATTTCTTAGCATGTGTCACAAAAAGGACAACGGAGAGAACACTTCGTGCCGTGATTTGGTTTCAAATCGAGGTTGCTGTGATCACAATGCAAAATACCGACAACCACGATCACCACAGAACAGGATGTTTGCAAGCATCAGTAAGTATACTAGCAGAGGAAATGTTCGGAAGAACAGCAAATGTACAATATCAGTACTCAGCGAACAGTGACAGATTTGTGGGAACTGAGAATGAGCTGAATCTTTCAGTTCGATGTCCTCAGAGGCTGTAGAGATCACTTGAATAAGAATGTTGAAAGATGAGATTGATCGATTTCGACAAGAAATCAAAGACTCGGGGGACAGGACAGGATATTGTTGAAATGCATGCTTCAATAGCATTTTAGGTTAACATCGGCACAGCCACCCAGATCCAACCGGAAATAGGGATGGGAATCAGTGTGCAGAGTTAACAGTGATGCAATAGGTGAGCGTGTGATGGTATAGAGGCTCAAGAAATTCCTCGGTTGAATGTGCTCATGCTCAAAGAAATGGTTTTCCCCGTTTATACTATCATAGCGATTTCCGGTGCATCTTATTAAGACTGCTGAGTGGCACAAGTGGAGCGTGTTGAGCCCTTAACTTTGCAGTGGTGGGTTTAAAAGATGATTTTGCTGTTTGGATCTGTGTTTCCGACACTGGCGGTGGCAGCTACATTTGCTCGCATCAGCTCAGTATCAGTTTCTTCCACACAGTCAAGACTTCAACCTGGAGAAGGTGGTGTTGTGGTGATATTTTAAACTAGTTATCCTTGGGGGTTGGGACACGGAAACGGTGATGTTTACATTTGACAAAAAAACGTGAAATACAAGCCTGACCTCAGGAACAGAGATCATGACTTTAATTTCCTGCAATCCCTTTCATTCATGTCCCCTATGCAGGGGATTCCACCATCTTCACCCAGTCCTGCGTACGAGAAACTCCAAGACCAGAAAAGCATGAGCTGACCCTTAATTCAAGAAGCTGCACCGCGTGGGGAAGCAGTCTAATCGGCCCTTCCAGTCCACATGGTTCATCGGAAGCGCATCCCACCAGACCCCCAGGGTATACCCTGTCCCATAAGCCTGTATTTCCATTGTTGATCCCTGTAACCTGCACATCTTCGGTCAGAGGGAGAAATAAAAACGCAAACACACAGAGAATGTGCAGACTGCCCACAGACAGATAGCCGAGGCTGATATCCCACCCGGGTGTGTGGTGTAGCCAGACAGCAACGAACGAGAAGCGAAGAATAAATGTTGTCCTGACTAGTGATACTCACACCCTGTGGGTGAATGAAGAATGAAAACACATTCACAATATGGAAAACAGGATTTGTATCTATGTGGACACAAGTTGAAAGGATCGTTCACCACCCTGTGTAGAGAAAAGGACACTGATATCACAGAGAAAGCAGGGCAATTCGCGAACTACTGGAAGGGATTCAATTAACCACAGAAATGGAAACTTATTTAATCAGTAACACTGTGGAGAGACCGTTCACCAGTCCCGTGTGTGGGAAGGGATCACTGAGCAAAACAACCTCCGGAGACTCCAGCAGGATTACATATCCCATCAGGTGTTCGATTATGCTGTCAATGCTGCTGTTAATCCCAACCAGCTATTTGCTCCATAGTGTTAATCATAGAGTCATACAGCATGAAAATAGGCCCGTCAGTGCAACCAATCCATGCTGAAAATACTGCCAAAACAATCTAGTCCCATCTGCCGCCTCCTCTACCCGATGAGTGATTACAATACCCTTGTAGTTTTATTACTCTGTTGTAAATCCAAAAAAAAGGTAATATTTTTGGGGACAAAGAGTTCAGGTCCTGGCATGACAGATGGTGAAGTTTGAATTCACTGAGTACTTGGAGTTGCAGAGTATTGTGATGACCTGAATCAGTTGTGTGGAAAGTCCCATCTGATTCACTCATGCCAGTTCAGGAAGCAACCTGCCATATTCATCTGTTCTGTCCCACAGGAGACTCCAGATGGATAATACCGTGGTTGACTCTTAAATGCCCTCTGGGATATAACTGACGTACTCGGCATGAATAAATTTATTTTAAAAATCCCACTTTCCCATTCATGTTTGGAATGTATTGTCCATTAAATGTTGCAAACGTACCCTCATCCATCACTTCCTCAGCAAGTTAATTACACACGTAAATCACCGTCCCGAAAAAAATGGCGCACATGTCTTTTGTTTAAAAAAATCTCTCTCTTTTAATCTTAAACATATGCCCTCTCGTCTTGTCATTCCCCTCCAGTGAAAAGGCCGCCATCATTAACTCTAAACTTGCCTCTCAATAATTCATAAACTTCCGTCAGGTCGCCGCTCAAACCCCTAGCCTAGAGTGTAAACAGTCTCAACTCGGAGAAAGTGAGAACTGCAGATGAGAGATCAGAGTCGAGAGTGTTGTGCTGGGAAAGCACAGCAGATCAGGCAGCATTTGAGGAGCAGGAGAATCGACGTTTCGAGGAAGAGCCTGGTGAAGGACACTTGCGCGAAAAAATGTATATTCTCCTGCTCCTGGGAAGCTGCCTTACCTGTTGTGGTTTTCCAGCACCCCGATCTCGAATCTGAAAACAGTCTCAGTCTATCTAGCCTTTCATTATAACTCAAACCTTCCACAGGCAACAAGCGTGTATACCTTTTGTGAACCTCCTCCAGCTGAATAATATCATTCCTACGACTGGGCGACCAGAACTGGACATAATATTCCAGAAGAGGCCTCATCAATGTCCTGCAAAACTTCAACATAACGTCCCTTCTGCTATACACAAAGAACTGAGCAATGAAGCAAAGTAGGTTAAATGCCTTTGAACCATCTTGTCTGTTGGTAATGCAAATTATAAGGAATTATTTACCTGCACACCGAGCTTCCGTGCTCTCCAACATATGCAAAGCCATACTCTTGTTGTGTAACAAAATGAAATACCTTCCATTTATCCAGATTGAACTCAATGTTACATTTTTCAGTACAACGTCTCATTGGATTAAGACCCTTTTGAAACTGAGATAATCTTCTCCACTGTCTACAATTCTGGTATCGCCTGCAAACCTAAGCAGCATGCCTGCTGTTAGTTCCACTGTTTTCTCATATAGATCAATGATCAATATTTACTTGTAGTGGCCGTGATTTAACAGTGTGCAGATCATACAACAATTAGTCATGCAATTAACCATGAGGAAGAAAGCCGCAGACTGCAGGGAGATATCAAACAATTGGAAATAAAACTGGTGAAAGCAATTCATTCCAGGGAAGTGGGTGATAGTGAAGCAAAATTAAACTTCAAACCAGCTACTCACGCTCCAGTTGTGGTACTCAGCTGTCTCAGCAAGATGCACTGTAGATTGCTGTTATTATAAACGGGAACAAATTTTCCATTCCGCCTTTGACCAGGAACACTCCCAACCTCAGAATTGCTTGCGCCTCTAAACCATCATAGAAACACCGTGCATTCTCCGGTTGTGTCACTTGAGCCATCGAGTATCTCTGCAAGCTCATTCCCATCTTGATTTCAAGTTGGTTATTCGCGACTGCGCCACTCAGTTCCTCTGATTTTGGGGCTGGGAACTGGGACGATGTGGCAGCAGGGGTTACTGCCTTGTATGGGGAAACTCAAGAAGTAACCGAAGTTAAACTGCATTGCTATTGAAGTATACATTTCAAAAGCTTGGTAACAACAATGACTGCAGATGCTGGAAAGCAGATTCTGGATTAGTGGTGCTGGAAGAGCACAGCAGTTCAGGCAGCATCCGAGGAGCAGTAAAATCGACGTTTCGGGCAAAAGCTCTTCATCACGAATACAAGCAGAGAGCCTGAACTGTTGAGAGATAAGTGAGAGGAGGGTGGGGGTGGGGAAAAAAGTAGCATAGAGTACAATAGTTAAATGGGGGAGGAGGGTGGAATGGATAGGTGAAATAGATGATAGGCTTTTAGGACAAGTCTGGACAAGTCATGGGGACAGTGCTGAGCTGCAAGTTTGGAAATGGGGTGATGTGGGGAAGGGGAAATTAGGAAACTGTTGAAGTCCACATTGATGCCCTGGGGTTGAAGTGTTCCAAGGCGGAAGATGAGGCGTTCTTCCTCCAGGTGTCTGGTGGTGAGGGACCGGCGGTGAAGGAGGCCCAGGACCTCCATGTCTTTGGCAGAGTGGGAGGGAGAGTTGAAATTTTGGGCCACAGGGCTGTGTGGTTGATTGGTGCGGGTGTCCCAGAGATGTTCCCTAAAGCACTCTGCTAGGAGGCGCCCAGTCTTGCCAATGTACAGGAGACTGCACCGGGAGCAACGGATACAATAAATGATATTGGTGGATGTGCAGGTAACAAAAGCTGCAGTGTCCCCGGAGTCTTTGATGTTTTGGAGAAATCTATTTATCTCAGCCTTCAACACATTAATGATGGAATCAAAGCAGCCACTGGGGGGAGACCGATCTTAAACGGTCAGACCATTCTAAGTTCCCACATATCTGCTACTGTTCGCTAAGCACTGATATTGTGCATTTGGTGCTCTGCCTAACATTCCTTATAATACTGTACTTATTGGGTGAGATTTGTGCGTTGGCCTGTGGGTTGCCATGATCGTGTAGTGGTTAGTGCTCAGCGTTGTGGCCGCAGCAACCTTGGTTCGAATCCGAATCACGGCGCTAGTTGCTCTACGTGTCTCAGTAATTTGTGAAACAGAAATGAAACAGTTGTTTTAACGTTTTGATTTTTTCCTTCAAGCTCTGCTCGCTCACATCTCTGTGTTTCATATGTCAGAATTCAAGTCCACCCGTTCTCAGAGATTTCTTCCCTCCTACGATCACTAACCGATCTTTCCATCCCATACCCCCATTTCATTAATTTGGAGATGCCGGTGTTGTACAATGGATTACAAAGTTAAAAATGACCCAACACCAGGTTATGGTCTGACAGGTTTAATTGAAGCACTAGCTTTTGGAGCTCAGCTCTTTCATCATGTGCTTGCGGAGTCATTTCCTATTTCACTAAGGCACTGCAGACTCTAATACAGACTCTCCCGTTGATACCGATTAGTCTGTGTGGCTGGGGTCACTGTTGCTGGGTGAACGTGCCCCAACCCCACCATCGGGACCTGCAGACCATTTGATCCATTTGGTTACCACTGTTGTGAGATCAATGCTCATGTAGCAGCTTCTACTGATATGGACCCGATATTATTGGGGGGGGGTCAAGCTCAGGAAAATAGCACAGACCAGTATTGGGGAAAAGAGATTTAATTGGATCAGATAAGTTTCACTGCTTTTCTGCAATGGCCGAGCGCTCTTACCACTGAACACTGAACTGTTAATTCAGACACCAGGGACCTGGGTTTGACTCCGACCATGCTAGGTGGTAGAATTGGGATTCAATAAATATCTGGAATTACGAATCTAATAACTCCTATAAATCCGCGGCCAATTGTTGAAAACAACAAAACCATCTGACCTCATTTAAGGAATGTAACTGCCATTCTTACCTGTTTGAGCCTCCATGTGACTCCAGACTCACTACAATATGGTTGAGTTTCAAATGCCCGCTCTGCAATTAGGGATAGCAATCAATACTGCCGACCCAGCGACGACCTCATACTGCAACAGAATAGAAAAAAAGTTCATTCGGCCCTAGCTAGATGACTGTGTGCAGTTCTGCAATTCAGAGTACTGCATGGATGTGATCGCACTGGGAACGTTGCAGTAGAGATTCACTGGGATATTGTCTGGGCTGAAGAGTTTCAGTTGTGAGGAGAGATTGGACAGACTGGGGCTGTTTCCCGCCGAGCAGAGGAGATTGGAGAAGACATGACTGAGATGTATTAAATACTGAGGGATATGGATAGGATAGACTGAAAGAAGCGTTTCTTATTGATGGAGAGATCGAACACTGGGGCCAAGAGATTTCGGGAAAAGGCAGAAAGGTTTGAGTAGATTAGCGGAAAGGGTCAGAGAGGCAGAAATCATTCTAACCTGAAAGAAAATCGAGATGTTAAATTGTGATGCCAAAACATGTAAGATTATGGGCTAAACGATGGAAAACTTGATTCAGGTCGTTAAGCAGTTGTGTTTGACAAGTGCTGCCACAACAGGCTGATGGGCCTCCTTCGATGTTGTCATCCTCCACAGTATCCTGGTTAGTCTCCCCGCCTGTCACAGGGCTCAATACTCCGCTGGGGGCATCGTCAAGGTTTTATACCTGTCGTTCTGTTCCCAGTGAAGGTTATTCATGTCTGGCTTTCCATTCTCGATGGGACATGTCATAGGAAGGACAGTGCTGTCTGAATCAGCTGGGGAAGGACTGCAGCTCCTGGGGAGACAAAGTGTCAGTGAAAGTGCAAACACGTAACTTCTGCAAACTGCACATTGTGTTTGTGTTGTAATGAAAAACATTATATAGAGTTGTTCCTGACTGATATGTTTATTTAAAGCAGGAATCTGAGGAAGAAAACAGAGTAAACTCATTCAGATCTGAGTGCAGAAAGATTTCCCGCAGAACTACTGAAGTTGTACAGCGTAGAACCGTGTTTGGATGCATTGAATTCGGGTTGGTGGGCGCAGCTTGCTTTCACTGGGCGGAGTTGCCAGTGTGTGAAGCCATTACACATGATACAGATAGTGTTGAATGTGATGGTACATTTGCTCAGTGGTTTGCACTGTTCTTAGGTCTGTAGGTTAGGTGGATTAGCCATGTTAAATTGCGCTGATGTGTCCAGGGAGTGAATTCAGTAAGTTAAGTGAATTAGCCATGGGTAACGCAGTGATAAGGTCAGCAGACACACGATGCCAGGTTTTCATCCAAAAGATTTATTTGAAATCACAAGTCAGAGGCCTGTGGGGATAGAGACGAGAGCTCGGTCTGGTTGAGATGCTGTTCAGAGTCTCCCTACAGACCCGATTTTCTGAACTGCACTTTCTGCCTTGTAAGGAATCTGTGATTCTATCAGAGAGGACACTGCCAGCGTTTACTGGGCTGCTAAGACATTAGACACGATGCTGACGGCGTTTAGTGGGGATGGAATTTTATTTATTTGTGTGTTGGAAAATTTGAAACTAAACCAAGGAAATCCGAATGGAAGTTTTCCTGATGAATTGAGGTTTGGAGAGAGTAAATAGGTGGTAAATTCACTATTTCACGTTCATACATTTCTGAAAGTCAAGATTTCAAAACCATCGATGTAGGGCAAAGAAATAATGGGAGCAGAATTTCTGTCACTCAGACAATCCGTTTCCAAAATATTTGGAAAGGCACATTTAGAGACACGCAAGCAGTGAGTTTCACCAGGAGAGAGAAATCGTGTGGCCATGTAAAAGTGTAAAGGAGGGTGTAGTGGGTCGAAGGTGCGAGGAAACAATATCTAATTTGGACAACTTCAGATGCAAATAAATATCGGAAACGAATGCAGCTGAGTAAGATTCAGCAAAAAAAAAACTCAGAGGTTTTCAAGATTTATATTAATATTCAACATGAAGCATTATAAATGGAACTGAGCAGATTTTGTATATTGTCAAGGAAAGCTATTCCTTAATGAATCAGAAGTGACCCGTCTCTTGGAGATCGATTTCCTGCTTTAATCCCATGCCTTAAAGATTGGAGGACGATCGCCATGATGTTGGGTTCATTTGATACCCATTGAAATCTGCCAACGTAACTGAGCATCAAAACTGGCATCTTGTTTTGTAGTTCAACCTTCTGTTTTTCTCATCAGTATTTTGTTTAAGCTGAAATAAATTCGGAGCAAAATTGAATACAACATTGAGCGTTCCAATCATATAAATCCAATTCACTTCCGATCATTGGAATGAACAGAGTGAAGTTGCAGCAAAATTAATAAAATGAAACGAACAACACTGCATTTCCGGGAATTTTACCCAGTTCAGGTTCAGCCATATGAGAAAGACCATCGAGCTAAACCATCACCTTCACTTCTCTCTACGTATATACTTCCTCACGTGCGATAGAAACTGTCTGAAGAAATTATGCGTCAAGACGAAATGTGCGTGTGAACATGACGGGAATTTCATGTTTGCTGGGTCATTCTGAGACAGTTCCGACTCGAAATAAATCAAGGACAAGGTATTCCTTCCAAGGACGAGGTCAATCCCTTGGATTTTGCTGGTATTATTATTCTGCTGAAAGCAGAAACATAATGGTGTGAATTCGATTCCTGTCAGGGAATTTCTCATCCCCGAGGTACACCATATGTGATCTTGACGGGTTCACATGTGAGCCCCTTTGCAATGGGCTGAAGTGGCCCAGAGGTTAAGGCGACGGGTTGCTCTTCCATTGCCCATGTGTGGATTTGAATCCTTTTCTGGCTGTTACTTACATCAGAAGTAGCTGTGGTTTCCCTTTGTGCCTCGCATCTTTAGGATACTGTGGGTGGAGAATCTTGCTCTTGCCCTTCATTGCACCAGAGATTTGTGATAAATCGATACCTCATCAAAGTCAAAGTAAAGCAATTTGTTTTGTTGTTCGTTACATTGGGATAATGAAAAGGAGTGCAAACGTTTATTTTTTCCTTTCATTCCATCTTGACTTTCTATGACTTTACATCGAATGAAAGTGAAACAAATAAGGAGAGATCGTGTGCAATAGTTTGTCCAGTGGGCTTCTGAATTTTAATGTAATGCTCCACACAAAGTTCTGATCAATATTTTAAACAGTCGATTGAATTCGAACCGCAGGAAACTTTTCCAATGAAACGAATCTTTCATTCTTTCACAACCTTTTGCTGTGTGAATCATACCGCGATCCATCATCCAGCGTGATCACCAAGTTGGCAACAATATTGGATCCAGCAATTTTCTTTAGCAATCACAACAACTGCACATACCCATCTGCGGTGTGCCCAGTGCCATTTGTTGTGTCCAGGCCACAGCACATTTCTTGTTCATGAACTTATGAGCTTAGTTCCTGATCTGTCTGATCAGTTTGAGAAACCTTTTCTATCATTTCATCGCATCCCCTCAGAATTTTAAAGGTATCAATAAAATAAGGCGTCAGACCAAATGGTGCAGGATTGGAAGTCGGCCATTCAGCCCATCGAGTCTGCTCCACCATTCAATGAACTCATGGCTGATCTGATAATCCTCAACTCCATTCTCCAGCATTGCCTCGACAAAGCTTCATCATCTTTCTGGTTAAATATCTGTCTGGCACAGTTTGAAAATACACAACAACTCAGCCTCAACAACGATTTCGGCAAGGAGTTCCACCGATTCATTAACCCCTGAGCAAAGAAATTACCCCTCATTTCTGAATTAAATAGGCAATATCTAATTCTGACTTCATGTCCTCTGGTACTCTCCTCATACCAGAGGGTGAATCACCTGCCCGTAACTACCCTGTCAAGATCCCATGAATATTGAACGTTCATAAATATTATTATGTGATTATAGAGCTCCCCTCCCTCTCCTTTGTTTCAAGGAGAATAATCCCAGCCGAACCAATCATTCCACGAAGCTCCATTTTCTCCAGTGTTGACAACATGTTCATTAATCTCTGCTGTCCCCTGCAGCGTCCTTACATATTATTAAGGCAGGTGGAGACATTTATGGGAAGAAACGGTTGAACGTTCAAGCCCAGACGGCAATTGGATTTGAAATCAGACAGCGACTGGAATCAGACTGGTCCACACAAGGACGAAATAGAGTAATGATCACTCTGACAAATGCTAATCTAATCATATCTCATTGACATTCAATAACTTTACTGTAAACAAATTACTCCGTGTAATCGTCCACAGAGCTATTATTTCGGGGAAAAAGCTTATAGAAACTGGCTACATAAACACTTTGACAACAATAACATGTTCTTGAGACATTTTTTGATTATAAACCCAAATCATTGTTCTGTGAATCCTACATCGTTTGCAAGGCACAAATGAGACGTGGAATATAACTCTCTCCATTGAAGTGTAACTTCAATAACACTTCAGGAACTGGACACCGTCCACGACAATGCAGTCACTTGAGTGTACCCTCTTCAACACCTGCAATCTTCATTCCTTTCACCGCTAAGGCACAATTGCAGCAGATTGCACCAACTATAAGATGCACTGGAGTAAGTCATTCGGGCATTTTTGACAACCTTCAAAGCTCAACAGCTATACTGACTATAAGGACAAGGTTGGAAGGTACAACGAAATGCCACCATTTTCAAGTTACCCTCCAAGGCCCATAGCAACCTGACTTGGAAAGGAATCAGTGAGAAACTCATTAGTGAAACGGTCTTGATGGGCAAAGTGGCATACTTCAGCCTTCCATCTTTTATCTGACAATTTTAAGAAAAATGTTGATGTATGCGGTGACCAGACTTGTGCTCATTCCTTTAGCTGTTCCCTAAACTGGTGGTTACTAAAGTTCTGTTATCATCCACAGCCTGTGGTCAACAATAGAAAATATCCGAAAACCCTCTCAATCAACTGACTCCCCTCAATTAGATTGATGTTGGAGAAGCACAGCAGGTCCGGCAGCATCTGAGGAGCAGGAATGAATGGACGTTTCTGGCAAAAGCCCTCCATCAGGAATGAGACTGTGAGCACATGGTATCGAGAGATAAATGGGAAGGGGATGGGGCTTGGGAGAAGGTAGCTGAGAGTGCTGAAAGTGGATGCACGCGGGGGTGAACATGATATGTCAGAGAAGTAGGTGGAGTGGATAGAAGGGAATGAAGATGCACAGGTGGGACAGGTCAGGCGGATGGTGTTGAGCTGGAAGATCGGAACTGGGGTAAGGTCGGGGGAGGGGAAATGAGGCAAAGGGTGAAGTCCAAATTGATGGGGTTGAAGGGTCCCAAGGCGGATGATGAGGCTTTCTTCCTCCAGGCATCGGGTCGTGAGGCAGTGGCGATACAGGAGGCCCAGGACCTGCATGCCCTCGGGAGAGTGGGAGGGGGAGTTGAAACGTTTAGCCATGGGGCACAGGGGTGGATTCTTTCGGGTATCCTGGAGATATTCTCTGAAATGTTTTGTGAGAACCCATCTCCTCTCTCCAACTTAGAGGAGACCGCATCGTCAGGAACGTATACAAGAAATGGCATGTGTGGAAGTGCAGGAGAAACTTTGATGGATGTGGAAGCCTCTATTAGAGCCTTGGACAGAGGTGAGGAGGTAGATGTGGGTGCAGGTTTTGCAATTCCTGCAGTGACAGGGAAATTTATATTTCCATCCCCACCCCTATCCACTTTTCACAAAGACTGTTTCCTCCACGACTACCTAGTCAAGACCACGCCCTCCAATAACCCACCCTCCCCTCACGGCACCTTCCCCTGCCACCACAGGAATTGCAAAACCTGCACCCACATCTACCGTCTCACATCCTTTCAAGGCTCCAATGAGCCTTCCACATCCAGGAAATGTGCATGTGCACTTCCACACATGTCATTTATTGCATCTGTTGCTCGCGATGTGGTCTCATCTACATTGGGGCCAACAGACACATTCTCGGAGAGCGCTTCAGAGAACATTTCCAGGGAACTCGCAACATTCAACTCCAACACCCCATGACCAAAAACATCAATTACCACGTCCCCCGACTCTCCCAAGGACATGCAGTTCCTGGGTCTCCTCCACCGCCATTCCCTCACCATCAGACGCCAGATCTTCCACCTCGGGACCCTCAACCCCAGGGTATCAACGTGGTCTTCACCAGTTTCCTCATCTCCCCACGGCCACCTTATCCGAGTTCCAAATTTCTAACTTGGCACCATCCTACTGACCTGTCCCACTTGTCTATCTTCCTTTCCATCTATCCGTTCCACCCTCTTCTCCGACCAATCTCCTTTAACCCCATCTCTATCCACCTCTTGCACTCTCAGCTAAATTCTTCCCAGACCCAGTCCTCCCGTTTATCGCTCCACCCTCGAGGCTCCCAGCTTTATTCCTGATGAAGGGCGTTTGCCCGAAACGTTATTTCTTTCTGCATCTCGATGCTGCCTGACCTGTTGTGCTTCTTCAGCACCACTCTAATCTTGATTCTGATTTCCAGCACCTGCAGTACGCACTTCCGTCCATCTGATTCCCCTGTCCATTGATCTTGAATAGGCCGTTGCTAAAGTTCCAGCATCGTTTCCCTGCTTTTATATTCCCACCTCCGGTCAAGAACATCGAGACCACTTGATCCCTTGTCCAATCACCTTGAAACATTCGTGAATGTCTACTCTAATTTCTCTTTTATTACTTTAAACCACTCAGTATTCACACTTTTCTCATTGTGCGTCCTCAAATTCATTATCACCCACTTCACTGGATTGAATTCCTTTCAGCGCATTTTCTTGCCAATTGTTTCCAATCTCCCTGCAGTCTATGGCTTTCTTCCTCATGGTTAACGACATCACTAATTGTAACCTGATTTGCAAACAGCTAAATGATGGCCACGACAAATAATTAAAAATCGTTGACCTGTATGAGAAAACAATAGAACTCAAAGAAGCCATGGTTCATCAGCTTGCAAAGGACAGCAGAATTGGAGACTGTAAAGAAGGTGATCTAAGGTTCCAGAAGGATCTTAATCCATTGCGTCTTTGGGCTGAAAAATGTCACATGAAGTTCAATCTGATAAATGGAAGGTATTGCATTTTGCTACATCAAATATTAGTAGGGCTTATACAATTAATGACCGGCATTGCATCGTGTTGTGGAACACGGAGGC
Source organism: Chiloscyllium punctatum (assembly GCF_047496795.1). Lineage (NCBI taxonomy): Eukaryota > Metazoa > Chordata > Chondrichthyes > Orectolobiformes > Hemiscylliidae > Chiloscyllium > Chiloscyllium punctatum. The sequence continues at coordinate 598,212 of NW_027309870.1, forward strand.
CAGGAATGCAAGTACATAATTCATTTTAATTTGCTTCATATATAGACAGAATGGTTTAAAAAATGTCATCTTGCCTTCGTTGCTCTGTCCTTTGAGCGTAGGAGTTGGTACGTTATGTTGAAGTTGAATAGGATATTGGGTGATGCCTCTTCTGGAATACTGTGTCCAGTTCTTGTCACCAAGTAATAGCAAGGAAATTATTCAGATGGAGTAGGTTTAGAACAGGTATATCAGCGCATGGCGAGTGGGGAAGGTTTGTCTTATAACGAAAGGCTGGACAGACTGAGAATATTTTCACTCGAGCACTGGAGTTTGAAAGGCGACCTGATAGAAATTTATAAATTATTGAGAGTTCGGCTCGAGTTAACTGTAACTGTCTTTTCTCCAAGGAGGGGGACTTCAAGACGAGAGGGCAAATGTTTAAAGTGAAAAGAGGGATTTAAAATAAGACATGAGAGGCATTTTTTTTAACAGAGGATGGTTTATGTGTGCAATTCACTTCCTGAGGCAGTGATGAATGAAAGTACATTTACAATATTTACAGGATATTTGGATCGATAAATGAATTGGAAAGTATCAGTGGGATTAACAAAAGCTATTCATTCATGCCTAGTACATAATTTATTGCACAGAGGGAAGTTCAGAATCAACCACGATATTATGGATCTGGAATCACATACCAGCCAGACCAGATAAGTATGGCAGTTTCCTTCCCTATCAGGCATTAGTGAATCAGATCTACAACAACTGATTCAACATCATCATTAGACTCTAGGTATTTGTTGAAATAAAATTCCAGCATCTGCCATGCCAGGGTTTGAACCCGTGTCCACAGAATTATATCTGGACATTCATATTAACAATGCAGTAATAATATCACAAGGGCATTATTAACCCTCAGCAGTTACAAGAGCCATCAGATGCGACTCATTTAGTTTGGCATTATGTTCAGTATGAGCTTGTAGGAGTGAAAGGCCTGTTTTCATGCTGTGTGAGTCTATGACTTTGACGCTATGAAACTGGCAGCTGGTTGGGATTAACAGCAGCGTTGACAGTTTAATTGATCTCCATCTGGGATATGTAATCTTGCTGGTAAATCTCGAGGTTCTTCTGCTCATTGAGCCCTTCCCATACACGGGAATGTTGAATATTCTGTCCCTAGTTTGACTGAGTAGATGAGTTTCCACTTCAGCAGGTAATTGAATCCCGCATTGCCCTGGTTTCTCTGTGATATCGGTGTCTTTGTATCTACCCAGGATGAACGATTGGTTGAAATCATATTAGCGCAGACGTAAGTCCCGTTGTCCATGTTGTGAATGTGTTTTTATTCTTCCTGATACACCCACAGGGTGTGGATGTCGCTGGTCAGGACAGCATTTGTTGTTCATCCTGATTCGCTGCTGCCTCGCTGCTCGAGAGACATGGATTCGATCCCAGTCTCGTGTGACTGTGTGCAGTTTACACATTCTCTCTTTGCTTGTGTGAGTTTCCTCCCACAGTCTGTAGGTGTGAAGGTTACTGGGATCAGTCATGGGAAATGAAGGGGAATGGAATCGGTATGGAGTGTGGGTCTGATAGGATGTGCTTCAGAGGGATAGTGTCGACTGCAAGGGCTGAATGGCCTGCTTTCCCACACGGTTTTCATTCTCGGATTAAGGGTCAGCTATTTTGTTCAGGTCCTGGAGACACAAGTAGGCAGGATTGGGTAAAGATGGTAGCATCCCCTGTATAAGCGACATGCATGAATGGGATTGCAGGAAATGAAAGGCATGTTCTCTGTTCCTGAGATCAGGCTTTCATTCCAGGTTTTATTCATCGAACTTTAACATTACCAGTTCCGTGTGTGAGTCCCCAAGGATGAGTAGTTTATTATATAACCACAACACCACCTTCTCCAGGTTGCAGTATTTATTGGGAACAAGAAGCTGATTCTGAGTTGATGCGAACAAAAGCAGATGCCAATGTCAAAACCACTGATCCAAACAGGAAAATGAAATTTCGAACCTTGCCACCCCAAAGTTAAAGTCTCCACACGCTTTAGATGCGCCAATCGGCTGTCTCAGCAACATGTACTGTTTATGGTCATAATATTATAAATGGGGGCAAGTATTCCCTTCCGCCCCGCTTTTGACCAGGAGCTGTCCCAACCTTGGAAATACATGTGCCTCTCTCCTGTCATTCCATCCCAGTTTCCAATTGGATCTTCGTGCATGCTTCACACAGTTTCTCTGATTCCGGGTCTGGAACTGGAATGATGTGTGATTGCATGCAGCAATTGGTCCTGCCTTGTGTGAGCAAAGTGATGAAGTAGCCGATATTCAAATATAATGCTATTGAAGCATACGTTTCAACAAAATTCTGCACTCTGCCAAGAGTTGGAGAGTTTCGTTAATCCCATTCTCCTGTCCTCTCATTCATGGAATCTCCACAGTCTCTGGGGACGCTAAAGTTAAAGATTCGGTTCATTCTGCGTTCCCACATGCCTGTCGCTAAGTCCTGATATTGTACATTCTTCCTGACATTTCCTCTGCTACCATACTGGTTGCAGTTTATAAGTGTGGTCTGTGGAATGCTATAACCGTTTAGTAGTTCGCATTCTGCATTGTGATTGCAGCGACCTCAGCTCGAATCCACAGCATGGCGGTCAGTTCTCTCAAAGTTTTACTTTTGGTGTAACACGGTCAGAAATTAATCGTTTTTACAAGACAATATTCTCCGAGGTGATGATCTGTTTTCCATCGAATTTTGCTCTCTGATATTTCTGCGTTTCATGTATCAGGATTTAAACCCAAAAGTTCTCGAAGATGTCTCTCCCTCGCACTCTCCCTAACTCTCTTTTCCGTCCCTCATCCCATTTGACTGAGGCATTGCACAATCTAACATACACTTTCACGTTGATACCATCCAGTCTGTGCCGTTTCTCTCACTGTTGCCCCAATCTCTTCATTGGCACCTTCAAATCATTCGATCCGTTTGGATACCTTGGCAGTGAGATCAATTCTCTTTTAGCAGCTTTTACTGACATGGACAAGAGATTATTGGAGTGTGAGGCTCAATAAAAGGGCATAAGGAATAATTGGAGAAAAGAGACTCTATTGGAAAAGATCCCCCATGAGGGCTTTCTGCGATAGCCTTGTGGTATTATCGCTGGATTGTTAACAGAGCAAAGCCAGGAAATATTCTGGGCAGAAGGGTTGGATTCTCACCACACCACGATGATGATAGTATGTGAATGCAATAAATGCCTAGAATTAAGAATACGTTGTCTGAAAAACCCATGTGTTTCACTGACGTCCTTGAGGGAAGGAAACTACCGTCCTTAACTGGTCTGGCGTCCACGTGACTCCAAACCGGAAGGCAATAAGTGCTGCAGAGCCACCCCTGATGCTGTTAAAGAATAGAAATATATTCATTCGGCTCAGTGCTAGAATTGTCCAGGGATGAGATCGCACTGGGAGAGTTGCAGGAGAGATTCACTCGGATAGTGTCGTAACTGAAATTGTACATTGAAAAATACCTTGATTGTTTGCTAAGTCTCCGATCTGTTAGAATGACCATGTGAGCTTCACTTCTTTCATATGTAAAGTGCAAAACATTTTTATTTTAATGTTTCATTCTCAGGTGAAGTTTAACAACTGGTGTCTGCCCCCATGTGCTGCTGTCTGCTACATAATGTTTAGAATGATTCTAATGTATAAAAATGAGTTACCAGAGACTTACATGGATTCATGCAGTTTTTGAGCAAAGTACAATGTAACTCTGCAAGTACAAATTCACCCCACAGACGTATGTGTGTGTGTGTGTGTGTGTGCACGCGCGCGTGCGCACTCGTGTGTAGGAGGGTCTCTGTTTGTAGATAGGGCAATGCGATCACCTGTACTGTGACATGAACCCAATGACCATGGGTACCGAATTTAGCTATCAGTCTCTGCGGGGGCACTTTTAGCTGCTGCCTGTTCCGAAGACCGCCTTGGAGAATTGTCACCCAAAGATCCGAGGTCGAATGTCCTGGATCACTGAAGTGTTCTCCAACTGGGAAGGGGAACACCTGTCTGTGATTGATGTGCTGCGCCCGTTCCATTGCTGTCGCCTCTGCTCAGCTTCACCAATGTACCATGTCTTAAGGCATCCTTGTCTGCAGCATGTTGTTTTTTTAGATGAGCGTCAGTCTAAACATTATGGCATGGACTAGCACCTTCAACATATTATCTGTGCTGACACTAACTGGTAAAGTCCACCTGAGAATATAACTGTTAAAAAAACGTTTTTCGATTTACATAAGAAAGAAATTAACCGAACATAGTCATTCTAACATATGGAAGACTTAACAAGCAATCAAGGTATTTTTCCAATGTATAATTTCAGTGACATTACACTGTAACCTTTCGCTATAAATTCTGTACCTTACCGCTGTGTACTCCACAGCCACCTGATGAAGGAGCAGCTCTCCAAATGCTATTGCTTTCATTAAACCTTTTGGACTATGACCTGGTGTTGTGCAATTTTTAACTTCGTATAAGAATGCAGATCTCACAATTAAAATAGAGACGAAGAAGCATTTATTCTCTCAGACAGTTCTGTATCAGTGGACTTTCTTGTAGCAGAAGGCTCTGAGGAAGTGTCATTAGGTGTAATGAGGCTGAGATCGGTAGATCTTCAAACAGCAAAGACATTAAGCGTTATGGCGAAAGGCAAGAAAGTGCAGTTCAAGGTTATCAGATCATATATGAAACCGTTCAATAGCGGAACAGACTTGGTGGTCTGAATGGTGACTATGTGTTCCTAAAATTGTGGGCCTTAATATGAAGCTGCAAAACCGACCTGAGTAAAACTTGCCAAATTTAAAATAGCGTGGTCCCCCGAGCACTGAGCCGAGGTGCAATGTACAAAGAACAACACACAAAGGGCAGACAATATTGGGTCATTGATCCGTAGTGATCAGTATACCAGGTAAAAAGGAAAACCGATATTCAGTATCTACATTGAACCCTGCTCCACGAGGCATGTAGTTAACTCTCACAAACCACTATTCCCCTTCCGTTTTCCTGATGCCCCCTCCGTTCTTGTTTTAAACTGATTGAACGTCAAGCAATTGCAGATGGCATTGCTGATGTGGAACTGTAGCATATAGAACATAGAACATGAGAGTGCAGTACAGGCCCTTCGGCCATCGATGTTGCGCAGCCCTGTCATACTAATCTGAAGCCCATCCCATCCACACTATTCCATATACGTCCATATGCCTCTCCAATGACGACTTAAATGCACTTAATTTTGGCGAATCTACCACCGTTACAGGCAAAGCATTCCATGCCCTAACTACTCTCTGAGTAAAGGAACTACCTCTGACATCCGTCTTATACCTTTCTCCCCTCACTTTAAAGTTGTGACCCTCGTGTTTGCCATCCCCATACTTGGAAAAAGACTCTCCCTGTCCACCCTATCTAAACCTCTGATTATCTTGTATGTCTCTATTAAGTCACCTCTCAGTCTTCTCTCCAACGAGGACAGCCTAAAGGCCCTCAGTCTTTCCTCATAATACATTCCTTCCATACCAGGCAACATGCTAGAAAATCCCCTCTTCACTCTTTCCAACGCGTCAACATCGTTCTTATAATGCAGGACCAGAACTGTTGACAATACTTCAAATGTGGCCGTACCAGATCTTTGTACAGCTGTAGCATAACCGTCTGATTCCAGAACTCAATCCCTCTATTAATAAAGACCAAAACACTGTTTTCCTTCTTAACAAACCTGTCAATCTGGGTGGCAACTTTCAGGGATCTGTGTACATGGACACCGAGATCTCTCTGCTCATCTGCACTCCCAAGAATCTTACCATTAGCCCAGTACTTTGCATTCCGATTACTCCGTCCAAAGTGTATCACCTCACACTTGTCCACATTAAACTCAATTTGCCACCTCTCAGCCCAGCTCTGCATCCTATCTATGTCTCTCTGCAACCTACTACATCATTCGTCACTATCCACAACTCCACCGACCATAGTGTTGCCCGCAAATTTACTAACCCACCCTTCTAAGCCCTCCTCCAGGTCATTTATAAAAATAACGAATAGCCCTGGACCCAACATCGACCCTTGCGGAATTCCGCTAGTAATTGGACACCAAGATGAACATGTTGCATCAACTGCAACACTCTGTTTTCTTTGAGCGAGCCAATTACTGATTCAAACTGCTCTGTCTCCCACAATCCCGTTCCTCCACATTTTGTATAATAGCCTACTGTGGGAACCTTATCGAACACCTTGCTGAAATCCATATACACAACATCAACCTGCTTACTCACATCTACCTGTTTGGTCACTTTGTCAAAAAACTCATAAGATTCGTTCGGCATGACCGACTCTTTACAAAACCATGCTGACTGTCCCTGACCAGAATATTCTTTTCTAGATGATTATAAATCCTATCTCTTATAATCTTTTCCAACACTTTACCAACAACTGAAGTGAGACTCACTGGTCTGTAATTACCAGGGTTGTCTCTACTACCCTTCTTGAACAAGGGAACCACATTTGCAATCCTCCAGTCCTCAGGTACTATTCCTGTAGATAATGATGGTTTCTAGATCAATGGCACAGGCTCGGCAATCTCTTCATTTGCTTCACAGAGGATTCTAGGATAGATCCCATCTGGCCCAGAGGACTTGTCTATTTTCACACTCTACAGTATTTCTAATACCTCTTCCCTGTGAACCTCAATCTCTTCGAGTCGAGATGCAAGTATCTCTGTATCTTCCTCGCCAACATTTTCATTTTATATAGTGAACACTGTGGAAAAATATTTATTTAGTGTTTCCCATGTCTCCTCTGACTCCACACACAACTTTCCACTATTATTCTTGATTGGCCCTAATATAACTCTCGTCATTCTTTTCTTCCTGACATACCAATGGAAAGCCTTCGGGTTAACCCTGATCCTATCCGCCAACAACTTCTAATGTATCCTCCTGGCTCTCATGTCTCCTCCTGGCTCTTCTGAGCTCTCTTATTAGGTCATGCAGGGAAACGATTCCTTCTGATGCACAACATCATTCTGCTTCAAAATATCAGGTAGTATTTCATGTTGATTACTGTAAACGTTAACCTTTAACAAGCCATGACAGTGAAATCACTGAATCCTCATCACTATACTAACAGGGATGATTTCTGTTAAAATCACCCTGGACACCAAGAAATTCGCCATTCTATTCTCCCATCCTACTGTGCGTGATCCCCTCGGCCCAATTCCGGTCTTGTTGGTTGGTTTACAATACTGAGGCTATCCAATCATCTTTGCCTTTCAGTTTCTAAAGGATGAGACCTTCTCTCTGAGCTGGCAATGTGCTTGCTCAGTGGTGATAAAACTGTCCTTGTAAACTAGAAAAGTGCTTGAAATAGGCGATTCCTGTTTTTCATTCCAAGAACTTGAGGCAAACCGTTTGGCAGGACAGGAAATAGCGGGCGTGAGCAGTGATCAAGTTTGGCAGCAAGAACGAGGTGAGGCAGTATAAACTACAGAGTAATGGGGAAACAATGGGCAAAGAACACTGGGACGGGAGGGGCTGAATGCTTCCTTTCTTTGCTGTAACCAGACATTGGTGTTGATCTCTGAAACGGGACAACATCAGACCAGTCGATGAAATCTTACTTTCTCCTTGTTTTCTCCCGAGGCCTGTGTCACACTTGGGGAAATGTGCGTGCTTCAGTCTATGGGTAAAAATGGGGTCCAGTTCCCATCTCAATCTTTAATCCCACTTATTGCGTTTTACGAGATTAAAACGTACCAGAGACATTAGTATTCAGGTGAAACGTCAGAGTTTACAAGGTTACAGACCAAGTGCTGGGAAATGAGATGAAGGGACCCATTTCTGTGCTGTAAACACTCGATAATTCAATCGTTTTTGAGGGGAAACATATCTGCAGTGACATAATTCCAAAAACTGAGTTATGAAGAAACGGTGCAACTGCTTCTGCCCTCATCCCTGGTGGTCTAGTGGTTAGTATTCAGCGCTTTAACTGAGTGCCCTGGGTTTCATGACCGTTCAGGAAATCAGGACTTCTTGTTCCTGATGCAGAGAGCGCAGCTCTACCAGGAATCTGTTCCATGCCTTAGATCAGTCAATACCCCAGCTCATCAAAGAAGGGAAAAGTGCCTTCCGTCTCTCTGCATAGTCAGACAGTTAATCCTTCATTCTCCTCTGATTCCACTTTCCAAAGAATTTCAAAATAATGTCAAAACTGAGTCTCAGCTATTTCTTTTCTGTGCTTTTCATCCATCGGAGCTGCAGCGACTAAGTGCTTTGGTTTCTGAAAACGAAACGTACCCATGAGCAATGTATTGGGATATTCCAGGATTGCCTTCTCTGACAACAGTGGGACATGACTGGTGTTGTCTATGATATGGAAGTGCCAGTGTTTGAGTTGAGTAGACAAAGTTAAAAATTACACAATATCAGGGCAGAGTCCAGCAGGTTTATTTGGAAGCACTAGCTTTAGGAGAGCCGCTCCTTCATCAAGTGGTGTTTTTCTGCAGAAACTTGGTGTGTGTGTCAATATGCGCGAAGTTTTGGAAGATCATTTGGACTTTAACCGATCCGTTCGTGGTGTCGACGGTACCCATGACTTGGAGGTGTTGGTGTTGGACTGGGGTGGATACATTTAATAATCACACAAAGCCATTTTAGATTCCAACAGTTGACAAACACCTGATGACGAAGCAGTGCATGGAACACTGGTGCTTCCATATAACTCTGTTCGATACAATCTGGTGCTGTGTGATTTTTACTCTGATAGCTCTTGGTAATGTTTAACTGATCGAAGACAGTGAAAGAACTGTCATTCGTGGAGATGAAAATTTCAAATATTATCCACAACAGCATAACAAAAGTGATTAGGTTGGATTTGTGATGAATCTCCACAATGCGCTTGTGCAAAGTAAAAGTCGAACTTACAACTGCCTGATCCGGAGCCAGCTCTTCGAATGGTTGCACCAATGGCCAGATGCACAGCCGAGATTTTACACGCTGCAGAGCTCTGGTGTTAACAAGGACATGAGCAATAACAGTAACAGTCACAAGGTGAACAAAGAGCAAAGATAATCACCATCATGATTCACTTCAATTTGGCCTCAAAACAACGAGCATTCACAATCTGATCAGCCAATCAATGAGGTCACTGCCGATCTTAGAAATTGCAACTGACTTTGATGCGTTTTCACCATAATTTGAGGTAAACTCCAGCCTAATCATAACATCGCATATTCCCATTAATTTTTATATTTAGATATCGTTAATGACCTGTCCGAATTTGCAGGAAATGAGTGAAAACGTCCTTCCGATGATGTAATCCAGCGCAGAGTCGGCCAGAAATGAAAAGACAAAGACATGAAGCATCACTCCCATTTCTCTCTGTACCAATGCGTTTTCCTGAGTTGAATATTTGCAGGACTTGTCTTTACTATCTAAAGAATTAATTATTTTCCCGGGAAAGATTCTTCATAAATCAATTAACATATGAGGTGTCGAAACATATTTTACTTTAGATTAAAATAGTTGAATATCCTTTCCCCCAGCCTAATATCCCAATGCTCCCTCCTCTTCCATGTAAATACAAGCTTCTCCAGGTGATGTTGGAGCTCCCAACATGACGTTGCAATGCTCCTTGCTGCTCCATGTCAATAGAAGCTGCTTTACTTGAAGTTGGACCTCCCAGTTTGATGTCCCAATGCTCCCTGTTCCATGTCATTACCAGTGGTGCAGTTGAGTTTAGACCTACCACTCTGATGTCCCAATGCTCCCAGCTGTTACATGTCACTAAAAGCTGGTCCTTGTGTGGTTGGAGCTCCCAGTCTGATGTCCCAATGCTCCTTGCTCCATGTTAGTAGAAGTGGTGCAGCTCAGGCTAGACCTACCACTCTGATGTCCCAATGCTCCCAGCTGCTATATGTCATTAAACGCTGATCCTTGTGAGGTTGGAGCTCCCAGTCTGATGTCCCAATGTTCCCTCCTCCATATCAATAGAAGCAGTCTAGTTGAGGTTGGATGTATCACTCTGATGTCCCAATGCTCCCTGCTGCTACATGTCATTAAAAGCTGCTCCAGGTGAGAGTGGAACTCCCAGACGGATCTCGCAAAGCTCTTTGCTCCATGTCAACTGAAGCTGCTCCAAATATGGTTAGATCTTGCATTCGGATGTTCCAATGCTCCCTGCTGCTCCATGTCAACTGAAGCTGCTCCAGGAGTGGTTGGAACTCCCAGACTGATGTCACAACGCTCTCTGGTCCACGTCAAAAGACGCTGCTCCAAATGAAGTGGGAGATCCCATCCCTGGCAGCTCACATACTTCTATACCATCATAGAAATACTGCCCACTGAACATCCCCACCACTGGACCAATGGTGGAATAACCACATCATGAGAACCGAATATTATTTTTAGTCACCACCAAATCATTATTTCCAAAAGTCATTCTTTCTTAAACCTTATTTCGCATGTGCATACTGCAGTCCATCCGAAGTAAGATAATGGTGCTAATTGATGTATGCTTAATAAAAATTACATCCTATTTTTCATGTTGATTAACTGCGAGTTAACAAGAACAATGTTTGTATTCAAAACACACTTTTATTCCAGGTGAGAGAATGTAGTTTGCATTATTTAAAATGAACTTGTTCACTGCGTAAAATGATCAAAAAGATTTCAATTTCAAAACAACATTGGTAACGTTGTCATCCATCTTGAAATGTGGTGTCTTCTTCTTTCAACCAGACGGGTATTATATCAAAAAGTCTATTACTAATATGCGTATAGACACTTTAAATCGCAAGGATTGTGAAGGTTTGTAACTCAGGTTGAGGTTTAAGGTGTAGGTTTGCTCGCTGAGCTGTAGGTTTGATATCCAGACGTTTCATTACCTGGCTAGGTAACACCATCAGTGGCGACCTCCATGTGAAGGGAAGCTGTTGTCTCTTGCTTTCTATTTATATCTTTCTCCTGGATAGGGTTCCTGCGGTTTGTGGTGATGTCATTTCCGGTTTGTTTTCTGCGGGGTTGACAGATGGCATGTAGATCTATGTGCTTGTTTATGGCGTTGTGGTTGGAGTGCCAGGCCTTTGGGAATTTTCTGGCATGTCTTTGCTTAGACTGTCCCAGGATCAAGGTGTTTCCCAAGTCGAATCGGACTACCAAGAATCCATAAACCAGGAGGCCCCCCTCAGACCCACAGTCTCATTACCCGGAACACCAACTTACATACGGGCCAAAGGACTACACGCAAGACTGAATGCCTCATAGAAGAGTCACAGCACTCCATCCACTCCACCCAGGAGTTCCGAAAAATCATCAAAAACACCAAAATAGAGGAAGAAGAAGCAACGATCTCATTCGACATAACAGCACTGGTCACCTTCATCAACATCGACCTGGCAAAGGAAACATTTACCACACTTTTAGAAGAGACCATCACAGACGCACCAACAACCATCAATCACATTACCAACGAAAACATCATGAAGCTAGTGGACCTGTGCCTCAACACCCACTTCACTTTCAACAACATATCTACAAACAAACCAACAGCACACCCATGAGATCTCCGCTATCAGGATTCATAGCAGAGGCGGTTATGCAAAGTCTAGAACAAACAGCCCTACCAACAATCAAACCAAAAATCTGGGTCCGCTACGTAGATGACACCTTTGTCATCACAAAACAAAACAAGATAGAAGAGACATTTGACATCATCAACAACACCTTCACAGGCATAAAGTTCACCAAGGAGGAAGAAACCGACAACAAACTCGCATTCCTGAACGTCACAGTAGAAAGAAAGGACAACGGAGAACTACAAACCTATGTATACAGAAAACCAACAAACACTGACCAAATACTTAACTACACCAGCAACCATCCCAACACACACAAACGAAGCTGTATCAGAACACTATTCCAACGAGCCACCACACACTGCAGCACAGACGAACTTCGGAAAACAGAGGAGAACCACCAATTCAACGTATTCGAGAAGAACAGATACTCAAAAATGCAGTTCGCAGATTCCTCAAGAACAAACCACGACAAGCAGACCAAACACAGCCAGAACCCCTAACCACCTTAACATACATCGAAGAAGTTTCAGAAATTACAGCCAGACTATTCAGACCCCTCGGAATCCTAGTAGTACACAAACCCACCAACACTCTCAAACAAAAACCAACTTAAAAGACCCAGTACAACCCAAGGACAAAACCAACGTCATCTACAAAGTTCCATGCAAGGACTGCCACCAACACTATGTAAGACAAACAGGAAGAAAGTTAGCCACCAGGATATACGAACACCAGCTAGCCACAAAAAGCCACGACCTTCTCTCCTTCGTTGTCCTACATACGGATTAAAAATATCACTATTTCGACTGGGACAACACATCTATCCTGGAACAGGCTAAGCAAAGATATGCCAGAGAATTCCTAGAGGCCTGGCACGTCAACCACAATGCCATAAACAAACACTTAGATCTAGATGCCATCTATCAACCCCTCAGAAAACGAACAGGAAATGACATCACCACAAACCCCAGGAACCCCATCGAGGAGAAAAATATAAATAGAAAGCAGGAGACAACAGCTTTGCTTCAATTGGAGGTCGCCACTGATGATGATGTTACCTAGCCAAGTAATGAAACGTCTGGATATCAAAGTTACAGCTCAGTGAGCAACCCTACACCCTATATTTTAAATCATTTTTCATGTTTATGTTGCATGAATCTTACGGTTATTGATCCACACTTTAGTTTCACTCCCTATAGGTAACATGCTGATTTCTCCAGTTGTTCATAGTTCAATGTGAAGCATCCAGTGTGTGCATAACGAGAAGGAGCTTGCTTCCCACATCTTGTGTTTATCTGTGCCTTATGTCCAGCATTCATCAATGGCGAGAGCAAGGGGCGAGGGCGAGACCAATGTGTAAGTCTCTCCGTGCGCATGCACGGCACCCACAGCGGCAATTCTCCACTGTGCATTTACACCCAGTTCTCTGTGCCCCTAAACCCACACCCTGCCCCTTTGAAATATCTCCATTATTTTGTGCTGTATCGCTGTGCTCTTCTCACCAGGATGAATTACTTCTACTCAACCTCCTCCAGATTTCATCTGACAAAACATTCATTAAGAATCCCTTTGCATAAACATGCACTTCGCAGCTCTTGGTATTTGATTTTCCTGGATGTCTTTCATACGAAAAAACGTTCACAGCAGCTTGTAATGAAAAAAAAAACCGCGTTTCGTTTCATTATCCCAAAGCAACCTCCATTTCAATGCAGTTTCGTCAAACGGCACAAACTATTCCTTGCGATTTTGTAACAGCAACAAAGCATATAAACTGACCGTTGGAGCTCCAGTTTTAATGCAACAGTTGAAAACAGCACCATTGAAAGCCGTTAATGACATCGACGAGAGTGGGATTCGAACCCACGGGTGCAGAGCACAATGGATTAGCAGTCCATCGCCTTAACCTCTCGGCCACCTCGTCACAGATACTCGAAAAGCTAGGACCTTATGAATAATTGAATTTCGTAAATTATGCAGAGCAGCAGATGTTTCTCCCTGGTGTTGGTGAAATGAGAAACAACACAGTCCGGTTCCAAGACTATGGTCTGACCCCTGGGTTGTGGGGCAAGTGCACTCCCACTGTCACACTGTGCACACATTTTTCTGAACAAAAATGAGGAAATGACTATGTAACAAGGTCAGTTGAATTCTGTGAAATTTGAAGTCAACGGAATGAAGAACCCGAGACAGCAGGAGGTGTTCTTTCAATAAAGAGTTGGATAGAGCTCTTAAGGATAGTGCAATCAAGGGTTATGAGGATAAGGCAGGAACAGGATACAGATTGAGGATGTTCAGCCATGATCATAATGAATGGTGGTGCTGGCTCGAAGGGCAGAATGGCCTACTCCTGCACCTGCTGTCTATTGTCTATTCAACTGCCTGTGAGGAATTGTTTTCCAGACTGGAGGAGAGTGCATAGTGCTCAATGTCATTATTCCGAAGACCTTACTTCCGCTCAGGTGTTTTTGACACGCACTTGTGTACAGAACAGACAATTTCAAAATCCAAAATATGGCTAAACTGACAATTGAACTCAACAATGCAAAAACCTTGATCTGTATCATTTTCCTGGGCCGTGTGACACCAAGTCACTGTATGATCACAGCAACACAGTGAGCAAGTGTCAGAAGGAAAATGAGTGCAGCGCCAGAGCGCATGATGGGAGAAGCAGGTGACAGACGGGGATGTGCATTTCCCACAACAGGAACACTTCCCAAACAACGGACTGTGGTGGAAGGATTCAGAGGGGGTTTGCACTATGAAATTTGCTGCCAGAGACACAATGAAGACCTGTCATTGAGTCTGTTCAAGATGAAGATTTTAAGATTTCTACAGATGCAAAACAAATAAAAAGCTCATGAGTTAATGAAGGCAAAAGATGAAATTGTACATTTCATCAATCTACCCATCTTTACAATGAGTAACTCACCACTTTCCTCACTCGGGGACAGAACCACTGGTGAAGATGATCATATAATCCCCGTTTACTAGCCATGGAATCAGAGAAACTCGGTTTCCCAAACGTTAAAGTAAAACCAGGAATGTGGAGGTAAGCATTAATGTGTTGCTCCTGTGCTGAAGGTGACCAGTGCACGGTATCTCTGTTCCAGTATAGTGAGCTGTGCTGTGCCGAAGTTTTAATTTTGAGCCTCACATGGAGCAGCTTTAATTTGTCCTCGTGTTGAGGGGTACGGACAGAAGGTGATATTGAGCAAAGCCAAGTTTATGGGAAAATACCCGTGTTTGTGGATTGAGAAACTACCTCTTCTGGATAATGACTCCTTGATCAACAAAGATACTGCAAGTATCTAAAACGTGAAGAAACATATGTGGAGAGAGAGCCGAAGGTGATTTTTCACCAGATGGATAACGTTTCCAATGTGCACTGCTTTAAATTCTGGGAAAATAGATGTTGAACTGATTTCATGTTACACAGTTTGTTACAAACTCACAAAGGTTGTTGCAATAATAAAAAAAAGAAATCACATAGGACCGTTTGAATATTGTATTGAACTGAATTTTGGTGTGAGCATATTTTATCTTAACTGGCGTGCTGCAGAGAAGTACAGAGGGATAACAATACAAAAGGACCCATTCTCCTTGGTGGATTTCTTGGGTGGAGTTAAGAATGTACGAAATGTACATAACATCATGTGAATGTGGTCAAATCTTTAAAGTAGGTGTTGCATCTCCAAGTGACGATTCAATTCCTAGTCATTAGGATATAACTTCTGTATGCAGTTATTTTAGGACATCAGCTCCATTTACCGAGTTTCACCTTGAATAATACGCCACACCTTACCAATCCATGAACTTGTTATACTCAGTCTTATTCAGTTGTACGTGTTCATGAAATATCTTTGTGTCTCAAGTCAACAAATTCGAAATTGTTACGCAACCATACTGACTTTCACTCAATGGTAAATTCTCTCCTTGTTCGTTTGTTCGTGTACCTTTTAAACCACTCTGAAGTCAGCTTCTACGTTTTACTTCTGTAAAGTCGTTCACGATTTAAATAACTCTATTGAGTGGAAGAAACTCTCATCCAAACTTTTCTTAATCATTCCCTAATGGTTTTCAAGCTCAAACGACAGTTATTGCTTCACTCGAAAGAGGGACTTTCCCCGATTTACTCATTCAAACCTCGTGTTATGTGAAAATCTCATTTGTTGACATCAAACTTGCGTGTTTTTGCTCCAGCATTTCCAAATCTCGTGTATAAACTCCGTCATTCTTTCTATCATCCCGATGAAACCGGTTGTGTCTTTTCTGATATTCTTATGTCTTAGTAAACAACGTCACTTGGCTTTCTAATATCTTGCTATCCAGGAAACAGCGTCTGTGCCCTTTCTCACTTCTTTACATGCTTTTGGTGGAGAATGAGGATAAGGATTACACACAATGCTTCCACTGAGTGTGACCTAAAGATTTTACAGTTACACTATGAACTCTTTGCTTTTTCAATACGACGTCTCTATTTATAAACTCCAATAAGGTTAATTACTATCTATCCAGTTCATGAACATCGTCTCCATGGAGACGAAAATTATCTATCACTTCCTTTATTCTTCCACGGAATGTCTGAAAGGTTTGTAAGGACAACATCTCCATATCCCCGTGTCCGGAGTCAGTCTCAGCTATTTCTCAAGGTGACTGAAGTTCAAATACTTCATAGTGTGTCTCCCGTCATTCCAGTGCAGACTGGTTCTGGACAGTAAATGCCATCACCAAAGGCCACCGTGGATCTGAAATCAACAGTTTTCATATAGTAATAGTCGTACCTATTGGGTATCGTATGTCCATGTTCTTATTCAATTTGTTCATCATTTCTTCGGTCCCTATACTGAATTCTACTGAATGATTAATTTGTGAATGGAGACATTCCCTTCACCACTCATTCGAAGCTCCATGGAACATTAAAAGATTTTACTCATACGCATCCAGACGACAGTCCTGCCATTATTGGGATGAATCAGTGAACATTCCCCATGTATCCTGGAAGGCAAGGATTTCCTTTTCCATTTTAGGAGATCATTACAGCACTGAATCCCATGTGTGCGTTCATTATAACCGAAACAGTTGCAGCAAGACTTTAAAACTAAGATATTGCTAAGATCTACTTGCATTGGTTGTCCCAAAAATTACATTCCATATTATGGTATGTTTGTGAATGAAAGCACTTTCTGATTCTTGAGCAATTATATTTTAGTTTTGTCAAAAATTATCAATCGCCGTTCTCTCTTTGCCTTTCATTTTCCCGTTTTATATCCCGTATTTTATCTGATTATCTTAAGTTTTCAATAATTTCAATCAATCTCGCTCCTGATTACCAATCTGAGAGAATGCCACAATTTTGTCAATTTAAATGCAGTGCAGCTGTCGGGCGCGGTGACCAAGTGGAAAGGCATTGGTCACGTGAACCAAATAAAAGGAGCCGGCTGGTGGATCTGGCCATTCCATCGTAGTCATATTTAAAACATTTAATATAATCTTTAGCCAAATCATATTTGGCAGAAAACAAGAAAACAAAAACGAAAAAATGGCTGATGTTGAAAATCAAACAAAAACAGACGTTGCTGGAATATTTCAGGATGTCTGGCAGCATCTGTGGAGAGATGGACCCAATGGATGTGAAACGTTAACTGTGATTCATCTGCACAGATGCTGCCAGCCCACCTGTGATTTTACAGCAATTTCTGTTTTTGTTTCAGATTGGCAGATTTTGTCGCAGTCCATGAGAACAGTGCTCATTAGAATCAAACAGACAGCATGGACCTGGTAGTGTGAAATGAGACAGTAATAATGAATGAGTGGAGAGTGTTGTACTGGAAAAGCACAGCAGGTCAGGCAACATCCGAGGAGCAGGAGAATGGACGATTTAGGCATAAGCCATTCATCAGGAATTAGGCTTGTGAGTCGGGCAGAGGAACAAAGCTGAAGCCAGGTGCCAACTCACAGGCACCTCCTCCTACAGACCACGCTCACAAACTCTCCTCCCCTCACCAAACCATCATCTCCCAGACCATCCACAATCTTATCACCTTTGGGCACCTCCCATCCACAACCTTCAACCTCATTGTCCGTGAACCACGCACTCCACAATTCTACCTCCTTCCTAAGATTCAAAAACCTGACTGCCCCAGTCGACCTATTGTCTTATCCTGCACCTGTACCATCCGAATCATCTCTTTCTACCTCGACACAATCCTCTCTCCCCAGTTCAGGAAATGCCCACTTACATTCGTGACACCCCTATGCACTTCACCTCCTTCAGGAATTTCATTTCCCTGGCCCTCAACACGCGATATTCACCATGGTCATCCAGTCCCTGTACAAATCCATCTGCAATGACAGAAGTCTGCAAGCCTTCCATTTCTTAATCTCACACCATCCCAACAGGTCCCCTTCCACCAACATCCTCACCCACTTGACTGAACTGGTCCTCACAATCAACAACTTCACTTTCCAAATCTCCCACTTCCTCCATCGACACTGGTAGTCATGGGCACCCACATAGGACCTAGCTATGTCTGCGTGTTTGTCAGATAAGCGGAACTGTCCATCTTTCACAGTTACACAGGCACCATCCTACACCTATTCCTACGTTACATTGATGAATGTATTGGCGCCACTTGGTGCTCCAACGAAGAGGTTCAATAGCTCACCAGCTTTACCAAAACCTTCCACACCAACCTCAAATTTATCCGGATCATCTTGGCAACTTCCTTCGCCTTCCTCGACCTCTCCATCACCGTCTCTGGCGACTGACTAATTAAAGACATATACTGCAAGCCCACCGACTCCCAAAGGTATATAGACTACATCTCCTCCAACTCTATCTCGTGTAAAAACGACATTCCTTATTCCCAATTCCTCCGCTTACACCACATCTGTTCCCCCGGATGACCAATTGCACCTCAGAAAGACCCAGTTGGTCCCCTTCCTCCACGGTCACAAATTGCCTTTCCACGTTAGTTGACAATGCCCTCCAGTGCATCACCTCCACTTCACGCACCACCACCCTTGAGCCCCATGCCTGTCAACGCAACAAGAAAAGAACTTCCTGGTGCTCACCTTCCACCCCACCAACCTCCGCATAAAACGCATCATATTCTGCCACTGATGCCACCTCCAAACAGACGCCACCACCCGAGATATATTTCGCTACCCAGCTCTGCCAGCACTCCAGAAAGACCACTCCCTCCACGACCCCCTCTTGAGAAAGACACTTCCCCCCACCAGCACATAACCTTCTCCTGGCACCTTTGACTGCCACCAAAGTGAGGGTGAAACTAGCACCCACACAACTCTCATCTCCAACCAACTCCCGAAGGGACCGTTCCACATCCGTTGGAAATTCACCTGTACAAATACCAATGTCATCTACTGCATCCGTTGCACCCAGTGTGTTCTCCTCTACATCAGGGAGACAGGATACCTTCTTGCAGATCATTTCAGAGAACATCTCTGGGACACCCGCACCCACCAACTTCAGCGTCCCGTGGCTGAACACTTCAACTCCCCCTCCTCCCCAATCAAAGGCTCGCAGGTACTGGACCTCCGCCACGGATAAACCGTTACCCACCCAACGCCTGGAGGAGGAATGCCACACATTCCGGCTTGGGACCCTTACACCACGCGGGATAAATGTGAATTCGAACAGTTTCCTCATTTCCCCCAAGCATAAGCCTTCAACTCGCCACCGCCCTCTCGACCCATTCCATCACTGCCACTTCTGACCTCTTATATTCTCCGTTCTATTCATCCATCTATTGCTTTCCAGCTATTTCCCCTCAACCACACACCACTTCCATTTATCTCTCAGCCCCGACTCACAAGCCTTATTCCTGATGAAGGGCTTAAGCCTGAAACTTGAATTCTCCTGCTCCTCGGATGCTACCTGATCTGCTGTGCTTTTCCAGCATCACACTGATCTCCAGCATCAACTCTGATCTCCAGCATCTGCAGCCCTAACTTTATCCTTGGAATTATCAATGACCTTGGAATGAGGATATCCTTCGATATCAGTGATCACACTGTAACTGATTTTTCCATTTATTTTGGGTGAGGGCAGGCTGGATCTGGGATGAGCACTTAACACCTAAACAACTGGAATAGTATCAGATAGCGAAGTTAGGGCGGGCTGAAATGAAGTGGAAAATTCTGCCAGAAAATGGGTCAGTACAACTGCATCACATCACCCAGATTGTAAAAGACTCGCACAAGGAGAAAATCAACTTCAGTGTAGGCACAATGACAGGTAAAGTGGAAAGGAGACAATACAACACACTGAGGTGCAGTGGAATTATTTATGTGAAAGGATTCGATATATAAGCTCCACCTTTACATATGGACTGCCCTCACATTGGAAAAAGGAATTTCCTGCAGTGTAACGGCGTCTTTTGCCTGTGACATCACAATGCTGAGAGACACTGACATAGTTTCTTCTGTAGCAGCATGGCCGAGTAAAAGCATGATCGTCCCATTAACCAGAACTCAATACTTCAAAGCTCTCCACTGCGCTATCCAACTTATTTGCTGCTCCTGTAGTCAGATCTCAATCGCTTCACTGTGTATCTTCTTCTGCTTCCAGCTTCACGGAAACACTTGAAACGTGAACAAATCCACTTTCCACTTTCACCAATCGTTTGCAACTCCCGAGATGGCACAGGTACGAGTGACCGATTGGCCTTCTCGAGCGTTCTCACTCTGGTATGATCTGAATGATAAAGTGGACTGTGTCTGATCGGCAGAATGTCCCCACCGAGACGGTGCTGTGTATGCCATCCTCGGGGACTGAGCTGTCTCTATTGGCAGAGTATTCAGCCATTTCCCTCCACTTGCAGGCATTATGAGGGGATGTAAAACGGATATGCTCTGAAGCTTCCTCTTACGGGCACAGCCAGGTGCAAGAGCGCCGCTGGAACCTAGCAACTTTGATTGCGATCTTTTTCCAAATGTCATTTATTTGAGAGAGAGAGAAAGGTGCTGAGCTGGAGGGAAAGACAGAAATGGGCTGTGGACTCTCTTCCCTCAGTAAAATTCAAATCAGTGCATTTTTGTGCTGCCCATTTGATGTTCAGAATCAATCTTCACAGAACAATCCAGCAGAAAGGCTTTTGTTTCAGAGGCGTCGGTTTCTTTGCTGCAATCGGGCATCAGTTAACATCTGAGTCCCAACTGTCCCAGATGAAGTGACTCCGAATGAAACCCTCACTCACTGAGAACCATCCCCACAACCAGGAGCTGCGGGGCTGCAGACAGTCCAAAGCAGAAGGGAGGATTAAAAGCGAGCCATTATTTCACCCTCAGCCACTCTGTCAGAGCCAGACAGAGGGACGGCAGAGACGTGTGACGCCATTCACGTGCCGACAGAAGCCGTTCAGCCCATCGAGTCCACGGCAAATCTCTGTCACTTGCTTCTCTCTGAGGTTATTCATCATCAGTGCTGCTTGTTCTAATAATAGGGAACTGTGTCTGTCTGGAAATGCTGTCTCCAACATACTGAACCACATGTCACTCACGGCTGTTCATTTCACCGGAGAGCCCTGCTGTGTGACACAGCGTGGGGAAGAACTGCAGGGCGTCAGGGGCACGGTCCACACCACAACTGATTTCCCTCAACTTCGCCAGTGTATTCCCAGCTCAGGCAAGTGACTTTGCAAATCAGGTCATAACAGACCGACGGAGAACAGCAAAAAAATCTTCCATAACTTCAAACGTGTTTTTCCTCAAATGTATAAATGTGGCGGGTGTATCTATTTCAGATACCATTGAGTGACAGGACGCATATGGCTCATCAATATGTAATGCGAAGAACGGAGCACGGTTATAGCGAAACACTGGCGGTGGTAGTACACACACTGAAAGCTGGCATAGTCATCGAGCAGAGGATGCTTTTCATTCATTAATTTCTGGATTATGCGCCCACCACGATCCCTCTCTCCGCTCTGTTATCGCTGACCACAGCGGTTTCCCGTAGTCTTCAGGTTTTTGTAGCATGTACCTACGAGGATGACGTTAAAATATCTTCACTGTTATTGTGTGATACACTGTGGCACAGATGTGTCCCGGCTGTGTCAATATAACCACCCTGTAACTTGCCCAATTCTGCTGTTTTATCTGCAATTTCAATCAGAATCACAAAATGTGCCACACTGCAGACTGAGGCCATGCAGCCCACCTTCGCTCTGCTGGCTCCACGCAATGAGGAAATGACTGTGTTTTGATTGATTGATTGTCACATGGACCTAAGTACAGTGGAAAGCATTGTTTGCGATGGTAAAGTCGGATCATAGTCATCAAGGACATGCAGATCACAGCGTGAGGAAACCATAATTTGGCCAGACTTAGGAATTCAGGTTACTCCGTATCGGACATGCGCTCAGCAAAATCCACATTGGCAAGATCAGCATTATTTCAAGTTCGACAATCCATTTCTCAGAGCAGCAACGGCCGAGAAGAAGCGGTTCTTGAACTTGCTTGTGTATGTTTTCAAGCTTTGGAATCTTTATTTGAAACCGATCTCATCGAAATCATATCTTCACAGTCAAAAATGAAGTAGTGTGCAAAATTCCAAGGGTCATCCGCAATGTGAACGCGAGAGCTCTCGCACATATGTCACCTGTCTGAAGCAATGTCACAACCGAGACAAACGAGCCAGAACGGCGCCAGACGTGGTACCCAGAAATCAGGTGAGTTTGTTGGTTAACTAAGGCTATTTCTGCTGTTTCGGAGTGAAAGAAGCACAGAGTTTTAATAACAGCTCCTTTCCATTCTGACTCGCTTCTCCCAGGAAGCTGTGCTAGCTGCTTTCCTGGAACAGGGCGGTCTTCATTGAGAACTGGACGAACTCATCCTCCATTGTCACGCAGTATTAGTGTCGAGCAGCTTGAACGCGGTCTTCAGCTCCCTATCAAACACGGGTTTGTGTAGCGGGGTAGGAGTCTGGCGGGAGTGGGAAGTATGGGAATTCTGGAAAGGTGTAGAAAAGGGAGATCGTGCATGCACAAGAAATCATCTTCTTTTTGGAACCATTGTCCAAATAATGCCACCTGAGAGAGCGAGAAAATGCCGAACTGCGAGGAAAGAGTGAATGTCTCCCCATTATTCGGGAACAGTGTCTGTACTTCTCGAAGTCACAGGGAGGCTTCTGCTGTCTGAATCAGCATGGGATGTTACTGCAGCGAGTCCCATCGCTCACGCACCTGCTGTGTATACATTTTTCCACGTTGCCTCCATTCAAATCAAAGATTTCACAGCTCACATCATCCTAGAGTGACAGGGAAGAGAAGGAAGCGATTCAGACCATCATCTTGACACAACCTGGGGATAAATTGGATGTGGGAGAGCGGACAGTCTCGACTGGTTCCAGCATTTACAATCTTGGTCCGTTTGGCAACAAAAGCAGGAAGCAGGAACTGTTTATCTTGCTTCTTAAAACAGGTGATTAAATTTTGAAGAGCGTAGATATTTCTCCCTGGTGTTCATGAAATGATCAAGAGCAGAATACGGTTCCCTGAGTATGGTCTGACTTCTGGGTTATGGGACCAGGGCACTCCCACTGTGATATTCTGTTCACAAGAGCTGACCACATGGAAAGAAATGACACAGTGACAAGATCGATTGAATAGGATTCCGTGAAAAACAGGAGCTGATGGAATGAAAAGCGCCATGAGAGCGAGAATATAACAATATATGTGAGGAAGCTGTTTTCCAGACTCGAGGAGAGTGCACAGTGCTGTTTCCAGGGGTCAATATCTGGATAAGTAGACTGAATCAGCATCGGCTGTTATTGTACTGCATTTTTTGTACAATGTTGCAAAAGCACGAGCCTTTTCTATAGAGGGGACAACTTCAAAATCCTCAATGATGGAAAACACGCAAATGAGGTGAACAACAAAGCAACCGCAGAAACTCGTGTTACGTCATGGGGTAAACACCCGGCTCAATTTTCGCTCAAATTCGTTCTCTGTCAAATTCCTGAGCTTGAGATTAGAACAGTGAATGGGCTATGTAAGAAAAACTGCTCGATTCTCACAACTTCAGTATTTAATACGCCCCTACATGTATGTCTGAAACAGTAATCGATCCCTCACTGTGTTACTTCAGCACACATCGAGAAAAAATAAACATAAGAACAACAGTCACGTATGTGACAGGGATTTGACCCGATGCTGCTGCAACCAATCGATTCAGCTGTAATTAAAATTGTTTCCACCTTCCTGTGACGGTAATAAGATTGCATAGCTTAGTGGTGAGTTTTCATGCGTTGAATTGGACCCAGCATCCTTTCTCAGGATGAAGTTTACTGGGATATAAAGGCATGGTGAAAGACACGGTAGAGTTTACTGGAATATAAAGACGTTAGGAAGGACACGGTCAGAGTTCACTTGATACAAAGTCGATAGAAAGGACAGACATGAAGCTTGCTTTGAGATAACATCACTAGAAAAGGAAAGAGCAGATTTAATGGGACAGTGAGATAGATAAAGAATCTTGCGGGAGAAATCAGGAAAGACTTAGCAGTGTCTGAAGGGAGGTTATCCAGCTAATGTGACGTTGGTAAGAATAAAGCTGAGGGAAATTCCTTCGTTTAGGCGAACTTCAAAATCAACGGGGAATGATGAAGAAGTTTGGAGCAGATTTTTTTTATTCTGAGAATTATTGAAATCGGAGATGAATTTTCAGAAATAAAATCATTTTAGGAGCTGATTCCATTATATTTCAAAGGTCGTGTGCAGACACACAGGGACTGAATTTAACAGCGATAGAGATTCTGGGCTGTCTGGATGGCAAGGCAAAAGGGACACACTCTCGAAGTGGATAACGTTCATCGGAATGAAATTGCATAATACCTGCATCTGAAAATGCTACATATAAGAAGAGCTGCTGGTGTTGATAGGTGTTGCAGCTTATTCTACATGAAATATTATATATTGTAAATACACTGAACTGTTTTGGTTTAGCTCTGCATTGGATGGAAGTCGCTTAGCTCAGTCCGCTGACTAACTCGTTTTGAGAAAAGTGAGACCAACAGCATTCTCTCACTGTCTCAGGTTTGCATAAGGATCTTCATCTACCCCGCTCTCCTGATCTGTAATATTATGGTGCCTCTAGTGAGTAAGAGTTGGCCTGTAGATGTAAAACATCATTATCATTGCCATCTGTTGCCTTGAACATTTGGTCACAATCACTCGAAAGGAGAATGAGTCCATTTAATACTCACTGATCTCCGCTTGAAAAATCCTGTGACAAGACTCGACCTTATCCCAGTTTGCACCCTCTGCTCCTCCCAACAGCAAGACTATTTGTTATGCCTTTGCCAGATTTACGGTCAACATTCAAACTCCCCAAAGAGATAAATCTAATACTTCCGAAAGCATAATGAGCTGAGCGTGTTTGCAGGAAATGGAATGATATGAAATGAGTTAACCAGACTTTCCTAGAATGCAATCCAGTGCAAGGTGAGCGATTTGAGAAAGGTCATTGAACTAAAATTTCACCTCTGTTTCCCTATCCACAGATGGATATTCATCAGGGGAATATTTCCAGCTTTTCAGATAATAATTGACACAAATTTGAAACTGGAGTTTTCAAATAAATGCTACTTTACTCAACATTGATTTCAACTGCGTTTTAGTTTGATGCGCTAATAATCCCTTGTCAATGTCAGTAACAGCATCTTTAGATAAGCAGTGAACTCACAACCGTGGCATTTTACGCACCTTTAAGTAGCAGGCGCTAAACAATTACGCGACTGAAGTGGCAGACAGCAAGCTGGTCACATGTCCTACTCATACTTGAGGAATTTTAACTCAACTGCTCTACTTCTGCTGTGGTTCTGAATTTAAACCTAACGCAGACGAGATGAAACTGACATGGACTTGCGATTATTGAAGCATCGGGCTCAGGAAGGGGACATATAAAAATATGCAAATTAGACTTCATTGAAAAATGGGTTTCCTTTGATTCTTGCGTTTTTAACAGACAATGATACTTTGCTGCTGACGCCAGGCTTTTCCTTCGATCGGCTCCAATTCGAATCAATAACACTTTGCAACTTCCTTCTGAAAGTTCACACTAGTCACATGAAACATACTGCATTTATCAATAATCTTCACCATTCCTACATCCATGAACACGTTGCACGGTTTCCATGAATACTGAAGATGGAAGAATGTGATACAAGAATAAATTCAATTCCAGTTTAAATTATAAAGTAGGAAGAATGCACAGTAAGTCTCAGAATGTCAGAAATTCATGTACGTCTCCGTGCCCAGAACTGCAGCAAATCAGAGGGGTAATCTGTCCCCGAATGCCTACGTTTGCTTGCTCCATGTGTCCAGTTGGAAACCTGTGTGAAGGAGCATGCAGTCTGACAGAGCGCTTGGGTGAATCCTCGATTGTCTGAACTAAGGCTGCAATAGGAGATCTCCATTCTGGCTGTGAGACCTTGATACTCCGTGGTGTAGATTCACATTTCAATATGTTATTGTTGAAACCCTCTGTCAGAAACAGCAGTGACAGAGAGCAACAGGAGGACGCTATTCCAAACACCGGTCCTACGCCGCCATTTGACATTGTCATGACTGACCAAATACATCAATATCTTTTCCCGGTCCATCCACAACAGCCTGTGGCCCAAAGGTAAAAAGACTTTTAAGCAATCGATAATGCCTGTGCAACTATTGGAGGGGAATGCGTTGAGAGACAGTGGGTTTCTGCACGACGTTTGTAGGTTTCCTGGGTTAGCAGTTGATTCTGGTCTGATCATGCTTCAAATGATATGATTCCGTCAAAACTCACCAACAAGGGAGTAAGGAATTTTCTGTGGTAAACAGCAATTTCCAGAACTCCAGACGACGGGAACTAACGATGAATCAGCAGAATACTAATTGATTCAGCTGAAATCTGAACTCCGATTCTGGTGGACGTCAAAACAACAAACATTGTATAACAATGTTAACATTGCTGTAGAAATCTAACGCGCTTTTCATTGCACCACCGAGCCGCGCTAGCCACAATTTTACAGTACCCAAAGTTGTGGTTGTCGTGGAGAAAATATAATAAATCTCCAGGAGATGCGGGGAGTTCTTCAAGGAGTAGATCTTTTATTAGCAGACAAAAAGCCATGACACTCAGAAAGCAAATTCTTGAACGACCCCGAAACTCAGGATCCGTGGCTCTTTATACCCTTTCTTTAATTATATTTCTATTAGCTTACCAGGATGCCCAACTGTGTTCGTCAGAATTATTTCTCTCCAGGTATACAATAAGCCATTATCGCTCTACTTCTGCCAATAGGGTTTTTCTATTGTCACGATTATGTATTTTACTGCCAGCTCTGTTGCAATGATCTTACAGCCCAGAATAACATGTTATGATTAGATTTTTAGCTACCCCATCTACCACAATGTTTTCCTGTCCCAAGCTGATTAGATATTTGATGTCTTTTTTCTGCCAAAAGGGTTTCAAGCAGGCTAACTCTACTATCAATTAAATATTTAAAGTCAAGCCCTAAATATTTATTGTGACGACTTGTCGCAAACTGCAATGATGATATTTAGCTGGCAAGGCTGACGGTACTAATTGCTATGATCTCAGCCTGTCACAGTAACCGTTCAGCCCCAGTCTGACTCTGCCAATTGGTGGAGGAGCATTCCACTCTGCTTATCCCATCAAGCCACAGTGGCCCCATCCTGCCACAGTGACCTTTTGACTCGTGTAGCATTCCACAGACCCCTTGTAACAGATCGACAGTAGTATCCATGCTTTTACCCTTCCCATGCTTTCATGCTCGGTATTTGCCGGACAGTGTTCGGATCTTTGATCAGATATCTGTTTGTCTTCGCCCCACTTTCCAGGACCTGGTCCTTATCCATGTGTGCTCCAGCTTCTCAAGTATTCGGCTAAATACTCCTGAAGTGTTTTGATTACTCATAGCTTTACCACACGTTCAAACAGTGAGTTCTAATTATACAAATGAAAATGTTCTTCCTATATCTCCTCTGATTATCCTCCCCCTTGCGTTTAACATAGATCTATGGTTGTAAACACTTGCCATAGAAATTTATTCATATAACACGTATCTATCCCATTACTGTACACCTTCAGCCCTCCCTCACTCACTCTTCTCCGCTCTCAGATAAAGAGCCTGAGCTAAGCTAATTTATCTTCGCCATGACGAGATTGTCGTGCTGGAAAACTACAGCAGGTCAGGCAGCATCCGAGGAGCAGGAGAACCGACGCTTCTGGCATAATTCTTTCATCAGGAATGAGACGTGTAGGTGGGGGCAGAGAGATAAACGGGCGGCAGTTGGGGTTGGATGGAAGGTAGCTGGGAAAGCGATAATTGGATGGAGGCGGGGGAGAAAGTGATAACTCAGAGGGGGAAAAGATTAATCGGTCCGGAGGGTGGTGCTAAGTTGGATGCTTCGGACTGTGATAATGTGGGGGAAGGGGAATTGAAGAAGATTTTTGAAATCCACATTTATCCCGTATGGTTGCATGGTCCCAAGCAAGAATATGAGGCGTTCCTCTTCCAGGCAGCGGGTGGTAACGGTTTGGCGGTGGCTTCTGCCCGAAACGTCGATTGTCCTGTTCTGCAAATCACATTTCAGGGGAGATGTGAAATACCAAAGACTAAAAAACGGACAAAAACTTATAGAATCAGAGTTAATGGAATTAGACACAATGCAGACAGAAACCATTTGGCCAATTGAGTCTGCTCTGTGCCGCCAAAGAGATTTACACTCCCCCACCTGATCTTTCTAACCCCGCATTGTTGATCCACCTACAAAAATAGAAATGAGTTCAAAAGTTCAGCGGTTCAGGCAGCCTCGGTGGAGAGAAATCAGAGTTAACATTGCGAATCAAAAACTGTTCCAAGGAATGTTGACCTCAAATGGTCATTCTGTTTTCCCTGAGCTGCAATTTCTACTTTTGTCTTTGATTTTGTCTTTGATTATACATATTATAACTTTATAATTATTCAGTTTTTGTTTGCCATCTACCTGACGTGCACACCTTTGGACAGTGAGAAAGAATCGGAGCAGCCAGAGGAAACCCACACGGAAGAGAGAGAAAAGGAGCGTGCAAATTCCACACAGTCAGTCACATCAGTCTGGAATCGGATGCTGGTTTTTGGCCTCTTAGCCCTCCCAATCTGTAAGCGCCCGTCCCGGATGTGAATTAAACCCAATCTCACGCGGTGACAGGCAGTGGTATTACCCTCGAGCTCAATGCAAATAAGAAGCCTATGTATTAGTACTGGAAATCAATAATCGATTAACTATCTGAACTCTTTTTTAAAAAATCACTTGACCGACAGCCTTGTATGTCTTGTCATCAAATATTCATATCTGAATACTTCTGAAAGTTATGAGGATTTCTGCCTCTCCAAACTTTGCATGCACTGAATTCCAGATTTCAACCACTCGCCGTTTCAAAACATTTGTCTGCGCATTCACTCAAATCTTTCCTCCTCTGTTCTTAAATCTATTACCCCCTGAGTGATCTGTCCATTATAGGGAAACCTTTATTTCAGTCTACGCCATCCGTATCACTGATTATTTTGTATATCTCAGTCATGTCTCCTCTCGATCTCTTCTGCTCTAAGTCTATCCATCTTTCCAATCTCTCTTCATAACAGAAACTCTTCTACCCAGCCAATATCCTGGTAATTCACCCCTGCATCATTTCCAATGCTAATGTGATTGCAGAACTGCACAAAATAATCTAGATAGAGCCGAATGAGCAAGTGAAATAAATGATGTGGAAGTCCGCAGAAAAAGGTCTTTTTGAAAAAAAGTTTCTCTTCCTCAGTGCTGCCCTGTGTTGTTTTCCTGAGCGTGAAGTTCCAATAATATCTGATCCATGTCATTAAAAACTGTTACTTGACCATTGATCTCAAAACCACAGTATCGAAATGGATTGACTTGTCTGAAGGTCGCAATGGTATGATTGTGGCACGTTCACCCAGCAACAGTGAGCGCACCAGCACAGACTGAACAGGGTTCAATGTGAAAATGATTGTAAGGGAAATGGGAGGGGGAACTTAAAGGAGGTCAGGGATTGTGGGAGGGAGAGAAGTCTTCAAGAATGGGTGAGTCTGAATTCTGATATTTACCTCACAGAGATGTGTGAGAGAGGGGTTTGATGAAAAATCATAATATATGAGAAAGTTTTCATTTAAAATCAATTAATTCATTTCTGTGTATCGTTGGCATGTACCACAAGGAAATAAAAAGGGGAGAACGTTACATGCCGTAACTCGGATTCTAACGAGGTTACTGCAGACACAACGCACAAAACTGAACATTATACGATCCCTGGGCCATGCAGAGATGCGTGTTTGAAAAGATCAGCAACTAAAGTGACATAGGACATGTTAGGAAGAATGCAGAGACACAACATGACTATTTGGCGAGCAATAATAGACTTGTGGTAACTCAGAATTGGCTGTATATTCAAATTGGATGTTTCAAGAGGCTGAGGAAGATCCATCGAGTACTGCATATTGAAGACTGAGGTTGATAGATTTTTACAAAACATCAAATTCTCAAGGGATACTGCAGGATATTGTTGAAATGTATGTTTCATCAGCAATGTGGTTTCACATTTGTTGCCTCACGAGCTTCCCCACAGAAGGAAGTACCCATTTCTGCAGTGGATCACATAATCGCAGTTCCTCCACCCAGAATCAATGGGCTGCAAAGATCAAACTGGAAATTGGCATGGAAATGAACACGTGAAGCTACTCTGTCACACCAGTGATGCGATCGGTGAGCACATTGTCCTTCTATGATGGTACAGAATGGCATGAAATTCCGAGACTGGGAGTTCTCCTGGTCAAAGTCGGGGAGGAAGGGCATATTTGTCTCCGGTTATTAGATTATTAAGATACAACAACAGCATTAACCCGCATTGCAGATTGGCTCAGCGGAAGCGTGCTGCAGCCTTAAGCGAGAGGTCGATGTATTGCAAGCATTCAGTGCAATTTTCCTTAACAATGTTGTGTTATTTTGACAGTAAGAACAGTTTTTTTGATCACATCATCCTCTTGCTCCCAGCAAACACTCCAGTACAGCGTACATCAGTTTCATTCCGACACAGCCACATGTCATATTCTCCCTCCCTCTGAGATGATTGGATTTTCCAATGTCATTCTCTGAGATGGAGCAACGTAGCATTGAGATGGTAGTGTAGTGAACAAAGAAGAATAAAGAACACATAACATTTGTAGCCCAGGAACAGGCCCTTTGGACCTCCAAGCCTGAGCTGAACCAAATCAACTGTCTAAACCTATCACCCAATTCCTCAGCATCTGTTTCCGTCTGCTCCCCACTTACTCACGCATCTCTCAAGGCGCACCATGAATGAAACGACCGTGCCTGCCTCTACTACCTCTGCTGGCAGGCACCTACCACCCTCTGTGCAAAATATTTTCTACACCTATCCTCCTTAAACGTTTCACCTCTCAACTTGAAGGCGTGACCTCTCATTATTGAATAACTCACCTGGGGAAAAAAGCATATCTCTATTCACCCGGTCTGTACCCTGCAAGATTTTGTAGACCTCAATCAGGACCCCTCAATCTCGTTTTTTTCTACTGAAAACAATCATAAACTTCTTAATTTCTCTTCACAGCAAGCATCTTCCATACCAGCAACATCCTCGTTAACCTTCTCTGCACCCTCTCTGAAACGTCCACTTCCTTTTCGTAACTTTACCAGAACTGTGCGCAGTATTCTAAACGTGGCCGAACCAAAATCTTGTACAATTTTAGCATTACCTGCCAGCTCTTAGACTCAAAGCCCGGCCCTATGACGACAAGCATGCCATATGCTTTCTTGACCGCTCTATCCACCTGTGCCGCCATCGTCATGGTACAAAGGACCTGAACTCCCAGATCATCAAATTTCTCCAAGGCTGTCCCATTTACAGTGTAGTTGGTTCTAGAATTAGGCTTCCCAAAATGCATCACTCCACATTTGCCTCGATTGAACTCCATCTGCCACTTCTCCGCTCAACTCTCCTGTCTATCTATATTCTTCATTCTTTGACTGATCCCTATGCTTTCTGCTACTCACCAATCCTCGAGTCAAATGCAAATGTAGTGGCGATATCGTGGGCGAGCAACCCTTGGAGACTGGAACATGGCAGCTGCTGGTATTTACATCGATGAATAAAATCTGGAGTATTAACCCCGATCAGAGGAACAGAGGCAAAAAATTTTGATTTCCGAATACTCATTCATTCTTGTCCCTTTGAAAGGGGAATTTGCCGTCCTTAACGAGACGTGCCAACATATGACTCCAGACTGACAAAAGTGCGGTTCACCCATAGAATCACTCTGACTCAGTTCAAGGTGAATTAAGAATGAACAACAAATAATGTTCAGATCATGATGGCCAAACTCCGTGGGAGAATAAAGAAGAATAGAAAAATGGATGACGTGGAAAATTGGGAGTCATCTCTGTTTGGACTCAAATTCAACTGATTATCCAAGCTAAATAGACACATGGATACCCACACCGCCAAGAAGTCAGCTCCATAGGGCGACATCCGGAAAGGATTCAATTACCCGCTGAAGTGTAAACCTACGTGCCCAGGCACAATGTGGATAGGTCATTCACCACTCCCATATGTGAGAAGGGATCACTCAGGAGGCCAACTGGCAGAGTCACCATCAGGTTTACAAATGACATCAGGGGTCCGATTGTGCTGTTATTGCAGGTGTTCATCACATCCAGCAATGAAGCATGTTTGAACGCCTGTTTCCAGGGGAGTTCCATTGTTTCCTGATGTAGATCAACGATTCAGACTTAGTTGTAGGAGTCATGATTTAGAAGTTTGCAAAGGATGCAACAATTGGTCGTGTATTTGACTATGATGAATAATGTCAGGGCCTGCAGAGATGTATCAATCAGGTGGAAAATAAAAGCGGCGAATGGAATTGAATCCAGACCAGTAAGTGTAATGAATTTGGGGAGTTGTAACAATAACAGTGAGGATTCTGAATGGTGAACGGAACAAACAGGAACAAAGAGATCTTGGAGTGGATATTTACAGATCACTGAAGATTTTTGGACAGGGAGCTCAGTTGGTCGAGAGTATCTTTGGATATTTTCTGTTGTTGATCTCAGACGGTGGATGATATTCGATCTTTAGCAACCACCAGTTTAGGAAACAACTAAAAGAATGAGCACAAGTCTGGTCAATGCAATCATCAACATTTTAAAAGATGTAAGATAAATGATGGAGGGCTGAAGTATACAACTTTGGCCATCAAGACCGCTTCATCACTCAGTGAATTTACCACTGATACATCTCCAAGTCATGCCTTTATGTGCCTTGGAGGGTAACTTGCAAATAGTAGCGCTTCAGTGCATCTTCAGCCTTGTCCTTCTCGTCGGTACAGTTTTTGAGCTTTGAATGTTCTGAAAACACAGCCTAGATGACTTACTCTACCGCATCTTGTAGGTGGTGCACTCTACTGCAATTTTGCCTTAGCGGTGAGGGTAATAAACATTCAGGTATTGAACGTGGTACAGTTAAGTGACTGCGTTGTCGTGGAGGATGTCCAGTTCCTTCAGTAGTATTGAAGCTGCACACATCCAGGCAAATGGAGTGAGTTCTGTTACACATCTAATGTGTGCCTTAAAGATGATGCAGGCTTCACGGAGACATGAGTTGTGTTAATAATCAAACGAAGTCGACTGACGGACATTTTTTTGTCGTCAACTTCTTTATATGGGCGGTCAGGTTCCATTTCTCCTAAATATTAGCTCTGAGGGCGATTGCACGGAGGACGTCAGTTACAACGAAACCATTGAATGTCATTAGAATATAATTAGATTCTCATTTGTCAAAGTTATTATTATTGTATTTGTGTGGACTAATCCGGTTCCAATCGCAATTTCATTTCAAATTCCAGTTCCGGTGCTGTAAGGGACAGCAGAGATTTACGAGAATGTTGTCAACTTTGGATAAAATGGAGCTTCGGGGAATGATTGGTCAGGCTGGGATTATTCTCCTTGAAACAAAGTCGTGGGATTTTGGGTAGATACAGGCAGGTGCCGTGCACCAGAGGACATAATCTCAGAATGAGATAGCACTCAGTTAATTGAGAAATGAAGAGTAATTTCCATGCTCAGAGAATATGTGGCTTTTTTTTTGGCAACCGAAGTAGAGGCTAAGTTGTTGGTTATTTTCAAATTGTGTCAGGTACTTAATCAGAAAGATGATGAAGTTTGTCGAGGTAAGTGAGCAGAATGGAGTTGAAGATTATCAGATCAACCATGAGTTCGTTGTATGGTGGGGCAGACTCGATGGGATGAATGGCATACGTCCACTTTGTTTAACATTTGGTCTAACGCCAAATTTTATTCATAAATTGAGAATTGTGAGTGGATGCGATGAAATGATAGAAAAGGTTTATCAAACAGATCAGGAACGAAGCTCATAAGGTCATGAAGAAGAAAGGTGCAGTGACCTGGGAACAACAAATGACACTCTGCACAGCACAGGTGGCGGTTTACAGACGCTATGATTGCTGAAGAAAATTGGTCGGCCTTGTACAGTTAGCGAGTCAGTCATCACGCTGCATGTGAAAGAATGAAAGGTTCGTTTCATTGGAGCAGTTTGCTGCGGTTCCAATTCCGAGTGTCTGTTTCAAATACTGATCAAATCATTGTGTGGACTGTTAGTTTAAAATAATCATGAATAATCCCATTGGATAAACTTGTGCTCCCGATCACTTGTTAGTTATTTCTCTATCAGTCATTTAAATTAATGGAAGGACAAGATGGAATGAGGGACATAAAGAAAAAAATGTGTACCTTCTCATTACACCAATTTAATTTACAACTGATTAGAACATCTGCTCTCATTCTTTATTTCAATTTTAATGTGGTGATTATCATTCGTGAATTTCCCGTGCAGTGAAGGGCAAGAACAAAATTCTCGATCCAGTGTAAACCAGAGGCGTGGGATGCAAAATAAAAATGCAGTAGTGTTATGTGGAAAGAGCAACCAAAATGTGACTCAACCCGTGAATGTGGAGCACCGTAGTATAATAACCCATAATCTCCCGGTCTCCTCAGCACGTTTTGGAAAGGGGTGACATGTGACCTCATCAAGGTTACATGTGGTGAAATCCGTGGATGAGAAATGTCTAGAGTTAAATTGATTCCACATCATACTGTTTCTGCTTTCACCAGAATTACAATAACAGCAAAATTCAAGAAATAGCCATGCTCGTCGGAATGAACATCTGTCATTGATTCATTCTGAATCAGAACTGTGTCAGAATGAAACAGCAAACAAGAATTTCCCGTCATATTCACACCCACATTTTGCCTTGACTCATAATTTCTTCAGTGACGTTCTCTCTCACGTGAAGAAGTAGCCATGGAGAGGGATATAAAGACGAGGTTGCGGTTCAATAGCCATTCTCATATGGATTAACTGAATTGGGTTAAATCGCAAGAAACGCTGTTTTGATCGTTTCATTTTATTAATTAAACTGAAAGTCACACTGTTCATTGTAATAATTGGAAGTGAATAAGATTTATCTCATTGGAACGATTAATGATATATGCAAATTTGTTCCGATTTATTTCAGCTGAAAGAAAATACTGCTTAGAAAAAGAGACGATTAAAGTCCAAAAGAAAAACCAACAGTTCTGTTGCTCGTGCTTTGGCAGAGTTCAATGATCACTAAATGGACCAAACATCATGGTGATCACATCTTTTAGCCACGTGATTAAAGCAGGAAGTCTATCTCCAAGTAACGGTTCACTTACCGCTCATTATGTAATATCTTTCCTTTACAATAAAAAAATCCACTGAGTTCCATTTGCAATGCTTCAGATGGCATAGTATGCCAAATCTTTCCAAATCCAGGGTATTTGAAACAAAATCTTATTCAGCTGTGCATGTTCACGTAATTTCTAGACTTTTAAAGTCAACCAACTGAGACATTGTTTCCCCGCGGCTTCCAACCGACTCCACCCCACCCCTACAACTTTACCTCGCCACAGGCTATTTCTATACTTGTGAAATTTATTCCTTGTATGTCACCAAGTGTGCCTTTCCAAATATTTTGTAAAACAGGTTCTCGGAGTGTCAGCGAAACTGCTCTCATCATTTCTTTGTCCCTCAATGGTTTTGAAGGTTTGACTTTTAGATATTTACTAACTTGAACACAAAAACACGAGTCACAAAAATACTAGACACAACTAAAAACAGTCACAAAAAGCATTGGCTCGTTACAATAAGACCCTTATGAAAAATGTTCTACTCAACAGTAATTCGACGACTGTGAACATCTTCATATCGTCCTTGCAAAGAACACTCTTATTATTCCTAAACTTTTATAATCGTAATTTATTTCGACATTTGTATCAGAACTAGGAAGAAAACGAGAAGCAATTCACGAGTATTTGCAGGAGTGAAAGTCAAAATAAATTAATTTTACAGTGTCACCATTAGTATTTTCTCTGACTAAGCAGATAAAGATGTTTAAAGTGCGAGCTCAAAATGTTTTTACCTACAGTTGTACTCAGTCAAAATTAAGTTACTTTATTGTGCGACACTCCAACTGGAACCCTGATTGGAAAGCGGCTCCATATGTTGATGTTCGAATCCTCCGTCATTTGTAATAAAGCATGGTTATTGGTTTTAGTGAAATATTTCCTGTGCAATTACTGAAGTCAGATGTAAGAAATCAAGTGCATGTATTGGGTGGAATTGTTCACCAAATATTTACTGTGGTTCTTGTTCTCAGGAACAATAAGATACTTCCTCAGGTTTTTCTCCTGAGCAGTAATTAGATGACCAGGAAGACTTTGTGTGACTGTATGCGCCGTGTCTGTGAGCATTTTTTAAAAATTACATTGAGATATTTTACTAATAACGGAAGGGATTAATAATCGTGTGTTAAAAGTCTTAACTAATGTCATATTTTCTTTATAAAATTACGAGGATTCCTTTGTGCAACAATGATTTGGAGATGCCGGAGTTGGACCGGGGTGGACAAAGTTCAAAATCACACAACAGCAGGTTATAGTCCAACAGGTTTGTTTGGAATCACTAGTTTTCAAGGTGCTGCCTCTGTATCGGGTGATCTGATGCACAGACAGCGCCAGGTAAACCAATGCTTCCAAATAAACCTGCTGGACTATAACCAGGTGTTGTGTGATTTTTTAACTTCGTGAAACAAACTGAAAAACCACATGTGATAAGTGAGATATATGCAAAATCGATTTTCAAAGCATTTCATCTTTACAATCAATTTGACTCGGCCATTGGAAAAATAAACCAAACTCTCAGGCAGTTCATCAATTGAACATTAAGTAGAAATTAAACTTAATAAAAGACATAGCAATAATGAGATGAATTACAACATTGTATTGTATAATAAAGGTAATCTGAAGAACTGAAGGGTACTAGCAAGTGGCATTTGCTTCATTTTACTGAAGAAAAATCGAACTTTTTTTTCATCTTGCTTGGACTAGAAAATAAGGATAAGTACATGTGAGGTGTTCAAATATACAATACTGGTGTACTAAATGTTTATTGAATCTCTTCTGCAGAATTAAGTTCACAGAATAAACAATGTTTGGGCATTCATGATCTGATTGGAATTAAAATCCTGTTGTCCACCATATGCATAATAATTGGATGTAGCAAGGTATTTTGATTTTAAAATCAAATGAATTTCATTTCTTAGATATATTAAATTTTGAAAACTACTAAGTCCTCAAACTTAAAATTTAGAGACAATGCAATGTGATACATCCTTTTATTAATAACCTGCAGATAAAAGATTGCAGATGTGAGATTATTAGAATGAATCACAGACAGAAGCAGATCCAAAACTGGATTTAAAAACAATGCAAACTCCGCTTAGTTATATTCTAATCACCATTCTAAGCTGCTCTGATGCATCTCTGTTCAAGATGAACTCACACCTCCAACAGTAATTATTGGTGAAATGGCATTAGATATCTCATAATTTATCAGGTTGTGATTACTTTGATTCTCCTAGGAGAGAGACACTAGTAGAGCTCCACAAGTTCCTTTCGTTATCTTCCCACCAAGGAAGGGTGGGATTATAATCGATTGGGATTACTCAAATGCAAACGAACCAGTGTTCATTCCGATAACTGGGCTGGTAATTAATTAGACTGTTTCTGTGTAATCGACTGAGAATGAAATGGCAATTCACAATAATGATGGAACTAATCACATGCTCTTACTTAAAAATTAAGATTATGATAATTGAGAGAAAGATAATAGACACATCATGCACTTATTGTAAATTCATAAAAAAAACAACTGCTGTAAATGTTTAAAGTGTTTTTTTTCTTATAATAGAAAGATCATTAGAACATTTAGCAGGAGGACGCAATCTGAAGAAAATGTTATTCACTGTGATTATTCAGCTGCAGAGAACTTGCCCTCCTTCCACAAACGTATAACTTCCAACAATTCCATATTCACTCTGATTGATAAAGGAAAGAGCAAACAGCTGTAAAATCCTTTTTTCTTGTTTACACAAAATGTCACAAATTTGAAATTTATTTTAGCTTTAAATTATTTAAATCTTACTGTGAACAGAAATACAATAAATCTTGGCGTTGAAGAACAATATAATCAAACCAAATTAAAATACACATTGATATTCACAATAATTGGGGGAGTGAACACTGCAATTTATTTCCACCAGTTGACGTACTGAGCCATAATTCCAATTTCATACTCCATTTGGATAGGCAATGGTTAGATATTAGCAATAACAAAATTATTATTATACTGTCAGTGAACTGAATATTAATGAGAAATCTCACATTGCTATTTGAATGAGCAATGTGTCGAAATAAACAGTAATTATTGGTGAAATGCCATTAGATATCTCATAATTGATCAGGTTGTGATTACGTTTCTTGTAGAAATGAGTAGCATTCAAATATTTCCAATGAGCATTGGATGGAAAATCAATGCTTTTTCGTGTAGACCTGAACGGTTTTTTTTTATTACAGTATCGGCACTAAGAAATAATGGATTAAACTGATGTAGGAATCTCACCTTACTGAATATTTCCAAGCTTTCTAAGATGTTTCTAGTTCAATCTTCAGTATAAAAAGGGTAATTTTGGCTCAGCACATCTGTAACTGTAAACATTTCAATACATCTCCACCAAAGTTATTAATCTGACAATTCAGAACAAATATAAAAAAAATCCTCTGTAAATGTCATTGACTATATCTTTTGATTATAGTTAAGTTCATTCTCTACTTACTTTATTCGTATTTCTGACACCAGTGATTAATATTGATTAGATTAAATGTCATATGAGTGAGACATTAGTTGTCTCTCAATGATCTGTGCAGCACAGGAATAGGTCATTTGGCCCATAACGTTGTGCTGAACATAATGCAAAAGAAACTCACTGCATCTGCCGACCCTTGGTCCATATTCTCCCAAATTATCTAAATGAACAGTAAAGAGCCTTAATGCATCTGCCTCTCCCACCATCTCTGGAAGTTCATTCCAGACACCTACCCCCACTCCCGTGTAAAAAAACAAATTGCCCCTTGAACTGTCTCCCCTAACCTTAAACGCAAGTCACATAGTTTTGACGTTTCAACTCTGGGAAAAACATTCACAGTGTCAACCCTATCTATGTATCTCATGATTGCATAGACTTACATAAAGTCTTCCCCCAGCCTCTGCCACTCCACAAAAAGGCAGAATGAGTTTTTCTCGCCTCTCCAAATCCAGACAGCACGGGTAACTGCTCTCTGTACCTTCTCCAAAGCCTCCATACCCGTCTTGGAATGTGGCGAACAGATATGAATACAATCATTTAAGTATGCCTTAACCAAAGTCTTATAACATGACTTTGGTTACAACATGACTTCCTGACTCTTGTAACCAGTTCCGTGACCAATAAAGACAAGCATGCCATTTGCCTTCCTTACCACCCTATCTAATTGCATGGTCATTTTCAGGGAGCCATGGTCTTGAACGCCAAGATCACTTTGAACAACAAAGCTGGTCAGGGTCCTGCCATTATACACTTTTCCTTAGTATTAGATCTCCCAAAGTGAAACACCTCACACTTATATGGATTAAACTTCACCTTGAATTTCTCTGCCCATATCTGCAATTTATCTTTTATCCTGCAGTATTCCTTGACAACCTTCTACATTATCCACAACTCCACTGAACTTTGTAATGCCTGCAAACCTATTAACTCACTCAATTCGATTTTAATCCATGTCACTTATATACATTTTTATCACAAACGGAAAAGTTTCAGTACAGATCCCTTTGGAAAAAAAGACAGAAAATGAAAGAAATGCAGAATTCTTGAATAAATGCGGTTTTTCAATGACAGAACAATGCTGATGAATAATCTCTGAAGGTCTATTTTTGTTTTTAAATTAACCCAATATTTTAATTCTCAGTTTTCTGATCTTAATGAATACCGAGTAAAAAAAGAGCTTTGAAAATATTGAATCATTTTAAGTGTTGAGTTCTAACATTAATTGTTAGTTTATTGTCATTTCAATTACCACACCATAATGTATTTTAATCTTAGTAATGAGCATCAGGCGATTCACATTTCAGTTTAATCCATTATTTCTGATTGCAAGTATCATAATGAAATATTAACTTTCTTTTCAGGTCAACAGACCTGCAATCCACCAATGGTTTCTCATCCAAAATTCATAATAACTATCTCGTTTTCTTTCATTTGAATTCTCATATTAATGGAAGGAATATTAATCAGACTTGTCAATTAAGAAGTGGCTAACTATTTTTCACATAAATATTTCAGTTCTTTCCAACATATTGCACAATTACATTGCAATAAGGGTTTTCTCATCATTCTTAAATTTGCTATCACCCATTTTAAAACTAATTATTGCAATTAACAAACCGGTAATCATTGTTGAAATCTAATATCTCCAACTTTAGATGAGGAATTACGGCTCAGTACATCAACTGATGCAAAACGTATTGCACTCTACAATCTCTTAATCTTACCAAAAATAGTTTGAAGTGTGGAAGCTTAGTTGGATTGAACTGACTGTGAGCAAAAATGCATTCTGAAGATGGGTCACTGGACCCAAAGCATTAACTCTGATTTCTCTTCACAAATGCTGCCAGATCTGCTGAACTATTTTCCAGCAATTTCTGATTTTGTTTCTGATTTCCAGTAGCCACCGTTTTTTGCATTCTTGTCCTGATAGTTTTTCATTTCAATGCCAACATTTCTGTTTTCTGATTATTACAATAAGAGCTAACTGTTTTCATGCTAAATATCAATTCAATTTCATGTATTTCTTCCATACGCAAAACAGAATTAACAATTGTTTGTTCTCGCAAGGATTGTGACGGTTTATACCTCAGGTTGAGGTTTAGGGTGTAGGTTTGCTCGCTGAGCTGTAGGTTTGATATCCAGACGTTTCATTACCTGCCTAGGTAACATCATCAGTGGCAACCTCCAAGTGAAGCGAAGCTGTTGTCTCCTGCTTTCTATTTATATCTTTCTCCTTGGTGGGATAGCTGGGTTTTGTGGTGATGTCATTTCGTGTTCGTTTTCTGCGGGGTTGACAGATGGCATCCAGATCTCTGTGCTTGTTTATGGCGTTGTGGTTGGTGTGTCAGGCCTCTAGGAATTCTCTGGCATGTCTTTGCTTAGCCTATCCCAGGATAGATGTGTTGTCCCAGTTGAAATGTATTTTTTTTTTTACACGGATGAAAAAAAAACACCATTTCGACTGGATCAACACATCTATCCTGGGATAGGCTAAGCACTCCAACCACAACGCCATAAGCACACACATGGATCTAGATGCCATCGATCAACCACGCAGAAAACGAACAGGAAATGAAATCACCACAAACCCCAGGAACCCCATCCAGGAGAAAGATATAAATAGAAAGCAGGAGACAACAGCTTCGCTTCACTTGGAGGTCGCCACTGATGATGTTACCTAGCCAGGTAATGAAACGTCTGGATATCAAACCTAAAAATCAGCGAGCAAACCTACACCCGAAATGTTTGTTCTATTACAGTAAAACTTGAATTCTTAGAAATCACAATTTTGTGAAAATGAGGGAAGTTGTCTTTCGCTGAGTAGTCACATTGAATGACTAATTCTTTATTTCCAATTCATATGCATTACAAAGCAGTTTAATTTTAATTTCTGTATATGAATAATTGTTTCAAACATATCGAATTATTTGACTATCGTGACATTTTTATTTCATTGAGATCAATGTCGCTTCGGTCCATCAGTATTAGAAATTACTAATTATTTTAATTGGTCCATTACACACTGAACTGTCTAATACAATCCTAGTCCAATTATCACAATAAATATCTGAGCAGTTTCCCATTGAGTAACCATAGTAAGTATATGATTATAGTCCTGCCCATCCTGCATGGGAACATTATTGAGCGCTCTGGTAATGTCTGTACTAATACACCAGGAGGCATGGGTTGAATTCCCACCTTCAACAGAGATAGAACATAGAACATAGAACATAGAACAATACAGCACAGAACAGGCCCTTCGGCCCACGATGTTGTGCCGAACTTCTATCCTAGATTAAGCACCCATCCATGTACCTATCCAAATGCCGCTTAAAGGTCGCCAATGAATCTGACTCTACCACTCCCACGGGCAGCGCATTCCATGCCCCCACCACTCTCTGGGTGAAGAACCCACCCCTGACATCTCCCCTATACCTTCCACCCTTCACCTTAAATTTATGTCCCCTTGTAACACTCTGTTGTACCCGGGGAAAAAGTTTCTGACTGTCTACTCTATCTATTCCTCTGATCATCTTATAAACCTCTATCAAGTCACCCCTCATCCTTCGCCATTCCAACGAGAAAAGGCCGAGAACTCTCAACCTATCCTCGTACGACCTACTCTCCATTCCAGGCAACATCCTGGTAAATCTTCTCTGCACCCTCTCCAAAGCTTCCACATCTTTCCTAAAGTGAGGCGACCAGAACTGCACACAGTACTCCAAATGTGGCCTAACCAAAGTCCTGTACAGCTGCAACATCACCTCACGACTCTTGAATTCA
Source organism: Chiloscyllium punctatum (assembly GCF_047496795.1). Lineage (NCBI taxonomy): Eukaryota > Metazoa > Chordata > Chondrichthyes > Orectolobiformes > Hemiscylliidae > Chiloscyllium > Chiloscyllium punctatum. The sequence continues at coordinate 640,942 of NW_027309870.1, forward strand.
ATCCCTCTGCTAATGAACGATAATACTCCATAGGCCTTCTTACAAACTCTATTCACCTGAATGGCAACCTTCAAAGATCTATGTACATAGACCCCAAGATCCCTCTGTTCCTCCACCTGACCAAGAACCCTACTATTAACCCTGTATTCCGCATTCTTATTTGTTCTTCCAAAATGGACAACTTCACACTTGGCAGGGTTGAACTCCATCTGCCACTCCTCAGCCCAGCTCTGCATCATATCTAAGTCCCTCTGCAGCCGACAACAGCCCTCCTCACTGTCCACAACTCCACCTATCTTTGTATCATCTGCAAATTTACTGACCCACCCTTCGACTCCCTCATCTAAGTCATTAATAAAAATTACAAACAGCAGAGGACCCAGAACTGATCCCTGCGGAACTCCACTTGTAACTGGACTCCATGCTGAATATTTACCATCTACTACCACTCTCTGACTTCGACCGGTTAGCCAGTTTTCTATCCAATTGGCCAAATTTCCCTCTATCCCATGCCTCCTGACTTTCCGCATAAGCCTACCATGGGGAACCTTATCAAATGCCTTACTAAAATCCATGTACACTACATCCACTGCTCTACCCTCATCCACATGCTTGGTCACCTCCTCGAAGAATTCAATAAGACTTGTAAGGCAAGACCTACCCTTCACAAATCCGTGCTGGCTGTCCCTAATCAAGCAGTGCCGTTCCAGATACTCGTAAATCCTATCCCTCAGTACCCTTTCCATTACTTTGCCTACCACAGAAGTAAGACTAACTGGCCTGTAATTCCCGGGGTTATCCCTATTCCCTTTTTTGAACAGGGGCACAACATTCGCTACTCTCCAGTCCCCTGGTACCACCCCCGTTGCCAGTGAAGACGAGAAGATCATTGCCAACGGTACTGCAATTTCCTCTCTTGCTTCCCACATAATCCTAGGATGTGTCAAAGCACCTCTGTGAGTTGGTTAGAACATATCTAGGTGTCTATTGAATTGCTTTTCAATCCAACATTTCCTCAACTTGTATCTGTTGTTCATTGCTATGACCACAATATCTGCACTTTATTGGCTTTAGGTCACTGATTAAAATATAAAGGGGATTATGCTGCTTCTAAATACCTATCAACTTTGCAGTATTAAAGATTCTACAGTGTAAATAATATTTAAATTGAGAGGGGAAAGATCGAAGAGGGATCTGACGGGCAATTTTATTCGTACAATATGTTTGGCACATATGGGATGAGCTGTGAGAGGAAGGGGCAGCGGCTGGTACAATTACAACATGTAAACGACTTTTGGACAGTTACATGGATAGAAAACATCCAGAGGGGTATGGAACAAACACAGGAAAATGGGACGAGTTTAGTTTAGGAAACCTGGCCAGCATGCCAAGTTGGGCTGAATGGGCTGTTTCTGGGATGTGCCAATCTACCATTCTACAATTCAAAAGTTGACTGTGATTGGTAAAGGAGAGAACGAGCGTGTGTTAATTCTGTTTTGTGTCCAGAAATAAAGTGGAATGAATTTTAATTTTGTCATGTAAAATAGTTCACTCTTATTGTGATTAAAAACACAATGAATATGAACATTGAAGTGAAATATAATTAAATCAATTCAACTATGTTTCCATGGTTAAAGCAGAAATTGACCTTTACAATGATTGTGAGATTGTACACTGCAATATCTTCACAACAGTTCTTGCACTGAGCCATTATTGCACATTTATACCCCTTACTGAACTGAACAATTATTAGAAATTAGAATTTTGAAAATCTATCTACGCACTTAGAAGAAGGAGCAATTTTATTTTGCAATGTGACTGCGCAATGTGTAGACATGAACAAGAATTATTGCAGTGAAATGTAATTGCAGTTCCCTGAATTTCTACGGCTGAGATTAATGCGATCATTCAAATCAGTAAAAGTCAGATACTTTCAAAATATGTTGGATGCAAAATCACTGGTTCCATTGTGGGATAGTTGACCTGAAAACAACAATATTGTTACAGTGGATTAAATTAAACAATACATTAAATTAAAATGTGGATCACGTTAGAAACACAAACAAATTATTCTGCAATTATTATAAGGCTAATGAATTCAAAATAAATGCTGTAATCTGAACAAATAAATCAATTCAATATTTTAAAAACACTTTGCTCTGATGTTGATTAGACGTTCATTATGCTCAGTAAACTGAAAACTGAAATATAGTCGCGAGATTGATGGACTGGGAACAATAAATGAGCCATTCAGTTATTATTGAAAATAATTTATTTTTGATGAAAAATGCAGACAATACAATTCAAAAGTTATTGTGTTTGTTGAACTAAACAAGTGATGTAGGTAACTTCATTTCTCGCAAAAAATACAGTAATGCATTTCATTCAATTCAATTAATTGTAGAAACATGTATTTTTAATTTATGTGATTTTATCCTGATCAATGTTGAAACATTAGTACCTGAATTTGGAAGAAAATTATTGGTAAAGAAAGTGAATATCTGAGTGACCACAAGATACAGTCAATGACATTTGATAGAAAATCAATTTGCATGATTTTGTGATTATTGAACATTAATAAGTAATGTTGTAATAAACATTAAAACAAAATCAACAGTTCCAAAGCAGCTGTTTGTTGTAACAAATTGAACATAAAAACACTTCTGCAGGGCACATGATCTGAAAAAGCAAAAAATCTCTTGACGTGATATTTCAGCTAAAAGATACTTTCCTTTTTTTTAAAAAAAAAAGGGGTACAACTTTCAAGAATTCAAAAGTTATTGTGTTTGTTGACCTGAACAAGAGATGTAGGTAACTTCATTTCTCACAAAAGAAAGTGGAATGGGAACTTTAAATTTTTTTTTAGCAAGAAACACAATGTAGCTTTTAGTGTAATCATTTAAATTAAAATGCATGTTCGTATGGAATTGAAATATAATCAAAGCAAATGAAACAGGATTAAAATAAACATCAACACGAATTCCATTATTGAACTAAAAATCAACTAGCATTGCACTATTACAATAAAAATCAGCATTTGCTATGATTGCAAAACTGTACAGTGCAATGTGTTTACACAAGTCAATGTATGGAAACATGATACTACACTTTGGGATGAATGTACTGGATTGAACTATTATTAAATATTGGATATAAGCAACAATTAGTCTGAAAAACAGTTAATGTCAAACATTAAATTGGTGAGAAATCTGATTTTACTGTGCAACTGTGTAAAGTGTAGACATGAACAGTAATTATTAGGGTAGAATAGCAATCTGACATGACTTAAGGTTTCATATTAATTCCATGATTACTTTGTGTTTTCACATCAAGAAGAGATAACATATTTACTATGAATGCTTGGTTGTTTCATTGGTTGGTTTGTGGATGTTTTAACCTGGATAGAATGACTACATTTTTCATTGTAAGAAATAACATATTAAACTAAAATGGGAATCTCACGATGCTTGTCACAAAGATTTAACTGAATTACCGTCTGGTTAATGGAGTGACAATGAATTTACAATTAATTTTAGTACTCTGGCAAATTAAATGATTCGATATTTTAAAATTATTTTGCTCTAATGTTGATTAGACTTTTTATTGAGATCAGAGACATGAAGATTAAATTGCTTTTTTGGTAGATTGACAAAAAACATATTAGACATTCAGTGATTATTAATTATCATTGTTTTGTCATTCATAATTCTCAGTTATTCAAGAATTTCTTGCTTTACATTTCTTCCCAAAAAGAATAATTTCATGGAATTTTTCATATCATCAATATTTACAAATTTGAGTCAGAGTTGGGAAGAGAATAAATAGATAAGGAATGTGGGTATCACAGCAAAAAATAGGCAACAGTATTTGTCGCACAATTATTTTCAAAATTTCTCTGAAAAAATGTATAATCGGTTATGCGCAAATGCTTGCAGCTACAAATACAGTGAGCCATAATTACACTTTTGCTGTGATGAATAGTCGAGAAACCTATCACAAACATTAGTAATATTCAGGAATTTCTTCATCTCAATAAATGTCAGTATTAGCTTGCTCATCTATTAATGATGAAGGGTGATTATTGGTCAGAGAAAGATGTGTGTAAATTATAAGAAGGTGCCTATTGCATATCTTTGGATGGGGTGTTATGGTGATGTTTGTTGTGGTTATTCATCCTGGGAAAAATAAGATTATTACAAAGAGATATTCAGTGAACAGTGATTAGGTGACCTTGAAGACCATCGTTTGGTTTTATGTGCAGTGATTAAGAGTAATTTGATTTCAGTAGCATTGGGCTATTTTGCATGATTTGGCAAATTATTAATAATCTTGTGACAAAATTTTGAGGATGATCATGAGCTGTATTCGATCCATCCAGTGGGTTGGTACAAACATCCTTCACTGTTTTCCTTCCCATGAGAGGCGTGCTATGCTCAGGAACTGGCTGGAAGCCAAGATGCCAGAAAATCTGGTTCAACCTCTCGAATACACAACTCTCAGGCTGGTTGTCACTGGATCCCCGGAACTTTTGTGACCTCTTTTCTGGAGCTGAATGATGCTGGCTCTGTTTGATTTCATTTGAGCAGGTTTCTTTTCGATCAGATTTCTGTGGCTGTCGGTGAATTTCAAACATTCAATTTCGGGCCACAGGTCACTTGACCTCAGTCAATAATTAAAATAGAGTTCACTTATTGTGACAGCGATGTGATAATTAACGGTGGCGTTTTAACAAATGAAATGATTAAACATTTTCCAGCAGTTTACACAGACATTAATTAGATATTCATTAAGATATGTAAACTGAGAAGTATAATCTAGTTGCAGGATTACTGAATTGTAAGAAAGATTTAGTTACTGTGTTTTCTAGAAGGAATTGTTTAATCATTCAAATAGGTCAGCTCTTCCTGAATTCTACGTACCTTTATTTGTAGCGAACACTCATCTAGGACTCATTTGATTTGTCTTTTAAACTGTGTTTCAAGATTTCAACGGGACATTGACATTGATCTGAGCTGAGAAGTAGGAGATTGAGTTCAACCTGGAAAAGTGTGAAGAGATTCATTTTAGAATTTTGAATTTGAATGCAGACTATTGAATGAAATGTAGGATTTTTGGCAGTGTGGAGGAACAGAGGGATCTTGGAGTCCATGTCCATAGATCCCTCATAGAGGAGGTTTACCAGGATCCTGCCTGAAGTAGAGGGCACGTCTTCTGATGAAAGGTTGAAGGAGCTAGGGCTTTTCTCATTGGAGCAAAGAAGGATGAGAGGCAACTTGACAGACAGGCTTAGATAGAGTGATGAGAGGCTTAGATCGAGTGAACAACCAGAGACTCTTTTTCCCAGGTGGAAATGACTATCATAAGAGGGCATAATTTCAAGGTGAATGGAGGCATGCTTAGTGGAGATGTCAGAGGTAGGTTCCTATTACAGAGTGATGAGTGTGCGGAATGTACTCCTAGCAGTGGTAGTAGAGTCAGATACAGTAAGTGTATCTAAGTAACTCATGGCTACGTACATGAATGATAGCAAAATGAAGGGAATATAGGTTAGTTTGATCTTAGAAGAGGATAAAAGGTTAGCACATGGACCAAATGTCCTGTACTGTGTTGTACTGTTCGATGTTCTATGTACTGAACTGAACAGTTATTACATATTAGCAACAAATAGATTTTCAAAGCTCTATTAGCGAACATTAGAATAATGATAAATCTCACCTTGCTATTTGACTGAGCTATGTGTGGACATAAACAGGAATTATTGCAGGGAAAAGTAATTAAGGTTTTCAAAATTAATAAATTTGAAGTTACCGAGGTCATTCAAATGGCGGCCTTTGTGGGGAGCCGCAGAAAATGGGGGAGATACTAAATGAGTATTTTGCATCAGTATTTAATGTGGAAAAGGATATGGAAGGGATATAGACTGTCGGGAAATAGATGGTGATATCTTGCACAATGTCCAGATTACAGAGAAGGAAACCCTGGATGTCTTGAAATGGGTAAAGGTGGATAAATCCCCAGGACCTGATCAGGTATACCCGAGAACTCTGCGGGAAACTAGAGAAGTGTTTGTTGGGCCTCTTGCTGAGATATTTGTATCATCGATAGTCACAGGTGAGGCGCCGGAAGACTGGACTTTGGCTAACCTGGTGCCAACGTTAGGGCAAGAAGGGCAGTAAGGACAAGCCAGGGAACAATAGACCAGTGAGCCTGACCTCGGTGGTGGGCAAGTTGTTGGAGCAAATCCTGAGAGACCAGACGTACATGTGTTTGGAAAGCCAAGCACTGATTATGGATAGTCATCATGGCTTTGTGCGTAGGAAATCATATCTCACAAACTTGCTTGAGTTTTTTGAGGAAGTAACAAAGAGGTTTGATTTTGGCAGAGCAGTAGATGCGACTTATATGGACTTCAGTAAGGCGTTCTTCCCATAGGAAACTAATTAGTAAGGTTAGATCTCACGGAATATGGGGAGAACTAGCCATTTGGATACAGAACTGGCTCAAAGGTAGAAGACAGAGGGTGGTGGTGGAGGGTTGTTTTTCAGACTGGATGTCTGTGACCAGTGGAGTGCCACAAGGATCGGTGATGGTTCCTCTACATTTTGACATTTATATAAATGACTTGGATGCGAGCATAAGAGGTATAGTTAGTAAGTTTGCAGATGACTCCAAAATTGGAGGTGCACTGGAGAGCCAAGAGGGCTACCTCACATTACAACAGGATCTGGACCAGATGGACCAATGGGCTGAGAAGTAGCAGATGGAGTTTAATTCAGTTAAATGCGAGGTGCTGCATTTTGGGAAAACAAATCTTAGCAGGACTTATACACTTAGTGGTAAGGTCCTTGGGAGTATTGCTGAACAAAGAGACCTTGGAGTGCAGGTTCATAGCTCCTTGAAAGTGAAGTCGCAGGTAGATAGGATAGTGAAGGCGGCGTTTGGTATGCTTTCCTTTATTGGTCAGAGTATTGAGTACAGAAGTCAGAAGGTCATGTTTCGGGCTGTACAGGACAGTGGTTAGGCCACTGTTGGAATATTTCGTGCAATTCTGGCCTCCTACCTACCGGTAAGAAGTTGTGAAACTTGAAAGGGTTCAGAAAAGACTTACAAGGATGTTGCCAGGGTTGGAGGATTTGAACTACAGGGAAAGGCTGAACAGTCTGGGGCTGTTTTCCCTGGAGCATTGGAGGCTGAGGCGTGACCATATCGAGATTTACAAAATTTTGAGGGGCATGGATAGGGTAAGTAGGCAAAGTCTTTTCTCTGGGGTCGGGGAGTCTAGAACTAAAGATGGTAGGTTTAGGTTGAGATGGGAAGATATAAAAGAGACCTACAGGGCAACTTTTTCACACAGAGGGTCGTAAGTGTATAGAATGAGCTGCCAGAGGAAGTGGTGAAGGCTGGTACAATTGCAACATTTAAGAGGCATTTGGATTGGTATATGAATAGGAAGAGTTTGGAGGGATATGGTGGGATTAGATTGTGTTGGGAAATGTGGTCGGCATGGATGGGTTGGAGTGAAGGGTCTGTTTCCATGTTGTATGCCTCTATGACTCGATGACTCTTAATGAGAAAAAAGTCAGATTTTTACAACGAGTGTTGTATCAGAAATCATTGATTCTTTTGTATGTGTGATGATCTGAAAGAAAATGGATTTTTATATTACTGTATTAGTACAAGGGAACACTAGATTATTTTCAAATATGAAATTCACTGTAATTGTTAGCCAGAATAAGTTAAAGCTTTGTGTAATTATTGTAATGCTGATGACTTAATAATTGTTGTTAGAATTCTGAAAAAAGAAAATGTTATACTATTTGTCCTAAGAGTCAATAAATTAAATTGATATATGAACCACAATATACCTGTTAGCAAAACTAATTTAAATTATTATGCAATTATTGTCAAGGCAATGACTTGATAATTAGTGCTAGTATCTAAACAAATAAATTGATTCAATATTTTGAAAGCATTTTGCTCTGAAATTGATTGGATATTTATTAAGATCGGAAAACGGAGGGAATAAAATGCAATAGCTCGCTTGATTGGATTGAAGAAGAAAATGAGACAGTCCATGTCAGTGTCGGTTACCACAGCACAGTCGTTTTGGAGACAGGTCCCACCTGCAGATAGAGCTGAGCGATGCAGCAACCAACAGATCAGACCTAAACTCTACATTCATTCCACATCCAGTCGAGAATGGTGGTGGAGAATTGAACAACTCACCGGAAAAGGAGGTTCTACAAATATTCCCATCATCAATGATGGAAGAGCTGAACACATCAGTGCAAAAGATAAGGCTGAAGCTTTCTGGGAGCTAAATATCCAAGAATGCACATCCAAATGAAAAGGCAGGCAGGTGGGCAGAGAGGCTGGGGTTAGTGAACAGTAAGAAATGGAATTAAGTCAAGAGCAATAAATGACATTGGCTCAGATGATGTAGAATCTGTGTGGGTGGAGATGAGGAACCGCAAAGGTTAAAAAAAACATAATGGGAGTTATCTGTAGAGCTCCAAACAATAGTCAGGATTTGGGCATAAGTTACATGAGGAGATAGGAAAAGCATGTAAGGAAGGTAAGGTTACAGTGATCGGGGGGATTTCAATATGCAGGGGGACTGGGAAAATCAGGATGATAGTGGATTGCAAGAAAATGAATTTGTGGAATCTCTGCAACATGGCTTTTTGAAGAAGGTTGCAGTGGAGCCCACTAGGGAACAGGCAATTCTGGATTTAGTGTTGTGCAATGAGGCAGACTTGATAAGGGAGGTTAACGTGAATGAACACTGAGGAGGCAGGGACCATAATATGATAGAATTTACACGGCAGTTTGAGAGGGAGAAGATGGAATCAGGTGTAACTGTATTCCAGCTGAATAAAGGCAGCTACAGAGACATGAGGGAGAAGCTGGAGTGAATTGACTGAGAGAGGAGTCAAGCAGGAAAGAGAGTGGAACAGTGATGGCTAGGGATTCTGGGAGTGTCCGGGTGACACAGTAAAAATTCATCCCGAGGAAAAAGCAGCATGGATCAGGGAGGGTGAGGCAACCATGGCTGACTCGGGAAGTCAGGGAAAGCATACAAGCAACATATCACATGGCAAAGGGCAGTGGGATGTCAGTGAAATCGGAAGCCAAAAAAGAACAATGGAGAACAATGAAGAAAAAACATAAGGAGAAAGAAGATTAAGCATGAGAGAAAGCGAGTGTGTAATATTAAAAACATGATTGCCGGAGTTTCTTTAGTTACATAAAGTTCAAAAGAGAGGCGAAAATGGACATGTGCTGCTGGAAATTGAGGCTGGAAGAATAGTAATGGGGAACAAAGAAATGGATAAGGAACTGAATAAGTACTTTGCATCAGTCTCCATGGTGGAAGACACAAATAATATCCCAAAATTTCAGGGACAGTCGGGGTGGCGGGGGTGGCGGGGGTGGGGGTGGGGCGGGTGGCGGTGGAACAGAGATGAGTGTGGAATATAAATCACGAACAGATCAGGCTTGGTCTTATTGAATGGTGGAGCAGGCTCGAGGGGTCGAATGGTCACCTTCTTCTTCTTTCTCACATGATCCCAGGACTGAGAGCTTTGTTTAAAATTCATTCACTAGATGTAGGTGCCACTGGCTAGGGCAAAATGTATTACCCAGAGAGCATTTAAGAGTCACCAAGGAGAAAATGCTAAAAAATTGAAAAATTTGAAAATAGATCTATTACCTGGACAGATGGACCACGCCCCAGAAGGTGATAGCTGAAGGGATAGTGGAGGCTTTAATTGTGAGCTTTCCGGTATCACTGGAGTCAAGGACTGTCCCAGAGGACAGGAACATTGCTAATATAACCCCCAACCACAAGAAGGGAGTAAGGAAAAAGAAGGGAAATAACTGGGTATTAATCCTGGCCTCAGTCATTGGTAAATTGTTGGTACTATTTTGTCAGTAATATTTAACGAACTGGTTATTTCAATTATAATGCAATCTCTACAAAAAGACCAAATTTTTTTTGACGACAACAAATTTTCAAACAACTTCTCTCAATCTATCTCTCCTTCCTTTTCATTAGACAACGTAGGGAGGCATGGAAACACTACAGTGATGTAAGCTATATGTAATACAGTGAGACAGGAAAGCTAGTATGGCTCATGTTGATTCTTGAAACCCACACAGTGAAGCAACACATTCACTGCATAATAAAGATTAGACAACATTTCAACCCCACTCATACCGGCATGACAGAAATAAAATGTGGGTTGGTTGGACAGGCTGGTTTTGTTTCAGTTGGAGTGAGGGGTGACATGACTGAAGTATATAAGATCCTGCATGGTTTGATAAGGTGGATGTGGAAAGGATATTTCCTCTTGTGGGTCATTCCTGAACTAGAGGGAACTGCTTTAAAATTGGCTTCACCCTTTCAGGACATAGATAATGAAATTTGTTTCCTCTCAGAAGGCTGTGCAACTTTGGAACTCTGCCCCAGAAGGTGGATTCACTGAGTATTTTTAAGACACCGGTTGATAGATTCGTGTTAAGGGGCATTGGGGCAAGATGGAATAAAAATCACGAACAGATCAGGCTTGGTCTTCTTGAATGGTGGAGCAGGCTCAAGGGGCATAATGGTCACCTTCTGCTTCTTTCTCACATGATCCCAGACTGAGAGCTTTGTTTAAAATTCATTCACTGGATGTAGGCGCCACTGGCTAGGGCAACATTTATTACCCAGAGAGCATTTAAGAGTTAACAATATTGCTGTGGGTCAGGAGTCACATGCAGGCCAGACCAGGTAAGGATGGCAGATTCCTTCCCTAAAGGACATCAGTGACACAGATGGGTTTTTCCTGACAATCAATAATAGTTTCATGGTCATCAACAGACCCATAAGTTTAGATGATTATTAAATTCAAGGTCCACATTTGCTGTAATGCGATTTGAATCAGGGTCCCCAGAATATTCGCTGGGTCTCTGGATTAACAGTTCAGCAATGATAACACGAGGCTGTTACCGAGCTACAAAGGGACAGTTTTACGGGTGGAAACCAAAACCTTGATCAAACTGGATTAAATAAAGGAGTGCTGATAGAATGGAGGAGAGTTGAAGGGATTGGGGGAAGAGAATTACCAAGTTTAGGTTCAAAGCAGCTGAAACTAAAGCCACCAACAGGGAGGAGATGAAAACAAGAAACTCTCATGCAGCTGGAATTGGATAAGTGCAGCTCCCTCAGGGAGGTGTGGAACTACACTGGGAGGACAGGGTGAAGGCATGGGTAGGTTTAAAAGCAGTGAACCAAATTTTGAAATCATATTTCTGAACATAATGTCGATGAGGTTAAAATGGAGGGAGATGTCTTACGTGACTTGCTTTAAGGACACAGACAGTAGAATCTGAGGTGATCATGAGGATGTGGAGGTGAATGTGGGAGACAAGCTGGGACTGTGTTGGAGTAGTCACTGTGAGAGGGAACAAATGCTGGATGGAGGGTTTCAGCAGCTGATGGACTGACACTGAGGTGAGCCATCGGAAACTGAGCAAGTGACCACCATCTAATAGGACAGAGAAACTGATCCATCAGCCTGAAACTGACTGACCACGTGGCTGTCAGTGACTCCAACACAAGTGAATGGAAACATTGCTCAGAGCCTGTTTCTGTAACATTCAACACAACCAGGAAATGGAAAGTGAATAATTAGCTGAAAACAAGGCGACTGCTCTGTTAGAGTCAAAATCATTCAATGTTCAGTTATTGAATATTACTGACTCTCAGAATATTCTAACCTGCAGAATCACAGTAAAAGGGGAAAGTAAACAACATTCTTGGCAAAGACAGAATGAACCAACTACTTGTATAAAACTAGCTCAAAACAAAGGTGCTGAATCCTCCACAAACTGACAAACACAGGTATATGACAAACACACCATCAGTTTGTAGATAGACAATGAAATTCTTCAGAAAAACACTTCCCTGCTTATGGTGTGTGGTAGAAATCATTCTCAGTGAGAACTGCCACTTATTTCCTTTGAAAAGAGTCTCTGTTTCCCTTCAGAAAAGCAGGTGTGTCGCGCACTTACAGACTGACTTACAGACAAAGGAAACCTGATCTGAGACTCGCAGGTTAATTAAGCTATTAGTGACAGTCCATTGCACACAAGAGCTTACACCACAACAGATTACACCACAACAGATTCTAGGGAAACCAACAATGAAATGAAAAAGGTGAATTAGTCTTAATAATCACGCAGCCTCTCTCGATTAAATAATTCTAGTCAACTTCCAAACATTTTAAAACTATTAATACCAATGCATACATATTTATTTCCTTTCCTAAGTTTCCTCCAAAAAATATATCTGACTATTCTCTTCAAAATATATTTTAAATGGTCAATTCATAATCACAATTCATTTCCAATTATTCTTAGAGCAAAACAACTTGCAAACTAAAATAGTTTTCATGTCAATAATGACACTGGAAACTTTGTTATGTAGTTTAACCATATTTCCAAATATTGTTTTGGTTCATTATTGCAGTGAAGCTAAAATTAAAGTCTATTTATTTTCTCTGATATCCTTCCATTACTTTATTCCCTAATAACAATGCCCACGGTGTAATGGGTGACAAGCATTAAAATAAAATTGAATTTTCAATGCAAGAACTGGTACAAATAATCACATATTATTCAGTTCATTCATTGTCGTTGATTATCAGAGTTATATTCATTGTATGATCATGTTAAATTCACTTAAATAATCACAGTACAATTCTCACCTCTATAGATATGTCAAAGTGAATGTCAAATTATTAATATTCCAAGTCAAACCAAATTTACATTTTGCTCTGTTTTATTCCAGGAATGACAGGATGTGTTACATTATTATGGGAAACAGGAACAAGTGAAGGTGGTGGCTCTCAGACGTGAGGCCTTAAAGCCAAAGGGCCAGGTGGTAGTTACAGTGGGGGAGGTACCTAGTGCCCCGCTCTCCTCAGAAGGCAGTGAGGATGGTGACACTGACTGGAACGGGTTAGATGGTGAAGCAGCCACGTATGGACAGAGGGACGACAATGGGTGGGATGACCGACCGCCCTATAAGACCCAGAAGGCCCTGTCTATGGCTCCACTGTGCATCAAAGCTCAAACTTGGACAGACAGTAGGGAGCAACAAGGGGAACTGACAGAAACGAAACCTGAACCGTTTATCCAGCTGAACGACAGATGTTGGTGAATGAACACCCAGCCTGACAGAGAATTGGTAATAATGGGCCTTATTGGGACAATATGGATGAATTAGTATATGTACACAGTCTCACCGAAAATGATGTACGGACCCTCCCTCAGCCCAAGATGCCCTGACGTGTACAGCAGAATCTGTCCCTGCAATAAGAGGGTGAGGGGGAGAGTCGGTTCCCCCAATGCACAGCCGATCAGTGGCTCCAGGCATTTACAGATATTACAGGGACACACTGGGGAGGGGACAGGCTGAATGGGCTAAAATAACTTTGGTGACTCAGAGACAAAAGGGTGATATCGAGGATCATACAGAAAGGAAGCCTGATGTATGTAAGGACCACGGGGGATGACCAAACCCCAACCTGTGATGATGAAATCGGTTTGATGTATTTAAAAGATGACATGGGACCCTATTTAACTGTAATTATAAACATGGGACTCCCAGTGGGAGATAATTCTAACCACATTCTGAATTGGGCCATGAGAGCTGAGGCAAACACAGAAACACAGGGGAATAGCTGCAGTACAGGGAGGGTAATCAGACCCACAATGTTACAAGGGAAGCAGGAAAGGGCACATAGACAAGGAATGTAGACAGAGAGAGGGAGATAGGTGTTCATATTGTGAGTGGCCTGTGTTCATGTAGGTATATGCATAGCCCATGAATATTCATTGATGCGCTGTTAAGGGGCCAACACTTTCATGATTCTAACACCGGAGCATCTTTGTACTTTATGCCTCACCCTGTAGCTCAAATCCTCCAACCCTAACAACATCCTTGTAAGTCTTTTTTGAAACCTTTCAAGTTTCACAGCACCCTTCTGATAGGAGGCAGGCCGGAATTGCACACAATATTCCAAAAGTGGCCTAACGAATGTCCTGTACAGCAACATGACCTCCCACATCCTATACTCAATGCTCTAACCAATAAAAGAAAATACACTGAACACCTTCTTCATCATCCTATCTGCCTGCAACTTGACTTGCAAGGACTATGAACCTGCAGTCCAAGCTCTCTTTGTTGCGCAAACGTCTTCAGGGCCTTGCCATTCAGTGTACAAGTCCTGCCCTGATTTGCTTTTCCAAAATGCAGCACATCACATTTACCTAAATTAAACCCCATCTGATCAATATCTTATTGTAATCTGAGGTAACCTTCTTCATTATCCACACCCCACCAATTTTGTATGACCTGTAAACTCATTTACGATACCAAATTATTTAAATGAATAACGAAAAAAATCCAGAAATAAACATCCATTTCTCTGAGTTTGAATGTGCTCTGTGTAAATCCTGCCCAATGACTCTGTACCAGAGAGAGGCTGCACATGCACCTGGCTGCACCTTGCCCCCTACAAAGATGGTGGCTCCACACGTGTACAGAGAATTCTTTCCCCGAATAAAGATGGCGGCGCGCACTCATGCCTGCAGCCACACTGAGGCAATTCCCCGTTTACTGAAAAAACGAGACTGGGACGTTCAAATTTGTGTTTTCCGACGTGCACATTTTGTTTGTAAAACCTCTCCGCTCAAACAGAATTGCTCTCACCTCCTGCTGTTCCACAGACAGCCTTGATGATTTTTGCGGGTACCTATTCTCTGCCTGGTTACTCGTTTGTCCTTAGTGTATTTGTACAATCACTCTGGATTCTCCTTAAGCCTATTTCCTAAAGCTATCTCATGTCCCCTTTTTGCCCTCCTGGTTTACCTCGAGTATACTCCTACTGCCCCTATACTCCTCTAGGGATTCACACAAACACAGCTCTCTGTACCTGCCATATACCTCCTTCATTTTCTTGACCAGGCCCACAATATCTTTCGTCAGGCAGCATTCTCTACACCTACCAGCCTTGGCTTTAACAGGAACATACTGTCTGTGTACTCTCATTGTCGCAGGCCTATGGAGGCAATGGCAGATGAGGAGACAGAAGCAATCATTCTCAGTAAAGAGGTAATGTTGGGAAAGATAACAACAGCCTAAAGGTAGATGGGTATCCAGGCTCTGATGGAATGCATCCCAGGGACTAAAAGAGATGGTGGGGGGTTGGGGGGAAGGGGGGGTGGGGAGTAACAAATACACCTCGTGATAATTCACTAGATGGTGGGGGTGGGGGTGGGGGTGGGGGGAGAAGGTGGGGTGGGGAGTAACAAATACACCTCGTGATAATTCACTAACATTTATTGGATTCTGGGATGGTTTTGACAGACTGGAAGCTGCAAATGTGGTGCCACTATCTATCAAAAAGGACCCGTTAGCTTAACTTCTGTAGTGGGGAAAATGCTTGAATCTCTCAAGGAAGTAGTGGTGAGATATCTGGGTAGAAATTGTCTCATTGAGCAGGCACAGCATGGGTTCATGAAAGGCAGGTCACGTTTAACGCATTTACTGGAAGTATTTGAGGATACGACGAGTGCGTTGGACAAGGTGGACTCGGTGGATGTGGTGTACATGGATTTCCAGAAGGTATTCGACAAGTTGCCACACAAAAGGCTGCTGAATAAGGTAAAAATGCATGGCATTGTGGGTAATGTATTATCATTGATACTGGATCGGTTAACCAACAAAAAATAAAGAATGGGAATAAACGGGTGTTTGGATTAATGTTGGCACAACAACTGTTTGCAATTTACACAAATGTTTTGGAGTTGAGGACCAAGTGTACGGTGTCAGAGTTCATATTTGATACAAAGATGAGGTCGAGCAATGTCTGCAGAGGCCACTGTCAGTCTGCACAGGGATACAGATAGGTTAAGTGAGTGGGTAAGGATCTGGCAGATGGAGTTCAATGTTGGGATATGTGAGGTCATCCATTTTGGTCGGACTCACAGCAAACTGAGGATGAAATGGTGAAAACGTGCAGCATGCTGCTGTGCAGAGGGAGCTGGGTGTCCTTGTGCATGAATCACAGGAAGTTGGTTTGCAGGTGCAGCAGGTAATTATGGCAGTGAAGGGAATATTGTCCTTCATTGCTAGAGGGATGGTTATGCTGCAACTCTACAGGGGAGGCCACACCTGGAGTACTGTGTACAGGTTTGGTCTCCTTACTTCAGAAAGTATGTACTGACACTGGAGGGAGTAAAGAGGAGGTTCACTAGTTTGAGTTGGGAGTTGTGGGTTGGTGTATGTGGAGAGATTGAGAAAACTGGTTCTATAGTCATTGTAATTTAGAAGAATGGGAGGTTGGAGAGGAAACAATAAAATTATGAAGGGAGCAGATAAGACAGAAGCAGGGAGGCTATTTCCACTGGGGGCGGGTCAAACTACAGAGTATTACCTCAAAATAAGGGGGAGCAGATTTATTCTGAGTTCAGGAGGAGCTTTCTTCAGCTAAAGGGTTGTGCATCTGTGGAATTCCCTGCCGAGTGCAGCATTTGACGTTATCAACTTGAATGCCTTTATGGCAAAATGTAGATTTGTGAACAGGAAAATAATTAAGGGTAGTGGTGAGAGATCGGGAATGTGGAGCTGAGGCCATGAAAAGATCAGCCCTGATCTTATTGAATGGCAGAGCAGGCTTGAGGGGCCAGATGAACGTTCTTGCCTTGTGCCATCAAAATTGGCCTTTGTCCAATTCAGAACCTTAACGTTTAGATCTTGTATATTGTTTTCTGTAACTATTTTAAAACTAGTAGAATTATTAGAGACTCCCAACAGTGTGGAAGTAGGTCATTCAGCCCATCACATTGATACTGACCTGGAGAGCCTCCTAACCTCCCCCTGTAACATTGCATTTCCCAGGGCCAGCCAACCTACACATCCCTGAACACTGTGGGCAATTCAACCTGGATAATCCACCCAACCTGCACATCTTTGGACCGTGGGAGGGAACCAGAGCACCCGGACGAAATCCTTGCAGAAAATCCCAATAAGGTGATCATCCCTTTCTTACTTTCTAGTTCCACCTAAAAAACTTCACTGGGCGTACTCCCAGGAATATCTTCCCTAAGCAAAAACATGATGCTATCCCGAATCAAAAATGCCACTCCCCTCCTCTCTTGTCCCCCTTTCTATTCTTCCTATAGCATCTATACCCTGGAACATTAAGCTGGCAGTCCTATCCATCCCTGAGTGATGCCTCTGTAATTGCTATAATATCCCAGTGCCATGTTCAAAACCACACCCTGAGCTCATCTGCCTTCCCTGTCAGGCCTCTTCTATTGAAGTAAATGCAGTGCAACTGCTCAGTCCGACTTCATTTTGTGCCTTGCCCTTGCCTGCCTTGATTATTTGACTTCTGAACTGTACCAGCCTCAGACATACCTCTATTCTCACTATCTTCTTGGGTTGACACCCACTCCCTCACTGGTTTAATGCCTCCCGAGTATCACCAGCCAGTCTCCCTGCCTAGATATTAGACACCTTCCAATTCAGGTACCATCCATCCTTCTTATGCAGGTCAACTCTACTTCAGAGGAGATCACAATGATCCAAAAAACGTGAATCCTTTTCCCCTGCACCAGCTCCTTAGCTGCTCATTGAGCACCACCTCCTCCTCTGTAATATGGACATTTTTCAAGATGTCACCATTTATTTCCCCACATTCTATATCTCCCATGTACTTCTTCACAGTAAACACTAATGCAAAATACTTGTTTCCTATCTCGCCCATCGCCTGCAGCTCCACTCAATGGCTGCCTTGCTGATCTTTGAGGGTCTCTATTTTCTTCCTAGTTAGCCTTTTGTTCCTCATGTATTTACAAAAGCCCTTTGGATTATCCTTAACCCTATTCGCCAAAGCTATCTCACGGCCCTTTTTTGCCTCCTGATTTCTCTTTTAATTATACTCCTACTGCCTTTATACTCAAAAATGGTTTGGATTGGAATAAATGAAAAATATAACATCCTGACAAAACAAACGAGGGTAGGACTTACACTCAATAAAAGTAGGGCCTTGAGTAGTGATATGGGAACAAAGAGACCGAGGGCTTCACGTCTTTGAAGTGTGTGTTACATGTAGACAGGGTGGTTAAGAAGGTGCTTAGCAAACTTACCTTCATCGTTCAGACCTTTGAGTCCAGGAGTTGGGACTATATGTTGAGGATGTACAGGACGTTGGGCAGGCCACTTCTGGAATACTCTGTCCAGTTCTGGTTGTGCTGTTATAGGAAGGATGTTATTAAATTGGAGCAGGTTCAGAAGAGATTTACCAGGATGTTTCCATGAATGGAGGGATTGTGTTCCAAGGAGAGGCTGGATAGGCTGGGAATTTTTTTCACTGGCGTGCACGAGGTTGAGGGGTGACCTTATTAGAGGTTTACAAAATCAGAAAGAGTGTAGATAAGGTGAATAGCTGGGGGAAGAGTGAGATTCAAAACTCGGGTGCATTCATTTTGAGAAGAAATTAGAAAGATTTGAGAAAAGACATTAGGGTTTTAAAAAAAATTATACGTGTGAAATGAACTTCCAGAGGAAGTGGTAGCTGTGAATACAATTACAATATTTAAAAGACCTTCAGATAAGTACATAACTAGGAAATATTTGGATGGATGTGGACCAAGCGGAGGCAGGTACAATTAGTTCAGTTTGGAATTATGGTCGGCATGGACTGGTTGGACCACAGGGCCTGTTTCCTTGCTGTATAACATTAGGACTCTAATCCTCACTAACTCTAAATTCCTCCATCCTCAACTCTCCCGATCACTGTCACTTCATCCAGCCTCACAACTCTTCCTTATTTATATAATTCCTCACCAGCCACAGAATGCTCCCTATCTCATGTCCTCCAGTTTCTCAGATCTCTGCGATATGTGCCTTTCTTTAGTTCCAGCCTTGAGGATGCCCTCATTCACTCCGATTGGTTAGAGGACAAACTGGTACGACCTGGTCCTCCAGTACTGCCCTCTGCCCCCTATTGGCCTGCGCTGACATCAATCATCAGGGCCCATTGTGAGGTGAGTGGTGGGATCCTCCCTCTCTCTGCCCTGGGATGAGCTTCAACATTCACAGTCAATGGGGCAGTATCACAGAGCACAGGGGCTGGGGCTATTCAGCCCATTTGGGATGTACCCTCTCCCTCTGGAGATGCTGCAAATCTGTCCCAATTCCCTTCCTATTTGCCCATAGCCCCCCAAATCTTCCCTTAAAAAGTAAAATTCTAAATATGTTTATGAATAACTGCTGAGTCTGTGTCCAGCATATTCACATTATTTGCCAATTACCTGAAAATAGCTACTAAGATTGCGACATTGTTAACAATTCCCCTCTCTCTGCAGATTAGATATCCTAGAAACAAATTTGCACCTGGTCAAAATCACTGCTTAACCTTCTCAGCTCCAAGAACAATGATCTGTGCTTCTACTAGCTCTCCACAAAAGAGGAACACATCTTATTTTCATTTATTAGTGTCATAGAGATGTACAGCACAGAAACAAACCTTTGGTCCAATTTGTCCATGACAACTCGGAATCCTCAACAAACAGAGCCCCATTTGCCAGTTATTGGTCTGTATCATTGGAAACTCCTCCTATTCATGTACCCAATCGGATGCCTTTCAATGTTGTAATTGTATCAGCATCCACTACTTCATCTGGCAGCTCATTCCACACATACACCACACACAGCTTGAAAACTTTGCCCCTTGGATCCGTTTTTAATCTTTGCCCTCTCAACGTAAGCCAATGTGATCTTGTTTTGAACCCACCTAATTGGGGAGGAAAACACCCTGGTTGTTCACCTTATCCATGCCCCTCATGATTTTATAAATCTCCATGAAGTCACCTCTCAGTCTTTGACTCTCCAGGGAAATTAACCCTGGCCTATTCAGCCTCTCCTTGTAGCCCAAATCCTCCAACCCTTGCAAAGTCTTTGTAAATCTTGTCTGAACTCTTTCAAGATTCACTACATCCTTTCCAAAACAGGGAATTTCGAACTTAAAACATAATTCCTGAAATGGCTTAATCAATGTCCTGTCCAACCACAATTTGATGTCCCAGCTTCTGAACTCAATGCATTGACCAATAAATATAAGCATGTCAAACACCACCTTCACTCGTCTGTCTACCTGCGACTCTACTTTCAAGGAATAATGAACCTGCACTCCATGGTCTCTATGTTCAGCAACATTCCCAAGGACTTTACCATTAAGTGTACAAGTCATGCTCTGATTTGCCTTTCCAAAATCCAACAGCTTACATTTGTCTAAATTGAACCCAGTCTGCCATTCCTCGCTCCAATGGCCCATCTGGTCAAGATACTGTTGCATTCTGAACTAACCTTCTTCATTGTCCACTACACCTCCAACTTCTGTAAACCCACATACCATATCTCATATATTCACATCCAAGTCATTTATTTAAGGACCCAATATCCATTCCAGCAGGACAATGCTGCTCACAGGCCTCCAGTCCACAAAGCAACCCTCCATCACCACCCTCTGCCTCCTACCTTCAAGCCAGTTTTGCATCCAAATGGCTAGTTCACCGAACATATCATGTTATCTAACCTTGCTAACCAGTCTGCTTTGTGGAACATGGTTCAGTGTCAATATAGACAACGTCCACAGTCTGCCTTCATCAATCACCTTTGTCACATCTCCAAAATAACTCAATCAAGTTAGAGAGAGAGAATTTCCCACACACAAAGCCATGTTAACTATCCCTAATCAATCCTCGTCTTTCCAAATACATGTAAATACTGTCTCTCAGAATCCCTTCCAACAACTTACCGACCGCTGACGTTAGGTTGACTGTTCTCTTGTTCCCTGGCCTTTCCTTACCACCTTTTTTAAATAATGGCACCCATCTTCCAGCACCTCATCTGTCACAAACAATGATATAAATACCTCAGGGAGGGGCACTGCCAACACCTTCCTAGCTTTCTACAAATTTCTGGGATACACCTGATCAGGTCCCAGGGATTTATCCACCTTGCTACTGTTTAAGACATCCAGTACTTCCTCCTCTGTAATATAGACACTTTTCAAGTTATCACTACTTATTTGTCCAAACTCTGTAGAATAGAAGAGCATAGTATTTCTCCCACATCCTGTTGTTCCATAAATGGCCTTGTTGATCTTTAAGGGGTCCTATTCTCTGTCTGGTTATTATTTTATGCTTAAAGTATTTGTAGAAACTCTTTGTATTCTCCTTAAACTATTTCCTAGAGATATTTCAAGTCCCCTTTTTGCTCTCCTGATTACCCTCGAGTATATTCCTGTAAAAACGTGATCCTGTACTCCCAATTCCTCTGTCCCTGCCATATCTGCTCCCAGGAGAAGCAATTCCACTCCAGGACATCCCAGAAAGGTTTCCTCTTTCAAGGACCGCATTTCCCTCCCACTTGATCAACAATGCACTCCAACGCATATCCTCCACTTCCTGTACCTCTGCCTTCCCCCCCCCCCAACCCCTCCAACCACAATAAGAATGTAATCCCCCGGTCCTCACCTGCCACCCACTAATCTCCATTAACCTCTGCAATGTCTGCTACCTACAGTCAGACCCCACCACCAGGGATATATCTCCCTCCTCAGCCCTTTCTATCTTCTGCAGAGACCATGGGATCTTTGGTGCTGATGTGCTGCCCCACGGATACCTCAGTCACTCACCCTGCCAAATGGCCTAGTGAGATTATCACTAGATGGATAATCCAGACACCCAGATAACGTTCTGGGGTCCAGGGTTTGGATCCCGTCACGGCAGTCAGTGGAATGTGAGTTCAATAAAAATTTGGAATTAAGAATCTATTAAAGACCACGAATACATTGTTGATTATTCCGAAAAAAAACCTCATCAGATTCGCTAATATCCTTCAGGGAAGGAATCTGCCATCCTTACCTGGTCTGGCCTACATGTGACTCCAGAGCCACAGCAATGTAGATAACTCTTTACTGCCCTTTGGGCCCAGTCAGTGATACCCTCATCCTGTGAATGAACAACAAAGAAGGTCAAGTCTTGTACACAACCATACTATTCTTACAGATAAGTGATCTCTTAGTAAATTTGCTTCTCAACTCCCTGCTGACGATTGGGGAAGTGGGAGGGCGGTCAATAGTACCATCCCAATAAGGAGATCATCCCTTTCTTATTTCTCAGTTCTGAATGGATGTACTCCCAGGAATACCCTCTTGAAGCCCAGCTGTAATGTTATCCCCCTGCTCTGTTGCCCCCTTTATATCTTTGCTATAGCATCTATACACTGGAACATTAAGCTGCTGGTCCTATCCATCATTAAGTTATGCCTCTGTAATTGCTATAATATTCCAGTGCGATGTTCAAAACCATACCCTGAGCTCCTCTGCCCCCTGCATTGAAACATATGCAGTGTAACTGCTCATTCTGTTCCTTGCCCTTGTCTGCCTTGACTGTTTGATGTCTGAACTGTACCAGCGTCATACTTAGCTCTTCGCTCACTCTCTCTCTGGGTTTACCCACGTTCCTTCACTGGTTTAATGCCTCCTTAATAGCACGAGAAACTGTTCCCTTCCAGTGCCAGTACAATCCATCCTTCTGATGGAGGTCAATTCTACCCCACAAGAGATTCCAGTGATCCAATAATGTGAACTCTTCTATCCCTATGTCATTGACAGCGATAAACAACAGCCTCCCCTCAAAATGGTTATTCTCCCCTTTAAGAATATTCTGCTCCCTCTCTGAGACATCCTTATACAAAAATTACACATTCGAATAATAAACCTTACACTCATCAGGTCATCATAAAAGGATTACATGACACATTGAAGGTTTGGGGAGACCTTTTGAGAGAATGCGATGATTCAAAGGAGAATTTTTAAGCAGCAAATTGGATTGATCTGGAACACAATACTCACACACACAATGCGAATATCCAGATCCTGATGTACTGAGTAATTCAATCAGAGTTTAGCAGAATATTTACTGAGATTACCATCTGAATGTCCACCTGTAATATCCCGTAATACAAGTTTATAAAATCTGTCACTATCAGTTCAAGTTAGAAACTCACATCATCCCCTCCTTGTGGCCCAGGATTACTGTACATATTACCCTAGAGGACATCAGCAGTCAACTCAGAGGGAAATCTGTGGGTTTCTAGGAGATTCCAACTTGAGATCTCATGTGACTGAACACAGCAGTTCTTTGACACATTGGAGAAAATGATCCAAGGGTCAGTGAGATATGGGGAACAAGAATTACTTTATATTCTTTCATTCCGTGCTGCCGCTCTGCCTCATCAATAAGACATGGGTGTGAAAGGCTAATGCCTAACGATGGGCACGTTGTCTCCATCCTGACCAATGGGTAGGAAGATCTTCTCAATCACTCCAAAGCGTATCCCTAAAAAGATAGTAACACTGTCTGCTTCCCACTGCCCAGTGCTCCCAGTAAATGTTTGGAAGAATGGGAAGGGGGGGGGGGAATATCTCCTAGAAAAGGCATAACTGTAAAGGTCTAAGAGGAATATGAAAAGAGAGAGATGCACAGGAGAAGGGGGCAACAAGTTGTCAGATGGGGTGTAACTTGGGAAAATGGGAAGTTGCTCATTTTGGAGGAGATAATAAAAGAACAAAGTACTATTTAAATGGTGGAAACTGTAGAAAGCTGCACCACAAAGGGACCAGGGGTAATTGTTCAGGAAACACAGAAAGCTACCACACAGTTACAACAGGGAATCAGGAAGGGGAATCGAATGTTTGTTTCAAAAGTTTTCAGTATGAGAGTTTGGAGTATATACCTGAGAGTAACGTGTGGAAGTGCTGGTGAGACCACCATATCTGCAGTAATGAGAGCAGTTTTGGTCCCTTTAGATAAGGAAATGTGTCACTTTATTGGAGGCATTTCAGGGAAGATTCAATGAGATGATCCCTGGTTTGGAGGGATTATCTTTTAAATAAAGGCTGAAAAGTTTGGAACTCTACTCACTGGATTTTGGAGAAAGAGAGGTGGTCTCATTGAGACAGATGGGATTCTTAAGGGGTTTGACAGGATAAATACTGAGAGGATGTGTCCGAGGGTAAATACTGAGAGGGGAGTCTGAAACAATATTCTGAGTTACGGAATCAAGAGTTCTGTTTTGGATTCAAGTATAAGGGAACACAGACGTGGGTAAGGGATTTCAGTAGCAATGGAGCTGGGGTGAGGTGGAGAAAAGCAACGTTTAAGAGATTGGATTTCCTGGTGCTGTGATTGTGTGGATGTCTGATCAGAAGGTCACCTTGGGGTCAGATATAACAGCAATATTGTTGAGAGTGTCGTTCTGCCTCAGAGTTCCCAGTGGGAGGCAGGGGCTCAGCAGTAAGGCAACGGGTATAACCTTGACAATGTTTCATTGGAGGAAATTGCAGCTAATTGAGTAGTGGGAATGTGGTAAGCAGTTTGATAACTGAGTAACAGTGGAGTAATGGAGAGGGATAATGGGGAGAGCGAGCTGGGTATCGTCAGTGTACATGTCAAGCCTAACACAGTGTTTTTGGATGATATCACCTCCTGGCACTATGTACGTGAGATACAGGAGAGACCAAGGATAGATCGTTGAGGGACACCAAATGCAAGGAATTCAGAAAGCAAAGGGAGAATGGAGATGGAGCAGGATTTTCCAACAATGGTGAGGTCAAATATCAGTTTTTCACAGAATGGGAGAGAAGGACATAACCAGAAAAGACCAACAGACAGAACAAGGAACAATATCTATGAATTGGCGAGGGGGGGTGATGAGGCGGCAGCGGAGGAAAGAGAGTTGGAAAGTGAGTTTAGCGAGATTAGGGTAAAGGGTCAAGGTGAGCTCTGATAAGGCTTGATAAGAGACTGGAGAAAGATGTAGGTTTAGGACAAAAACCAGGAACATCACGTGAGGCAGTTTGGCTCAGTGGGCTAGTGGGAGGGAGAGAAACAGCAGATCGGATTATCTCAGTCTTAGTGACAGAGAAACTCCATGTGCTCCTCACTCGTTGTTGGAGGGGAGGATGGAGGAGACAGGATGATGGACAGTGTTTTATAAAGAAACAAAACCAGGGTTCGTGATATTTAAAATGAGTGATCAAACCTGATGTATTTAGCTTTTATCCAGAATATTAAAACAAACGACTGAAGTCCTGGATCGAATCCCATCTTGGCAGATGGTGGAATCTGAATTCAAGAAAAAAACAACGTATTAGGAATCTCCTGATCTCCATGAAACCATTGTCAATGGTGAAAAAAATCCTGCCGACCTGATTGCGGCCCAGCCAGCTACTCACTGTATTAATCACTGCAAAGTCTCAACACAGGAATGAAACTGGATGGACCAGTTGGCAACTAACAAGGCACCAGAAAGTACAACCACAGAATCAGCTCTCTCGATAGTGCAACATCCTCCTCACTAACATATGGTTTTTGGGGCCAAAATGTGGAGAGCTGTCTCACAGACTAGTCAAGGAACAGCCTGACACAGTCAAACTCACGGAATCATCCCTTACAAACAATGACCAGACACCACCATCACCATCCCTAGATATCGAGAGTGTGGTGCTGGAAAAGCACAACAGGTCAGGCAGCATCCGAGGAGCAGGAGAATCGATGTTTCGAGCCTAAGCCCTTCATCAGCCTGACCTGCTGTGCTTTTCCAGCACCAGACTCTTGACTCTGACCTCCAGCATCTGCAATCTTCACTTTGTCCTGAAATCTCTGGATATGTCCTGTCCCACTGGCATGACATACCAGGCAGAGGTGGTGGCACAGTGGTGTATAGAGAGGGAGGATTTGCCCTGGGAGTACACAGCATTGGCTCCGGAGACCAGGAAGTCTCATGGCTACTGCTGATTACCACATCCCGTCCTTGCTTGGCTGATGAATTACTTCTCCTTCATGTTGAACAACATTTGGAGGAAGCACCGAGGCAATAAAATGGTGTCAAATGTACTCTGGGTACAGGATTTCAATGTCCACAATCGAGATTAACTCTGCAACAGAATTACTGACTGAGCTGGCCAGGTCCTAAAGAACATAGCTGCTCAACAGTGGGTGGTGAGGGAAAAACATACTTTATCTCATTGTTATGAATTGACCAGTTGCAGATACATCTGTCTATGACAGTATCGGTAAGAGCGACCATCACACATTCCTTTTGGAGACAAAGTCTTGCCTTAAAGTTGAGAAAAACTTCCATTGTGTTAAGTGGAGGTTCTAAATGAGACAGACTTCGAAGAGATGTAGGATCTCAAAACTGGGTATCTATGAGGCACTGTGGGACATCAACAGCAGCAGAACTGTACTCCAGCACAATCTGTAATCTCATGGGTTTGTAAATCCTGCTCGCACCCATCACAATGGACAGGAAAGGAGGGCATGCCATGAGAAGCACCAGGCAGACTTAAAAATGAAGTGCCAACCTGGTGATGCCATAAAACAGAACTACCTGCATATCAAACAGCATCAGCAGCAAGCAACAAAGCTAAGTGATCCTACATCCAATGGAACAGATTGGAACTCTGCAGTTCTGCCACACCCAGTTGTGAACGGTGATGGACAATTAAACAACTCACTGCAGGAAGCATCACAGATATCCCCACCCTTACTGATGGAGGGGCCTCACACATCCATGCACCAGATAAGATGACAGCATTTGCTGCAATTTTCAGCCAGAAGTGTAAAGTGGGATGATCCATCTCAGCCTTCTCCAGTGGTTTCCAACATCACAGATGTGAGTTTTAAACCAGTTCAGTTGAGTTTGAATAACATCAAGAAATGCTTAAGTAGTGCAAAGGCTACGGGCCCGACCAATATTCTGGCAATAATACTAATGGTTTGTGCTCCAGAACTTGCCACCCACCAAGCCAGCACTGGCATCTACCGACAATGTGGAACATTGCCCAGGGATCTTCAACACAAAAACACAGGGCAATCCAACCCAGCCAATTTCCATTTATCAGTGCACACTCGGCCAGCAGTAAAGTGATGGAAGATGTCATCAATAGGGCTACCAAGCAGCAGCTGCTCAGCAACAGTCAGCTCAGCGACACTCATTTTAGGCTCCACCAGAGCAACACAGCTCCCGATTGTGCTACCGCCCTGATTCACAATCAGGCAACCAGCTGAATCCCAGAGGTGAGGTGAGGGTGACAGCCCGGTCCGACTCCAAGACCACTATTTCAAGCTGATTCTACCCTTGTATCATCCACCTTGTGTTGTCTCCAGACTTCATTTTCCAAACACACTCAGGGCCAGCTTCCCACATTCAATCTCCCTGTCATCTCAAGAAAGTCGAAATCTCTGCTTGTTGATTCATCAAAAGGCTCCTAATTATAATCAACAGCATACAGCCATAGAGATGTACAGCAAGGAAACAGACCCTTCGGTCCAACCCGTCCATGCCGACCAGATACTCCAACCCAATCTAGTCTCACTTGCCAGCACCTGGCCAATATCCCTCAATTTAAAATTCTCACACTTGATTTAATTTCTGGCTGTAATAATCCCGAGCTCCCTGTACTACACACACTGAGACCTCGACAACCCATTTTCTTCGAGATTCCCAACCATTTGTTAATTCATTACTTCACCTGTGTGGCTGTTTCTACAGTTTCTGAAGCAGCATGGTCTGAAATTCGCAGCCAAAACCTCACAGGTCTGCTTTCCACCTTTAAGACATCCCTCAAAACCTGCTTTTCGGCAATGCTTTTGGTCACCTGATCTAATATCTCCATCTATGGCCTTATGTCTAAAGTTCTCAATCGTACTTTTGTGAAATTATAAGCATGATAATAAAAATACAAACTGTTGTTGATTTGGACATTATTTTCAAATTATCACTGTTGCTGAAATAATAATCTATAATGCCACTTACCCAACCATATTTTAGGAGCACCTTCACCACACAAACTGCAGCTGTACATGAAAGTCAAACATCACCCTCTTCACAGGCAACAGGACTTTGGCATTAATCACTGGGATCTGTGGAAGGAGAAACACAGTTGATGTTTCAGGGAGAGCAAAATGGATTACAGGGAATGAAAATGGTGCAGAATTTGATAGTCAGAAATGGAAGGAAAATCCACTCGCTTATTGGAAAAAAGAATTCTTTACTGTTAAAAATATTCAAGAAAAAAGTAATCTGATAATAGAGTAGTACATGGTCAGGGGCTGGGCCGCAGTGAAAAAACTCATTTACAAAAGTAATAATACAATAGTAAACAGACCAAAAATACACCCATGGTTTGAGACTGAGGAAGCTAGATATTGACAAAGTGGTTATGAGGGAGCCCAGAGGTGAATCAGAGCAGTATTGGCTGTTATGGTCCCAAAGACATTATCCGAGAGAAAGGCTGCACATGCGCCTGGCTTCACCTTGCCCCTTACAAAGATGGCGGCGGTGCACATGTCCAGTGAATCGTTGTCCCGAATAAAGATGGCGGTGCTTACTCAGGTCTGCATTTACTAATTTACTGCAAACACGGGACTGGGACGTTCAAATTTGTATTTTCCGACGTGCACAATTTGTTTGTAAAACTTCTCCGCTCATAGCAACACAGTTTTTATCCCGTTTCCCTGTTTATTTATTTTCTTACCGTATCCTTTCTCTCCATAACTTCCCAAACATTCATTACAGAGACTCTGCGCCGCGCGCGAGGGTGATCACATGGTTTGGCTTAGCACCGCCTTTCTTTCACTTTGATTGGTTGGAGGACCAACATCCCTTTCGGTCATCCAGATCCGCCCACCGTTCTTTCATTGGTCCGGCGCTGATATCAATCACCCGCGGGTCACTTTGTTGGCTAGAGCATGCGCAGTGTGTCCTGCTTTTGCAGACATGTTGGGTAATGTGATGGGAGAGTTTACTGAGGGTAGGAATTCCCTGTGTGTGAGCTCTGCTGTAGATTTCCTTTATTCATGGAGGGAATTGCCTTCCCACTCATGACTGTATAGCTGTGATTGATGAATCAATGCCATCTGAACCTGTACATAAACACACCATTTTCACTGCTTTTCACAACATCTGAGATCTTTAGCACATTATATCATGCTCTTCTTTAGAAACAAAAAACATGAAACGGAGCCTCAAGGAATCGGAGCAGGAGTAGGGCATTCATCGCCTTCACCTTCTTCCCCTATTCTATCAGATCATGGCTGGGCCAATCCAGACCTCAACACCTCTTTTATGCTTGATCCGCATAGCCCTCAACTGCTCAATATTTCAAAAATCTATCTGCCCTCTTTTAAAATAATTTGAGACAGAGTCACAGATTCCCTACTATGTGGGAACAGGCCTTTCTGCCCAACAAGCCAGAACAACCCTCCGAAGAGTAACCCAACCATTCCCCTCCCACATTTAACTTTCACAATTGTTTGGGCGAGAAAATTCTAACCATTCATTGAGAGAAAAAATTCTTTACATTTTCTAAAATGAATGTTCCCTTATGTAATGTCCCCTGCTTTGAGACTTCACTGGTGCTAGAATATCTAGTCAACATCTGCCCTGTCAAGCTCCTCAGAACCTTGTTTCCATAAGATCACCCCTGCTTATCTATTCTTGATCAGTCAACCCTTTTGTCCTCAAAGTAGCTAAGTGAATCTTTTTTGAATGGTGTCCGATGTTAGTTTATCCTTTATTAAACATGGGAGCTAACATTGTATACAGTACTCCAAGTGAAGTCTCAGCAACAGCCAGTGTGGTTAACCAATCCTCAATCCATGCTAATACATTACCCCGATACCATGAGCTCCTAAATTGTGCAATTAACTTTTATTTAGCACCTTATCATTTACACTTTTAAAATCCAAATACAGAACATAATTCGATTACACTTTATCAGCCCTGCTTGTTACCTCCTCAATGAACTGTCGCTAAATTTGTCAAATACAGTTTCTCTTTCACAAAACCCAGTCTACCATGTTTAATGATAAGCTTTTCCAAATGTCCTGCAATTTCTTTCTTTAATATTCGACTCTGTCGATTCTTTTAGTTGATTTGCTAAGTTTAATTCCCCTCTCTTAAATCCATGTGGACTCTGTCCAATCCTGTCACTGGTCACTAAGAAACTTGACTGTACTCCAATATAGTTAGCAAATGTATCTGAATTTATTTTTAAAAATTGATTACTTTTAAATGCTGGACCCATGCAATATCAATAAATTAGTGACTCTGAATTTGGGTTATAATGTTTTTTTTTGTTAACTCCTTTTCGTACTGTGTTATGCAGACAGCACCAAGCGATCACTCTTAATTGTGAGTAACTTTGAAAATAATATATTTTAAAAATGACATCCCAAAATGCTGCCTCATTATTGTGCAAGGAGGATTTTCCATTCAATAGGTTGCAGATAAAACTGAACAGATCTTTGCTGCAATTTGGCCAGACTGCAGGTTACACCAAAGTGGCAACTGTGTTCTCAAATTCTTACTTGACACTGCCCAAGGCAATACTGATGGGACTTCACTTTGCCATTCTTGTTCACCAGCTTTATTTTTAGGTTTAATTGTATAATAATTCTAGAGCTTGTAAGTTTAGACAACTTCTCTTTTAGGTACATATGTAAATATCAGACTGAAATGTTGCACTGAACGGTACCAAATCTGAAATTAGTCTCTAATCTGATAGTAACATGCTCTGGCCCTTCTACATATGTATTGGCATAAGTCTATGCCAGTAATTTTTCTGAAACCTGTGATTCCTGATGAAGGGCTTATGCCCGAAACATCAACTCTCCTGCTTCTCGGATGCTGCCTGAGTTGCTGTGCTTTTCCAGCATGACACTTTTCGACTCTGATGTCCACTTCTTTGGTCATCACTTTTTCCTTTGATCAACAAAAATTATTCTTGGTTTAATCTTCTCAAAGTGCAATACGAACCAATTCATGAAATTCAGATATCTCACATTTACGTTAACTGTGTGAAGGCTAAGACATTACTAAATTATTGTCAGTAATTGAAACTGTGCTGACAAACTTGTGCAGTATCAGTGCCTTACCTTTACAGTGTTCCCAGATATCGCACAGCTGCAGTATTTTGTTTTGCACTCAGCTCTCTGTTGTTCTCACTTGTTTCTTTGTGAAAGATTATAAAATTAACTTGGATGAATGAACTTATGATTTCTTTAACCAATGTTGGGAAAAAAAAAGTCAGTATTTCAAGTGCTGATAATGTAAAATAAACTGATAATCAGTAGAAAGGGTTAAAGATGGACATGGATCAAAAGCTGGCAAATGGGACTAGATTAATTTTGGAGATCTGGTCAGCATGGGCAAGTTGGACTGAAGGGTCTGATTTTGTGTTGTACAACTGCGACTTCATTCTCTCAATTATTCAAGAAGTTGAATGCTTCGAGGAGGAAAAGGAGGATTTATGCAGAGAATGCACTTGAAATGATGATTGAGGTATATCACATTGTTTCATGACCTTTTCCTCTGGGTTCTTCAATGAACAAACTTGTTTTATTATCTGAATAACTATGTATCATGTGATTTGTTTCACACAAAATATTTTGTTAGGATCTGGTGAACTATTAAGAAGTGTTCATGTTTAAAACTTAGGCAGCGTGATTGTTAAGCAAGAAAAGGTTGGCGTTTTACTCCCACTGAATCATTGCTCTATAAAAGGTAACAAGCTTTTTATCTGTTCTGGGCACTGAATATATGGAAGTCAATTCTGAAGGAAAAAATCCTCGTCGGTAATGTTCCCACATATGTGGAGTAATTGCTTCTGGTCATTCTTCAGGTTATAGAGGCTCGGAAAGAAATGAGTTGGCCAAAGTTAGCAACATCATTTGGATGGACTATGCTCATTGGGGAAACTTGCAGGATCTGTAGAAGAAACATGTGTTTCAGAGTGTATGCAATAAACCTGAACATTGTTATTTTTTTCACAGAGTTTGTGACCCGACTGGAGCAGCAATGAAGCTCGTATTGTTTTTTAAATTTCCGAGCTTGCCAAATTATTGTTGGGAAATGTAGGTGGCTTTATCAAAGCACATTTCACACTCCCCAGCTAGGAATTTGATCCCAATTCTGTCAGTCCATCCATTCCTATGGATAACAGGTATTTTAAATGTGAGCACTCCATTTAACTATTTGAATTGAATACTTCAGTGGTTAAGTCCTCTTGGATTCTTAATTTCAAATTACTCCATGTGATTTTTTGTCCCCCCTGAATTTGCCAAGCACTGGGCAGTTGTGGAATATTCCAAATATTTACAATAGATGCATTCACACTGTTGAAGGCAATCTGGTCAATTTGAATACCATTCAGGTAGTCAACAACAATACATAAGTAACTTTATGAATTGCTTACTGTTCACCAACAACGCAAGCCAAGTATTAGTGAAACCACAGATTGATTCCCATGGATTCCCAAATCTAAACAGTGCATTCCAGATATGCTCACTATCACCATCTGGGAACAGTCTCCCAAAGTGCTTCCAGAATTTAGAAAGCACACACACTGCCCTCCAAAGATAAATCTGCTGTCACAGGCTTCACTCTTATTGTATACAATGACATGTATTGTCCAGTTCTTTAACGTGACAATTGATTTCACAAACAATTTATAAAATACTTAAAATCCTGAAGAAATGTGATGTCAGCCCTTTGTAGAAGTGAATGGAAAGTGTGATGTTTGCTTGACCTTTGGCTCTATGTATCAGGCTGAACTGAACCTTTAACAAGATGTGGGATGTTTCCCACACACTATGCTTTTTTAAACAAAGATTATGCTCTGAGATTTAAATGTTCAATCAGGTTTAATAAAAATCCTTCCAAAAATTGAGTTTGACTTCAGCTCCTTTAAAGAGACATGCTCTTGGCCTTCAATTTTGCGATATATAATCATTCTTTGGTGAAGGTGGCTGTGTGTAACACTGCAGGATGTTGGGCTGAAGTGCCTGATTGGGTGGATGAGCTTTATTACTGGAGTAACTTGGTTAATTTTGAGATGAAATATTATTTTTAGCTAAATCTTGTTTTTAAACTGAGACGTGCTTGTGTAACTCAAGTGTGGAAACTATGCTCATGTTTGCAATGAACCTTTCACTTTCAGAGATTAGTATTTTTCCGATCTGTTTTGTAAATAAAGTTCACTATAGAAAGCACAATTCTGGAGAACTGCAGGTCCAGCAGCATCTCTGAGGGGAATAAAACATTGGAAGCTCCAAGTCTCATGACCATTTTTCCGTTCAGACAAAGAGTCTCTGAAATTGAAATGTAACATTATTTTTCTCTTCACCAATGCCTTCAGAACTGCTGAGTTTCTCCAGCACTTTGTTTCTGGGATTCAGATCTCCAGCACCTGCAGTTTATTGTTTTGTTATCAATCCTATGATTTGACTTGGGGAGCGAGA
This sequence comes from Chiloscyllium punctatum, assembly GCF_047496795.1. Classification (NCBI taxonomy): domain Eukaryota; kingdom Metazoa; phylum Chordata; class Chondrichthyes; order Orectolobiformes; family Hemiscylliidae; genus Chiloscyllium; species Chiloscyllium punctatum. Next base: position 674,377 of record NW_027309870.1, read on the forward strand.
GGCAGCAACTGTGATCAATTTGGATAAAACTCCCCAACCATGGAAAACAAACACATAGTTCTTTATACTTTGCAAACCATGACTGTAATTAAGAAATGCAATTAAGCTAAGTGTAAGATGGTATACCACCTGCCTTGTCTCAAACTTGCTACTCATCTTTGAGGACTAATCTGTCAGAATTGTGTTTGCTCCCTTCCTTTGAGATCACAGTCCACAAATGTCCAAGTTCCAATTCGTGGGCCGGGCCCAGGATACCACATTGCAGTGGGGTGGGGAGATTTGTGTCAGCCTGAAGTTTTGTTAATAACAATCTTGCAGGTTGAAGTTGACGGTTTTGACGAATATTGCATCTTCAAACTTGGAGGAAATCCTTCTGAATGTATTGATTAACTGGACTGAGCCTGTTTACATGCAGTCCTGTTAGTAGTGTTGTAATATTTTCAGTTAATAATCACACAACACCAGGTTATAGTCCATCAGGATTATTTGGAAACACACTAGCTTTCGGAGCACCGCTCCTTCATCAGGTGATTGTGGAGGGCACAATTCTAAGGCACAGAATTTATAGCAAAAATTTAGTGTGATGTAACTGAAATTATCCATTGAAAAATACCTTGATTGTCTGTTGAGTCTTTCATCTGTTCGAATACCATGATAGTTTCACTTCTTTCATGTGTAAATCACAAATCCTTTTTTTAATAGTTGCATCCCTGACAGTGGCCCATCAAATCACTCATTGTATTAATCACTGCACAGTCTCAACAAAGGAATGAAACTGGATGGCCCACATTACATCTACTAATGCACTGAAAAATACAACAATACAATCAGCCCTCTTGACCCTGCAACTTCTGTCTCACTGTGGGCCAACAGCAGCAGCAGAACTGTACTCCAGCCCAATCTGAAATCTCATGGCCTGGTATATCCCCATTCAACCATTAACATCAAGCCAGGGGATCAACCCTAGTTCAATGGAGAATTCCGCAGGAGCAATACCAGGCATACCTAAAAATGTCCCCAAGCTACCCAACCTGCATGCCAAACAGTGCAAGCAACACCAAATAGAACTATGTGATCCAACAACCAATGGATCAGATCGGAGCTCTGCAGTTCTGCCACACCGAGACAGGAATGGTGATGGACAATTAAACAACTCACTGAAGGAAGCATCACAAATATCCCCACCCTTACCGATGGAGGGGTCTCACACATCCGTGCAACAGACAAGACAACAGCATTTGCAACAATCTTCAGCCAGCAGTGCCAAGTGGATGAGCCTTCTTCATTGGTCCCTGACATCACACACGTGAATCAACTTGGTTGAAAACTTATTTCAAATCAGATCAAGAAATGGAGAAGTAGTATAAAGGCTGTCGGCCCTAAAAAACATTGTGGCAATAATACTGATGGCTGTGCTCCAGAAATTGCTGCTTAACAAGACAAGTCCAGCACTGTCACCTCCTGACATTGTGGAACATTTCTTAGGGATGTTCAACACATAAACGCAGGACAGAGCCAACCCAGCCAATTTCCCTCCATCAGTCGACACTCGCTCAGCAGTGAAGTGATGGAAGGTGTCATCAACAGTGCTGTCACGCAGCTGCTCAGCAATAACCTTCTGTGACACTCAGTTTGGGTTCTGCCAGGACCACTCCGTTCCTCCGTTCACAAACTGACAAACAGCTGAATTCCAGAGGTGAGGTGAGGGTGACAGCCCAGTCCCACTCGAAGACCACTAATTCGACTTCAGTGATATCACCGGACCTCACCACAGTCTCAGCTCATTTACTGAAACTCTCATTCATTCATTTTGTTAACACTAGATTTCATTATCTGAACCCACTCCTGGCCAGCATCCCACAATCATCCTCCCTTTAATCTCCAGAATATTGAAAACTCTACCGCCCAAAAGCTCACTTGTACCAGAACTTGCTGATCCATCAAAAGGCTCCCATTTATAAGCAACAACAATTTACTTTCACACACTTTATTTAATTCCTGGCTGTAATCATTCCTATCTTCCTGCACCACACACCCTTTCATATCTCAATAACTTATTTTAGTTTAGACTCCCAATGATGTGTTTATTTGTGAGTTCAGCTGTGTGACTCTTTCTATAGATTCCAAGGCAACACGGTCTGGAATTCCCACCCTCTAAGATCTGCTTTCTTCCTTTAAGGCATTCCTGAAAAATTGCCTATTTGGCAATGGGTTTGGTCACTGGACATAATATTCTCCAGCTGTGGCCTTATGTCAAAAGTTCTCAATATTTTTGTGAAATTAAAAACATGTTGATTTTTACAGATATCTTCTACTTCTCACTATCGCTGAGTGAATAATCTGTAATGTCTCTTACCCAACCATGTTGTGGGAGTGCCTTCACCATTCAAACTGCAGTTGTAAAAGGAAGTCAAACATCACCCTCTCCACAGGCAACAGGGCTTTGGCAATGATCACTGGCATCTGTAGGAGAAATACACATGATGTTTCAGGGAGTGCAATATGAATTATAGGGAATGAAAATGGTGCAGAATTTGACTGTCAGAAATGGAAGAAAAATCCACTCCCTATTGGAAAAAAGAATTCTTGACTGTCAAAGATATTGTGGAAAAAATAACCTGATAATGGAGCAGCATACGGTCAGGAGTCAGGCAGCAGTGGATAATCCATTTCCAAAAAGGTCTGTGAATGTAGTAGTAAAATACTAAATGTGGCAAAAATACACTCATGTGAGACTGAGGAAGCTAGATAATGAACAGGTGGACATCAAGGAGCCCAGAGGTGAATCAGAGCAGTGTTCACTTTTATGATCCCACAGTCAGAGATGTCTAGCACAAAAACAAACTCTTCAGTCCAACCCATCTTTGCAAACCAGATATTCTAACCTAAACTATTCCCATTTGCCAGCACTTGACTGACATCACTCTGAACCCTTCCTATTCAAATGCCTTTTAAATGTTACAATTTTGGTTGACCTTTAGGCTCCTTTTGAATTTTCCCCTCTCACCCTAAACCTATATCCTCTCGTTCTGGGTTCCACCACCCCAGGGTAAACACCTTGTCTATTTACGCTATCCATGCCCCTCACGATTTTATAAACCTCTTCAACATCACACCTCAGCCTATGACACTCCAGGGAAAATGGCCCCAGCATATTATGCCTCTCCCTGCAACTCAAATCCTCCAACCCTGGCAACATCCTTAAAAAAATCAATTCTCAAACCTTCCATGTTCCAGTGCCTCTTTCTGATAAGAGGGAGACCAGAATTCCACACAATATTCCAAAAGTGGCCGAACCAATGTCCTGTACAGCTCCTTTACTCAATGCTCTGACCAACGAAGGGAAGAATCCCAAACAATTTCTTCACTGTCCTATCTACCTGTGACTCTACTTTCAAGGAACTATGAACCTGCATTCCAAGGTCTCTTTGTTCAGCAAGACTCTCCAAGACCTTACAATTCAGTGTGAGTCCTGCTCTGATTTGCTTTTCTAAAATGCAGCATCTCACATTTATCTAAATTAAACCCTATCTGCCACTCCGCAGCCCATTGGCCCATCTGATCAATATGGGGGATTTTAACATGCAGGTAGACTGGGAGAATCAGGATGGTATCGGGCCTCAAGAAAGAGACTTTGTGTAGTGCCTCAGAGATGGATTTTTAGAGCAGCTGGTGCTGGAGCTGACCAGGGATAAGGTGATTCTGGATCTGGTATTGTGTAACGAACCAGACTTGGTCAGTGACCTCGAAGTGAAGGAGCCATTGGGAAGTAGTGACCATTATACAATAAGCTTCAATCTGCAATTTGAGAGGGAGTGGGTACAATCGGAAGTGACAATATTTCAGTTGAATAAAGGGAAATATGGAGCTATGAGGGAGCAACTGGCCAAAGTTCAATGGTTCAATACCTTAACAGGGAAGACCGTGGAGGAACAATGGCGGATATTTCTGTGTATAATGCAGAAGATGCAGGATCAGTTCATTCCTAAAAGGAAGAAAGATCCCAGGAGGAGACATGGGCGGCCGTGGCTGACGAGGGAAGTAAAGAAACATATAAAGTTAAAAGAGAAAAAGTATAACTTAGCCAAGATAAGTGGGAAAACGGAGGACTGGGAAGCTTTTAAAGAACAACAGAGGATTAGTAAGAAGGAAATACGCAGAGAAAAAATGAGGTACGAAGGTAAACTGGCCAAGAATATAAAGGAGCATAGTAAAAGCTTTTTTAGGTATGTCCAAGGCAAAAAAATGGTTAGCACAAAAATTGGGCCCTTGAAGACAGAAACAGGGGAATATATTACTGGGAACAAAGAAATGGCAGAGGAATTAAATGGGTACTTCAGATCTGTGTTCACTGGGGAAGACACAAGCAATCTCTCTGAGGTAACAGTGGCTGAAGGACCTGAACTTAAGGGAATTTATATTTGCTAGGATTTGGTTTTGGAGAGACTGTTAGGTCTGAAGGTTGATAAATCTCCGGGGCCTGATGGCCTGCATCCCAGGGTACTGGAGGAGGTGGCTCGGGAAATCGTGGATGCGCTGGTGATTATTTTCCAGAGTTCAATAGAATCGGGGTTGGTTCCTGAGGATTGGAGGGCGGCTAATGTTGTGCCACTTTTTAAGAAGGGTAGGCGGGAGAAAGCAGGAAATTATAGACCAGTTAGTCTGACCTCAGTGGTGGAAAAGATGCTGGAGTCTATTATAAAGGATGAAATTACGGCACATCTGGATAATAGTAACAGGATAGGATAGAGTCAGCATGGATTTATGAAGGGGAAATGATGCTTGACTAATCTTCTTGATTTTTTTGAGGATGTAACTCGGAAGATGGACGAGGGAGATCCAGTGGATCAGAAAGCTTTTGATAAAGTCCCAAACAGGAAGTTAGTGAGTAAAATTAGGGCGCACGGTATTGGGGTCAAAGTACTAGATTGGATCGAGAATTGGTTGGCTAATAGGAAACAAAGGTTAGTGATTAATGGCTCCATTTCGGAATGGCAGGCAGTGACCAGTGGGGTACCGCAGGGATCCGTGCTGGGACCGCAGCTTTTAACAATATATGTAAATGATATAGAAGATGGTATCAGCAATATCATTAGCAAATTTGCTGATGATACAAAGCTGGGTGGTAGGGTGAAATGTGATGAGGATGTTAGGAGATTACAGGGTGACCTGGACAAGTTAGGTGAGTGGGCAGATGCATGGCAGATGCAGTTTAATGTGGATAAATGTCTGGTTATCCACTTTGGTGGCAAGAACAGGAAGGCAGATTACTACCTCAATGGTATCAAATTAGGTAAAGGGGCTGTTCAGAGAGAACTGGGTGTTCTTGTACACTAGTCAATGAAGGCAAGCATGCAGGTACAGCAGATCGTGAAGAAGGCTGATAGCATGCTGGCCTTCATAACAAGAGGGATTGAGTATAGAAGCAAAGAGGTGCTTCTGCAGCTGTACAGGGCCCTGGTGAGACCACACCTGGAGTACTGTGTACAGTTCTGGTCTCCAAATTTGAGGAAAGACATTCTGGCTATTGAGGGAGTGCAGCGTAGGTTCACGAGGTCAATTCCTGGAATGGCAGGATTGCCTTACACAGAAAGACTGAAGCGACTGGGCTTGTATACCCTTGAGTTTAGAAGACTGAGAGGGGATCTGATTGAAACGTATAGGATTATGAAAGGATTGGACACTCTGGCAGGAGGAAACATATTTCCACTGATGGGGGAGTGCCGAACCAGAGGACACAACTTAAAAATACGGGGTAGACCATTTAGGATAGAGATGAGGAGAAACTATTTCACCCAGAGAGTGGTGGCTGTGTGGAATGCTCTGCCCCAGAGGGCAGTGGAGGCCCAGTCTCTGGATTCATTTAAGAAAGAATTGGATAGAGCTCTTAAAGATAGTGGAGTCAAGGGTTATGGAGATAAGGCTGGAACAGGATACTGATTGGGAAAGATCAGCCATGATCATATTGAATGGCGGTGCAGGCTCGAAGGGCTGAATGGCCTACTCCTGCATCTATTGTCTATTGTCTAATATCCCATTGTATTCTGAGACAACTTTTATCTCTGTCCACAATACCTCCAATTTTGGTGTCATCTGCAAACTTACGAACCGTACCGGCTCTATTCACATCCAAATCATTTAAATGGATGAAGAAACAAATCCAAGAAAACAAAACATCAATTTCTCTGGGTTTGAATGTGGTCTGTAAATCCTGTCCTTTGATTCTCTACCAGGGAGGGCTGCACATACATACCTCTGAACTTTGCCCCCAACAAAGCTGGCAGCCGCGCACGTGTCCAGTGAATCTTTGCCCCGAATAAAGATGGCAGCGATCACACAATGAGGTTATTTTCCAGTTTACTGCAAAAACAGGACTGTAAGTTTCAAATTTGTATTTTCCGATGTGCACCAAATGTTTGTAAAGCCTCTCAGCCCATACCAACACCACTTCTGTCCAACTTCCTGCTGTTTATTTCTTTCCTTACCAAAAGCTCTCCATCTACACGTACCGCACATCCGCGCCCACGATGAGGATGATCACGTGGTATAGTCTAGTCCCGTCCTTCATTTACTCTGATTGGTCGGAGGACCAAATGCCCCGCCAGGTCCTCCAGCTGTGCCCCTGCCTTTCCATTGGTCTTCTGCTGACATCAACCACCAGGGGCCCCATTGTTGCCTGGAGCATGCACACTGCTTCGTGGCTTTTGTTGCTGTTTATCAGTTACAAGAGTGAGACACAAAGTTAAAAATCACACAACCACCTGATGAAGAAGCTGCAAAGCTAGTCCTTCCAAATAAACCTGTTGGACTATAACCTGGTGTTCTGTGAATTTTAATTTTGTCCATCCTAATCTAACACCAGCACCTGAAAGTCAAGAGTGCGGGAAGAATGCAAAATATAACAACAAAAGAACTAGGAACAGGAGAAGGCCGTCCTGCCCTTTGAGCTTGCTCTGCCATTCATTAAGATCATGGCTGATCATTTTGTGGACGCAGAACCATTTACAAATGTTCTCACCATATCCCTTAATTAATTAATTAATTCTTTTTTAAAAAGCTACCTTAGCTTTAAAAACGTTTACTGAACTAGCATCAACTACTTCCCTGGGCAATGAATTCCACAGAGGTCAAGAAGTTCTTCTCAATTCAGTCCTAAATTTGCTGCCTCTAGTCTTATAGTGATGCCCTCTTGTCCTAGCTTCACCTGCCAGTGGAAACATTCCCTCTACTTCTATTTTATCCATTCCATTCATTATTTTATATGTTTCCCATTCTTCTGATTTCAATGAATATAATCCCAATCTACTCAGTCTCTGTTAAGCTAACCCCCTCAACTCCGGAATCAACCTAGTTAACCTCCTCTGCACCCCCTCTAGTGCCGGTACATCCTTGAGCAAGTAAGGAGACAAAAACTGCATGCAGTACTCCAGGTGTGGCCTCACCAGCACCCAATACAGCTGGAACATAACCTCTGCTTTTAAACACAATCCCTTCAGCAATGAAGGCTAAAATTCCATTTGCTTTCTGAATTGATTGTTGTACCTGGTAACCAACCTTCATTCAGAAGGTTACTCAGGTGCCCCTGCATAGCAAATGATGCAACTTTTTAAAACTCAAGTAATAATCTCTTTTTTAATGTTACTCCAACCAAACAGTAGGACTTTACATTTATGAACATTCTATTCCAAATGCCAGACCATTGCCCACTCACTCAATGTATCTATGATTCTCTGCAAAGTTTCACAGTCCTCCACACACTTTGTTCTGTTACTCATCTTAGTCTAATATGCAAACTTTGACACCCTACGTGTGGTCCCCAACTCCAAATCATCCGTATCAATTCTAAATAATCACAGTCCCAACACTGATCCCTGAGGCACACTATCAGTCACTGATTGCCAGCCAGAATAGTACTCATTTATCCCCACACTTTGCTTCCTGTTAGTCAACCAATCTTCTATCCATGCTAATACTCTACTCCTAACACCATGCACCTTTATATTATGCAACTGCCTCTTGCACAGCACCTTGTTGAAGGCCTTTTGGAAATCTGGGTACACCGCATCCACTGGGTCCTTGTTGTCCACCTTGCTCGAAATGTCTTCATAGAATTCCAAAAGATTTGTGAAGCATGACCTGCCCTACATGAACCCACGCTCTGTTGTCCAATGGGACAATTGCTATTAAGATTCCCTGTTATTTCTTCCTTGATAATAGACCCAAGCATCTTTCCCACTACAGAGAATAAGCTAACTTGTGTATAATTCCCCACCTTTTGTCCACCTCCTTTTTAAAAACGTGCCGTCACTTTTGCTGCTTTCCAATCTGCTGGGACTGCCACAGAGTCCAGTCAATTTTGGAAAATTACTGCCAGTGCATTTGCTATTTCTCCTGGCATCTCCTTTAGTACCCTGGGATGCATTCCATCAGGGTCAGAAGACTTTTCTGTCATTAGCTCAATTAACTCCAACAGTCCAACACTAGCTGTTCCGTAATAATGACAGTTTCCAAATCCTCACCTATCTTTGTCTCTTTGCTAATTATTGGCAAGATATTAGTGTCCTCCACTGTGATATCCCATAATTAAATGTTCCTTCTCATTTTCCAAAGGACCAACATTTACTTTAGCCACTCTTTTCTCATTCAATATAAAATTTTGTTTTCTGTCTTTATAGTCTGTGCTAGTTTTTTTTCTCATGTTCTATCTTACTTTTCTTTATAGCTCTTCTGTGGCTTTCTGTTGACCTTTATAGTTTTCCCAGTTCTAGTTTCAGGCTGTTTTTGGCCATTTTGCATGCCTTCTCTTTCAATTTGATTGCTTTCCGTAGATACCCATCACAGAGTATGCCTTTTCTTACAGTCCTTCCTTTTCACTGAAATATATCATTGCTGAGCACTTTGTAAAGTGCCTCTGAAAATCTTCCACTGCTCATCAACTGTCCCACCATAAAATCTTTGTTTCCAGTCTACTTTATCCAGGTTCTCCCTCATTCTATTGTAGTTCCCTGTTTTGAAGCACAGGACCCAGGTGTTAGATTTTATCTTCACACTCTCCATATGTATTCTAAATTCAACCATACAGTGATCACTTCTTTCAAGAGGATCCCTAACTCTGAGGTCATTAATTATTCCTGTCTCATTGCACAGGGCCAGATGCTGGATAGATTGCTCCCTTGTCAGTTCCATTTCATACTGTTCAAGAAAACTATCATGGATACACTTAATAAACTCAAGGCTACCCTGACTGAGCTGGTTCGACCAAACTACATGTAGATTAAAATCACCCATGATAATAGCTGTACCATTTTACCGGCAATAGTTATTTCTTTGTTTATTGCCCATCCCAATGTGATGTTATTATTTGGTGGCCTGCACACAACATCTGTCAGTGACTTTCTTGTTGGAATTTTGAATGCATCATTCCAGTTTCTCCGAATGTACAGCAATAACAACAACTATTTGCATTGAATGGAATCTTTTACAATGGCAAATCTCCCAAGGTGCTTCATGGATGATCAAAATATTGATTAAAGAGAATGATTTTAAAATACATCTTAAAAGGAGGATAGAGAAGGTGAGGGAGGGTATTCCATAGACTTCTGCCCTTGACAGCACCATTCGTGGAGTGATGCAAGTGGGATGGGTTGGAAAGGGAATGTGCAAAGGGGAAATGGAGGAGCACAGACAGAGCATAATGTCTTAAGGACAGAGGAGATTCCAGACTGAGTCTGTCTGTCAGAGACTATGGCTGCCTCATGGAGTTTGAAGCACTGCAATGGGTCCATACATGTCACGTTAGTCGAGGAGTGTATAACGGTGGCTGAGAGAACTTTTGATGAGGATTAGTCTCCTGAGGTAGTGTGGGCTGAGGTTAGAAACAGAAGAGGAGAGGTCACACTGCTTGGAATTTATTTTATATATAGGCCTCTGCAGAGTTCCAGGGAGGTGGAAGAGAGGATTAGCAAAATTATTCTGGATAGGAGTGAAAGTAACAGGGTGGTCAACATGAGGGACTTTAACTTCCCCAAAATTGACTGGACATGTTATTAATCTAATACGTTGGATGGATCGGTTTTTATCTAATGTGTACAGGAGGGTTTCCTGACACAGTATGTTGAAGGGCCGACAAGAGGGGAGGCCACATTGGATCTGGTCCTTGGTAATGAACCAGACTAGGTGTTTGATTTAGTTGTAGGTGAGCACTTTGGAAAGATTGACCATAATTCAGTTAAGTTTAGTTTAGTGATGGAAAGGAATTAGTACATGCCACAGGTCAAGAGTTATTGATCGGGCAAGGGCAATTATAATGCTATTAGGCAAGAATTAGATGCACAGAATGGGGTAGCAAAATGCAGGGAATTCAGACAATGGAAATGTGGAGTTGGTTTAAGGAACAGATATTGCGTGTCCTTGATAGGTATGTCCCTGTCAGGCAGGAGGAAGTGATAAGGTAAGGGAACCTTGGTTTACTGTGGAAACTGCATCTCTTGTTACGAAGAAGAAGGAAGCTTTTAAGTGTTGATGAGGCAAGATGGTTCAGATGAGGAGATGGAGAATTACAGATCAGCTGAGAAGGATTTAAAGAGAGAGTTAAAAAGAGCAAAGAGAGGACACAACCAGTCTTTAACACATAGAATAAAGGAGAACCCTAGAGCTTTCTATAGGTATGTGAGGAATAAAAAGATGATTAGGGTAGGAATAGGGCCAATCACAGACAGAATGGGAAGGTGAGTGTTGACCCTGTGGAGATCGGAGAGATGCTAAATGAACATTTCTCATCAGTTTTCACTCAGGAAAAGGAGAATATTGTAGAGGAGGAGAATGAGGTGTGAGATATTAGACTAGAAATTATCAAGGTTAGTTACAAACAGGTGTTATCAATGATGGAAGGAGTGAAAATAGACAAGTCCTCTGGGCTGGATGGGATTTATCCGACGATTCTCTGAAAAGCTAGGGAGAAGGTAGCATAGCCTTTGGCTTGGATATTTGAGTTGTCATTGTCTGCAGATTTCGTACCAGAGCAGTGGAAGATTGCAAATGTTGTGTCCTTGTTCAAGAAGGTCAGGAGAGATGATCCAGGTAATTATAGACCAGTGAGCCTTACTTCTGTTGTAGGAAAGGTTTAGGAAAGGATTATAAGATTTAAAATCATCTGGCAAACATCAATTTGATTTCAGATAGTCAACTTGGTTTTGTCAAGGGCAGGTCATGTCTCACAAACCCCTGAGTTTTTTGAGACGGTCACCAAGCTTGTAGATAAGGGTAGGGCATTTGACGTGGTATACATGGACAAAAGTAAAGCCTTTGACAAGGTTCCACATGGTAGGCTGTTGGAGAAAATGCAGAGGCATAGAAACAAGTCTCACTACGAGAGCAGATTTGTTCAAGCAAATTCGAAGGCAGGTTTGCAGATGGGAAAGCAAGCAAGAAAGCTCCGTTCTTGTCCATGTAAAATTCTGCAGTTGAATAACAAAGCAGTTTCTGCCCAGTTTCAAACTGGGGACCTTTCGCGTATGAGGCAAACGTGATGAGTCCAGTTACTGGTCATGTGCCACCAGGATCTGTTTTGGGACCACTGCAGGTATAGGTGAATGGATTAGGAAATTTGCAGATGACACTAAAGTCAGTGTAGTAGTGGACAATGTGGAAGAATGTTACAGGTTGCAAGCGGACTTGGATAAACTGCAGAATTGGGCTGAGAGGTGGCAAATATAGAGTTCAATGCAACTAAATGTGAGGTGATGCACTTTGAGAAGAATATCAGGAAGGCTGAATACTGGGTCAATGGAAAAAATCTTGGTAGTGTGGTGTGCAGAGGGATCTTTGAGTCCATGTACATAGATCCCTGAAAGTTGCCACCCAGGTTGATAGCGCTTTTAATGCGGTAAACGGTGTGTTCGGCTTCATTCGTGGAGGGATTGAGTTCCGAAGTTGAAATACCATACTGCAACTATACAAAATGCTGGTGCAGCTACACTTGGAATATTGTGTTCAGTTCTGGTGCCCATATTTCGGGAAGGATCTGGAAACATTAGAAAATGTGCAGAGGAGATTTACCAGAACATTGCCTGGTCTGGAGAGAAGGTCTTGTGAGGAAAGGCTGAGAGACTTGAAACTCTTCTCATTGGCAAGAACAAGGCGAGAGGGGATTTGATAGAGATATACAAGATGATCAGAGGATTAGAAAGGTAGACAATGGAGGTATTTTTCCTAGGATGATGACGTCAGCATGGGGGGAATGGGGGTGGAACCCTGCTCATGACTCCACCTCCATTTCCCCCACTCCATTTACAGGCTCCGCCCCTACTCCCAGCTCCACACTCACACCAGATCCCAGCTCCCAGACCTGCCGAGTTTTCACCATCCCTCCAGACCTTCCCCTCACTGGGGACGAACGATCAGATCTTAGCAAAGGACTCATCTTCATCCCCCTCCGTCCACTCATCAATGAATTTAATACATGCCGTGACGTCGAACAATTCTTCTGTTGCCTCCGTCTCCGAGCTTACTTTCACAATCAAGACTCCGGCCCACCTTCCGAGGACCCCTTTGCCCATGTCCAACACACTGCATCCACCTGGACACCTCGCGCTGGCCTATTACCTGCCCTCGACCTCTTCATTTCCAACTGCCGCCGGGACATTAACCGCCTCAACCTGTTGTCCCCCCTTCCCCACTAAAACCTCTCACTCTCACAATGCACAGCCCTCCAATCCTTTTGCTCTAATCCCAACCTCACCATCAAGCCAGCAGATAAAGGGGGCGCAGTGGTAGTCTGGCACACTAAACTTTACACCGCTGAAGCCAAACGCCAACTCGAGGACACCTCTTCCTCCTGCCCCCTCGACCATGACCCCACACCCCCATCACCAAACCATCATCTCCCAGACCATGCAGAACCTTATCGCCTCAGGAAATCTCCCAGCCACAGCTTCCAACCTCACAGTCCAGGAACCCCGCACTGCCCGGTTCCACCTCCTTCCCAAGATCCACAAGCCTGACCACCCTGGCCGACCCATTGTCTCAACATGCTCCTGCCCCACTGAACTCATCTCTACCTACCACGACACTGTCCTATCCCCCCTAGTCTAGGAACTCCCCACATACATTCGAGACACCACCCACGCCCTCCACCTCCTCCAAGACTTCAGTTCCCCCGGCCCCTAATGCCTCATCTTCACCATGGATATTCAGTCCCTCTACACCTCGATCCGCCATGACCAGGGCCTCCAAACCCTCCATTTTTTCCTCTCCCGACTTCCCCAACAGTACCCTTACACCAACACTCTCATTCATTTGGCTGAACTGGTCCTCACCCTTAACAAGTTCTCCTTTGAAATCTCTCACTTCATCCAGAACAAGAGGGTAGCCATTGGAACACGTAAGGTCCCCAGCTATGCCTGTCTCTTTGTTGGCTATGTAGAACAGTTGATCTTCCATAGTTACACCAGTACCACTCCCCACCTCTTCCTCCGCTACATTGATGACCGCATTGGTGCCACCTCGTGTTCCTGCGAGGAGGTTGAGCAATTCATCAACTTCACCAACACATTCCACCCTGACCTTAAATTTACCTGGACCATCTCTGACACCACCCTCCCCTTCCTACACCTCTCCATCTCCATTAATAATGATCGACTTGACACTGATATTTTTTACAAACCCACCGACTCCCACAGCTACCTGGATTACACCTGTTCCCACCCTACCTCTTGCAAAAATGCCATCCGGTATTCCCAATTCCTCCGCCTCTGCTGTATCTGCTCCCAGGAGGATCAGTTTCACCACACAACACACCAGGTGGCCTCCTTCTTTAGAGACCACAATTTCCCTTCCCACATGGTTAAAGATGCCCTCCAATGCATCTCGTCCACAACCCACACCTCTGCACTCAGACCCCACCCCTTCAAACATAACAAGGACAAAACGCCCCTGGTGCTCACCTTCCACCCTACCAACCTTCGCATAAACGAAATCATCCGCCGACATTTCTGCCACCTCAAAACAGACTCCACCACCAGGGATATATTTCCCTCCCCACCCCTTTCTGACTTCCGCAAAGACCGTTCCCTCCATGACTACCTGGTCAGGTCCACGCCCCCCCACTACCCACACTCCCAATCTGGCACCTTCCCCTGCCACTGCAAGAATTGCAAAACCTGCGCCCACACTACCTCCCTCACCTCTATCCAAGGCCCTAAAGGAGCCTTCCAATTACCTCAAAGTTTTGCCTGCACATCCAGTAATATCATTTATTGTATCCGTTGCTCCCGATGCGGTCTCCTCTACATTGGGGAGACTGGACACCTCCGAGCAGAGCACTTTAGGGAATATCTTCGGGACACCTGCACCTCTCAGGCCTCTCGATCCAAGATTCGGGATAGTTTCAAGATATCACAAGGCATCGACTCTAACTTCCCTTGTCCCTGAGCCTGCTGAGTCACGCCTGAATCAACTCTGCAATTGGGAGGAAGGGGCTGGACTGGAGGACCGAGCAGCGGCCGGTCCGCCAACCAGAGTGAGTGAGGAGCGGGACCAAAGCATTCTCGGGGTTGAACGCTTCAGGATTGGTCAGAAAGCAAACTATTTTGCAGAATTGATCATCCTCACGACACAGTGGAGCATGACACCTCTCCCATGAATCAATGTGAGATTTTTAAGAAATAGTTGAGATGTGAATCTGATAACGTACATTAGGGAGATTTAAACAATCCTGAGAGAAACACATGGGTGATTTTGAAATAGTGTATGGGGACAAGCTGAGAATAATTCACAGGTCGGTTTACACAAGTCGAGTAAGAAACTTATTTTGAAACTCCCAGAACAATTGGTAATTTACATATCTGGCTAGCATGGTTAAATTGGATCGATCAATCTATTTGCATATAAACCACTCAATGATTGCAACTCGACAGAGCATTTGTTAATGACTATTATTTCACCCATAATCCTGTGCAGTTATGAATATTGTCGATAAACTCACTGGCAATCTCAGACGCACGCGCAGTTTGGTTTCCATACAGAGCATGCGCACTGTCACATTGATCAGGTCACTGAGAAAGATAGACATGGAGCTGCTTTCTCCGGCAGCGGCTGCGATCAGCTTCAGAGAGCGGCGCTCAGAGTTGCTGTGTGGGAGCCAAGCTGGGAGAAAGGAGCGGAGAGATTTCACAAGTCCTGGAATCAGGTTAAAAATAACTCGAAAAAGACCCTCCAGGCCCGGGTAAGGAGACGGCGGTCTCTGATCAGGGAAGGGGCCCAGAGTCACGGCCGCCATTTGTTTGAGGGAAGAGTGCGCGCTAATGGCCGCCATCTTGAGAAGGTCAAGGTGCAGGAGGGCGGGGCTCTCGGGGTCTGTAGAACAATCAGAGGAAAGGGAAGCCCCATTGTTACTGATTAATCCCACGAACACAGCTTCACTGGGCGATCCTGCAGCAATATCCTCTCTCAGTCCTGCTGTGATGTTTCACCCAATCAGAACCAGCAGCTCTCCTCCTCTCTCAGCTCCCCTTCTGTCCTTCCTGCAGCATCTGTCCCCTGGAACATTGAGCTGCCTGTCCTGTCCCTCCCTCAGCTGTTGTTTCTGTAATACCTGTGATATCCCAGTCCCATCTCAGATTACTTCACTAAAGACAGGAATGCATCCGATGGATTTTTATTAACATCAGCAATTGTTTAATACTCACTTACAGGTTTTTAATTACATCATTTTTGAAGCATTTACTTCACATTCAACCATTTGCAATGGTGGGATTTGAACCTGTGTCCAGAGAACACTTGCTGAGTTTCTGGATAAATTGTCACACAATAATGCCACTAGGCCATCACTTCACCTGCTCACAGTTTGTATATCACAGTGCAACATGAATCAAAACTCTTTCTTCCTGCACAATTGTTTGAGCCGGCACTCTGGTGATGTGACTCAGTACCTCTCCATGTGGTATCCCTCACTGTGTGTGTCTAATTGCAGCCTCTGTCAGCGTCTCTCACTTTTGAAGCTACTCCAGATCATAAGCCAACAGAATTCTCCACTCCAGAGAGATGAGGCAACACAGGTCAGGATTTTCCAGATCTCTGTGGGCTCAGTGCCATTCTGTATGTGTAACCTTCAAAGCATTCGTCTAATTTCCCATTTTGCCTATTTCTGTGTCTTCTACAGGTACCCATGGTGTTCTTGACTCAATAGACTGGCCAACGACTGGTTGGGACGATGGTTGGTCAGCCAGAAAGACAAAGTCAGGGAGGTCGGGAGTCTTCAATAAATCCTGCTGCCAGGTAAGATCATTCCAGTGCACAGAGCAGAGGGATCCAAACATCAGCTAACAAGACATGACATAGAGAAAGTGCTGCAGGGGGAGCACAGTACAGACACACCCCAGGCTCAATCACCACGCCTGCTGCAAGTTTTGTTGTAATGAGACAGCATCGAGAGTTCCCAGTTATCAGTCCAGGCCTGTGCTTTCTTAGGGAGCATCAGAACAACTGAGGGGAAAGCAGGCCTCCCACGAGAGGGTGGTAATGCTGCCTGGGATCTTTCTGTTCCCTATTCCCTCTCCAACACTGTATCTATGGCTTGTATTGATGACCAGTGTCTTCAATCATTCTAACTCCTATAACTGTTCCTATCTCTGTCATCTCCTCCCCTCTCACCAATTATT
Organism: Chiloscyllium punctatum; assembly: GCF_047496795.1. Lineage (NCBI taxonomy): Eukaryota > Metazoa > Chordata > Chondrichthyes > Orectolobiformes > Hemiscylliidae > Chiloscyllium > Chiloscyllium punctatum. Next base: position 691,035 of record NW_027309870.1, read on the forward strand.
TCACATATTTGAAACCTCTCATCTAGATGACCATTCGTATCGCTGTAACTTGCTTCAGTCTCTACAACATGCCTTGTCTCGATAGTCTCCTCCTCCATGAACTGGAGACATCGGGTCTGTTTCTGTGCGGCATGACTCTTCGGCTGAGATTTCCTGAATGGAATGAGTCGCATTTGCCTGTGTTTGGCCCATATCCCTTCAAACCTTCTCCTCTCCATGTACCTGCCCGAGTGTCTTTTCCGTGTTGTAATTGTACTTGTTTTTACCATTTCCTCTGGCAGTCCATTCTGTCTGTGCACCATCCTCTGTGGATAATGTTGCCCCTCAGCTCCCTCTTTAAATCCTTGTTCTCTTACCTCACGTTTATGCCTCTAGCTTTGGACTCACCTACCCTTGGCAATTTACCTTACTTAGACTATACATAGTTTCATAAACCTTTATAAGGTCACCCCGTGGCCTCCTCTGCCCAGGAGAAATATTGACGACAGTGTTACCAATATCTCCAACTCATGTTCTCAATGCTCTGACCAATGAAGACAAGTGTGCCAATTGCCGCTTTCAACACCCTGTCGCCCTGTGATGCCAGTCCAAGGAACAATGTAACTGCACCCCCTGGTGTCTCTTTTTTTCTAAAATACTGCCCAGGGCCCAACCATTACCCGTGTTAGTCCTCCCTGGTTTGTCTGAACTAAATCCAATACCTGAATTAAATTCCATCTTTCATTCCTTGGCCCAGTTGATTAACATCCCTTTCGATAACTATATTCTCTGCCCACTCTTCCACTAATCTTGGTATCCATAAACATACTAACAGGGACACCTATATTTTCACTCTAGTTGTTTATGTAAGTGGTGCACAACAGTGGTCCCAGCACCAGTCCTTACAGCACACCGCTGGTCAGAGGCCCCAGTCTGAACAACAACCCTCTCCCCCCACCCTCTGTCTCCCACTGTCATCCCATTTTGTATCCAGTTGGCTAGCTCTCCCTGATCCCTTGTGATCTAACCTTACTAACCAATGTATCATGTTACACCCTGAACAAGGGTTTGCAGAAGCCAGAAACAACGTCTGTTGCTCTGCCTTCATCTATCTTTTTGGTCACATCTTGAGCAAACTCCAGTCAAGTTTGTGGGACATGTTATCCCACGCACAAAGCCATGCTGGCTGTCTGTAATTAGGCCTTGTCTTTCCAAGGCCTACCTCTCAGAATGACCTCGAACAACTGACCCACCCTGATGTCTCGCTCATCAGTCTGTAGTTCCCTGGCTTTCTCTTGCAGCCTTTCTTAATTATTGACAAAAGATTATATTCATAGTCAGAGTCATACCGCACTGTTCAGTTAACGCTAACCATACTCTAAAACGGATCTCATCCCACCTGCCTGTTCCTGGGTCATATCCCTTCAAACCTTTCCTATTCCTGTACTAATCCAAATGTCTTTTGAACGTTGTAATTGTCCCCATGTTCACCCCTTCCTTAGGAAGTTCATTTCACACACAACCCACCCTCTGTGTAACAATGTGCCTCATGTCTTTTTTTAAAATGTCTCTCCTCTAAACTTAAAAATGTAGTGCCTTGTCTTGAAACTCCCCTGTCCAAGGGGAAATATAACTCCCATTAACTCTATCCCCCTCATGATTTTATAAACTTCTATGAGGTCATCTGTCAACATTCAGGTTTCAGTGAAAAATACCAACCTATTCAGCCTTTCTTTATACTGAAGCCTTTTGTACCCAGCCACATCCCAGTAAACCTCCTCTCAACCCTTTCCAACTTAATAATATCCTTCCTATAACTGGGCGACCAGAACTGGACACAGTATTCCAGAAGAGGACTCACCAATGGCCTGTATAATCTCAATGCGACTTCCCAACTCCGATATCCAAAGGACTGAGCAATGAAAGCAAGTGAGGCCAGCACCTTTTTTTAAACTATCCTGTCTCTCCATGTTGCAAACTTCAAAGAATTATGTAGCTGAACCCTGAGTTCTCTCTGTTCTACAACACTACCGAAGGTTTTGCCATTAATTGTATAAGTCCTGCATGTGTTTGTTGTACCAAATGCATTTCCTCGCATTTATTCAGATTGAACTCCATCTACAGTTTTTCAGCCATTCACACATTTCATCAGGATCCCTTTGTAATCTCAGAAAACCTTCACTGTCCACAATGCCACCCTCCAGTCTACCTGCCTATCACACATAGCTCTCTATGGTACAAATATATCTGCTAGGGGGCCTACAATTTCTTCACCAGCTTCCCACAATGTCCTGAGATCCATTTGATCAGGTCCTGGGGATTTATCTACCTGTGTGTTTTAAAACCTTGAGCACCTCCTTTTCTATAATGTGGACTCATTTCAAGACATTGAGTCATAGAGATGTACAGCACGAAACAGGCCCTTCGGACCAACTCCTGCATGACGTTTCTAGTCACATTTGCCACAATTTTCCCAATATCCCTCTGAACCCTTGCTATTCATACACCCATCCACATGCCTTTTAAATGTATTTCTATCAGCCTCCACTATTTGCTCTGGCAGCTTATTCCATCCACTCTGCGGGAGCCAGTTGTCCTTTAGACCCCTTTGAAAAGTTTCCCTTGCCTGGGGAAATGACCTTGTCTATTGACCCTGTCGATGACCACCATGATTTTAAACACCTTTTATCGGTTAACTCCTCAGCCTCCCATGTTCAAGTGAAAACAGCCCCAGCCTATTCAGGCTTTTCCCTGAAGCACAAACCCTCCAACCCTGGCAACATCTTTGGTCATTTCTTCTGAACCCTTTCATGTTCCACGATATCCTTCCGATGGCATTGAGACCAGAATTACACACAGTATTCCAATAGTTGTCAGGCCAAACACTGTTTAGTTCCCTGAGCGCCCCAGTCTTTATCCACAGTAAGTTCCAAAGTGAAATATTTGTTTTGGATCTTGTCGTTTCACACATCGTTGCCTTCATTGATCATTAAGGAGACCGGGTTTGTCCCGAGCTCTTCTTTTGCTCTTTATACACTTGTAGAGTCTCTTTGGATTCTCCTTAACTGTCTCTGCCAAAGCGATCTCATGTCCCCTTTTTCATTCCTGATTTCCATTCTAAGTGTATTCCTACAGCCCCGATGCTCCTGAAGGGATTCCCTTGAGTCAGCCAGTTATATCTGACATGTGACCCCTTTTTTTCCTTGATCACAGCCTCGAATCTCAGCCAGTGTTTCCTAATTCAGTCAGCATTGAGCTGCACACTAACAGGAACACGCTGGCCCTGAACGCTCCTTTTATCTCGGGTTTAAAATATTCCTACTTGCCAGACTTCCCTTTATCTGCAAATAGCCTCCCCAGATCTACTTTAAAAATTCCTGTCTAATACTATTTTGCTCCATTGAATAACTTTAACTTGTGGACCAGGCCTGTCCTTTTCCATCGCTATTTTCAATCTAATACAATTGTGGTAACTTTCCAAAGTGCTCCCCCACTAACACCTCAGTCCCGTTCCCTGCCTTGTTTCCCAAGGGGAGGTCAGGTTTAGCCCCATTCTCCAGTTGGGCCACTTACATAATGACTGGGAGTTTTCGGAACACACTTAACAAATACCTTCCATTCAAATGCTTAACTTAGTAGCAATCCCAGTCCAGGTTTGGAACAGTTAAGATCCCCTATCATTACAACCCTATTATTCTAAGAGATATCTGAAATCTCCTGACATGTTTGCTCCTCCATCTCCCATTGCCTATCGCTGTAGTCCGACCGTAGAAAACTAATGACCAATTTTTATTTCTCGGTTCCACTAATATCGTTTAACTGGGCGATTCTACATGAATCCTCCCTCTAGGTACTGCTGGGATGTTTCCCCCCAATCAAACCCACCAGCTTTCCTCCTGTTGTGCCTCCTGTTCTATCCTTCCTGTAGTATCTGTCTCCGGAACATTGAGCTGCTGCTCCTGTTGCTCCCTCAGCTGTGTTTCTGTAATATCTATGGGATCCCAATCCCATGTTCCCATCCATGCTCTGGGTTCATCTGCCTTATCTGTCTGGCCTTTTGTATTGAAATAACTGCAGTTTAATCCACCAGTTTTCCCTAATTGTCTGCTATGTCCTTGCCCTCCCTTGTCTACTTATATTCTTCTCTTGAACATTTGTACCAGCCTCAACTTTCTTTCTGGCCTTACGACTCTTTGGGGTCACACAGCCCTGCCAGACGAGTTTAAATCCCCTTGAGCAGCTCCAGCAACATTCCCCACCAGGATGTGGGTCCCCCTCCTGCTCCCAGTTCAGGTGTATTCCCCACCCTGTCTACCTGTGCTGACACCTTCAGACATCCAGGGACTTGCCCACCAAGGTCCCTGTGTTCCTCAGTACTCCAGGAGGACCTACCATTCATGATGGATATCATTCATTTATGAGATTTCCCACAGTGTATTACCTTACAGTGATCAGAAGTAAACTCGGTCTGTCATTACTCTGCTCAGTTTATCATCTGTTCGATATCAGACTGCAGCCTGAGTCCATCCCCCTCACTATGGACAACACCCTCACCTTTCATGTTATCTGCAAACCACTAATGATTCCTTCTGCTTTGATATCCAAGTTATTAATGTATGTAACAGCCAGCAATGGCTCCTGCACAGATCCCTGTGGTACACCCGCTGGGCAAAGGCTTTCAATCACAAAACCAACCCTCCACCAATTGTGAACCCAATTCACCAACTTACCTTGTATCCCATGGGCTCTTCCCTTTTGGACCAGCCTTCCGTGTGGGACCTTGACAAAGACCTTAATGAACTCCATATAAACCACACCATCTGCACTGCCCTCATCAATATCAGAGGACAGTCATCGAGCAAATCCATACAGACAGTCCCTAATGAAATTGCGGGGGTATCCGTTTTTGGCGAATACATTGTAGAGGTGTTCTTCTTCCTCTTCTTGCAGTTCTGGTGTACTGCAGTATGTTGTGGCCCTTTTGAACAGTGTCTTGATGCAACTTCTTTTGTGTGTGTTGGGTTGGTTTCTTTCATAGTTCAGGACTTGGTCTGTGTGTGTGGCTTTCCTGTATACCTTTGTGGTGAATTTTTCATTCGGTGTTCTCTGTACCGTCCCGTCTAGGAATGGGAGTTGGTTGTCCTTTTCTTCCTCTCTAGTGAATCGGATTCCTGTGAGTGTGGCGTTGATGATCCGGTGTGTGTTCTCTATTTCTGTGTTTTTAACGATTACAAAGGTGTCATCTACATATCTGACACAGAGTTTGGGTTGAATTTGCAGTAAGACTGTTTGTTCGAACCTTTGCATTATTGCTTGTGCTATGAGTCCAGAGATGGGTGAGCCCATGGGTGTGCCGTTGATTTGTTCATATATTTGGTTGTTGAATGTGAAGTGTGTTGTGAGGCCCAGGTCCAGTGGTTTGAGTATGCCGTCTTTGTTGATGGGTTCAACGTCCTGTTGTCTGTTCTGTTTGTCCAGCAGGTTGGCTATTGTTTCTCTGGCTAGGGTTTTGTCGATAGAGGTGAACAGTGCCATTACATCGAATGAGACCATAGTTTCTTCCTTGTCTATGTGTATATTTCTGAGGATGTCCAAGAATTCCTGTGTTGACTGTACAGAGTGTCTGGATCCGCTGATCAGGTGTTTCAGTTTCTGCTGTAGTTCTTGAGCCAGTTTGTGTGATGGTGTCCCTGGTAGCGATACGATGGGTCTGAGTGGGATGGCTGGTTTGTGCACTTTGGGTAGTCCATAGAATCTGGGGGTGTTGTTGCTTTCAGTTTTCATTCTCTCTAGTTCAAACCTGGTTATCTGTCCGTTTTTTTTGTAGGTTTCTCAGTGTGTTGTTTATCCTATTGGTGAGCTGTGGGGTGGGGTCAAACTCCACACAATTTCATCCACAGATGCCTCGGGGAAAGACAATGGAATGAAGACATGCCACGACCCAAAGGACTAGCCACACTACCATATATCAAGAACATTTCCGAACTGACAGCCAGACTACTGCGACCACTAGGACTCATAACAGCACACAAACCAACAGCTACTCTCAGACAACTCACCAGGACGAAGGACCCGATACCCAACATGAGCAAAACCAACGTAGTGTACAATACCCCATGCAAGGACGGCACAAAACACTACATAGGACAAACAGGAAGACAGCTAACGATCCGTATCCATGAACACCAACTAGCTACGAAACGACACGACCAGCTATCCTTAGTAGCCACACACGCAGATGACAAGCAACATGAATTCGACTGGGACAACACTACTATTATAGGACAAGCCAAACAGAGAACATCCTGGGAATTCCTGGAGGCATGGCACTCATCCACAGATTCAATTAATAAACACATCAACCTGGACCCAATATACCGGCCACTACAGCGGACAGCTGGAACTTACAACCGGAAGCGGCAGATACAAACCACTATAGTTGCCGGAGGAAAGATCACAGAAGCGCTTCACAGGAGGCTCCCTGAGGATGTCACCCAGACAGGGGATGAAATGTTTGCAACACAAATTCCCAGCTCGGTGAACAGAACCACAACAACGAGCACCCGAGCTCCAGATCTTCTCCCAAACTTTGAAGCCCTTTCGACTCTACAAAGCTCCGTCATGAACAATCCACCATCTCTCTATTTCCTTTACCTTCTTCAGTGTCTCCAACTCTCGCTGTATCTTCCAGTAACGTTCTTTAGTTACTGCAGGTCTGCCTAGCTCCCCGATAACCTGTTTCATCCCCTACAGCTCCCTCAATCACTGTATCACCCTCTGCTCTGTCTAATCCTCCTCTTTCCCACTGTCTTCCAGGCACAACGGCGATCCTGTAAGAGAGCAGTGTGGAATGGGGTGTAATAAATCTCAGCTGAGGCTTGAGGCCTACCATTACCTGGGAGTCACAAGGGGAGAGAACCTGAGAGAGTGCAGCACAGAGCAGGAGAATATAAATCAGCAGCGAGGGTCGGGACCGACTGGGACTTGGAGTTGGATAAAAAGCAGAGCACGAGCCTCGAAATCAGCACCGAGTCACAGAGGGAGGGACCGTGTGAGGGACCAACTTGGAGCAGGAGCATGAGGCTGACTCTCACCTGGGAGAATATAAATCCGCACTGAGGATCGAGGCCTAGTTGTACCTGGGAGTCACAGAGACGGTGACACTGTGAGGGAGCAGACTGCAGTGAGAGCTGGACGATGATATGTCCGAGGAGACACATCACTGTGTGTGCACGTGTCCCTCCATTGTTCTGTGTATATGTGTCTGTATGCGTGTGTGTGTCCCCTTCCCATGCTGTGTGTGTGTAATTCTCCTCACTGTGTGTGTTTTGTACCTCCCTCGTTGTGTGTGAGCATGTCCCTCCCTCACCATGTGTGTGTGCATGTCCCTCCCTCACTTTGTGTGTGTATCCCCTCTCGCTTTCTGAGCACATGTCTCACCCTTGCTCTGTCTGCGTGTCTCAACCTCGCTGTGTGTGTGTGTGCGCGCGCCCCTCTTGCAGTGTGTGATGGTGTCCTCCCCTCACTCTGTATGTGTGTGTATGCATATTACTCACTCACTGTGTGTCCCCCCCTCGCTGTGTGCGTGAGTCCCCCCCCTCGCTGTGTGCGTGCGTGTCCCCCCCTCGCTGTGTGCGTGCGTGTCCCCCCCTCGCTGTGTGCGTGCCTGTCCCCCCCTCGCTGTGTGCGTGCCTGTCCCCCCCTCGCTGTGTGCGTGCCTGTCCCCCCCCTCGCTGTGTGCGTGCCTGTCCCCCCCTCGCTGTGTGCGTGCCTGTCCCCCCCTCGCTGTGTGCGTGCCTGTCCCCCCCTCGCTGTGTGCGTGCCTGTCCCCCCCTCGCTGTGTGCGTGCCTGTCCCCCCCTCGCTGTGTGCGTGCCTGTCCCCCCCTCGCTGTGTGCGTGCCTGTCCCCCCCTCGCTGTGTGCGTGCCTGTCCCCCCCTCGCTGTGTGCGTGCCTGTCCCCCCCCTCGCTGTGTGCGTGCCTGTCCCCCCCCTCGCTGTGTGCGTGAGTCCCCCCCCTACACTGTGTGCGTGTGTCCCCCCCTACACTGTGTGCGTGTCCCCCCCATCGCTGTGTGTGCGTGCGTTTCCCCCCCTCGATGTGTGCGTGCCTGTCCCCCCCTCGCTGTGTGCGTGCATGTCCCTCCTTCGCTGTGTGCGTGAGCATGTCCCTCCTTCGCTGTGTGCGTGAGTCCCGCCCCTTGCTGTGTGCGTGAGTCCCGCCCCTTGCTGTGTGCGTGAGTCCCGCCCCTTGCTGTGTGCGTGAGTCCCGCCCCTTGCTGTGTGCGTGAGTCCCGCCCCTTGCTGTGTGCGTGAGTCCCCCCCCTTGCTGTGTGCGTGAGTCCCCCCCCCTTGCTGTGTGCGTGAGTCCCCCCCCTTGCTGTGTGCGTGAGTCCCCCCCCTTGCTGTGTGCGTGAGTCCCCCCCCTTGCTGTGTGCGTGAGTCCCCCCCCTTGCTGTGTGCGTGAGTCCCCCCCCCTTGCTGTGTGCGTGAGTCCCCCCCCTTGCTGTGTGCGTGAGTCCCCCCCCTTGCTGTGTGCGTGAGTCCCCCCCCTTGCTGTGTGCGTGAGTCCCCCCCCTTGCTGTGTGCGTGAGTCCCCCCCCTTGCTGTGTGCGTGAGTCCCCCCCCTTGCTGTGTGCGTGAGTCCCCCCCCTTGCTGTGTGCGTGAGTCCCCCCCCTTGCTGTGTGCGTGAGTCCCCCCCCTTGCTGTGTGCGTGAGTCCCCCCCCTTGCTGTGTGCGTGAGTCCCCCCCCTTGCTGTGTGCGTGAGTCCCCCCCCTTGCTGTGTGCGTGAGTCCCCCCCCTCGCTGTGTGCTTGTGTCCCCCCCTTGTTGTGTGCGTGAGCATGTCCCTCCTTCGCTGTGTGCGTGAGACCCCCCTCGCTGTGTGCGTGAGTCCCCCCTCGCTGTGTGCGTGAGTCCCCCCTCGCTGTGTGCGTGAGTCCCCCCTCGCTGTGTGCGTGAGTCCCCCCTCGCTGTGTGCGTGAGTCCCCCCTCGCTGTGTGCGTGAGTCCCCCCTCGCTGTGTGCGTGAGACCCCCCTCGCTGTGTGCGTGAGACCCCCCTCGCTGTGTGCGTGAGACCCCCCTCGCTGTGTGCGTGAGTCCCCCCTCGCTGTGTGCGTGAGTCCCCCCTCGCTGTGTGCGTGAGACACCCCTCGCTGTGTGCGTGAGTCCCCCCCTCGCTGTGTGCGTGAGTCCCCCCTCGCTGTGTGCGAGAGTGTGTCCCCCCCTCGCTGTGTGAGTGTGTCCCCCCCTCGCTGTGTGAGTGTGTCCCCCCCTCGCTGTGTGAGTGTGTCCCCCCCCTCGCTGTGTGCGTGAGTCCCCCCCTCGCTGTGTGCGTGAGTCCCCCCCTCGCTGTGTGCGTGAGCGTGTCCCTCCTTCGCTGTGTGCGAGCGTGTTCCCCCCTCGCTGTGTGCGTGTGTCCACCCCCCGCTGTGTGCATGGGTCCCCCCCTCGCTGTGTGCGTGTGTCCTCCCCCTCGCTGAGTGCGTGTGTGTCCCCCTCGCTGTGTGCGTGCATGTGTCCCTCCCTCGCTGTGTGCATGAGCGTGTCCCTCCTTCGCTGTGTGTGCGTGAGTCCCCCCCTCGCTGTGTGCGTGAGTCCCCTCCCTCGCTGTGTGCGTGTGTCCCCACCTCGCTGTGGGCATGAGCGTGTCCCTCCTTCGCTGTGTGCGTGAGTCCCCCCTCGCTGTGTGCGTGACTGTGTCCCTCCTTCGCTGTGTGTGCGTGAGACCCCCCCCCCGCTGTGTGCGTGAGACCCCCCTCGCTGTGTGCGTGAGACCCCCCTCGCTGTGTGCGTGAGTCCCCCTCCTCGCTGTGTGCGTGAGTCCCCCCCCCCGCTGTGTGCGTGAGCCCCCCCCTCGCTGTGTGCGTGAGCCCCTCCTTGCTGTGTGCGTGACTCCCCCCCTCGCTGTGTGCGTGAGCGTGTCCCTCCTTCGCTGTGTGCGTGTGTCCCCCCCCTCGCTGTGTGCGTGAGTCCCCCCCCTCGCTGTGTGCGTGTATCCCCCCTTCGCTGTGTGCGTGAGCGTGTCCCTCCTTCGCTGTGTGTGCGTGAGTCTCCCCCCTCGCTGTGTGCGTGAGTCCCCCCCCTCGCTGTGTGCTTGAGTCCCCCCCTCGCTGTGTGCGTGTGTCCACCCCCCGCTGTGTGCATGTGTCCCCCCCTCGCTGTGTGCGTGCATGTGTCCCCCCCTCGCTGTGTTCGTGTGTCCTCCCCCTCGCTGGGTGCGTGTGTGTCCCCCTCGCTGTGTGCATGAGCGTGTCCCTCCTTCGCTGTGTGTGCGTGAGTCCCCCCCTCGCTGTGTGCGTGCGTGTCCCCCCCTTTCTGTGTGCGTGCGAGTGTCCCACCTCGCTGTGTGCGTGAGTCCCCCCTCGCTGTGTGCGTGTGTCCCCCCCCTCGCTGTGTGCGTGAGTCCCCCCTCGCAGTGTGCGTGACTGTGTCCCTCCTTCGCTGTGTGTGCGTGAGACCCCCCCTCGCTGTGTGCGTGAGTCCCCCCTCACTGTGTGCGTGAGACCCCCCCCTCGCTGTGTGCGTGAGTCCCCCCCTCGCTGTGTGCGTGAGTCCCCCCTCACTGTGTGCATGAGTCCCCCACTTCGCTGTGTGCGTGAGTCCCCCCCGCTGTGTGCGTGATTCCCCCCCCTGCTGTGTGCGTGATTCCTAACCTCGCTGTGTGCGTGAGTCCCCCCCTCGCTGTGTGCGTGAGTCCCCCCCTCGCTGTGTGCGTGAGTCCCCTTCCTCGCTGTGTGCGTGAGTCCCCCCTCGCTGTGTGCGTGAGACCCCCCTCGCTGTGTGCGTGACTCCCCCCCCTCGCTGTGTGCGTGTGTCCCCCCCTCGCTGTGTGCGTGAGTCCCCCACCTTGCTGTGTGCGTGAGTCCCCCACCTTGCTGTGTGCGTGAGTCCCCCACCTTGCTGTGTGCGTGAGTCCCCCCCTTCGTTGTGTGCGTGAGTCCCCCCCTTCGTTGTGTGCGTGCGTGTCCCCCCCCTCGTTGTGTGCGTGCGTGTCCTTCCCTCGTTGTGTGCGTGCGTGTCCCCCCCTCGCTGTGTGCGTGCGTGTGTCCCCCCCACGCTGTGTGCGTGTGTGTCCCCCTCGCTGTGTGCGTGCATGTGTCCCCCCCTCGCTGTGTGCATGAGCGTGTCCCTCCTTCGCTGTGTGTGCGTGAGACCCTCCCTCGCTGAGTGCTTGAGTCCCCCCCTCGCTGTGTGCGTGAGTCCCCTTCCTCGCTGTGTGCGTGTGTCCCCCCCTTGCTGTGTGCGTGAGTCCCCCCCCTTGCTGTGTGCGTGAGTCCCCCCCCTTGCTGTGTGCGTGAGTCCCCCCCCTTGCTGTGTGCGTGAGTCCCCCCCCTCGCTGTGTGCGTGAGTCCCCCCCTTCGTTGTGTGCGTGCGTGTCCCCCCCCTCGTTGTGTGCGTGCGTGTCCTTCCCTCGTTGTGTGCGTGCGTGTCCCCCCCTCGCTGTGTGCGTGCGTGTGTCCCCCCCACGCTATGTGCGTGTGTGTCCCCCTCGCTGTGTGCGTGCATGTGTCCCCCCCTCGCTGTGTGCATGAGCGTGTCCCTCCTTCGCTGTGTGCGTGAGACCCTCCCTCGCTGAGTGCTTGAGTCCCCCCCTCGCTGTGTGCGTGAGTCGCCCCCTCGCTGTGTGCGTGTGTCCCCCCCTCGCTGTGTGCGTGTGTGTCCCCTCGCTGTCTGCGTGTGTCCCCCCCTCGCTGTCTGCGTGTGTCCCCCCCTCGCTGTCTGCGTGTGTGTCCCCCTCGCTGTCTGCGTGTGTCCCCCCCTCGCTGTCTGCGTGTGTCCCCCCCTCGCTGTCTGCGTGTGTCCCCCCCTCGCTGTGTGCGTGTGTCCCCCCCTCGCTGTGTGCGTGTGTCCCCCCCTCGCTGTGTGCGTGTGTCCCCCCCTCGCTGTGTGCGTGTGTGCCCCCCTCGCTGTGTGCGTGTGTGCCCCCCTCGCTGTGTGCGTGTGTCCCGCCTTCGCTGTGTGCGTGAGCGTGTCCCTCCTTCACTGTGTGCGTGAGACCCCCCTCGCTGTGTGCGTGAGTCCCCCTCCTCGCTGTGTGCGTGAGCCCCCCCCTCGCTGTGTGCGTGAGCCCCCCCCTCGCTGTGTGCGTGACTCCCCCCCCCTCGCTGTGTGCGTGAGCGTATCCCTCCTTCGCTGTGTGCGTGTGTCCCCCCCTCGCTGTGTGCGTGAGTCCACCCCCCTCGCTGTGTGCGTGAGTCCCCCCCCTCACTGTAGTGCGTGAGTCCCCCCTTGCTGTGTGCGTGAGTCCCCCCCCTTCGCTGTGTGCGTGAGCCACCCCCTCGCTGTGGGCATGAGCGTGTTCCTCCTTCGCTGTGTGCGTGTGAGACCCCCCTCGCTGTGTGCGTGAGTCCCCCCCCTCGCTGTAGTGCGTGAGTCCCCCCTTGCTGTGTGCGTGCGTCCCCCCCCTTCGCTGTGTGCGTGAGCCACCCCCTCGCTGTGGGCATGAGCGTGTTCCTCCTTCGCTGTGTGTGTGTGAGACCCCCCTCGCTGTGTGCGTGAGCCGCCCCCTCGCTGTGGGCATGAGCGTGTCCCTCCTTCGCTGTGTGTGTGTGAGACCCCCCTCGCTGTGTGCGTGTGTCCACCCCCCGCTGTGTGCATGTGTCCCCCCCTTGCTGTGTGCGTGTGTCCTCCCCCTCGCTGTGTGCGTGTGTGTCCCCCTCGCTGTGTGCATGAGCGTGTCCCTCCTTCACTGTGTGTGCGTGAGTCCCCCCCTCGCTGTATGCGTGCGTGTCCCCCCCCTTTCTGTGTGCGCGCGTGTGTCCCCCCTCGCTGTGTGCGTGTGTCCCCACCTCGCTGTGTGCGTGAGTCCCCCCCTCGCTGTGTGCGTGTGTCCCCCCCCTCGCTGTGTGCGTGAGTCCCCCCTCGCTGTGTGCGTGACTGTGTCCCTCCTTCGCTGTGTGTGCGTGAGACCCCCCCGCTGTGTGCGTGAGTCCCCCCCCGCTGTGTGCGTGAGACCCCCCTCGCTGTGTGCGTGAGACCCCCCTCGCTGTGTGCGTGCGTCCCCACCTCGCTGTGTGCGTGAGTCCCCTTCCTCGCTGTGTGCGTGAGTCCCCCCCCCCGCTGTGTGCGTGAGCCCCCCCTCGCTGTGTGCGTGAGCCCCCCCCTCGCTGTGTGCGTGAGCCCCCCCTCGCTGTGTGCGTGTATCCCCCCTTCGCTGTGTGCGTGAGCGTGTCCCTCCTTCGCTGTGTGTGCGTGAGTCCCCCCCCTCGCTGTGTGCGTGAGTCCCCCCCTCGCTGTGTGCGTGTGTCCACCCCCCGCTGTGTGCGTGAGTCCCCCCCTCGCTGTGTGCGTGTGTCCACCCCCCGCTGTGTGCGTGAGTCCCCCCCTCGCTGTGTGCGTGTGTCCACCCCCCGCTGTGTGCATGTGTCCCCCACTCGCTGTGTTCGTGTGTCCTCCCCCTCGCTGGGTGCGTGTGTGTCCTCCTCGCTGTGTGCATGAGCATGTCCCTCCTTCGCTGTGTGTGCGTGAGTCCCCCCCTCGCTGTGTGCGTGCGAGTGTCCCCCCTCGCTGTGTGCGTGAGTCCCCCCCTCGCTGTGTGCGTGCGTGTCCCCCCCTTTCTGTGTGCGTGCGAGTGTCCCCCCTCGCTGTGTGCGTGTGTCCCCACCTCGCTGTGTGCGTGAGTCTCCCCTCGCTGTGTGCGTGTCACCCCCCTCGCTGTGTGCGTGAGTCCCCCCTCGCTGTGTGCGTGACTGTGTCCCTCCTTCGCTGTGTGTGCGTGAGACCCCCCCTCGCTGTGTGCATGAGTCCCCCCTCACTGTGTGCGTGAGTCCCCCCTCACTGTGCATGAGTCCCCCACTTCGCTGTGTGCGTGAGTCCCCCCCCCGCTGTGTGCGTGAATCCCCCCCCCGCTGTGTGCGTGATTCCCAACCTCGCTGTGTGCGTGAGTCCCCCCTCACTATGTGCGTGAGTCCCCCCTCGCTGTGTGCGTGAGTCCCCCCCTCGCTGTGTGCGTGAGCACCCCCTCGCTGTGTGCGTGAGTCCCCCCTCGCTGTGTGCGTGCGTCCCCCCCTCGCTGTGTGCGTGAGGCCCCCCCCCCGCTGTGTGCGTGAGCCCCCCCTCGCTGTGTGCGTGACTCCCCCCCCCTCGCTGTGTGCGTGAGCGTGTCCCTCCTTCGCTGTGTGCGTGTGTCCCCCCCTCGCTGTGTGCGTGTATCCCCACTTCGCTGTGTGCGTGTGTCCCCCCTCGCTGTGTGTGCGTGTGTCCCCCCTCGCTGTGTGCGTGAGTCCCCTCCCTCGCTGTGTGCGTGAGTCCCCTCCCTCGCTGTGTGCGTGTGTCCCCCCCTCGCAGTGTGCGTGAGTCCCCCCCCTTGCTGTGTGCGTGAGTCCCCTCCCTCGCTGTGTGCGTGTGTCCCCCCCTTGCTGTGTGCGTGAGTCCCCCCCCTTGCTGTGTGCGTGAGTCCCCCCCCTTGCTGTGTGCGTGAGTCCCCCCCCTCGCTGTGTGCGTGAGTCCCCCCCCTCGTTGTGTGCGTGCGTGTCCCCCCCTCGCTGTGTGCGTGCGTGTGTCCCCCCCACGCTGTGTGCGTGTGTGTCCCCCTCGCTGTGTGCGTGCATGTGTCCCCCCCTCGCTGTGTGCATGAGCGTGTCCCTCCTTCGCTGTGTGTGCGTGAGACCCCCACTCGCAGAGTGCTTCAGTCCCCCCCTTGCTGTGTGCGTGAGTCCCCCCCCTTGCTGTGTGCGTGAGTCCCCCCCCTTGCTGTGTGCGTGAGTCCCCCCCCTTGCTGTGTGCGTGAGTCCCCCCTCTCGCTGTGTGCGTGAGTCCCCCCCTCGTTGTGTGCGTGCGTGTCCCCCCCTCGCTGTGTGCGTGCGTGTGTCCCCCCCACGCTGTGTGCGTGTGTGTCCCCCTCGCTGTGTGCGTGCATGTGTCCCCCCCTCGCTGTGTGCATGAGCGTGTCCCTCCTTCGCTGTGTGTGCGTGAGACCCCCACTCGCTGAGTGCTTCAGTCCCCCCCTCGCTGTGTGCGTGAGTCCCCCCCTCGCTGTGTGCGTGAGTCCCCCCCTCCCTGTGTGCGTGAGTCCCCCCCTCGCTGTGTGCGTGTGTCCCCCCCTCGCTGTGTGCGTGTGTCCCCCCCTCGCTGTGTGCGTGTGTCCCCCCCTCGCTGTGTGCGTGTGTCCCCCCTCGCTGTGTGCGTGTGTCCCCCCCTCGCTGTGTGCGTGTGTCCCCCCCTCACTGTGTGCGTGTGTCCCCCCCTCGCTGTGTGCGTGTGTCCCCCCCGTCGCTGTGTGCGTGCGTCCCCCCCCTCGCTGTGTGCGTGAGTCCCCCTCCTCGCTGTGTGCGTGAGTCCCCCCCCGCTATGCGCGTGAGCCCCCCCTCGCTGTGTGCGTGAGCCCCCCCTCGCTGTGTGCGTGAGTCCCCCCCCTCGCTGTGTGCGTGAGTCCCCCCTCGCTGTGTGCGTGAGTCCCTCCCTCGCTGTGTGCGTGAGTCCCCCCCTCGCTGTGTGCGTGAGCACCCCCTCGCTGTGTGCGTGAGTCCCCCCTCGCTGTGTGCGTGAGTCCCCCCCTCGCTGTGTGCGTGAGCGTGTCCCTCCTTCGCTGTGTGTGCGTGAGTCCCCCCCCTCGCTGTGTGCGTGAGGCCCCCCTCGCTGTGTGCGTGTGTCCACCCCCCGCTGTGTGCATGTGTCCCCCCCTCGCTGTGTGCGTGCATGTGTCCCCCACTCGCTGTGTTCGTGTGTCCTCCCCCTCGCTGGGTGCGTGTGTGTCCCCCTCGCTGTGTGCGTGCATGTGTCCCCCACTCGCTGTGTGCGTGAGTCCCCCCCCTCGCTGTGTGCGTGAGTCCCCCCCCTCGCTGTGTGCGTGTATCCCCCCTTCTCTGTGTGCGTGAGCGTGTCCCTCCTTCGCTGTGTGTGCGTGAGTCCCCCCCTCGCTGTGTGCGTGCGTGTCTCCCCCTTTCTGTGTGCGTGCGAGTGTCCCCCCTCGCTGTGTGCGTGAGTCCCCCCCTCGCTGTGTGCGTGTGTCCCCACCTCGCTGTGTGCGTGAGTCCCCCCCTCGCTGTGTGCGTGTATCCCCCCCCTCGCTGTGTGCGTGAGTCCCCCCTCGCTGTGTGCGTGACTGTGTCCCTCCTTCGCTGTGTGTGCGTGAGACCCCCCTCGCTGTGTGCGTGAGTCCCCCCTCACTGTGTGCATGAGTCCCCCCCCAGCTGTGTGCGTGAGTCCCCCCCTCGCTGTGTGCGTGAGTCCCCCCCGCTGTGTGCGTGAGTCCCCCCCTCGCTGTGTGCGTGAGTCCCCCCCCCGCTGTGTGCGTGAGTTCCCCCCTCGCTGTGTTCGTGAGCACCCCCTCGCTGTGTGCGTGAGCACCCTCTCGCTGTGTGCGTGAGCACCCCCCTCGCTGTGTGCGTGAGTCCCCCCCTCGCTGTGTGCGTGAGTCCCCCCCTCGCTGTGTGCGTGAGTCCACCCCTCGCTGTGTGCGTTAGCGAATCCCCCTCGCTGTGTGCGTGAGTCCCCCCCTCGCTGTGTGCGTGAGTCCACCCCTCGCTGTGTGCGTTAGCGAATCCCCCCTCGCTGTGTGCATGTGTCCCCCCCTCGCTGTGTGCGTGATTCCCCCCCTCGCTATGTGCGTGAGTCCCCCCTCGCTGTGTGCGTGAGTCCCCCCCCCGCTGTGTGCATGAGCGTGTCCCTCCTTCGCTGTGTGTGCGTGAGACACCACCTCGCTGTGTGCGTGTGTGTCCCCCTCGCTGTGTGCATGAGCGTGTCCCTCCTTCACTGTGTGTGCGTGAGTCCCCCCCTCGCTGTATGCGTGCGTGTCCCCCCCCTTTCTGTGTGCGCGCGTGTGTCCCCCCTCGCTGTGTGCGTGTGTCCCCACCTCGCTGTGTGCGTGAGTCCCCCCCTCGCTGTGTGCGTGTGTCCCCCCCCCTCGCTGTGTGCGTGAGTCCCCCCTCGCTGTGTGCGTGACTGTGTCCCTCCTTCGCTGTGTGTGCGTGAGACCCCCCCGCTGTGTGCGTGAGTCCCCCCCCGCTGTGTGCGTGAGACCCCCCTCGCTGTGTGCGTGAGACCCCCCTCGCTGTGTGCGTGCGTCCCCACCTCGCTGTGTGCGTGAGTCCCCTTCCTCGCTGTGTGCGTGAGTCCCCCCCCCGCTGTGTGCGTGAGCCCCCCCTCGCTGTGTGCGTGAGCCCCCCCCTCGCTGTGTGCGTGAGCCCCCCCTCGCTGTGTGCGTGTATCCCCCCTTCGCTGTGTGCGTGAGCGTGTCCCTCCTTCGCTGTGTGTGCGTGAGTCCCCCCCCTCGCTGTGTGCGTGAGTCCCCCCCTCGCTGTGTGCGTGTGTCCACCCCCCGCTGTGTGCGTGAGTCCCCCCCTCGCTGTGTGCGTGTGTCCACCCCCCGCTGTGTGCGTGAGTCCCCCCCTCGCTGTGTGCGTGTGTCCACCCCCCGCTGTGTGCATGTGTCCCCCACTCGCTGTGTTCGTGTGTCCTCCCCCTCGCTGGGTGCGTGTGTGTCCTCCTCGCTGTGTGCATGAGCATGTCCCTCCTTCGCTGTGTGTGCGTGAGTCCCCCCCTCGCTGTGTGCGTGCGAGTGTCCCCCCTCGCTGTGTGCGTGAGTCCCCCCCTCGCTGTGTGCGTGCGTGTCCCCCCCTTTCTGTGTGCGTGCGAGTGTCCCCCCTCGCTGTGTGCGTGTGTCCCCACCTCGCTGTGTGCGTGAGTCTCCCCTCGCTGTGTGCGTGTCACCCCCCTCGCTGTGTGCGTGAGTCCCCCCTCGCTGTGTGCGTGACTGTGTCCCTCCTTCGCTGTGTGTGCGTGAGACCCCCCCTCGCTGTGTGCATGAGTCCCCCCTCACTGTGTGCGTGAGTCCCCCCTCACTGTGCATGAGTCCCCAACTTCGCTGTGTGCGTGAGTCCCCCCCCCGCTGTGTGCGTGAATCCCCCCCCCGCTGTGTGCGTGATTCCCAACCTCGCTGTGTGCGTGAGTCCCCCCTCACTATGTGCGTGAGTCCCCCCTCGCTGTGTGCGTGAGTCCCCCCCTCGCTGTGTGCGTGAGCACCCCCTCGCTGTGTGCGTGAGTCCCCCCTCGCTGTGTGCGTGCGTCCCCCCCTCGCTGTGTGCGTGAGGCCCCCCCCCCGCTGTGTGCGTGAGCCCCCCCTCGCTGTGTGCGTGACTCCCCCCCCCTCGCTGTGTGCGTGAGCGTGTCCCTCCTTCGCTGTGTGCGTGTGTCCCCCCCTCGCTGTGTGCGTGTATCCCCCCTTCGCTGTGTGCGTGTGTCCCCCCTCGCTGTGTGTGCGTGTGTCCCCCCTCGCTGTGTGCGTGAGTCCCCTCCCTCGCTGTGTGCGTGAGTCCCCTCCCTCGCTGTGTGCGTGTGTCCCCCCCTCGCAGTGTGCGTGAGTCCCCCCCCTTGCTGTGTGCGTGAGTCCCCTCCCTCGCTGTGTGCGTGTGTCCCCCCCTTGCTGTGTGCGTGAGTCCCCCCCCTTGCTGTGTGCGTGAGTCCCCCCCCTTGCTGTGTGCGTGAGTCCCCCCCCTCGCTGTGTGCGTGAGTCCCCCCCCTCGTTGTGTGCGTGCGTGTCCCCCCCTCGCTGTGTGCGTGCATGTGTCCCCCCCTCGCTGTGTGCATGAGCGTGTCCCTCCTTCGCTGTGTGTGCGTGAGACCCCCACTCGCAGAGTGCTTCAGTCCCCCCCTTGCTGTGTGCGTGAGTCCCCCCCCTTGCTGTGTGCGTGAGTCCCCCCCCTTGCTGTGTGCGTGAGTCCCCCCCCTTGCTGTGTGCGTGAGTCCCCCCTCTCGCTGTGTGCGTGAGTCCCCCCCTCGTTGTGTGCGTGCGTGTCCCCCCCTCGCTGTGTGCGTGCGTGTGTCCCCCCCACGCTGTGTGCGTGTGTGTCCCCCTCGCTGTGTGCGTGCATGTGTCCCCCCCCTCGCTGTGTGCATGAGCGTGTCCCTCCTTCGCTGTGTGTGCGTGAGACCCCCACTCGCTGAGTGCTTCAGTCCCCCCCTCGCTGTGTGCGTGAGTCCCCCCCTCGCTGTGTGCGTGAGTCCCCCCCTCCCTGTGTGCGTGAGTCCCCCCCTCGCTGTGTGCGTGTGTCCCCCCCTCGCTGTGTGCGTGTGTCCCCCCCTCGCTGTGTGCGTGTGTCCCCCCCTCGCTGTGTGCGTGTGTCCCCCCTCGCTGTGTGCGTGTGTCCCCCCCTCGCTGTGTGCGTGTGTCCCCCCCTCACTGTGTGCGTGTGTCCCCCCCTCGCTGTGTGCGTGTGTCCCCCCCGTCGCTGTGTGCGTGCGTCCCCCCCCTCGCTGTGTGCGTGAGTCCCCCTCCTCGCTGTGTGCGTGAGTCCCCCCCCGCTATGCGCGTGAGCCCCCCCTCGCTGTGTGCGTGAGCCCCCCCTCACTGTGTGCGTGAGTCCCCCCCCTCGCTGTGTGCGTGAGTCCCCCCTCGCTGTGTGCGTGAGTCCCTCCCTCGCTGTGTGCGTGAGTCCCCCCCTCGCTGTGTGCGTGAGCACCCCCTCGCTGTGTGCGTGAGTCCCCCCTCGCTGTGTGCGTGAGTCCCCCCCTCGCTGTGTGCGTGAGCGTGTCCCTCCTTCGCTGTGTGTGCGTGAGTCCCCCCCCTCGCTGTGTGCGTGAGGCCCCCCTCGCTGTGTGCGTGTGTCCACCCCCCGCTGTGTGCATGTGTCCCCCCCTCGCTGTGTGCGTGCATGTGTCCCCCACTCGCTGTGTTCGTGTGTCCTCCCCCTCGCTGGGTGCGTGTGTGTCCCCCTCGCTGTGTGCGTGCATGTGTCCCCCACTCGCTGTGTGCGTGAGTCCCCCCCCTCGCTGTGTGCGTGAGTCCCCCCCCTCGCTGTGTGCGTGTATCCCCCCTTCTCTGTGTGCGTGAGCGTGTCCCTCCTTCGCTGTGTGTGCGTGAGTCCCCCCCTCGCTGTGTGCGTGCGTGTCTCCCCCTTTCTGTGTGCGTGCGAGTGTCCCCCCTCGCTGTGTGCGTGAGTCCCCCCCTCGCTGTGTGCGTGTGTCCCCACCTCGCTGTGTGCGTGAGTCCCCCCCTCGCTGTGTGCGTGTATCCCCCCCCTCGCTGTGTGCGTGAGTCCCCCCTCGCTGTGTGCGTGACTGTGTCCCTCCTTCGCTGTGTGTGCGTGAGTCCCCCCTCACTGTGTGCATGAGTCCCCCCCCAGCTGTGTGCGTGAGTCCCCCCCTCGCTGTGTGCGTGAGTCCCCCCCCGCTGTGTGCGTGAGTCCCCCCCTCGCTGTGTGCGTGAGTCCCCCCCCCGCTGTGTGCGTGAGTTCCCCCCTCGCTGTGTGCGTGAGCACCCCCCTCGCTGTGTGCGTGAGTCCCCCCCTCGCTGTGTGCGTGAGTCCCCCCCTCGCTGTGTGCGTGAGTCCACCCCTCGCTGTGTGCGTTAGCGAATCCCCCCTCGCTGTGTGCATGTGTCCCCCCCTCGCTGTGTGCGTGATTCCCCCCCTCGCTATGTGCGTGAGTCCCCCCTCGCTGTGTGCGTGAGTCCCCCCCCCGCTGTGTGCATGAGCGTGTCCCTCCTTCGCTGTGTGTGCGTGAGACACCACCTCGCTGTGTGCATGAGCGTGTCCCCCCCCTCGCTGTGTGCGTCAGTCCCCCCCCTCGCTGTGTGCGTGTGTCCGCCCCCTCGCTGTGTGCGTGAGCGTGTCCCTCCTTCGCTGTCTGTGCGTGAGTCCCCCCTCGCTGTGTGCGTGAGTCCCCCCCCTCGCTGTGTGCGTGAGTCCCCCCCCTCGCTGTGTGCGTGAGTCCCCCCCCTCGCTGTGTGCGTTAGTCCCCCCCTCGCTGTGTGCGTGAGTCCACCCCCCGCTGTGTGCATGTGTCCCCCCCTCGCTGTGTGCGTGCGTGTTCCCCCTCGCTGTGTGCGTGCATGTGTCCCCCCCTCGCTGTGTGCGTGTGTCCCCCCCCTCGCTGTGTGCGTGTTTGTCCCCCTCGCTGTGTGCGTGCATGAGTCCCCCCCTCGCTGTGTGCGTGTGTCCCCCCCCTCGCTGTGTGCGTGTGTGTCCCCCTCGCTGTGTGCGTGCATGTGTCCCCCCCTCGCTGTGTGCATGAGCGTGTCCCTCCTTCGCTGTGTGCGTGCGTGTCCCACCCCCGCTGTGTGCGTGCGTGTCACCCCCCACTGTGTGCGTGCGTGTCCCCCCCTCGCTGTGTGCGTGCGTGTCCCCCCCTCGCTGTGTGCGTGAGACCCCACCTCGCTGTGTGCATGAGCGTGTCCCTCCTTCGCTGTGTGTGCGTGAGACCCCCCTCGCTGTGTGCGTCAGTACCCCCTCGCTGTGTGCTTTAGTCCCCCCCCCTCGCTGTGTGCATGAGCGTGTCCCTCCTTCGCTGTGTGTGCGTGAAACCCCCCCTCGCTGTGTGCATCAGCTTGTCCCTCCTTCGCTGTGTGTGCGAGTCCCCCCCTCACTATGTGCGTGAGTCCCCCCCTCGCTGTGTGCGTGAGTCCCCCCCCTCGCTGTGTGCGTGCGTGTTCCCCCCTCGCTGTGTGCGTGCATGTGTACCCCCCTCGCTGTGTGCGTGTGTCCTCCCCCTCGCTGTGTGCGTCAGTCCCCCCGCTCGCTGTGTGCGTGTGTCCCCCCTCGCTGTGTGCGTGTGTCCCCCCCCTCGCTGTGTGCGTGTGACCCCCCCTCGCTGTGTGTGTGCGTGTCCCCCCCTCGCTGTGTGCGTGCGTGTCCCCCCCTTGCTGTGTGCGTGTGTCCCCCCCTCGCTGTGTGCGTGAGCATGTCCCTCCTTCGCTGTGTGTGCGTGTGTCCCCCCCCTCACTGTGTGCGTGAGCCCCCCCCTCGCTGTGTGCGTGAGCCCCCCCCCTCGCTGTGTGCGTGAGTCCCCCCCCTCGCTGTGTGCGTGAGTCCCCCCCCTCGCTGTGTGCGTGATTCCCCCCCCCTCGCTGTGTGCGTGAGCATGTCCCTCCTTCGCTGTTTGTGCGTGTGTCCCCCCCATCATTGTGTGCGTGTGTCCCCCCCTCGCTGTGTGCGTGCGTGTGTCCCCCCATCGCTGTGTGCGTGTGTCCCCCCCCCTCGCTGTGTGCGTGCGTGTCCCCCCCTCGCTGTGTGCGTTGTCCCCCCCTCGCTGTGTACGTGAGTTCCCCCCTCGCTGTGTGCGTGAGCGTGTTCCTACTTCGCTGTGTGTGTGTGACCCCCCTCGCTGTGTGCGTGTATCCCCCCCTCGCTGTGTGCGTGAGCCCCCCCTCGCTGTGTGCGTGAGTCCCCCCCCCGCTGTGTGCGTGAGTCCCCCCCTCGCTGTGTGCGTGAGCCCCCCATCGCTGTGTGCGTGAGTGCCCCCCTCGCTGTGTGCTTGAGTCACCCCCTCGCTGTGTGCGTGAGCGAGTCCCCCCTTCGCTGTGTGTGTGTGTGTCCCGCCCTCGCTGTGTGCGTGTGTCCCTCCCCTCGCTGTGTGCGTGATTCCCCCCCACGCTGTGTGCGTGTGTCCCTCCCCTCGCTGTGTGCGTGATTCCCCCCCACGCTGTGTGCGTGTGTCCCCCCCTCGCTGTGTGCGTGAGTCCCCCCTCGCTGTGTGCGTGAGTTCCCCCCCCCGCGGTGTGCATGAGCGTGTCCCTTCTTTGCTGTGTGTGCGTGAGACCCCACCTCGCTGTGTGCATGAGCGTGTCCCCCCCTTGCTGTGTGCGTCAGTCCCCCCGCTCGCTGTGTGCGTGTGTCCGCCCCCTCGCTGTGTGCGTGAGTCCCCCCCCTCGCTGTGTGCGTGAGTCCACCCATCGCTGTGTGCGTGAGTCCACCCCCCGCTGTGTGCATGTGTCCCCCCCTCGCTGTGTGCGTGCGTGTTCCCCCTCGCTGTGTGCGTGCATGTGTCCCCCCCTCGCTGTGTGCGTGTGTGTCTCCCTTCGCTGTGTGCGTGCATGTGTCCCCCCCTCGCTGTGTGCATGAGTGTGTCCCTCCTTTGCTGTGTGTGTGTGAGACACCCCCTCGCTGTGTGCGTGAGTCCCCCCCTCGCTGTGTGCGTGTGTCCACCCCCCGCTGTGTGCATGTGTCCCCCCCTCGCTGTGTGCGTGCGTGTCCCCCCCTCGCTTTGTGCATGAGTCCCCCCCCCGCTGTGTGCGTGCGTGTCCCCCCCTCGCTGTGTGCGTGAGACCCCACCTCGCTGTGTGCATGAGCGTGTCCCTCCTTCGCTGTGTGTGCGTGAGACCCCCCTCGCTGTGTGCGTGTGTCCCCCCCTCGCTGTGTGCGTGCGTGTGTCCCCCCCACGCTGTGTGCGTGTGTGTCCCCCTCGCTGTGTGCGTGCATGTGTCCCCCCCTCGCTGTGTGCATGAGCGTGTCCCTCCTTCGCTGTGTGTGCGTGAGACCCCCACTCGCTGAGTGCTTCAGTCCCCCCCTCGCTGTGTGCGTGAGTCCCCCCCTCGCTGTGTGCGTGAGTCCCCCCCTCCCTGTGTGCGTGAGTCCCCCCCTCGCTGTGTGCGTGTGTCCCCCCCTCGCTGTGTGCGTGTGTCCCCCCCTCGCTGTGAGCGTGTGTCCCCCCCTCGCTGTGTGCGTGTGTCCCCCCTCGCTGTGTGCGTGTGTCCCCCCCTCGCTGTGTGCGTGTGTCCCCCCCTCACTGTGTGCGTGTGTCCCCCCCTCGCTGTGTGCGTGTGTCCCCCCCGTCGCTGTGTGCGTGCGTCCCCCCCCTCGCTGTGTGCGTGAGTCCCCCTCCTCGCTGTGTGCGTGAGTCCCCCCCCGCTATGCGCGTGAGCCCCCCCTCGCTGTGTGCGTGAGCCCCCCCTCGCTGTGTGCGTGCGTGTTCCCCCTCGCTGTGTGCGTGCATGTGTCCCCCCCTCGCTGTGTGCGTGTGTCCCCCCCCTCGCTGTGTGCGTGTTTGTCCCCCTCGCTGTGTGCGTGCATGAGTCCCCCCCTCGCTGTGTGCGTGTGTCCCCCCCCTCGCTGTGTGCGTGTGTGTCCCCCTCGCTGTGTGCGTGCATGTGTCCCCCCCTCGCTGTGTGCATGAGCGTGTCCCTCCTTCGCTGTGTGCGTGCGTGTCCCACCCCCGCTGTGTGCGTGCGTGTCACCCCCCACTGTGTGCGTGCGTGTCCCCCCCTCGCTGTGTGCGTGCGTGTCCCCCCCTCGCTGTGTGCGTGAGACCCCACCTCGCTGTGTGCATGAGCGTGTCCCTCCTTCGCTGTGTGTGCGTGAGACCCCCCTCGCTGTGTGCGTCAGTACCCCCTCGCTGTGTGCTTTAGTCCCCCCCCTCGCTGTGTGCATGAGCGTGTCCCTCCTTCGCTGTGTGTGCGTGAAACCCCCCCTCGCTGTGTGCATCAGCTTGTCCCTCCTTCGCTGTGTGTGCGAGTCCCCCCCTCACTATGTGCGTGAGTCCCCCCCTCGCTGTGTGCGTGAGTCCCCCCCCTCGCTGTGTGCGTGCGTGTTCCCCCCTCGCTGTGTGCGTGCATGTGTACCCCCCTCGCTGTGTGCGTGTGTCCTCCCCCTCGCTGTGTGCGTCAGTCCCCCCGCTCGCTGTGTGCGTGTGTCCCCCCTCGCTGTGTGCGTGTGTCCCCCCCCTCGCTGTGTGCGTGTGACCCCCCCTCGCTGTGTGTGTGCGTGTCCCCCCCTCGCTGTGTGCGTGCGTGTCCCCCCCTTGCTGTGTGCGTGTGTCCCCCCCTCGCTGTGTGCGTGAGCATGTCCCTCCTTCGCTGTGTGTGCGTGTGTCCCCCCCCTCACTGTGTGCGTGAGCCCCCCCCCTCGCTGTGTGCGTGAGCCCCCCCCCTCGCTGTGTGCGTGAGTCCCCCCCCCTCGCTGTGTGCGTGAGTCCCCCCCCTCGCTGTGTGCGTGATTCCCCCCCCCTCGCTGTGTGCGTGAGCATGTCCCTCCTTCGCTGTTTGTGCGTGTGTCCCCCCCATCATTGTGTGCGTGTGTCCCCCCCTCGCTGTGTGCGTGCGTGTGTCCCCCCATCGCTGTGTGCGTGTGTCCCCCCCCCTCGCTGTGTGCGTGCGTGTCCCCCCCTCGCTGTGTGCGTTGTCCCCCCCTCGCTGTGTACGTGAGTTCCCCCCTCGCTGTGTGCGTGAGCGTGTTCCTACTTCGCTGTGTGTGTGTGACCCCCCTCGCTGTGTGCGTGTATCCCCCCCTCGCTGTGTGCGTGAGCCCCCCCTCGCTGTGTGCGTGAGTCCCCCCCCCGCTGTGTGCGTGAGTCCCCCCCTCGCTGTGTGCGTGAGCCCCCCATCGCTGTGTGCGTGAGTGCCCCCCTCGCTGTGTGCTTGAGTCACCCCCTCGCTGTGTGCGTGAGCGAGTCCCCCCTTCGCTGTGTGTGTGTGTGTCCCGCCCTCGCTGTGTGCGTGTGTCCCTCCCCTCGCTGTGTGCGTGATTCCCCCCCACGCTGTGTGCGTGTGTCCCTCCCCTCGCTGTGTGCGTGATTCCCCCCCACGCTGTGTGCGTGTGTCCCCCCCTCGCTGTGTGCGTGAGTCCCCCCTCGCTGTGTGCGTGAGTTCCCCCCCCCGCGGTGTGCATGAGCGTGTCCCTTCTTTGCTGTGTGTGCGTGAGACCCCACCTCGCTGTGTGCATGAGCGTGTCCCCCCCTTGCTGTGTGCGTCAGTCCCCCCGCTCGCTGTGTGCGTGTGTCCGCCCCCTCGCTGTGTGCGTGAGTCCCCCCCCTCGCTGTGTGCGTGAGTCCACCCATCGCTGTGTGCGTGAGTCCACCCCCCGCTGTGTGCATGTGTCCCCCCCTCGCTGTGTGCGTGCGTGTTCCCCCTCGCTGTGTGCGTGCATGTGTCCCCCCCTCGCTGTGTGCGTGTGTGTCTCCCTTCGCTGTGTGCGTGCATGTGTCCCCCCCTCGCTGTGTGCATGAGTGTGTCCCTCCTTTGCTGTGTGTGTGTGAGACACCCCCTCGCTGTGTGCGTGAGTCCCCCCCTCGCTGTGTGCGTGTGTCCACCCCCCGCTGTGTGCATGTGTCCCCCCCTCGCTGTGTGCGTGCGTGTCCCCCCCTCGCTTTGTGCATGAGTCCCCCCCCCGCTGTGTGCGTGCGTGTCCCCCCCTCGCTGTGTGCGTGAGACCCCACCTCGCTGTGTGCATGAGCGTGTCCCTCCTTCGCTGTGTGTGCGTGAGACCCCCCTCGCTGTGTGCGTGTGTCCACCCCTCGCTGTGTGCGTGCGTGTCCCCCCCTCGCTGTGTGCGTGCGTGTCCCCCCCTCGCTGTGTGCGTGCGTGTCCCCCCCTCGCTGTGTGCGTGAGACCCCACCTCGCTGTGTGCATGAGCGTGTCCCTCCTTCGCTGTGTGTGCGTGAGACCCCCCCTCGCTGTGTGTGTGAGTCCCCCCCTCGCTGTGTGCGTTAGTCCCCCCCCCTCGCTTTGTGCATGAGCGTGTCCCTCCTTCGCTGTGTGTGCGTGAGTCCCCCCCTCGCTGTGTGCGTGTGTCCCCCCCTCGCTGTGTGCGTGAGTCCCCCCCCTCGCTGTGTGCGTGAGTACCCCCCCTCGCTGTGTGCGTGAGTCCCCCCCTTTCTGTGTGCGTGAACGTGTCCCTCCTTCGCTGTATGTGCGTGTGTCCCCTCTCCTTCGCTGTATGTGCGTGTGTCCCCCCTCGCTGTGTGCGTGTGTCCCCCCCCTCGCTGATACCATCTTCTATATCATTTACATATATTGTAAAAAGCTGCGGTCCCAGCACGGATCCCTGCGGTACCCCACTGGTCACTGCCTGCCATTCCGAAATGGAGCCGTTAATCACTACCGTTTGTTTCCTATTAGCCAACCAATTCTCTATCCAATCTAGTACTTTGCCCCCAATCCCGTGCGCCCTAATTTTACTAACTAACCTCTTGTGTGGGACTTTATCAAAAGCTTTCTGAAAGTCCAGGTACAGTACATCCACTGGATCTCCCTCATCCATCTTCCGAGTTACATCCTCAAAAAATTCAAGAAGATTAGTCAAGCATGATTTCCCCTTCATAAATCCATGCTGACTCTGTCCTATTCTGTTACTATTATCCAGATGTGCCGTAATTTCATCCTTTATAATAGACTCCAGCATCTTTCCCACCACTGAGGTCAGACTAACTGGTCTATAATTTCCTGCTTTCTCCCGCCCACCCTTCTTAAAAAGTGGCACAACATTAGCCGCCCTCCAATCCTCAGGAACCAACCCCGATTCTATTGAACTCTGGAAAATAATCACCAGCGCATCCACGATTTCCCGAGCCACCTCCTTCAGTACCCTGGGATGCAGGCCATCAGGTCCCGGAGACTTATCAACCTTCAGACCTTCAGACAGTGTGTCCCCCGCATCATTGTGTGCGTGTGTCCCCCCCCTCGCTGTGTGCGTGCGTGTGTCCCCCCATCGCTGTGTGCGTGTGTCCCCCCCCTCGCTGTGTGCGTGCGTGTCCCCCCCTCGCTGTGTGCGTTGTCCCCCCCCTCGCTGTGTGCGTGCGTGTGTCCCCCCCTCGCTGTGTACGTGAGTTCCCCCCTCGCTGTGTGCGTGAGCGTGTTCCTACTTCGCTCTGTGTGTGTGACCCCCCCTCGCTGTGTGCGTGAGTCTCCCCCTCGCTGTGTGTGAGCGTGTCCCTCCTTCGCTGTCTGTGAGCGTGTCCCTCCCTCGCTGTGTGCGTGAGTCCCCCACCTCGCTGTGTGCGTGAGTCCCCCACCTCGCTGTGTGCGTGAGTCCCCCACCTCGCTGTGTGCGTGAGTCCCCCACCTCGCTGTGTGCGTGTGTCCCCCACCTCGCTGTGTGCGTGAGTCCCCCACCTCGCTGTGTGCGTGAGTCCCCCACCTCGCTGTGTGCGTGAGTCCCCCACCTCGCTGTGTGCGTGAGTCCCCCACCTCGCTGTGTGCGTGAGTCCCCCACCTCGCTGTGTGCGTGAGTCCCCCACCTCGCTGTGTGCGTGAGTCCCCCACCTCGCTGTGTGCGTGAGTCCCCCACCTCGCTGTGTGCGTGAGTCCCCCACCTCGCTGTGTGCGTGAGTCCCCCACCTCGCTGTGTGCGTGAGTCCCCCACCTCGCTGTGTGCGTGTCCCCCCCCCTTGCTGTGTGCGTGTGTCCCCCCATCACTGTGTGCGTGAGTCCCCCCCTCGCTGTGTGCGTTAGCGTGTCCCTCCTTCGCCGTGTGTGCGTGTGTTCCCCCCTCGCTGTGTGCGTGTGTCCCCACCCTCGCTGTGTGCGTGTGTGTCCCCCCTCGCTGTGTGCGTGCCCCCCCCTCGCTGTGTGTGTCCCCCCTCGCTGTGTGCGTGTATCCCCCCCTCGCTGTGTGCGTGAGTCCCCCCCTCGCTGTGTGCGTGAGTCCCCCCCTCGCTGTGTGCGTGAGCCCCCCCTCGCTGTGTGCGTGTGTCCCCCCCTCGCTGTGTGCGTGAGTCCCCCCTCGCTGTGTGCGTGTGTCCCCCCCTCGCTGTGTGCGTGTGTCTCCCCCTCGCTGTGTGCGTGAGTCCCCTCCCCTCGCTGTGTGCGTGTCCCCCCCCCCCTCGCTGTGTGCGCGTGTGTCCCCCCTCGCTGTGTGCGTGTGTACCCCCCTCGCTGTGTGCGTGAGCCCCCCTCCTCACTGTGTGCGTGTCCCCCCCTCGCTGTGTGCGTGTGTCCCCCACTCGCTGTGTGCGTGAGCCCCCCTCCTCGCTGTGTGCGTGAGCCCCCCCCTCGCTGTGTGCGTGAGCCCCCCCTCGCTGTGTGCGTGAGTCCCCCCCTCGCTGTGTGCGTGAGTCCCCCCCGCTGTGTGTGTGAGTCCCCCCCCTCGCTGTGTGCGTGAGCGTGTCCCTCCTTCGCTGTGTGTGTGTGTTCCCCCCCTCGCTGTGTGCGTGAGTCCCCCCCTCGCTGTGTGCGTGTGTCCCCCCATCGCTGTGTGCGTGAGACCCCCCCTCGCTGTGTGCGTGAGCGTGTCCCTCCTTCGCTGTGTGCGTGAGACCCCCCTCGCTGTGTGCGTGAGACCCCCCTCGCTGTGTGCGTGAGTCCCCCCATCGCTGTGTGCGTGTGTTCCCCCCCCTCGCTGTGTGCGTGAGACCCCCCATCGCTGTGTGCGTGAGTCCCCCCCCTCGTTGTGTGCGTGAGTCCCCCCCCTCGCTGTGTGCGTGAGTCCCCCACCTCGCTGTGTGCGTGAGTCCCCCCCCCTCGCTGTGTGCGTGAGTCCCCCCCCTCGCTGTGTGCGTGAGTCCCCCCCCTCGCTGTGTGCGTGAGTCCCCCCCTCGCTGTGTGCGTGTGTCCCCCCTCGCTGTGTGCGTGTCCCCCCCTCGCTGTGTGCGTGAGTCCCCCCCTCGCTGTGTGCATGTGTCCCCCCTCGCTGTGTGCGTGTGTGTCCCCCCGTCGCTGTGTGCGTGAGTCCCCCCCTCGCTGTGTGCGTGTGTCCCCCCCTCGCTTAGTGTGTGCGTGTCCCCCCCTCGCTGTGTGCGTGTGTGTCCCCGCATCGCTGTGTGCGTGAGCGTGTCCCTCCTTTGCTGTGTGCGAGTCCCCCCCCTCGCTGTGTGCGTGTGTCCCCCCCCCTCGCTGTGTGCATGAGACCCCCCATCGCTGTGTGCGTGAGTCCCCCCTCACTGTGTGCGTGAGTCCACCCCCCACTGTGTGCGTGAGTCCACCCCCAGCTGTGTGCGTGAGTCCCCCCTCGCTGTGTGCGTGAGTCCCCCCTCGCTGTGTGCGTGAGTCCCCCCCGCTGTGTGCGTGAGTCCCCCCCCAGCTGTGTGCGTAAGTCCCCCCTTCGCTGTGTGCATGAGTCCCCCCCCTCGCTGTGTGCGTGAGCACCCCTCGCTGTGTGCGTGAGCCCCCCTCGCTGTGTGCGTGAGTCCCCCCCCTCGCTGTGTGCGTGAGCCCCTCCGCTGTGTGCGTGACCCCCCCCTCGCTGTGTGCGTGAGCCCCCCCTCGCTGTGTGCGTGAGTCCCCCCCCGCTGTGTGCGTGAGTCCCCCCCTCGCTGTGTGCGTGAGTCCCCCCCTCGCTGTGTGCGTGAGTCCCCTCCCCTCGCTGTGTGCGTGAGCCCCCCCCCTCGCTTAGTGTGTGCGTGTCCCCCCCTCGCTGTGTGCGTGTGTGTCCCCGCATCGCTGTGTGCGTGAGCGTGTCCCTCCTTTGCTGTGTGCGAGTCCCCCCCCTCGCTGTGTGCGTGTGTCCCCCCCCCCTCGCTGTGTGCATGAGACCCCCCATCGCTGTGTGCATGAGTCCCCCCTCACTGTGTGCGTGAGTCCACCCCCCACTGTGTGCGTGAGTCCACCCCCAGCTGTGTGCGTGAGTCCCCCCTCGCTGTGTGCGTGAGTCCCCCCTCGCTGTGTGCGTGAGTCCCCCCCCAGCTGTGTGCGTAAGTCCCCCCTTCGCTGTGTGCATGAGTCCCCCCCTCGCTGTGTGCGTGAGCACCCCTCGCTGTGTGCGTGAGCCCCCCTCGCTGTGTGCGTGAGTCCCCCCCCCTCGCTGTGTGCGTGAGCCCCTCCGCTGTGTGCGTGACCCCCCCCTCGCTGTGTGCGTGAGCCCCCCCCTCGCTGTGTGCGTGAGTCCCCCCCCGCTGTGTGCGTGAGTCCCCCCCTCGCTGTGTGCGTGAGTCCCCCCCTCGCTGTGTGCGTGAGTCCCCTCCCCTCGCTGTGTGCGTGAGCCCCCCCCTCGCTGTGTGCGTGAGCCCCCCCCCTCGCTGTGTGCGTGAGTCCCCCCCCTCGCTGTGTGCGTGAGTCCCCCCCTCGTTGTGTGCGTGAGCATGTCCCTCCTTCGCTGTTTGTGCGTGTGTCCCCCCATCGTTGTGTGCGTGTCCCCCCCCCATCATTGTGTGCGTGTGTCCCCCCATCGCTGTGTGCGTGTGTCCCCCCCTCGCTGTGTGCGAGCGTGTCCCTCCTTCGCAGTGTGCGTGAGTCCCCCACCTCGCTGTGTGCGTGAGTCCCCCCCCTCGCTGTGTGCGTGCGTGTGTCCCCCCCTTGCTGTGTACGTGAGTTCCCCCCTCGCTGTGTGCGTGAGCGTGTTCCTACTTCGCTGTGTGTGTGTGACCCCCCTCGCTGTGTGAGTGTGTCCCCCCCCTCGCTGAGTGCGAGCGTGTCCCTCCTTCGCAGTGTGCGTGAGTCCCCCACCTCGCTGTGTGCGTTGTCCCCCCCTCGCTGTGTGCGTGCGTGTGTCCCCCCCTTGCTGTGTACGTGAGTTCCCCCCTCGCTGTGTGCGTGAGCGTGTTCCTACTTCGCTGTGTGTGTGTGACCCCCCTCGCTGTGTGAGTGTGTCCCCCCCCTCGCTGTGTGCGAGCGTGTCCCTCCTTCGCAGTGTGCGTGAGTCCCCCACCTCGCTGTGTGCGTGAGTCCCCCCCCTCGCTGTGTGCGTGAGTCCCCCACCTCGCTGTGTGCGTGAGTCCCCCACCTCGCTGTGTGCGTGAGTCGCCCCCCTCGCTGTGTGCGTGAGTCCCCCCCCTCGCTGTGTGCGTGAGTCCCCCCCCTCGCTGTGTGCGTGAGTCCACCCCCTCGCTGTGTGCGTGAGTCCCCCACCTCGCTGTGTGCGTGAGTCCCCCACCTCGCTGTGTGCGTGTGCCCCCCCTCGCTGTGTGCGTGAGTCCCCACCCAGCTGTGTGCGTAAGTCCCCCCCTCGCTGTGTGCGTGTGTTCCCCCCCCTCGCTGTGTGCGTGTCCCCCCCCCTCGCTGTGTGCGTGAGTCCCCCCCCTCGCTGTGTGCGTGAGCGTGTCCCTCCTTCGCTGTGTGTGCGTGATTCCCACCCTCGCTGTGTGCGTGAGTCCCCCCCTCGCTGTGTGCGTGTGTCCCACCTCGCTGTGTGCATGCATGTGTCCCCCCTCGCTGTGTGCGTGTGTCCCCCCCCTCACTGTGTGCGTGAGACCCCCCATCGCTGTGTGCGTGAGTCCCCCCTCACTGTGTGCGTGAGTACCCCCCCTCGCTGTGTGCGTGATTCCCCCCCTCGCTGTGTGCGTGATTCCCCCACTCGCTGTGTGCGTGAGTCCCCCCTCGCTGTGTGCGTGAGCCCCCCCGCTGTGTGCGTGAGTCCCCCCCCAGCTGTGTGCGTGAGTCCCCCCCTCGCTGTGTGCGTGAGCCCACCGCGCTGCGTGCGTGAGTCCCCCCCCTCACTGTGTGCGTGAGCCCCCCCGCTGTGTGCGTGACCCCCCCCTCGCTGTGTGCGTGAGCGTGTCCCTCCTTCGCTGTGTGTGTGTGTTCCCCCCCCTCGCTGTGTGCGTGAGTCCCCCCTTCGGTGTGTGCGTGAGCATGTCCCTGCTTCGCTGTTTGTGCGTGTGTCCCCCCCCATCATTGTGTGCGTGTGTCCCCCCATCGCTGTGTGCGTGTGTCCCCCCCTCGCTGTGTGCGTTGTCCCCCCCTCGCTGTGTGCGTGCGTGTGTCCCCCCCTTGCTGTGTACGTGAGTTACCCCCTCGCTGTGTGCGTGAGCGTGTTCCTACTTCGCTGTGTGAGTGTGTCCCCCCCCTCGCTGTGTGCGTGTATCCCCCCCTCGCTGTGTGCGTGAGTCTCCTCCCCTCGCTGTGTGCGTGAGTCCCCCCCTCGCTGTGTGCGTGAGTCCCCTCCCCTCGCTGTGTGCGTGAGCCCCCCTCGCTGTGTGCGTGAGTCCCCCCCCTCGCTGTGTGCGTGAGCCCCTCCGCTGTGTGCGTGACCCCCCCCCTCGCTGTGTGCGTGAGCCCCCCCTCGCTGTGTGCGTGAGTCCCCCCCTCGATGTGTGCGTGAGTCCCCCCCTCGCTGTGTGCGTGAGTCCCCTCCCCTCGCTGTGTGCGTGAGCCCCCCCCCTCGCTGTGTGCGTGAGCCCCCCCCTCGCTGTGTGCGTGAGTCCCCCCCCCCGCTGTGTGCGTGAGTCCCCCCCTCGTTGTGTGCGTGAGCATGTCCCTCCTTCGCTGTTTGTGCGTGTGTCCCCCCATCGTTGTGTGCGTGTCCCCCCCCATCATTGTGTGCGTGTGTCCCCCCATCGCTGTGTGCGTGTGTCCCCCCCCTCGCTGTGTGCGTTGTCCCCCCCCTCGCTGTGTGCGTGCGTGTCCCCCCCTTGCTGTGTACGTGAGTTCCCCCCTCGCTGTGTGCGTGAGCGTGTTCCTACCTTCGCTGTGTGTGTGTGACCCCCCTCGCTGTGTGAGTGTGTCCCCCCCCTCGCTGTGTGCGAGCGTGTCCCTCCTTCGCTGTGTGCGTGAGTCCCCCACCTCGCTGTGTGCGTCAGTCCCCCCCCTCGCTGTGTGCGTGAGTGCCCCCCCTCGCTGTGTGCGTGAGTCCCCCACCTCGCTGTGTGCGTGAGTCCCCCACCTCGCTGTGTGCGTGAGTCGCCCCCCTCGCTGTGTGCGTGAGTCCCCCCCCCTCGCTGTGTGCATGAGTCCCCCACCTCGCTGTGTGCGTGAGTCCCCCCCTCGCTGTGTGCGTGAGTCCCCCCCCCTCGCTGTGTGCGTGAGTCCCCCCCCTCGCTTTGTGCGTGAGTCCCCCACCTCGCTGTGTGCGTGGGTCCCCCACCTCGCTGTGTGCGTGTCCCCCCCCCCTCGCTGTGTTCGTGAGTCCCCCCCCTCGCTGTGTGCGTGAGCGTGTCCCTCCTTCGCTGTGTGTGCGTGATTCCCACCCTCGCTGTGTGCGTGAGTCCCCCCCTCGCTGTGTGCGTGTGTCCCACCTCGCTGTGTGCGTGCATGTGTCCCCCCTCGCTGTGTGCGTGTGTCCCCCCCCCTCACTGTGTGCGTGAGACCCCCCATCGCTGTGTGCGTGAGTCCCCCCTCACTGTGTGCGTGAGTACCCCCCCTCGCTGTGTGCGTGAGTCCCCCTCGCTGTGTGCGTGAGTCCCCCCTCGCTGTGTGCGTGAGCCCCCCCGCTGTGTGCGTGAGTCCCCCACTCACTGTGTGCGTGAGTCCCCCCCTCGCTGTGTGCGTGAGCCCACCTCGCTGTGTGCGTGAGTCCCCCCCCTCACTGTGTGCGTGAGCCCCCCCTCGCTGTGTGCGTGACCCCCCCCTCGCTGTGTGCGTGAGCGTGTCCCTCCTTCGCTGTGTGTGTGTGTTCCCCCCCCTCGCTGTGTGCCTGAGTCCCCCCCCTCGCTGTGTGCGTGAGCACCCCCCGTCGCTGTGTGCGTGAGTCCCCCCTTCGGTGTGCGCGTGAGCATGTCCCTGCTTCGCTGTTTGTGCGTGTGTCCCTCCCCATCATTGTGTGCGTGTGTCCCCCCATCGCTGTGTGCGTGTGTCCCCCCCTCGCTGTGTGCGTTGTCCCCCCCCTCGCTGTGTGCGTGCGTGTGTCCCCCCCTTGCTGTGTACGTGAGTTACCCCCTCGCTGTGTGCGTGAGCGTGTTCCTACTTCGCTGTGTGAGTGTGTCCCCCCCTCGCTGTGTGCGTGTATCCCCCCCCTCGCTGTGTGCGTGAGTCCCCTCCCCTCGCTGTGTGCGTGAGTCCCCCCCTCGCTGTGTGCGTGAGTCCCCTCCCCTCGCTGTGTGCGTGAGCACCCCCCCTCGCTGTGTGAGTGTGTCCCCCCCTCGCTGTGTGCGTGAGCGTGTCCCTCCTTCGCTGTCTGTGAGCGTGTCCCCCCCTCGCTGTGTGCGAGCGTGTCCCTCCCTCGCTGTGTGCGTGAGTCCCCCACCTCGCTGTGTGCGTGAGCGTGTCCCTCCTTCGCTGTGTGTGCGTGAGTCCCACCTTCGCTGTGTGCGTGTGTCCCACCTCGCTGTGTGCATGCATGTGTCCCCCCTCGCTGTGTGCGTGTGTCCCCCCCCCTCACTGTGTGCGTGAGACCCCCCATCGCTGTGTGCGTGAGTCCCCCCTCACTGTGTGCGTGAGTACCCCCCCCCTCGCTGTGTGCGTGATTCCCCCCCTCGCTGTGTGCGTGATTCCCCCACTCGCTGTGTGCGTGAGTCCCCCCTCGCTGTGTGCGTGAGTCCCCCCCGCTGTGTGCGTGAGTCCCCCCTCGCTGTGTGCGTGAGTCCCCCCTCGCTGTGTGCGTGAGTCCCCCCCTCGCTGTGTGCGTGAGCCCCCCCGCTGTGTGCGTGAGTCCCCCCCCAGCTGTGTGCGTGAGTCCCCCCCTCGCTGTGTGCGTGAGCCCACCGCGCTGCGTGCGTGAGTCCCCCCCCCTCACTGTGTGCGTGAGCCCCCCCGCTGTGTGCGTGACCCCCCCCTCGCTGTGTGCGTGAGCGTGTCCCTCCTTCGCTGTGTGTGTGTGTTCCCCCCCCTCGCTGTGTGCGTGAGTCCCCCCTTCGGTGTGTGCGTGAGCATGTCCCTGCTTCGCTGTTTGTGCGTGTGTCCCCCCCCATCATTGTGTGCGTGTGTCCCCCCATCGCTGTGTGCGTGTGTCCCCCCCTCGCTGTGTGCGTTGTCCCCCCCTCGCTGTGTGCGTGCGTGTGTCCCCCCCTTGCTGTGTACGTGAGTTACCCCCTCGCTGTGTGCGTGAGCGTGTTCCTACTTCGCTGTGTGAGTGTGTCCCCCCCCTCGCTGTGTGCGTGTATCCCCCCCTCGCTGTGTGCGTGAGTCTCCTCCCCTCGCTGTGTGCGTGAGTCCCCCCCCTCGCTGTGTGCGTGAGTCCCCTCCCCTCGCTGTGTGCGTGAGCCCCCCTCGCTGTGTGCGTGAGTCCCCCCCCTCGCTGTGTGCGTGAGCCCCTCCGCTGTGTGCGTGACCCCCCCCTCGCTGTGTGCGTGAGCCCCCCCTCGCTGTGTGCGTGAGTCCCCCCTCGATGTGTGCGTGAGTCCCCCCCTCGCTGTGTGCGTGAGTCCCCTCCCCTCGCTGTGTGCGTGAGCCCCCCCCCTCGCTGTGTGCGTGAGCCCCCCCCTCGCTGTGTGCGTGAGTCCCCCCCCCGCTGTGTGCGTGAGTCCCCCCCTCGTTGTGTGCGTGAGCATGTCCCTCCTTCGCTGTTTGTGCGTGTGTCCCCCCATCGTTGTGTGCGTGTCCCCCCCCATCATTGTGTGCGTGTGTCCCCCCATCGCTGTGTGCGTGTGTCCCCCCCCTCGCTGTGTGCGTTGTCCCCCCCTCGCTGTGTGCGTGCGTGTCCCCCCCCTTGCTG
The DNA here is from genome assembly GCF_047496795.1 of Chiloscyllium punctatum. NCBI lineage: Eukaryota > Metazoa > Chordata > Chondrichthyes > Orectolobiformes > Hemiscylliidae > Chiloscyllium > Chiloscyllium punctatum. The sequence continues at coordinate 726,683 of NW_027309870.1, forward strand.
TGTACGTGAGTTCCCCCCCTCGCTGTGTGCGTGAGCGTGTTCCTACTTCGCTGTGTGTGTGTGACCCCCCTCGCTGTGTGAGTGTGTCCCCCCCCTCGCTGTGTGCGAGCGTGTCCCTCCTTCGCTGTGTGCGTGAGTCCCCCACCTCGCTGTGTGCGTCAGTCCCCCCCCTCGCTGTGTGCGTGAGTGCCCCCCCTCGCTGTGTGCGTGAGTCCCCCACCTCGCTGTGTGCGTGAGTCCCCCACCTCGCTGTGTGCGTGAGTCGCCCCCCTCGCTGTGTGCGTGAGTCCCCCCCCCCTCGCTGTGTGCATGAGTCCCCCACCTCGCTGTGTGCGTGAGTCCCCCCCCTCGCTGTGTGCGTGAGTCCCCCCCCTCGCTGTGTGCGTGAGTCCCCCCCCTCGCTTTGTGCGTGAGTCCCCCACCTCGCTGTGTGCGTGGGTCCCCCACCTCGCTGTGTGCGTGTCCCCCCCCCTCGCTGTGTTCGTGAGTCCCCCCCCTCGCTGTGTGCGTGAGCGTGTCCCTCCTTCGCTGTGTGTGCGTGATTCCCACCCTCGCTGTGTGCGTGAGTCCCCCCCTCGCTGTGTGCGTGTGTCCCATCTCGCTGTGTGCGTGCATGTGTCCCCCCTCGCTGTGTGCGTGTGTCCCCCCCCCTCACTGTGTGCGTGAGACCCCCCATCGCTGTGTGCGTGAGTCCCCCCTCACTGTGTGCGTGAGTACCCCCCCTCGCTGTGTGCGTGAGTCCCCCTCGCTGTGTGCGTGAGTCCCCCCTCGCTGTGTGCGTGAGCCCCCCCGCTGTGTGCGTGAGTCCCCCACTCACTGTGTGCGTGAGTCCCCCCCCTCGCTGTGTGCGTGAGCCCACCTCGCTGTGTGCGTGAGTCCCCCCCTCACTGTGTGCGTGAGCCCCCCCTCGCTGTGTGCGTGACCCCCCCCTCGCTGTGTGCGTGAGCGTGTCCCGCCTTCGCTGTGTGTGTGTGTTCCCCCCCCTCGCTGTGTGCCTGAGTCCCCCCCCTCGCTGTGTGCGTGAGCACCCCCCGTCGCTGTGTGCGTGAGTCCCCCCTTCGGTGTGCGCGTGAGCATGTCCCTGCTTCGCTGTTTGTGCGTGTGTCCCTCCCCATCATTGTGTGCGTGTGTCCCCCCATCGCTGTGTGCGTGTGTCCCCCCCTCGCTGTGTGCGTTGTCCCCCCCTCGCTGTGTGCGTGCGTGTGTCCCCCCCCTTGCTGTGTACGTGAGTTACCCCCTCGCTGTGTGCGTGAGCGTGTTCCTACTTCGCTGTGTGAGTGTGTCCCCCCCTCGCTGTGTGCGTGTATCCCCCCCTCGCTGTGTGCGTGAGTCCCCTCCCCTCGCTGTGTGCGTGAGTCCCCCCCTCGCTGTGTGCGTGAGTCCCCTCCCCTCGCTGTGTGCGTGAGCACCCCCCCTCGCTGTGTGAGTGTGTCCCCCCCTCGCTGTGTGCGTGAGCGTGTCCCTCCTTCGCTGTCTGTGAGCGTGTCCCCCCCTCGCTGTGTGCGAGCGTGTCCCTCCCTCGCTGTGTGCGTGAGTCCCCCACCTCGCTGTGTGCGTGAGCGTGTCCCTCCTTCGCTGTGTGTGCGTGAGTCCCACCTTCGCTGTGTGCGTGAGTCCCACCCTCGCTGTGTGCGTGAGTCCCCACCCTCGCTGTGTGCGTGTGTCCCCCCCTCGCTGTGTGCGTGAGTCCCCCCCTCGCTGTGTGCGTGAGTCCCCCCCCTCGCTGTGTGCGTGAGTCCCCTCCCCTCGCAGTGTGCGTGAGTCCCCTCCCCTCGCTGTGTGCGTGAGTCCCCTCCCCTCGCTGTGTGCGTGAGTCCCCCCCTCGATGTGTGCGTGAGCACCCCCCCTCGCTGTGTGCGTGAGTCCCCCCCCCTTGCTGTGTACGTGAGTCCCCCCCCCTTGCTGTGTACGTGAGTTCCCCCCTCGCTGTGTGCGTGAGCGTGTTCCTACTTCGCTGTGTGTGTGTGACCCCCCTCGCTGTGTGCGTGTCCCCCCCCCTCGCTGTGTGCGTGAGTCCCCCCACCTCGCTGTATGCGTGAGTCCCCCCCCTCGCTGTGTGCGTGAGTCCCCCCCCTCGCTGTGTGCGTGAGTCCCCCCCCCTCGCTGTGTGCGTGAGAACCCCTATCGCTGTGTGCGTGAGTCCCCCCCGCTGTGTGCGTGAGCGTGTCCCTCCTTCGCTGTGTGTGTGTGTTCCCCCCCCTCGGCTGTGTGCGTGAGTCCCCCCTCGCTGTGTGCGTGAGTCCCCCCCTCGCTGTGTGCGTGAGTCCCCCCCTCGCTGTGTGCGTGAGTCACCCCCCTCGCTGTGTGCGTGAGTCCCCCCCTCGCTGTGTGCGTGAGTCCCCTCCCCTCGCTGTGTGCGTGAGTCCCCTCCCCTCGCTGTGTGCGTGAGTCCCCTCCCCTCGCTGTGTGCGTGAGTCCCCCCCCTCGATGTGTGCGTGAGCCCCCCCCTCGCTGTGTGCGTGAGTCCCCCCCCCCTCGCTGTGTACGTGAGTCCCCCCCCCTTGCTGTGTACGTGAGTTCCCCCCTCGCTGTGTGCGTGAGCGTGTTCCTACTTCGCTGTGTGTGTGTGACCCCCCTCGCTGTGTGCGTGAGTCCCCCCCTCGCTGTGTGCGTGAGTCCCCCACCTCGCTGTATCCGTGAGTCCCCCCCTCGCTGTGTGCGTGAGTCCCCCCCCTCGCTGTGTGCGTGAGTCCCCCCCCTCGCTGTGTGCGTGAGTCCCCCCCCTCGCTGTGTGCGTGAGTCCCCCCCCCTCGCTGTGTGCGTGAGAACCCCCTATCGCGGTGTGCGTGAGTCCCCCCGCTGTGTGCGTGAGCGTGTCCCTCCTTCGCTGTGTGTGTGTGTTCCCCCCCTCGCTGTGTGCGTGAGTCCCCCCCTCGCTGTGTGCGTGAGTCCCCCCCTCGCTGTGTGCGTGAGTCCCCCCCCTCGCTGTGTGCGTGAGTCCCCCCCCTCGCTGTGTGCGTGAGTCCCCCCCCCTCGCTGTGTGCGTGAGTCCCCCCTCGCTGTGTGAGTGAGTCCCCCCCCTCGCTGTGTGCGTGAGTCCCACCCTCGCTGTGTGCGTGTGTCCCCCCCTCGCTGTGTGCGTGAGTCCCCCCTCGCTGGATAGCGTGAGTCCCCCCCCCTCGCTGTGTGCGTGAGTCCCCCCCCCTCGCTGTGTGCGTGAGCGTGTCCCTCCTTCACTGTGTGTGCGTGTGTCCCCCCCTCGCTGTGTGCGTGTGTTCCCCCCCTCGCTGTGTGCGTGAGTCCCCCCCTCACTGTGTGCGTGAGCACCCCCCCCCTCGCTGTGTGCGTGAGTCCCCCCCCTCGCTGTGTGCGTGAGTCCCCCCCCTCGCTGTGTGCGTGAGTCCCCCCCCTCGCTGTTGTGCGTGAGCCCCCCCCCTCGGTGTGTGCGTGAGCGTGTCACTCCTTCGCTGTGTGTGCGTGTGCCCCCCTCTCGCTGTGTGCGTGAGTCCCCCCCCTCGCTATGTGCGTGAGATTGCCCCTTCTTCGCTGTGTGTGCGTGTGTCCCCCCCTTGCTGTGTGCGTGTGTCCCCCCCATCGCTGTGTGCGTGATTCCCCCCATCGCTGTGTGCGTGATTCCCCCCTCGCTGTGTGCGTGATTCCCCCCCTCGCTGTGTGCGTGAGACCAACCCTCACTGTGTGCGTGAGTTCCCCCCTCACTGTGTGTGAGTCCCGTCCCCTCACTGTGTGTGAGTCCCCTCCCTCACTGTGTGTGAGTCCCCCCCCTCGCTGTGTGCGTGAGCCCCCCACTCGCTGTGTGCGTGAGCCCCCCCCCTCGCTGTGTGCGTGAGCCCCCCCCCTCGCTGTGTGCGTGAGCTCCCCCTCGCTGTGTGCGTGACCCCCCCCTCGCTGTGTGCGTGAGTCCCCCCCTCGCTGTGTGCGTGAGTCCCCTCCCCTCGCTGTGTGCGTGAGCGTATCCCTCCTTCGCTGTGTGTGTGTGTGACCCCCCTCGCTGTGTGAGTGTGTCCCCCCCCTCGCTGTGTGCGAGCGTGTCCCACCCTCGCTGTGTGTGTGTGTGTGTCCCATCGCTGTGTGTGTGTGTGTCCCCCTCGCTGTGTGCGTGAGCCCCCCCTCGCTGTGTGCGTGAGTCCCCCCCCCGCTGTGTGCGTGAGCCCCCCCTCACTGTGTGCGTGAGCCCCCCTCGCTGTGTGCGTGAGCCCCCCTCGCTGTGTGCGTGAGTTCCCCCCCTCGCTGTGTGCGTGAGCCCCCCCCGCTGTGTGCGTGACCCCCCCCCTCGCTGTGTGCGTGAGCCCCCCTCGCTGTGTGCGTGAGTCCCCCCCCTCGCTGTGTGCGTGAGCGTGTCCCTCCTTCGCTGCGTGTGTGTGTTCCCCCCCCTCGCTGTGTGCGTGAGTCCCCCCCTCGCTGTGTGCGTGAGTCCCCCCCTCGCTGTGTGCGTGAGTCCCCCCCTCGCTGTGTGCGTGAGTCCCCCCCTCGCTGTGTGCGTGAGTCCCCCAGTCGCTGTGTGCGTGAGTCCCCTCCCCTCGCAGTGTGCGTGAGTCCCCTCCCCTCGCTGTGTGCGTGAGTCCCCTCCCCTCGCTGTGTGCGTGAGTCCCCCCCTCGCTGTGTGCGTGAGTCCCCCCCTCGATGTGTGCGTGAGCCCCCCCCCCTCGCTGTGTGCGTGAGTTCCCCCACCCCTTGCTGTGTACGTGAGTCCCCCCCCCTTGCTGTGTACGTGAGTTCCCCCCTCGCTGTGTGCGTGAGCGTGTTCCTACTTCGCTGTGTGTGTGTGACCCCCCTCGCTGTGTGCGTGAGTCCCCCCCTCGCTGTGTGCGTGAGTCCCCCACCTCGCTGTATGCGTGAGTCCCCCCCCCTCGCTGTGTGCGTAAGTCCCCCCCCTCGCTGTGTGCGTGAGTCCCCCCCCTCGCTGTGTGCGTGAGTCCCCCCCCCTCGCTGTGTGCGTGAGTCCCCCCCCTCGCTGTGTGCGTGAGAACCCCTATCGCTGTGTGCGTGAGTCCCCCCGCTGTGTGCGTGAGTCCCCCCCCTCGATGTGTGCGTGAGCCCCCCCCCTCGCTGTGTGCGTGAGTTCCCCCACCCCTTGCTGTGTACGTGAGTCCCCCCCCCTTGCTGTGTACGTGAGTTCCCCCCCTCGCTGTGTGCGTGAGCGTGTTCCTACTTCGCTGTGTGTGTGTGACCCCCCTCGCTGTGTGCGTGAGTCCCCCCCTCGCTGTGTGCGTGAGTCCCCCACCTCGCTGTATGCGTGAGTTCCCCCCCTCGCTGTGTGCGTAAGGTCCCCCCCCTCGCTGTGTGCGTGAGTCCCCCCCCCTCGCTGTGTGCGTGAGTCCCCCCCCTCGCTGTGTGCGTGAGTCCCCCCCCTCGCTGTGTGCGTGAGAACCCCTATCGCTGTGTGCGTGAGTCCCCCCGCTGTGTGCGTGAGCGTGTCCCTCCTTCGCTGTGTGTGTGTGTTCCCCCCCTCGCTGTGTGCGTGAGTCCCCCCCTCGCTGTGTGCGTGAGTCCCCCCCTCGCTGTGTGCGTGAGTCCCCCCCTCGCTGTGTGCGTGAGTCCCCCCCCTCGCTGTGTGCGTGAGTCCCCCCCTCGCTGTGTGCGTGAGTCCCCCCCCTCGCTGTGTGCGTGAGTCCCCCCCCCTCGCTGTGTGCGTGAGTCCCCTCCCCTCGCTGTGTGCGTGAGTCCCCTCCCCTCGCTGTGTGCGTGAGTCCCCTCCCCTCGCTGTGTGCGTGAGTCCCCCCCCTCGATGTGTGCGTGAGCCCCCCCCCTCGCTGTGTGCGTGAGTCCCCCCCCCTTGCTGTGTACGTGAGTCCCCCCCCCTTGCTGTGTACGTGAGTTCCCCCCTCGCTGTGTGCGTGAGCGTGTTCCTACTTCGCTGTGTGTGTGTGACCCCCCTCGCTGTGTGCGTGAGTCCCCCCCTCGCTGTGTGCGTGAGTCCCCCACCTCGCTGTATGCGTGAGTCCCCCCCTCGCTGTGTGCGTGAGTCCCCCCCCCCTCGCTGTGTGCGTGAGTCCCCCCCCCTCGCTGTGTGCGTGAGTCCCCCCCTCGCTGTGTGCGTGAGGTCCCCCCCCTCGCTGTGTGCGTGAGAACCCCCCTATCGCTGTGTGCGTGAGTCCCCCGCTGTGTGCGTGAGCGTGTCCTCCTTCGCTGTGTGTGTGTGTTCCCCCCCTCGCTGTGTGCGTGAGTCCCCCCCTCGCTGTGTGCGTGAGTCCCCCCCCTCGCTGTGTGCGTGAGTCCCCCCCCTCGCTGTGTGCGTGAGGTCCCCCCCCTCGCTGTGTGCGTGAGTCCCCCCCTCACTGTGTGCGTGAGTCCCCCCCCTCGCTGTGTGCGTGAGTCCCCCCTCGCTGTGTGCGTGAGTCCCCCCTCGCTGTGTGCGTGAGTCCCACCCTCGCTGTGTGCGTGTGTCCCCCCCCTCGCTGTGTGCGTGAGTCCCCCCCCTCGCTGGATGCGTGAGTCCCCCCCCCTCGCTGTGTGCGTGAGTCCCCCCCCCCTCGCTGTGTGCGTGAGCGTGTCCCTCCTTCACTGTGTGTGCGTGTGTCCCCCCCCTCGCTGTGTGCGTGAGTCCCCCCCCTCGCTGTGTGCGTGAGCACCCCCCCCTCGCTGTGTGCGTGAGTCCCCCCCTCGCTGTGTGCGTGAGTCCCCCCCTCGCTGTGTGCGTGAGTCCCCCCCCTCGCTGTGTGCGTGAGCCCCCCCCTCGGTGTGTGCGTGAGCGTGTCACTCCTTCGCTGTGTGTGCGTGTGCCCCCCTCTCGCTGTGTGCGTGAGTCCCCCCCTCTCGCTGTGTGCGTGAGTCCCCCCATTCGCTGTGTGCGTGTGTACCCCCCTCGCTGTGTGCGTGAGCCCCCCTCCTCACTGTGTGCGTGTCCCCCCCCTCGCTGTGTGC